>NC_067400.1:409317935-409940713 GCF_016432865.1 Antechinus flavipes
TTAACAGTTTGTAAAGATTCCAACATCTCCTGCTTTCTTTTTAGATATTGATGGATTTATGTATACCATGTATATCTGTTTCAGGTTCTGGCCCAAAAATCTCCTTGTAAGATTAGATCAAGGATACTGTACCATGCTAAATTAGATAATTATTGTCTCTATCAACTCTAATGACTTAACAGTTTGTAAAGATTCCAACAAAGTTTTCTGGTCTTACTCTCATTTTCCTTTTCCTTTTCCTTTTTCTTTCTAAAAGAAAAGTAAACACAAATGCCAAATGAAATGCCATAATATTCTTTGGATTTATATTAATAAATTTCATTTCAATCATATAATTGAAATGATAGCACATTCTAGGTTTCAACCATCAACTAATTCATTGGCAGCCCTTACACTAAATAATTATTATACTGAGTAGCAGAATCTACTTAGAAGAAGAAAGACAAAATGTAATCTTCACTAATGAGAGAATACCCACATTGAGGAAAGAAGTAATAGATTCATCTACTAAAGCAAGAAAAAAAAATCCTTCCAATTTTAAGCCATTTTCTAGTCTGTACCTGTTTAACAATATAGTTTCAAAACTTCTAATATACACTCATACATAAAACATATGGATATGTGTATATATGCATTGGAAGCAGACGAAGTTGTTATAATTCAATTTTATCCAGGAAAAGACAGCATTGCAGCATTGGTCCCAACATGACCTCTGAAAACATATGCTGAAATTCTGATGCAGGCATTTTCTTATAATAGGTGCAACTTAAATGAGTGCCTTCATAAATTCTCTCTCTCTCTCTCTCTCTCTCTCTTTCTTTCTCTCTTTCTCTCTCCTCTCTTCTCTCTTTCTCTCTGTCTTTCTCTCTCTCTCTCTCTCAGAGCAAATGGACTTCCTGCATCTTAAGGATTCTGCACTCCATTTCCATAATCACCATAATACTCACACTAGGAAATTAGTGTTTGGGCAACTTGTTATCTATCCCTCAGCTAAAATATCTTTACAATGCATCAACAGGAAACTAATGATAGAATTGATGGAACAATATTGAGTCAAATAGATTTTCATTGTGTACCTTTTAATAATTTCAGGATCTAAAATTAAGCAAGTCATTTTTGTAAAACTAGAGAGGCTTTGTGATAAAAATTGGCTTATTGCTTTTCCCTCATACAAAACTATACAGCTGATAGGGATGTATTATGCTTATGTTGAAGCCTGAAGATGACACAATAAAGATAGAGTTAGACTGACACCACAGGGCTGATGATGTACAAAAGGTATTGTGAGATTGACAGTAATACATTATAATCTTTAAAACATTGCCACTAAAAATATCTGCTATATGAACCATTAAGTATTTCTTTCTTACCATATCTACTCTACTCTTAAAAAATGATCCATATATCTGTTAAAATGTTTTCTGTATTTCAAGAAAACAAATAACAAAATAATTATAATCAAATCTGCTAAGATTTATTCGGTTCAAAACAATACACACAGTTCAGTATTACAAAATTATATTTGGAGAGTTTGATTCTCCCACATCCCTCATCAATAACATTTTGGCTATCCTGCTTCAGTAGTATAAATCTTTGATTATTCAACTTCTGTAAGAAGTTGGGATGTTCTGGTTAATCAATTTTGTTCAATAGAGGGTTACCATATATTCTATATACAGTCAACATGTGACCAAAATGACATCACTATGTTAGAGTCAAGTTACAGTGTGCTTGACTGTGGCTGATCAGACAATGCAAGCTCGGAATGCTCTGCCAAAAGACAGACACAGATAGTCCCTTTGAACATTTGGAGAATATATCAAAGCATTGGAATATACCATAATTTTTTAATTTGAATTTGAATTTGAAAATTTTTGAAGGATTTTATAAACTGGTGTGTGTGTGTGTGTGTATGTGTGCGCGCATACACAAAAAAATTAAAAATTAATTTTGATGCTTGGTCACACCTTGGGAATCATGAAGAAAATGCAAAGATTTTTATTAACTGATGCAGAAATAAAGAGAGCAAAACAATATATAGTTTGACTACAACCATAAAATTTAGAAAATATTCACTTCAACATTTTAATGTGTAAGGATAGGGCTGAAATTACCTCACACCATTTTAGCTCTGACGTATTAACTAAATGATAATGTCTCAGTCAATCAAAATATTGGCAAGCATGAAGAGTCTTTGGAAGCCAACAGATGATGTGAAATGACACCAGATATGTGGCCTGCATTCATAGTAATTCTTCATTTAGAAGGCTAGTTATGAATGGTTCATGCTTATACTCTTAGGTAGAGAATAAGATTCTCTTAAATATTGGTCTTGGAATTTGGATCCCAGTCCTGTGCTAGGAAAGAAGGTATCTTTCTCTTACTCATTGTAGCCTCATCTTATAAAGATCCATCCTGCAACCTTAGGAAAGGATCAATCATAAGTGAACAAAATTTATCCTCAACCAAAAGGAAAACAGGAGTTAAGTAGAGTTATATATAAATGTGTTATATATAAACCTCAACTTAAGTGTTAGAAATTTTCTTAAAGGCTTCATGAAATGGCTACTGAAATCATAATGATCTAAAAGAAATTCCAAAAAGCTGAAGAGAAAAGAATCATGTGGCCATTAAATTACCCTCCTGGTGTCTAACTGAGCTAATCCTTATAACAGGGTCTTAGAGAAAGACACCTGATCTGATCAGTTGGGTTCTGCCTTCAGTGGGTCATATCATAACCATATACTCCTTATTTAATATACCTCAATATATTGTGACAGTTGAAAAGGTTTGGGAGAAATAATCTCTAAATAATTTGATCATCGTATTAATAATGCCAGCATTTTAACAAAAGGATGGTCATTTGGCCATCTCTCTCCTAGACCAAAGATAATCCTAGTGTCAGACTCAATGCTTTCTGTTGTTTTGGAAAAAGAATGTTCAAAGAATGACAATCAACTCTGACTGACTAACAAATCATGAGAAGTGATTTTTATGAAAATAAGTAAGTTTACTCCAATGGGGGGCTGAGAGTAATATCATGTCAGTCAATTTTATTTTCAGACCTCCCCTAGCCCTGGGAAATTTAGATAAAAGAGTTTCTCCCCCTAAGTATGATTGAATAGAATTAATTTTAGACTAGGGATTTCTTATAAGGTTGGTGGAGTTTGATAAAACAGAAGGTCAGCTCAACCTTCAGAGACTAAGGTCTTGAAATGAGGATGGAGAAAATTGAATTTCTCTAAATCATTGGTTATTGATAATTATTGCTATCAAAATTTTACCATAAATATTCCATAGGATATGCATCCTGAGAGTCTTTTATATTTCATTAAAATAATAATAAACCCATGTTATATACCCTCTAAAGAAGATCAAAAACATTACAGGAACAAGAATAATGTGGGTTATTCTATGTTAATCAATATATACATATTTAGTTAGGGATTAACAATCAGTAAATAATAGAAGCTTGTAAACATATGTATGACAATTTTTAACTTCTTGTTATTTTGTTTTTCCTTTGCTTGATCTTGAATGTTTTTGATACTTCTTTTCTTGTGTGCTCATTTCTATGCTATTTTTGTGATTGGTAATTAAAAGGAAATATTGTGTTTATTTTTCTTTTATTTGACTTTCTGGGTTTTTTTTTTAAATTTTTTATTTAATAATTACATTATATTGACACTCGTTTCTGTTCCGATTTTTTTTCCCCTCCCTCCCTCCACCCCCTCCCCTAGATGGCAAGCAGTCCTTTATATGTTGGATATGTTGCAGTATATCCTAGATACAATATATGTTTGCAGAACCGAACAGTTCTCTTGTTGCATAGGGAGAATTGGATTCAGAAGGTATAAATAATCGGGAAGAAAAACAAAAATGCAGATAGTTTACATTCGTTTCCCAGTGTTCTTTCTTTGGGTGTAGCTGCTTTTGTCCGTCATTTATCAATTGAAACTCAGGTCTCTTTGTCAAAGAAATCCACTTCCATCAAAATATGTCCTCATACAATATCGTTGTCGAAGTGTATAATGATCTCCTGGTTCTGCTCATTTCACTTAGCATCAGTTCATGTAAGTCTCGCCAGTCCTCTCTGTATTCATCCTGCTGGTCATTTCTTACAGAACAATAATATTCCATAACATTCATATACCACAATTTACCCAGCCATTCTCCAATTGATGGGCATCCATTCATTTTCCAGTTTCTAGCCACTACAAATAGGGCTGCTACAAACATTTTGGCACATACAGGTCCCTTTCCCTTCTTTAGTATTTCTTTGGGATATAAGCCCAATAGAAACACTGCTGGATCAAAGGGTATGCACAATTTGATAATTTTTTGGGCATAATTCCAGATTGCTCTCCAGAATGGTTGGATTCGTTCACAACTCCACCAACAATGCATTAGTGTCCCAGTTTTCCCGCATCCCCTCCAACATTCATCATTATTTTTTCCTGTCATCTTAGCCAATCTGACAGGTGTGTAGTGGTATCTCAGAGTTGTCTTAATTTGCATTTCTCTGATCAATAATGATTTGGAACACTCTTTCATATGAGTGGTAATAGTTTCAATCTCATCCTCTGAAAATTGTCTGTTCATATCCTTTGACCATTTATCAATTGGAGAATGGCTTGATTTCTTATAAATTTGAGTCAGTTCTCTATATATTTTGGAAATGAGGCCTTTATCAGAACCTTTAACTGTGAAAATGTTTTCCCAGTTTGTTGCTTCCCTTCTAATCTTGTTTGCATTAGTTTTATTTGTACAAAGGCTTTTTAATTTGATGTAATCGAAATTTTCTATTCTGTGATCAGTAATGGTCTCTAGTTCATCTTTGGTCACAAATTTCTTTCTCCTCCACAAGTCTGAGAGATAAACTATTCTATGTTCCTCTAGTTTATTTATAATCTCGTTCTTTATGCCTAGGTCATAGACCCATTTTGATCTTATCTTGGTATATGGTGTTAAGTGTGGGTCCATGCCTAATTTCTGCCATACTAATTTCCAATTATCCCAGCAGTTTTTATCAAATAATGAATTCTTTTCCCAGAAGTTAGGGGCTTTGGGTTTGTCAAACACTAGATTGCTATAATTGACTATTCTGTCTTGTGAGCCTAGCCTTTTCCACTGATCCACTAATCTATTTCTTAGCCAATACCAAATGGTTTTGGTGACTGCTGCTTTATAATATAATTTTAGATCAGGTACAGCTAGGCCACCTTCATTTGATTTTTTTTTTTCATTAATTCCCTTGAGATTCTCGACTTTTTATTGTTCCATATGAATTTTGTTGTTATTTTTTCTAGATCAATAAAATATTTTCTTGGAAGTCTGATTGGTATAGCACTAAATAAATAGATTAGTTTAGGGAGTATTGTCATCTTTATTATGTTCGCTCGGCAATCCAAGAGCACTTAATATTTTTCCAATTATTTAAGTCTGACTTTATTTGTGTGGAGACTTTTTTATAATTTTGCTCATATAATTCCTGACTTTCCTTTGGTAGATAGATTCCCAAATATTTTATGGTATCGACAGTTATTCTGAATGGAATTTCTCTTTGTATCTCTTGCTGTTGGGTTTTGTTGGTGATGTATAAAAATGCTGAGGATTTATGGGGATTTATTTTGTAGCCAGCTACTTTGCTAAAATTATGAATTATTTCCAATAGCTTTTTGGTAGAATCTCTGGGGTTCTCTAGGTATACCATCATATCATCTGCAAAGAGTGATAGTTTGGTTTCCTCATTGCCTACTCTAATTCCTTTTATATCTTTCTCGACTCTTATTGCCGAGGCTAGTGTTTCTAATACGATATTAAATAATAATGGTGATAGTGGGCAACCTTGCTTCACTGCAGATCTTACTGGGAAAGGTTCCAGTTTTTCCCCATTGCATATGATGCTTACTGATGGTTTTAAATATATGCTCCTGACTATTTTAAGGAAAAGTCCATTTATTCCTATGCTCTCAAGTGTTTTTATTAGGAATGGATGTTGGATTTTATCAAATGCTTTTTCTGCATCTATTGAGATGATCATGTGGTTTTTGTTTGTTTGGTTATTGATATAGTCAATTATGCTAATAGTTTTCCTAATATTGAACCAGCCCTGCATTCCTGGTATAAATCCTACTTGGTCATAGTGTATTATCCTGGTGACAATTTTCTGTAATCTTTTTGCTAATATTTTATTTAAGATTTTAGCATCAATATTCATTAGGGAGATTGGTCTATAATTTTCTTTCTCTGTTTTCAGCCTACCTGGTTTAGGTATCAGTACCATATCTGAGTCATAAAAAGAGTTTGGTAGGACTCCTTCAATCCCTATTTTTTCAAATAGTTTATATAACATTGGAGTTAATTGTTCTTTAAATGTTTGGTAGAATTCACATGTAAATCCATCTGGTCCTGGGGATTTTTTCTTAGGGAGTTGATTGATAGTTTGTTCTATTTCTTTTTCTGAGATGGGACTGTTTAGGATATTTACTTCTTCCTCTGTTAGTTTGGGCAAGCTGTATTTTTGGAGGTATTTTTCTATTTCATTTAAGTTGTCGAATTTATTGGCATAAAGTTGGGCAAAGTAACTCCTAATTATTGCTCTAATTTCCTCTTCGTTAGTGGTGAGTTCTCCCTTTTCATTTTTAAGACTAACAATTTGATTTTCCTCTTTCCTTTTTTTAATCAGATTTATAAGGGTTTGTCTATTTTGTTGGTTTTTTCATAGAACCAACTCTTAGTTTTATTAATCAATTCAATAGTTTTTTTACTTTCAATTTTATTGATCTCACCTTTTACTTTTAGAATTTCAAGTTTAGTGTTTGACTGGGGGTTTTTAATTTGTTCCTTTTCTAGCATTTTTAATTGCAAACCCAATTCATTGACCTTCTCTTTCTCTATTTTATACAAATAGGCCTCTAGAGATATGAAATTTCCCCTTATTACCACTTTGGCTGCATCCCATACATTTTGGTATGATGTCTCATTATTATCGTTTTCTTGGGTGAAGTTATTAATTATGTCTATGATTTGCTGTTTCACCCAATCATTCTTTAGTATGAGATTATTTAGTTTCCAATTATTTTTTGGTCTACTTCCCCTGCTTTTTTGTTGAATGTAATTTTCATTGCATCGTGGTCTGAAAAGGATGCATTTACTATTTCTGCCTTACTACATTTGAGTTTGAGGTTTTTATGTCCTAATATATGGTCAATTTTTGTATAGGTTCCATGAACTGCTGAAAAGAAAGTGTATTCCTTTCTGTCTCCATTACATTTTCTCCAGAGATCTATCATATATAACTTTTCTAGTATTCTATTTACCTCTTTGACTTCTTTCTTATTTATTTTGTGGTTTGATTTATCTAATTCTGAGAGTGCAAGGTTAAGATCTCCCACTATTATAGTTTTACTGTCTATTTCTTCTTGCAGCTCTCTTAGTTTCTCTTTTAAGAATTTAGATGCTACCCCACTTGGTGCATATATGTTTAATATAGATAGTGCTTCATTATCCATGCTACCCTTTAGCAAGATATAGTGTCCTTCCTTATCTCTTTTAATTAGGTCAATTTTTGCTTTGGCTTGATCTGAGATCAGGATGGCTACCCCTGCTTTTTTGACTTCACCTGAAGCATAGTAGATTTTGCTCCAACCTTTTACCTTTAACCTGCATGTATCTCCCCGCTTCAGGTGTGTTTCTTGTAAACAACATATTGTAGGATTCTGGCTTTTAATCCATTCTGCTAACCGCTTCCTCTTTATGGGGGAGTTTACCCCGTTCACGTTTATGGTTAGAATGACCAATTCTGTATTACTTGCCATCTTGTTAACCCCGGTTTATGCTTTCCTCCCTTCTTTCCCCTTTCCCCCCTTCCAAGTATTAAGCTTGTGAGCACCCCTTGCTTCTCACAGCCCTCCCTTTTTAGTATCCCTCCCCCCGCCTTAGAGTTCCTCCCCCTATCTTACCCCTTTCCCTCCCAGTTCCCATATTCCCTTCCGCTTAGCTTATTCCTTCCCTTTCCACTTTTCCCTTCTCACTTTTCAATGAGATGGGAGAAGTTTCATCATAGATTGAATATGTCTTAAGATTTTTCACTTAAAGCCAATTCTGAAGGCAGTAAGATACCCACTATATTCATCCCCCTCCATTCTTTCTCTCAGATATAATAGGTTTCCTATGCCTCTTCATGAGATGTACTACCCCCACTTTACCCTTTTTCTGGTACAATGTCCTTTCCACATCAATTTCTAGAACAAGGTATACATGTATTCTTTATACATCTATATAGTCAAAATATAGTTCCCAAGATTAATCTTTACCTTTTTAGATTTCTCTTGAGTTCTATATTTGTAGATCAAACTTTTTGTTAAGTTCTGTTTTTTTCATCAGAAATAGATGAAATTCGCTTACTTCGTTGAATGTCCATCTTCTTCCCTGGAAAAAGATGCTCATTCTCGCTGGGTAAGTTATTTTTGGTTGCATACCAAGTTCCTTAGCCTTTCGGAATATCATATTCCAGGCCCTTCGATCTTTTAATGTGGATGCTGCCAGATCCTGGGTGATCCTTATTGTGGCTCCTTGATACTTGAATTGGGTTTTTCTAGCCGCTTGCAATATTTTTTCTTTCATCTGAGGGTTCTGGCATTTGGCCACTATATTCCTTGGTGTTTTGATTTTAGGATCCCTTTCAGTGGGTGATCGATGAATCCTTTCAATGTTTATTTTTTCCTCTGTTCCTATGACTTCTGGGCAGTTCTCTTTGATAATTTCCTGGAAGACAGTGTCCAGGCTCTTTTTTTTATCATGTTTTTCTGGGAGTCCAATGATTCTCAGATTGTCTCTCCTGGATCTGTTTTCCAGGTCTGTTGTCTTCCCCAGAAGGTATTTCACATTTTTCTCCATTGTTTGATTTTTTTGGATTTGCTTGACTGATTCTTCTTGTCTCCTCGAGTCATTCAATTCCACTTGTTCAATTCTGATTTTCAGTGAAGTATTCTCTTCACTCACTTTTTAAAAATCTTTTTCTAATTGTCCAATTGAGTTCTTTTGTTCTGTGGAATTTTTTTCCATTTCGCCAATTTTGTTTTTTAGAGAGCTGTTTTCTGTTTCCAGTTCACTAATCCTATTTTTCAAGGATTTTACTTCTTTATCCACTCTCTCTTTAACTGACTTCTCCAGGCTCTTTTCCCATTTTTCTTCTAGCTCCCTTGTGAGAGCCTTTTTAATCACTTCTATGAGGTTCATCTGTGCTGAGGAACAGACGATCTCCTCCTTTGGGGATTCACCTGGGGACTGCCTGTTTTTAGTCTCCTCAGGATTTAGAGTCTGCTCTCTATCTGTATAGAAGCTGTCAAGGGTTAAAGTCCTCTTCAGCTTCTTGCTCATTCTGTCTATTAATCAGAGACAAACTACCAAAGAAAAACAGAAAAAACTGGAGTCTTTCTTTTGGGGGGGGGGGGGGGGCTGGGTGTGTTATCGAGCTTCCTCTACAGACTGCAGGGGGCAGCAGTGAGGCACTAGCAGGACTGTGCTGCGCCTGCGCTCTGAGATCCCAAAGCGTGCTGAGTCACTGAGGGGGGGGGGGGGCGGCCAGGTCCTGAGAGATTCCAGCTGTTTGGGGTTGTATTCTTCAGCCCCGGTGTTTTTAGCGTCTCTGCTGGGCTGTTGACTTGCTGCCGGAGCAAAGTATCCAAACCTGTAGCGAAGCTCTCCCCGCAGAGACGGCTACGATCACTCTCCACCCCCTCTCCAGTCTGCTCCTGTGCCCTCACTGCCGCTGCCCGCCGCCTGCGCCCGATCTAAAACCGCCCCAGCCCTCCAGTAAAGACAGACCTTTCTTGGCGGATCTCAAGGATGGCTTCTCTTGGTAACTATTTGTGGGTTTTTTTCAGTCAAGCATTGATTCAGAGGCTTGTAATGAAATGGATAGTGAGAGAAAGCGTGGAGCTTATGCAGCTGTGAGCCTCCTCTCCGCCATCTTAACCGGAAGTCGACTTTCTGGGTTTTGCTTGAAATGTCAAAGGTACTGAATAAATTTTTATTTCCTTCTCAAGATTACTTTATAGATAAGGAAACTGAGGCAAACAGGGTTAAGTTACTTTCCAAAATCAGTATCTTAGAGCTAGATTTGAACTCAGGAAAGAGTTTTCCTGACTTCAGGCCTGGCATTCTATCCATTGTGCCATTTAGTTACTCCTAAAAGAAAATGTACCATAAAGAAAATTACCAAAATGCATTTTTAAATGAATTAATTTTTTTAAAAAGTAGAATTTGACTTACAATTTCTCCTCCAATAAGCTCCTATCATATCCATGTATCCTTCAGGAAAAAAAAAAAATTAGTGAGATTTTCTGTCCAATGAGAACTTCTGGAGTCCCAAATACTCTACCTGTTTACAAATGTAGCTTTTTTATGTTAGAGGAGATGCAAGAGAATACTTTAAAAATTATTACAACCAAAAAGCTTATTCTCAAATGCCAAGAAGAGATGAAGTTGTACCAACTACTTAGAATATCGAAGGAAGAATACAAAAAGAGACAATAAAAACATACCTTCAGGGTCTGTTCCTTCCTGACTTTATAGGTTCTATAAAACAAGGAAGTAGCCCTGGAGTGGTCATGTAGCTATTTGTGATGATGTACAAATATTCATAGCAGCAGTAGATCTGGTATGACAAAGGTAAGGAGGTAATGGGCATGGAAAGGCTGATCTTGAGAACAGGTGAATCTCTTCCTAGCTTAACTTTAGGGGTCTAATCAACTGCTGGGTATTTAAGGAAGTGATAAGCTGCTAGTACCACCTAAACTAATAAACTTCATTCTCCCCCAAAAGAAACAAGAACTTTGTCATTTCACTATCATCATTATGCTAGGGGATATAGTTCTTTTTAAGACTGATTTCTTTGCTTTCCTAAGGCAATTTATGGCTAGATATGGGTTCTGCAGATTATGCTCTCTCTCTCTCCCTCCCTCTCTCCTTCTCTCCCTCTCTTCCTTTCTCTCCTTTCATCTCTTCCTTCCTTCCTTCCTTCCTTCCTTCCTTCCTTCCTTCCTTCCTTCCTTCCTTCCTTCCTTCCTTCCTTCCTTCTCTCTCTCCCCACACTGTATGTGTGTGTGTGTGTGTGAGTGTGTGTGTGTGTGTGAGTGTGTGTGTCTGTGTGTGTGTGTCTGTGTGTGTGTGTGTCTGTGTGTGTCTGTGTTTGTATTCTTTTGGAAATATTTCTTATGTATTTGAAGTCAAGGAGACTAGAGACCAGAGAGCCAGGCAGAGTAGGACTGAAATAGAATTAGCCAGTGATAATATGAATACTCATGGGTCCCACTATTCATTGCTAGTCTGAAGCTTCCTAAGGAAACCATTCCTCTTTCCTTAAGGGCATACTCACTATAGAAGTAGTAAGCTCTGACCATAAACATTTTATATCCAAAATAATTGAAATCAATGAAATCCAGTCTTTTGATAATAAAAATCATTACTATTATGTATAAGTAATACTCTGGAGAGAAGAAACAAATGATCCAAATGTAAAATTTTATCTTGGGAAAAGTGCAATCAAATTTCATAAATACATATCTAAGCAGTCAAACATATAACAGATGCCTACCATGTGCCAAGAACTGTTCTAAGCACTTCAGATACAAAGAAAGGTAGACTGTTTAACAACTAGGCACAAAGTTAAGATAAATTAGATAGGATAAATTGGAAATAATCAACAGAGAGAAGGCACTAAAATAAAGGTCAATCAGTAAAACGTTTCCAACAGAAGATGGGATTTTACCTGGGACTTGAAGAAGGCCAAGGAAGTCAAAGAAAATTCCAGAAATGAGAGATAGTAAGAATGCCAAAATGTCTTATTTGAAGAATAGCAAAAGGGCCAATATCACTGGATTAAAGGATAGGGCAATTTAAGATATTCAAGCCTAGACAGGTCTTTCTAGTACATCTATAAGAATCATTTTTAGTTGAAATCAATCAACAAATATTTTTTTTCTCTGAAATCTGTTCATTAACTTCTTGGAATTCTATAGATCTTAGATAAAGAACTCCTGGTCTAAAAAGAATAAAGCTTTAATGGTAGAATTTGAGGCAACAACTAAGGAATGGGAACAATGTGGTTTGAGAGCAGCTTTTTGATTTTTTTTTTTTTTGAGGCCTATAAAATCATACCAAAACCTAGCAATTTTTGTACCTAAGGCAAAAAACACGAAATGCTTAGGAAAGATGGTGCAAAATTCACTCTTAATTAATTGGGTGTGGTGAGGTAAAGTAGTAGAAGAGATCTGAGGAAGCCATGAGGCTACTTATGTGGAAACTTCAGGAGGGAAGGAGCAAGCCAGGCTCAAGGAGAGTTTGCTTAGGGCAAGGCCACTGTGAGGAGGAAGTGGGCCATCTGTCAGATTTCTAATTAAACTATTATTCTTGCTATCTAAGCATAAAACTTAGTCATTTTTATATTGCAAGAACTGTCAGCCTCTATATTTTGGGAGGAAGAATAAAGCCCCATTGCCCCAATTCTTGTTATGCCTGTGCTTTGTAGGACTCAGCTTATTACTTAATAGTTGATATAGTATTATTCCTTATTCATCACAGTTCCTGCACATAGTGGGTTCTTATAAGTAAGTGTTAGGCTGAATCAGCAGAAATTAAGAGTTGGGGAACAGCTAGTTTGAATGACAATAGATACCTTAATAAAAGCATAGAATTTTGAACCCCGGGGGATTATAATTTTTCATTTACTGGTCACATTTTCTAAACTACTACATCCAGTGCTAGACAAAGTGAGGTAATCAAAATCTGGATAAGATTCTAAAGAAAGAAGAAAAAAATCACCTTATATTCATAGAGTATGATATGATTTTCAAAGTACTTTCTCATCTGCTATTCTATTTGATTCATCTGTGAGGGAGATGGAACAGCTTTTAATATGCTCATCTTCTAGGTGAGGAAACATAAATTATATGACTGGCTAATCAACAATTAAGTGGTAAAGACTAGAGCAATGCTCTCCCCATTACATTAGGGTGTCTCATTATACCAAAGTGGTTATAAAGTAAGTCTTCTTGTCAAGGTCTTCTCAGACTTTTGCCATTTGTGATCCCTTTTTGCCAGAGAAATTTTTATGGGACTCTAAGTATATAAAAAAGGTATACAAATTAAACATTTACTGATAAAAAAAATCACAATTCTACAACTCTCACATTCATTTACCTGACTCCATATGGGGCCATGATCCACAGTTTAAGAAGCTTTATTCCAGTGATAATGGAAATTTAACCTAAGGAAAAAAAAAAAAAACACATGAAATGACTTCCTTATTATTAGGGACTATTATGTGGTAGGTGATGACCAGCTGTTTTTCATTTGAACTCAGAGTAAAACATGAGAAAATAAGTTAATATGCAGCATGGAGTTAACATGTGCTATGAGGTTAAATATAAAGATGAAATTTTGGACAGATGGTATAAAAATGTTCAAAACTAAAAGAGATTATCAAGAAAGTTTCCATTTTTCCAAATAGACAGATTTGCTGTTATGTATAATTTTGCATGAAGGCAGAATTCAGTTCTCCTTTCAGTTCATTATTTCATACCTAGTTAAATGGCTCATTTCCTAGTATTTTTTCAAATGCCTCAATCAGTAATTTTTCAAACTTGATAAATAAGATAAATTCCACCTGATATCAGAAGCTTAAAAATCATTCCATAGTTTTTTTTAATAACAATTTACAATTTAATAAGAATTAAGATCCTTTATGTCATAATAGAGAAGAGGAAACTTGAATTCTTTATCAATCATAATCCTAAAGCACTGAAGCAATTTAAAGTTTGGCTTCTGAAAAGGACAAGATTGCAAGCAGAATATGAAGATATTTCCTCTTATTAGCAGTTTACTTTACAGTAGCTAGGCATGGTGAATAGATCAGGCATTAAAATGAGGAAGTCAGGTTCAAATTTCACCTCTAACCCATACAGTCTGTATGCCCCTAGATAATTTGCTTAATTTTGCAGTGGCCCAGATAATTTTCTAAGAGTTTGGCATCCATCTGTATTGCTAGAGAAAATTTTCTCACAGGGAACTCCTGATAACAATGAAATCACAGGTTTCTTCCAAAGTGGGCATTTACCATGGAAGTTGACAGCGATTTTGAGGGTGAGAAATCCCAAGAGAGCTGGGAGGAGGCCTCATTTACTTAAATTAATTTAAAAAATAATAAAAATTGACCCCAGTGGGCTCTGACTAAAATAGAGTTACATGAATTATTTTTAATACCTAACCTCACCTAAAAAAGAGATTCCATTGGCTCTTTCCCATTCAGCTTGAGTTCTCTGCCAATGGTGGCAACTTTTTCCTGTAAAAGATAAGGGTAGGGAATTAAGTATTTCATCCAAGGTTGTTATGAGGATCTAATAAAAAAAAAATTGTAAACTACTTAGCACTATTTCTGGCAAACAGTGGACATGTTGGTTGTTATTAATATTAATTTCTAATCCTGAGGCAGCTAAAACTATAAATTATGGAGGATTGTAATGTAATAATGTATAACAATTTCCCACATGGAGATAGGCAATATTTAAAATTGTAATATTTACAATTTTTTTCTTTAGATCCTCATAACAACCTTGGGAGGTAAATGCTATTATTATCCCCATTTTATAGCTAAAGAAATCAAGGCAAAGAGAGGTGAAATTCTTGTCTGAATTCACACAGTGTCTGAGATCAGATTTGAAATCATGCGTTCATGATTCCAGCCCAGAAATCTGTGCACTTCCCAACCTAGGGCAGCTAGGTTAAGAGATTTGCCTATAGCACATAGCTTTCTAAGTGTCAGAAGTAAAATTTGAATACAATTTTTTCTTATTACAATTTCAGTATGTCATTTACTATGTCACCTTGCCTCTCACTGTATTTTAAATATAATGTAATTAACAAAATGATACGTTACTTTTCTGACAGCTGGTAAGGAGCTTCTAATCATTCCTTGGTATCTGTCCTAGGAAGTAAATGTCCTAACAGATAGCTGCATGTTTTCTCAATGTAGCAGTATGTTTTATGATGACATTTATGGTGCTTTCTGGAAATTAACAAGGTAACTACATTAAAATGTCTGTTATTCTGTTTATATTTTGGTATTCCTGCTAGCCTTTTGTTTAACTAGCAGGAGTAATGGTGATTAGAATGAATATTTCACAAAGTTAGACACATTGAGCAGAAAAGGAAGTTAGCATTTTAAAAATAAGATGAGAGATATTCTAAGACTGTTTTCCTTAGTAGAAAACAGCTGCTATCATCTTGATTTCATGATCATAGAAGTGAAAAGATTTAGAAGATCCTTTAGGTCTAGAATACTAGAACTAGAAGATGCCTTAGAGATTATCTTTTTCCCCAAACTTTTAAGAATCCACATTTCTTGTTTAATATAATACAGCTAATCAGTGTCAGAATAATTATAGAAGCTAACTCTTCTAAAAGGCATCTAAATTCAAATATTCCAGACCACATATTAAGTGTTTGATGATGAGCAAGTTACTTACCCTTGTTTGGCTCAGTTTCCTCTCTGAGTTGGAGAAGAAAATATCAAAGTATGTTTACCAAGAAAATACAAAATGGGGTCACAAAGAAATAATCATAACTGAACAACATAAAGTTTTCTAGTACCTACCAGAATTCTTCAAAACAGTCCATGGCAACTCCTTGGAGGAAGATACTTCCTTGAAATGTGTACTCTTTGTTTATCAATTAAACTAGGTCAGTGTGGCTCACATGTCTAAAATGGAAGGAGTCCCAGTTGGTCTAATCCAATTACTCATTTCATAAGGCAGTTGCTTCTCCCCTGATTAGAATATAAGTTCCTTACCAAGCCCAAAGAGCTGTGCAATTTTTTTGATCCAGCAACACTACTATTAAATATATACCCAAAGACATTTTTTTAAAAATTAAAGGAGCCAAATTATTTACAAAAAAAAGTTTGTAACAGCTTTTTTCATGGTGGCTAAGAATTGGAAATCAAGGGGATGCCTGTCAGTTTGAGAATAACTAAACAAGCTGGGATATATGATTGTGATGGAATATTATTGTGCTATAAGAAATTACAAGAAGGATGATTTCAGACAAAACCTGGAAATACTTACATGAACTCATGCAATGTAAAGTGAAAAGAACCATTTTGTAACAGCAATATTATGATATGAAGACTGACTTAACAATTCTTA
The DNA here is from genome assembly GCF_016432865.1 of Antechinus flavipes. Lineage (NCBI taxonomy): Eukaryota > Metazoa > Chordata > Mammalia > Dasyuromorphia > Dasyuridae > Antechinus > Antechinus flavipes. Next base: position 409,334,144 of record NC_067400.1, read on the forward strand.
GTAAGGCTATGATCCAAGACAATCTCAAAGAATTTATCATGAAACATGCAATCTGTCCCCAGAGAAAGAACTGGTATTTGTTGGGAGCTAACAGCCCCAGCCCAGGTGCTTTCCTCCCGCCCTTTGCAAGGGAACTGCACCCTTGGGCAAACAATCAGCCCAGGTGCTTTCTCCCCCCTTTTTTGTAAGGGAACCAACCCTTGGTCAAACAATTTTGAGTACTGCAACCAGGCAAAATGATCTTGAGAATTAATCTTGAGTTGTCATCACACTATGTTCCTGGTTAGGGTTAGTGACCACTAACCCTAACCCATGTATCTTTCCCAGACCCAACCCTAATAGCCCATGTATCTTTCCCAGACCCAACCCTACTTTTCTTTTCTATATAAGTTGTATCCTGAGGACAATAAACTGAGACCTTGACAAGAATCTGCTTGGTCTCCCTCCTCTTTCTCGCCCATTTCTCTATCAGGCTGGGTTCTCCTCGACCCCCCGGATAACTAAGTCCCAGTGGACAGGACAGGTATTATTTGAATATATACTAAAGTTGCTATTCTTTATTTTCTTTCATTCTTTTTCTTTTATTTGAATCTTCTTATACAAAGTGATTAATGTGGAAATGCATTACATGATTGTACATGCATATCCTCTATCTGATTGCTTGTCATCTCAGGGAGAGTGGGATAGAATATGGAACCCAAAACGTTTTTTTTTTTTTTTTTTTTTTAAATTTTATAAATTGAAGGAAGGATTCTGGAAAGATGATGAGTGGGGTTGTAAATTCCAATCTCCTTAGATTTTTCCCAGAAACAGAATAAATTTGTATGTGAGGGCAAACATAGAGTAGTGAAAAACAAAGAAGACTCAGGGCAGAACTGGGTCCCCTGGATAAAACCAGAGAAGATCAGAAGAAACACCTCTGCCCAGGGATTAATCCTTGTGGACTGCAAACACCTTTAGGCTAACTCTGCAGAATCACCTAGTGGGGAGCCCTTGGGCTAGCTGGGTGTGGCTGGGGCCTCAGTAGGACCCACAGGAACTTTCACCTCCTCCAGTTTGAGGAGTTGGGAGTCTGAATCCAAGAAGATAGGTTGATTAGTAATATCAGGTGCAGCAGTGCTGCAGAGAAGTGACCCTAAGTGAGGAGCCAGAACATTCTGAATGCAGAGGCCACTGCCTCTGCACAGGGCAGTTGCTGGCTGTGGGCATTTGAAGCAGAGGGAGCTCTTGGATTTGGCAGGGGGAGGGGTGTCCAGATAGGAGGGAAGAGCTGAAATGAAGCTAGAGGCAGCATCCCCTGACTTTATACTTCCCCTAATACTTCTCAGTAAAGAAAAAAAAAAAAAACACGGCCCAACAAAGAAGAAAGAACCCAACCATAGAAACTCATTATGGGAACAGGGAAGACCTGGGTTCATCTTCAAAGGAGGACACTGAAGTAAAAAGAGTTTCTTCTATCCCAAGGAGTAATATTAAATGACTCCCTGTCCAGAGAGAATTAATAGAAGAATTCAAAAAAGAATTTAAAAATCAAATGAGACATTAAGGGAAAATTTAAAAAAGAAATTTAAAAAAATTCAAAACACCCAAGATTATGAAAAAAGAAGTTAACTAATTAGAAAAGGAGATATAGTCTTAAGGGAAAAAAAAACAATTCTTTAAAAATTAGAATTAGGCAAGGGGAAGCTAGTGAAGCTAAAACAGAACAAGAAACAATAAAATAAAACACATAGAATAAAAAAAAAACAGAATGGAATGTGAAACAAGAAAAACAACAAAGATCAAAAAGAGAAACTATAAGAATAAATGGAAAATTCTGGAGTGGAGCCAAGATGGTAGAGAGGACACACATTTCTTTCTGACCTTCTGCAACCCTCAGATTAATTAGCAAATCCAGCCTCTGAATTAGCTCAGGACCAGCAGAATCCACAAATATTGGGAGTGTAACAGATTACCAGCAGAAGATTATTTTTAAGATCACTAGAAAATTGGAAATGGGAAGGAGGCAGCCAAACACAAGCCGGCTGAGCACAGACAACAGCACAGACAGCACAGACACCACCACCATGGCAGCATGGACTCTTCTGGGTAAAATCAGTGTAACAGGGCAGACTCCATGTGGCAGAGAATCTATGGGGAGGAATCTACAGCAGTATTGGCTACTTTGCTCTAGTTGCAAGCCAGTCAATCAACAGAGAAGTTAGAAAACATCCAACACAAACACAAAAGGTAAATAGTGAACCCTGAAAAGCTGGAGTCTCGTGGGACCTGGCCTTGCCCACCCAGCACCAGGAGTGAGTCAGCACTGACCCAGAGCAGCCACAGTTGGTTATAGAGGAAGCCACTCTGTATATAGGAAGCTTAGAAAAATTCCCTTGCCCTAAAAGAAGATGTGTTGTTTTTAATGAGTAAAAAAGTAAAGAAAACTCTGACCATAGACAACATTTATGGTAAAAGAGAACAGACTTCAAACCCTGAGGAGACTAAAGGCAGAAAGCCTACAGATGAAGCCCCCAAAGGTGCTTGGTCCCCATCACACAAGGTTCTCCTAGAAGAAAGTAAAAAAAAGTCTCTTAAAAAGCTAGATGAAGACTTCCGGCCAAGATGGCGGAGAGGAAATACACTTCTGTGTAATCTCCGTGTTTTTCTCTCACTATTCATTTCATTTCATGCCTCTGAATTAATGCTCGACTGAAAAAAAACCATACAATTACTTACCAAGAGAAACCATCCTTGAGACTCGTCAAGAAAGGTCTGTTTTTGCGCGAGGGCGGGGACGGTATTTGGAAGCAGTCTGCGGGCAGCAGCTGCAACCAGAGCACAGATAGCAGCTCAGAACCGGGTGGAGCGGAGAGGGGGTAGGACGGGATCGCAGCCGTCTCTGCGGTGAGAGCTTTGCTATAGGAGCAAGTCAGCAGCCCAGCAGAGAAGCTAAAAACACCGGGGGTGAAGAATACAATCCCAAACGACCTGGCCACCCCTCCCCCACAGTGTCTTAGCCCGCTCGGATCTCAGAGCGCTCGGATCTCAGTGCGCAGGCGCCATAGCACAGTAGGACCTGTGCCTCACGAATACCCTGCCCCTCCCCCAAAGAAAGCAGCCTCCATTCAAGGGGTTTTTTTCCTTCTGTTTCTTTGATAGTTTGTCTTTGATAAATAGACAGAATGAGCAAGAAACTGAAAAAGAATTTAACCCTGGACAGCTTTTATACAGATAAAGAGCAGACTCCAAACACTGAGGAGACTAAAAACAAACAGTCCCCAGGTGAATCCCAGAAGGAGGAGACCTTATGTCCCTCAGCACAGATGAATCTCATGGAGGAAATTAAAAAGGCTCTCACAAGGGAGCTAGAAGAAAAATGGGAAAAGGAGAGGGAGGCTCTGCAAAAGGAGAGGGAGGCTTGGCAAAAGAGCCTGGAGAAGTCAGTTAAAGAGAGAGTGGATAAAGAAACCAAATCCTTGAAAAATAGGATTAGTGAACTGGAAACAGAAAACAGCTCTCTAAAAAACAAAATTGGCGAAATGGAAAAAAATTCCACAGAACAAAAGAACTCAATTGGACAATTAGAAAAAGATCTTAAAAAAGTGAGTGAAGAAAATACCTCACTGAAAATCAGGGTCGAACAATTGGAATTGAATGACTCGAGGAGACAAGAAGAATCAGTCAAGCAAATCCAAAAAAATCAAACAATGGAAAAGGATGTGAAATACCTTCTGGGGAAGACAACAGACCTGGAAAACAGATCCAGGAGAGACAACCTGAGAATCATCGGACTTCCAGAAAAGTATGATGAAAAAAAAAGCCTGAACACTATCTTCCAGGAAATTATCAAAGAGAACTGCCCAGAAGTCATAGAAACAGAAGGTAAAATAGACATTGAAAGAATTCATCGATCCCCTACTGAAAGGGATCCTAAAATCAAAACACCAAGGAATATAGTGGCCAAATGCCAGAACCCTCAGGCAAAGGAAAAAATACTGCAAGCGGCTAGAAAAACCCAATTCAAGTATCAAGGAGCCACAATAAGGATCACCCAGGATCTGGCAGCATCCACATTAAAGGATCGAAGGGCCTGGAATATGATATTCCGAAAGGCTAAGGAACTTGGTATGCAACCAAAAATAACTTACCCAGCGAGATTGAGCATCTTTTTCCAGGGAAGAAGATGGACATTCAACGAAATAAGCGAATTTCATCTATTTCTGATGAAAAAGCCAGAACTTAACAAAAAATTTGATCTACAAGCACAGAACTCAAGAGAAATCTAAAAAGGTAAAGATTAATCTTGGGAACTATATTTCGGCTGTAAAGATGTATAAAGAATACATGTATACCTTGTTCTAGAAACTAGTTGTGGAAAGGACATTGTACTAGAAAAAAGGAAAGTGGGGGTACTACATTTCATGAAGAGGCAAAGAAAACCTAGTATATCTGAGAGAAAGAATGGAGAGGAATGAAAATAGTGAGTATTTTACTGCTTTCAGAATTGGCATTAAGAGAAGAATTTTAGACATATTCAATCTATGGTGAAACTTCTCCCACCTCATTGAAAAGTGAGAAGGGAAAAGTGAAAAAGGAAGGAATAAGCTAAGTGGAAGGGAATACGGTAACTGGGAGCGAAAGGGGTAAGTTGGGGGGGGGGGAACTCTAAGGGGGAGGAGGGATACTGAAAAAGGGAGGGCTGTGAGAAGCAAGGGGAGCTCACAAGCTTAATACTGGGAAGGGGGGTAAGGGAGGGGGTAAGGGAGTAAGAAGGGAGAAAAGCATAAACCGGGGTTAACAAGATGGCAAGTAATACAGAATTGGTCATTTTAACCATAAATGTGAACGGGGTAAACTCCTCTATAAAGAGGAAGCGGTTAGCAGAATGGATTAAAAGCCAGAATCCTACAATATGTTGTATACAGGAAACACACCTGAAGCGGGGTGATACATGCAGGTTAAAGGTAAAAGGTTGGAGCAAAATCTACTATGCTTCAGGTGAAGCCAAAAAAGCAGGGGTAGCCATCCTGATCTCAGATCAAGCTAAAGCAAAAATTGATCTAATCAAAAGAGATAAGGAAGGGCACTATATCTTGCTAAAGGGTAGAATGAATAATGAAGAAGTATCTATATTAAATATATATGCACCAAGTAGTGTAGCATCTAAATTCCTAAAAGAGAAATTAAGAGAGCTGCAAGAAGAAATAGACAGTAAAACTATAATAGTGGGAGATCTCAACCTTGCACTCTCAGAATTAGATAAATCAAACCACAAAATAAATAAGAAAGAAGTCAAAGAGATAAATAGAATACTAGAAAAATTAGATATGATAGATCTCTGGAGAAAATGTAATGGGGACAGAAAGGAGTACACCTTCTTTTCAGCAGTTCATGGAACTTATACAAAAATTGATCATATATTAGGACATAAAAACCTCAAACTCAAATGCAGTAAGGCAGAAATAGTGAATGCATCCTTTTCAGACCATGATGCATTGAAAATTACATTCAATAAAAAGCCACAGGAAAGTAGACCAAAAAATAATTGGAAACTAAATAATCTCATACTAAAGAATGATTGGGTGAAACAGCAAATTATAGACATAATTAATAACTTCATCCAAGAAAATGATAATAATGAGACATCATACCAAAATGTATGGGATGCAGCCAAAGCGGTAATAAGGGGAAATCTCATATCTCTAGAGGCCTATTTGTATAAAATAGAGAAAGAGAAGGTCAATGAATTGGGCTTGCAACTAAAAATGCTAGAAAAGGAACAAATTAAAAACCCCCAATCAAACACTAAACTTGAAATTCAAAAAATAAAAGGAGAGATCAATAAAATTGAAAGTAAAAAAACTATTGAATTGATTAATAAAACTAAGAGTTGGTTCTATGAAAAAACCAACAAAATAGACAAACCCTTAGTAAATCTGATTAAAAAAAGGAAAGAGGAAAATCAAATTGTTAGTCTTAAAAATGAAAAGGGAGAACTCACCACTAACGAAGAGGAAATTAGAGCAATAATTAGGAGTTACTTTGCCCAACTTTACGCCAATAAATTCGACAACTTAAATGAAATAGAAGAATACCTCCAAAAATATAGCTTACCTAAACTAACAGAGGAAGAAGTAAATATCCTAAACACTCCTATCTCAGAAAAAGAAATAGAACAAACTATCAATCAACTCCCTAAGAAAAAAACCCCAGGACCAGATGGATTTACATCTGAATTCTATCAAACATTTAAAGATCAATTAACTCCAATGCTAAATAAACTATTTGAAGAAGTAGGGATTGAAGGAGTCCTACCAAACTCCTTTTATGACACAGATATGGTACTGATACCTAAACCAGGTAGGCTGAAAACAGAGAAAGAAAATTATAGACCAATCTCCCTAATGAATATTGATGCTAAAATCTTAAATAAAATATTAGCAAAAAGATTACAGAAAATCATCCCCAGGATAATACACTATGAACAAGTAGGATTTATACCAGGAATGCAGGGCTGGTTCAATATTAGGAAAACTATTAACATAATTGACTATATCAACAACCAACCAAACAAAAACCATATGATCATTTCAATAGATGCAGAAAAAGCATTTGATAAAATCCAACAGCCATTCCTAATAAAAACACTTGAGAGCATAGGAATAAAAGGACTTTTCCTTAAAATAGTTAGGAGCATATATTTTAAACCTTCAGTAAGCATCATATGCAATGGGGAAAAACTGGAACCTTTCCCGGTAAGATCTGGAGTGAAGCAAGGTTGCCCACTATCACCATTATTATTCAATATTGTATTAGAAACACTGGCCTCTGCAATAAGAGTCGAGAAAGAGATTAAAGGAATTAGAGTAGGCAATGAGGAAACCAAACTATCACTCTTTGCAGATGATATGATGGTATACCTAGAAAACCCCAGAGATTCTACTAAAAAGCTATTAGAAATAATTCATAATTTTAGCAAAGTAGCAGGATACAAAATAAATCCCCATAAATCCTCAGCATTCTTATACACCACCAACAAAATCCAAGAGCAAGAGATACAAAGAGAAATTCCATTCAAAATAACTGTTGATAGCATAAAATATTTGGGAATCTACCTACCAAAGGAAAGTCAGGAATTATATGAGCAAAATTACAAAAAAGTTTTCACACAAATAAAGTCAGACTTAAATAATTGGAAAAATATTAAGTGCTCTTGGATAGGCCGAGCAAATATAATAAAGATGACAATACTCCCTAAACTAATCTATTTATTTAGTGCTATACCAATCAGACTTCCAAGAAAATATTTTAATGATTTAGAAAAAATAACAACAAAATTCATATGGAACAATAAAAAGTCGAGAATCTCAAGGGAATTAATGAAAAAAAAATCAAATGAAGGTGGTCTAGCTGTACCTGATCTAAAATTATATTATAAAGCAGCAGTCACCAAAACCATCTGGTATTGGCTTAGAAATAGATTAGTTGATCAGTGGAAAAGGTTAGGTTCACAAGACAGAATAGTCAACTATAGCAATCTAGTGTTTGACAAACCCAAAGATTCTAAATTTTGGGATAAGATTTCATTATTTGATAAAAACTGCTGGGATAACTGGAAATTAGTATGGCAGAAATTAGGCAAGGACCCACACTTAACACCACATACCAAGATAAGATCAAAACGGGTCCATGACCTAGGCATAAAGAACGAGATTATAAATAAATTAGAGGAACATAGGATAGTTTATCTCTCAGACTTGTGGAGGAGAAAGAAATTTGTGACCAAAGATGAACTAGAGACCATTATCAATCACAAAATAGAAAATTTTGATTATATCAAATTAAAAAGCCTTTGTACAAACAGAACGAATGCAAACAAGATTAGTAGGGAAGTAACTAACTGGGAAAACATCTTTACAATTAAAGGTTCTGATAAAGGCCTCATTTCCAAAATATATAGAGAACTGACTCAAATTTATAAAAAATCAAGCCATTCTCCAATTGATAAATGGTCAAAGGATATGAACAGACAATTTTCAGATGAAGAAATTGAAACTATTACCACTCACATGAAAGAGTGTTCCAAATCACTATTGATCAGAGAAATGCAAATTAAGACAACTCTGAGATATCACTACACTCCTGTCAGATTGGCTAAGATGACAGGAAAAAACAATGATGAATGTTGGAGGGGATGCGGGAAAACGGGGACATTGATGCATTGTTGGTGGAGTTGTGAACGAATCCAGCCATTCTGGAGAGCGATCTGGAATTATGCCCAAAAAGTTATCAAACTGTGCATACCCTTTGATCCAACAGTGTTTCTATTGGGCTTATACCCCAAAGAGATACTAAAAAAGGGAAGGGGACCTGTATGTGCCAAAATGTTTGTAGCAGCCCTGTTTGTAGTGGCTAGAAACTGGAAAACGAATGGATGCCCATCAATTGGAGAATGGCTGGGTAAATTGTGGTATATGAATGTTATGGAATATTATTGCTCTGTAAGGAATGACCAGCAGGATGAATACAGAGAGGCTTGGAGAGACCTACATGGACTGATGCTAAGTGAGATGAGCAGAACCAGGAGATCATTATACACTTCGACAACGATATTGTATGAGGATGTATTCTGATGGAAGTGGATTTCTCTGACAAAGAGACTTAACTGAGTTTCATTGGAGAAATGATGGACAGAAACAGCTACACCCAAAGAAGGAATACTGGGAAATGAATGTGAACTATTTGCATTTTTGATTTTCTTCCCGAGTTATTTTTACCTTCTGAATCCAATTCTCCCTGTGCAACAAGAGAACTGTTTGGTTCTGCAAATATGTATTGTATCTAGGATATACTGCAACATGTTTAGCATAACTGCTTGCCATCCTGGGGGGGGGGGGAGGAGGGAGGGAGGGGAAAAAACGAAACATAAGTGATTGCAAGGGATAATGTCGTGTAGAAATTATCCTGGCATGGATTCTGTCAATGCGAAGTTATTATTCAATAAAATAAAATTTATTATAAAAAAAAAAAAAGCTAGATGAAAAATGGGGAAAGAAAATGAAAATTTTGCAAGAAGGTTTAACTCATATAATTCATTAAAATATAGATTTGATACAATGGAAAAAGGAAACAATTGCCAGGGGGAAAAAACAGAATTTATGAAATGGAAAAAGGAAATAACTCATTAAAAAACAGAATTTGTGAAAAAAAATCCATAGAACAAAAACAACTCATTTAAAAATTCAATTGGACAAATACAAAAAGAAATTAAAAAGTAAGTGAAGAAAATAATTTGTTAAAATTCAGAACAAATAGAAATGAATGACTCAGTGAGACAACAAGAATTAGTCAAGGAAAACCCAAAAAATGAAAAAAAAATGTAAAATACCTAATACTTATTGATATTTAATTCTTTTCCCTAATTGGGAAAACAACTGGCCTGGAAAAAAGATCTTGGAGAGATAATCTAAGGATTACTGGACTCCTTGAAATCCATGATGAGAAAAAGAGCCTAAACACTATTTTTCAGGAAATCATCAAAGAGAATTACCCAGATAGCATAGAATCAGCTAAAATGATCATTGAAAGATTTCAACAAACACCTCCTGAAAGAGACCTCAAAATGAAAACTCCAATTAATATCATGGCTAAATTAAAAAAAAATGGATCAAGGGAAACAAAAATGTCACAAGCAACCAGAAAGAAACAATTCAAATACCAATGAGCCATAATAAGGACCACTCAGCTTTCATGTTAAAGGACTGAAGAACTTGGAATCTGATATTTTGAAAGGCATGGGAACTTGAAATGCAGGCAAGGATAAATTATCCTGCTAAACTGAACATTTTCTGTCAGGGAAGAAGATGGACATTCAGTGAAACTGGGGAATTCCATTTTTTCCTGATGAAAAGACCAGAGCTAAACAAACAAACAAAAATTGCCCTCTAGATATAGAACACAAGAGAAGCATAAAAAAGCAAAAAAATACAAAAAAAACAAAAAACTAAAACTAAAACAAAAAAAAACTCTTGAGATCAATATTTTTGTTATCAGTATACATAGAGAATAAATGTATAATCTGATCTTACTGTTATAATATATATATATATATATATATATATAATATATATATATATAATATATATATATATAATATATATATATATATATATATATATAATATATATATATATATATATATATATATATATATATATATATATATAGAAACAAGAGGTGGAAAGGGGATTGCAACAGAAAAAATAGGGGAAAGTGAAGGCAAAATGAGGGAAATTACATCTTAGGAAGAGGCAAAGAAAACATAATTGAGGGAAAGAAGTAAGGGTGATGAATATTGTGTGAATCTTACTCTCATTAGATTCAGCTCAAAGAAAGACTATTAGATACATATGGTTTCACTGAGAAACTTCTCTCACCTTATAGAAAAGTGGGAGGGGAAAGGGCAAAAGGAAAAGGGTAGGATAAATAGAAGAGAAAACAGAAATAGTAGGGAAAAGGTATAAGAAAGGGGGAGGGTCTCTAAAGGGGGAGGAGTGTTTGAGAGAAGTAATACTGAGGTGGAGGAAAAGGGGGAAAGGAAAGAGAAAAGTATAATTTGGGGTTCAGAAGATGACAGAAAATACAGAATTAGTAGTTTTAACTGTAAATGTCAATGGGGTAAACTCTCCCATAAGGCAGAAGTGTAGAAGACCAGATTAAAAGCCAGAACACTATGTTGTTTATAAAAAGACATTTAAAGCAGAGCCATACATACAGAGTAAAGGTACAAGGCTGGAGCAGAATCTATTATGCTTCAGGTGAAGTAAAAAAAAAAAAGGCAGGGGAAGCTATCCTGATCTCAGATTAAGCAAAAGCAAAAATTGATCTAATTAAAAGAGCTAAGAAAAGAAACTATATTTTGCTAAAGGGTACCATAAATAATGAAGCAATATCAATATTAAACATATCTGCACCAAGTATTGTAGCATCTAAATTCCTAAAGGAGAAGTTAAAAGAGTTGCAAGAAGAAATAAACAGCAAAAATATAATAGTGGGAGATCTCAGAACTAGGTTAATGAAACAACAAAATAAATAAGAAAGAAATTAAAGAATTAAATAGAATACTAGAAAAGATAGATATGATAGATCTTTGGAGAAAATTGAATGGAGACAGAAAAGAGTATACTTTCTTCTCAGCAGTTCATGAAACTTATACAAAAATTGACCATATATTAGGACATAAAGACCTCAAAATAAAATGTAGAAAGGCAAAAATAATGAATGCATTTTTTTCAGATCATGATGCAATAAAAATTACATTCAATAAAAGGCCAGGAGAAAATAGACCAAAAAGTAATTGGAAACTAAATAATCTCATCCTAAAGAATGAATGGGTGAAATAGCAAATCAAAGACACAATAATTTCATTCAAGAGGATGACAATAATGAGACAACATACAAAAATTTATAGGATGCAGCCAAAGTGGTAATAAGAGGAAATTTTGTATCTCTAGAGGCTTACTTGCATAAAATTGAAAAAAGAGATGCAATCAATGCAATTAAAAAACCTAGAAAAAGAACAAATTAAAAACACTCAACTAAATATCAAATTTTAAATTCTGAAAATAAAAGGGGAGATCAACAAAATTGAAAGTTAAAAAAAGTTATTGAATTAATAAATAAAACTAAGAGTTGGTTTTATGAAAAAAAATAAAATAGATAAACTTTTAATTAATTTGATTAGAAAAAGAAAAGAAGAAAATCAAAATTAAAAGACAAATTATTCACCAATGAAGAGGAAATTAGATCAATAATTAGGAGATATTTTGCCCAACTTTATGCCAATAAATTTGACAACCTAAGTGAAATGGAGGAATACCTACAAAAATGTAGATTGCCCAGATAACAGAAGAGGAAATAAATTAATTAAATAGTCCCATTTTAGAAAAGAAGCTATTAATCAACTCCCTAAGGAAAAAAAAATTCCCAGCATCAGATGGATTTACATGTAAATTCTACCAAACATTTAAAGAACAATTAACTCCAATACTATATAAACTATTTGAAAAAATAGGGAATGAAGGACTCCTACAAAATTCCTTTTATGACACAGACATGAACTGATACCTAAACTAGGTAGGACAAAAACAGAGAAAGAAAATTATAGATCAATCTTCCTAATGAACACTGATGCAAAAATATTAAATAAAATATTATCAAAAAGACTACAGAAAATCATCCCCAGGTTAATACATCATGACCAAGTAGGATTTATACCAGGAATACAGGGCTGTTTCAATATTAGGAAAACTATTAGCATAATTGACTATTTCAATAATCAAACTAACAAAAATCATATCATCATCTCAATAGATGCAGAAAAAGCATTTGATAAAATCCAGTACCCATTCCTATGAGTATAGGAGTAAATGGACTTTTCTTTAAAATAGTCAGTAGCACCTATTTAAAACCATCAGCAAGCACCATATGTAATGGGGATAAACTATTCCTAATAAGATCAGGAGTGAAATAAGATTGCCCACTATCACCATTACTATTCAATATTGTATTAGAAATGTTACCTTTGGCAATAAGAGAAGAAAAAGAGATTAAAGGAATTAGAGTAGGTAATGAGGAAATCAAATTATCACTCTTTGCAGATGATATGATGGTATACTTAGGGAATCAACTAAAAACTATTAAAAGCAAGCCACAACTTTAGCAAAGTTGCAGGATACAAAATAAGTCCTCATAAATCATCAGCATTTTTATGCATCACTAACAAAATCCAACAGCAAGAGATACAAAGAAATTCCATTTAAAGTAACTATTGATAGAATAAAGTATTTGGGAAATTATCTGTCAAGGGAAAGTCAGGAACTACATGAGTAGAACTACAAAATTCTTTCCACACAAAAAACGGTCAGATCTAAGCAATTGGAAAAATATAAAGTGCTATTGGATAGGTCTAGTGAATTCAATAAAGATGACAATAATCCCTGAATTAATCTATTTATTTAGTGCTATACCAATCAAACTCCCTAGAAACTATTTTACTGACCTAGAAAAAATAACAACAAAATTCATGTGGAAGGACAAAAAGTCAAAAATGTCAAAGGAATTAATGAAGAGAAAAGAAAAGGAAGGTTCCCTAGCTGTACCAAATCTAAAACTATATTATAAACCAATGGTCATCAAAACTATTTTGGTATTAGCTAAGAAACAGACTAGTTGATCAGTGGAATAGATTAGGTTCAAAGGACAAAATAGTCAATAACTTTAATAATCTAGTATTTGACAAACCCAAAGACCCCAGCTTTTGTGATAAGATTTCACTGTTTGACAAAAACTTCTGGGAAAATTGGAAATTGGTATGGCAGAAACTGGGCATTGACCCACACTTAATACCATGCACCAAGATAAGGTCAAAATGGGTTCATGATCTAGGCATAAAGAATGAAATTGGAGGAGGAAAGAATTTGTGACCAAAGAAGAACTAGAGATCATTATTGATTACACAATAGAATATTTTGATTATATCAAATTGACAAATTTTCATACAAACAAAATTAATGCAGACAAGTTTAGAAGGCAAACAATAAACTGGGAAAACATTTTTACAGTCAAAGGTTCTGATAAAGGTCTCTTTTCAAAATATATAGAGAATTGATTCTAATTTATAAGACATCAAGCCATTCTCCAATTGATAAATGGTCCAAGGATATGAACAGACCATTTTCAGATGAAGAAATTGAAACTATGTCTAGCCATATGAAAAGATGCTCCAAGTCATTATTAATCAGAGAATTGCAAGGTAAGACAACTCTGTGATGTCATTACACACTTCTCAGATTGACCAAGATGACAGGAAAAGATAATGATGAATATTGGTGGAGATGTGGGAAAACTGGGACACTGATACATTGTTGGTGGAACTGTGAATGAATCCAACGATTCTGGAGAGCAATTTGGAACTATGCTCAAAAAGTTATCAAACTGTGCATCCCCTTTGATCCAGCCATGTTTCTACTTGGATTATATTCCAAAGAGATCTTAAAGGAGAGAAAGGTATCCACATGTGTAAAAATGTTTGGGTCAGTCCTCTTTGTAGTGGCCAGAAACTAAAAACTGAGTGGATGCCCATCAATTGGAGAATGGCTGAATAAATTATGGCATATGGATATTATGGAATATTATTGTTCTGTAAGAAATGACCAGCAGGATGATTTCAGAGAGGCTTGTAGAGATCTACATGAACTAATGCTATGTGAAATGAGCAGAACCAGGAGTTCATTATACATAGCAACAAGACTATATGACAATCAATTCTGATGGACGTAGCTCTCTTCAACAATGAGATGATTCAAACCAGTTCCACTTGTTCATTGATGGAAGAGAGCCATCTACATCGCGAGAGAGAACTGTGAAAGCAGAGTGTGGACCACAACATAGCATTCTCATTCTCTCTGTTGTTATTTGCTTGCATTTTGTTTTCTTTCTCAGTTTTTCTTTTTCTTCCTTTTTGATCTGATTTTTCTTGTTTAGCAAGATAACTGTTTAAATATGTATACATATCTTGGATTCAACATTTATTTTAATATATTTAACATGTATTGGGGTACCTGCCAAAAAGGGAAGGGAATTGGGGGAAGGAGGTGAAAATTTAGAACCAAATATTTTGCAAGGGTCAATATTGAAAAAATCGCTATGCATATGTTTTGTAAATAAAAAGCTTCAATTAAAAAAAAAACTAAAATGGGTCAAATGGAAGTTAATGACTCTATGCAATATCAGGAATCAGTCAAATAAACTAAAACAAATAAAAAAAGGGAAGAAAATGTAAAAACATCTCCTTAGAAAAAAGATTGAATCTAAAAATAGATCCTAAAATTTAGCATATATTTTAACATATTTAAAATGTTTTGAACTACCTGCCATCTAGAGGAGGGGTTGAGGGAAGAAGGGGAAAATTTGGAACAGAAGGTTTTGCAAGATCAATGTTAGAAAATTATTCATGTAAATGTTTTATAAGTTAAAAGCTATAATTAAAAAAAATTACATGTAAGAAAAATTAGAATAAATGTACTATATAAAACTGTGATAAAAATAGAATCTTGACACAATAATGCAAGAAATAGTCCACATAAATAGAGACAATAGAACAGGAAAAAAAATTATAAATAGCAAATAACTACATAAAAGAGTGCAGGTCCTGGAATAATATATACTGGTAATCAAATGAACTAGGCTTGCCCTCAGAAATATCATATGCAGCAAAATTATTTGACAAGGTGCATATAGCTGGCCCTGAGCAGTAGGGCCTAGACTGAAGAGGGAAGACAAATGATTTGTAGACAGTGGCAGCAGCATCCAGTGCTGAATGTCAGAACCAAGTCTCAGGTGATTTCAGGTTGACCAAGTGGTTGGAATTTCATGACTTAAAGTTTGGAAGAAGAAACTCTCACAAGTATATTAAAAATACAAGGACTAAATATGAGCAAAAGAGGAAGAATTAACAAAAGTAGAGTTAATATGGAAGTTACTAGGGACCAGAATAGTAAGCAGACACTCCACCAGAGGAAGATTGAAGGTGGGGGCAGGGAGATGAGGCTATCACAAATGCCTCTTGTCCAAACAGCTTGTCCTAAGATAGATACCAAAGATTTTCCTAAAATTTTTGCTTTTGTTTCCTCAAAGGAGTAGGTGCAATGTGTAGAACATTGTGCCCTTCAGTGAGTATGATCTTTCCCAGCAAAAACCCCAGAGTCTTACAAGGGAAGGCTTTTACCGAATTAGTACAAGTGTTAGCAAAACCGAAAGCAGTTTGAAGCCCCTGTAAGGGGCACATGTGCAAGCCCTTTTAACAGTCCTTTCAGAATTTACTTGCCTGGGAACTATATAAGGGAATGCAAGAGTCAGAACTTGGATAAGTAAAGGTGCCATGGTCAGGGGCAAAAGGGAAGCTAATCTGTAAGCCTGCTTCCATCCACCTGAAGTGAATTCCCCTTCCTTTAGGAATCAACAGAAACCTCTCTAGGTCCATGGATATCTTGCAGCAATTGTTTTTCCTACATGATGGGGAATTGTTTGGCTGTCAAAAATCCCTTTCTTTTCCATATAACTCCCATGATCGTGCAAAACACAAAAAACATATTTGAAGTTAGCACAGATCTTTAATAAGCAATCAAGGGGTCTAAGATAGGGTTCCAGAGACCCCTAGCTTCTAGTCCCTCCTTCCATCAACATGGTATCTTCCACTGACCACTGTATATTAAAAATAGAAGGACTTAATAGGAGCAAAAGAGAAAGAATAAAGAAAAGTGAAGATTGCAGAAATTTTCTATCAGAGGAAAAATCAGGAACATGATTTAAATAATATCAAAACTGGTCCTTCAGGTCTTGACCTGAGAGCACATACAGGATAAAACATCCTTAACTCAGTTTTACTTCAGATAACTGTCCTACTTTTAATAATTCTAACTTAAGCTAGCCTCAGGAATAATCAGGCAGGTTCTCATTCAAAGAATACCACTGGGAAATTGAGTCAGAAGGATCTTTCCTTAGGCAGAAGCCAAGATTATCCTTCTAATTCATTCCCAAATACTAACTTCCACCTGTAACAATTTCTTCTGAGTAGCTTGTGGCATATTCCTTTAAGATGGTGGATGACTGTCTTGATGATCAGACAGTTATACTTGAATTTAAAACTCCAAATAAATATCAGCTATAGTCCCAAGAGATTTTATCTACAATAGCAATTCTCATTAATCAAAGCCTCTGATGAATCTAGTTCTCAAAGATCATAGTAAGAGATTCATAGCTTATTTTTCATAACCGAGTAGTTGGTTAAGTTCAACATTACACAAATCATTTTGTTTTTAAAATACATAGAAAAACTCTAAGCTGCATATTGTCCACAACAGAAACATGTCATGTTCAAAGGGACAAAGGCAAAAACTATTATCTCCAGAGTCCTCTTAAATAATGGGTACAGTATTAAGATGACTCAATACAATCAACTAAAACTCATACAGAATATAGACTATCCTAATTTCACATAAAAGATCCCCATCAGAATTAACACTTTCTTCATTCTTAAAAAAAAATGTTGTCAACTTCCTCCAATTCAGGAATCTCTATAAACTTTTCAGGAAATAGCCCTATCAAATCAGGATAAATTCTGCTCTAGATACTTCAAGAAAGCTGTAGATCATATTTGTTTTTTGTTTTTTTTATAATAACTTTTTATTGACAGAACCCATGCCAGGGTAATTTTTTTTTACAACATTATCCCTTGCACTCGCTTCTGTTCCGATTTTTCCCCTCCCTCCTTCCACCCCCTCCCCTAGATGGCAAGCAGTCCTATATATGTTAAATATGTTGCAGTATATCCTAGATACAATATATGTTTGCAGAACTGAACAGTTCTCTTGTTACACAGGGAGAATTGGATTCAGAAGGTAAAAATAACTCGGGAAGAAAAACAAAAATGCAAATAGTTTACATTCATTTCCCAGTGTTCTTTCTTTGGGTGAAGCTGCTTCTGTCCATCATTCATCAATTGAAGCGGAGTTAGGTCTCTTTGTCAAATAAATCCACTTTCATCAGAATAAATCCTCATACAGTATTGTTGTTGAAGTGTATAATGTAGATCACATTTGTTATCCTTAAACAAGGAGAACATTATGCACTTACATAGACATTAAATAATTTGCTGAAGAATAATTAAATGGGCACCTTAGTAGAAATAAATTGCTTTCAGAAAACTTGCAGTTCCAACAACCTTCTTAGAGCAGCTATAGACTTGAAAAATAAAAAAATAAAATAAAATAAAATAAAACATTCAGTTATTAATACCATGTAAATGTAGGCTGTTCCTTTAAACAATAAAGCAATTAATTTTTCAATCAGCAATGGGGAGGGAACTCCAAAGAGCTTCAATTTGATAAAAAGCAGCAGCAGTTAATGGGGAAAGGGAAGTCAGGTTGTCATCTGACAATATAACCTGACAAGGATTGCCCTTCCTCTTACCTTTCCTCCATTCTATGTGGCATTTCTCCCAAGCCCACCATGCTTCCTGAAACTCAGTTCTCACATGTAACCATTTTAGGGTGCCAGGTCCCCCAGAATTCAGTCTGCCAGCCAAAGATATGCCCCAACCTCATGGGGTGTTTCATTTCCCCTGGCAAATAGCAAGTTCCACTAGGAGATAGGAGCACCTATCTCTCCAACCTAATTATTTTCCTCTTATTTCAAACATAACATTTTCCTTTCTCTTTCTTCCTCCTTCTCTCTCACACCATCTCTTTCCCTGTCCCATTTCTCTCTCTCTCCTCCTTCTCCAACATGCTCTCTAACATGCTCCCAAATCAATAACTCTTCTAACTAGATTCTCCATTTAAACTATTGATTGCTTTTGCAAATCTATCTTTCTTGTCCCTTGTCTTTAGATTTTTTAAAAAAACTTCAACTTTGGGCTACACTTCAAAAAAATTATACTGTCCAACAGTGACAAAATTTTAAGGTATAATTTATAATTTTACAAATTACCCAATATATTTCTAGAAAGCAACATACCATCTAATTAGGGGGATACAAACATGACTGCCCCTAAGATAAGCTAATGGAACTTTGTTTTAATAACCTATATTTTAACTTAAAATCAAATCAAATAGAGCTTCAAATTCCCAATAATACAAAACTACATTTACTATCATATCTCAAATAACAAATTTTAGTAAACTGATTGAGCATAGTTTCTTTCTCTCCCTCTGGCCCCACATGTCCCTGCTACAGTCAGGGAAGGAGTTAAGGCTATCTTTACTGTGCATACTATCTTCCTCTAGGAGGCCCCAATTTAATTGAATTGCTTGGGAATCTTGAAATAATCAAATGCCAAATTCCCCAATCATTACTCTCAATGGAGTATCCTGTGGTTCCAACTTTGGCCAGATTTGGAGTCTACAGGAAAATCAGACTTCTCTCTCTCTCTCTCTCTCTCTCTCTCTCTCTCTCTCGATCTCTCTCTCAAAAATTCTAGCTCACAGAATAGATATGAAAAAGACATTCTGCACAAAGACACAAATACAGACAAAAATACATGGAAGAGGACCATCCCTTTCCCATGTACACAAGAACTACCCAAGTGCACTTCGTTTTTCTTTTTTCTCTGAAGATTTGAGTTGAACTGCCCCCTCTGAGCATCCAATCTTACAGCTTGATCTCCTATAATACACAGAGTTGACTCCTTCCTTAGTGATTCAGAAGATCAAGCTCTGAAGGAGTTGCCTGCTATAGAGGGCCAGAATTCTGAAAAGGATTACTTGAATCAAGTTCAGCCTGGTGCTTATCGTTAAGCATCTACTCAGTGTGAGATAATGGTTCTCTATACGGTGATGTAATGGCTCTGCTAACAGTTGACACCTGCTCAGTGTGCTGTAGTGATGTAATTCCTACTGAGGTATTTAAAGGAGTCTCAGACACAAAAGACTTTCTCAGCCACAGACACAGAGAAGACTAGAGACTCCAGATTTCAGACTCCAGACTCCATCTTCGACCAGCCCCATGCTGTTCCTCTTGCCTACTTCAATCTGCCACTAAGACCAAGGACTTGGGATCCTCCAGAAAAGCTAGCCTGGACATTACAGCCTGCCTTTTTGGTTAACCAGAGTGCCCCTGATCTGTGTCATTAATAGAATCTCCTTCCTGGGGTGGGCCAGGATCTCCCTACTGGATCATTCAAGATTTGATTGATCCCAGGGCCCACATGACCTAAGGGTAATCCAAGGACATTAATAGTGACCCTGTGGATTACACATGCATAAGTTACCTGGCTCTCACTCTTACCCTCTGGCTTCTTCATCTTCAGAGACTTGTGCTTCTGTTTATATTTGAGTGTCTCTCTTAGGGTCATTCTTCACAGAGAGGGAGGCTAAGAGTCTGATCCCAAAGACAAAATCCAAACTGGTGCCTTCCTTGAAACAGGATCTCAGACATCTCTGGGAAGCCACAAATCCCAGGCTGAGCTCCCATAAACTGTGTGGGATGGGTGCTAGATCCCCATTCCCAAAATTAACTAATCAGAGACATCATCAGGTATAAAGAGAAAGCATTTATTGAATCCCTGCAGGGAGAGGCCCAGACACACACCTGGGAGCCATCCCAGCTCACACCATGTGCTCATGGAATCTGACTAGCTTCTGGCTGGTCAAAAGCAAAAGACTCAAGCCTTTTTATTGGATAAAGTAAAAGGACATAACCATCCTTGACCAATGATCTCCAATGTTTTCTGCTTCCCACAGGCCACATCACTTCCTGTAACTTCCTGAGGGTCTGCTCTGGCTCTGGTAATAGGGGTCATGTGACTTAGTCTCAAAATAAGAAAACTACATCCAATCAGTCCTATTCATATGTGTATATAAATTCCTTGAGAGTAAAGACTGCCTGTATTTTGTTTGTATTCCAAGCATTCAGTACAATTCTCCGCATCCCTTCCCCTCTCCCCCCGCAACACACGCACACTTATTTATTTATTTTTTAATTAAAGCTTTTTATTTTCAAAACAAATGCATGGATAATTTCTCAACATTGACTCTTGCAAAATCTTGTGTTCCAAATTTTTCCCTCCTTTCCTCTATCCCCTCCCCTGCATGGTAAGTAATCCAATATATGTTAAACATGTTAAAATATATGTTAAATCCAATATATGTAAACATATTTATACAATTATCTTGCTGCACAAGAAAAATCACATTAAAAAGAAAAAAATGGAAAAAAAATGCAAGCAAACAACAACGAATGGAAATGCTATGTTGTGGTCCACACTCACTTCCCACAGTCTTCTCTCTGTGAGTAGATGGCTCTCTTCATCATAAAATCATTAGAACTGGCCTCAACCATCTCATTGTTGGAAAGAGCTATGTTCATCAGAATTGATCATTGTGTAATCTTGTTGTTGTCAAGTATAATGATCTCCTGATTCTGCTCATTTCACTTAGCATCCCTTCTTGTAGGTCTCTCCAGGCCTGCTGGTCATTTCTTACAGAACAATAACATTCCATAACATCCATATACCATAATTTATTTAGCCATTCTCCAACTGATGGGAATCCATTCAATTTCCAGTTTCTTTCTACTACAAAAAGGGCTGCTGTTGGAATCCTTACAAACTGTTAAGTCATTAGAGTTGATAGAGACAATAATTATCTAATTTAGCATGGTTCAGTATGATTAATCTGATCTTACAAGGAGATGTTATGGGCCAGAAGAGAAACAATGCTTGTGTTCACACCTTTAGAGAGTTCATATAAGCAAGAAGCTCTTAGGGCCCGAGAGCACTCTGGACAGACACAGATCACTCAGGGAGAGCCAGAAGCGCTCTCTCAGAGGCAAGAGAGATTCATTCCAACTTTCACCGTGGTGATGGTTGGAGGCTGAAGAAAGCAGAGGCAAAGGACAACTGGAAGAGCTCTTGGAACCAAGCAGAAAGATAGGCCTCTAAGAAAAACTAACGAGGCTATTTTGGAGGGAGCAATAAAATATTTGAACTTTTAGCATCTGGCTGCACTTGGGTGATTATTACTTGTAACTGAAACGAAGGCTGCCTACCAGAAAACTTCCCCAAGAAACCTGCTCTCTCAGAGAGAACCATTATTATTTTAAAGAAGAAAAACACCACAGGCTGCCACAAATATTTTTGCACATGTGGGTGCCTTTCCCTCTTTTAAGATCTCTTTGGGTTATAATCCCAGTAGAAACATTGCTGTATCAAAGGGGATGCACAGTTTGATAACTTTTTGAACATCATTCCATATTGTTCTCCAAAATGGCTGGATCCATTCACAATCCCACCAACAATATATTAATGTCCCAATTTTCCCACATCTCCTCCAATATTTATCCTTGTCTTTTCCTGTCATCTTAGTCAATCTGAAAGGTATATAGTGGTAACTCAGAGTTGTCTTAATTTTGCATTTCTCTGATCAATAGTGATTTAGAGCACCTTTTCCTATGACTAGAAATAGTTTTACTTTCTTTATTGAAAATTGTCTGTTCATACTCTTTGACCATTTATCAGTTGAATAATGTCTTGAAATCTTACGAATTTGAGTTGATTTGCTATATATTTTAATGAGGCCTTTATGAGAACACTTAAATGTAAAAATATCAAATGCTTTTTCTGCATCTATTGAGTTATGATTTTTGTTAATTTGGTTATTGATGTAGTGCATTATGCTAATATATTTCCAAATATTGAACCAACCCTGCATTCCTGGTATAAAACCTACTTGGTCATAGTGTATAATCTTGGGGATGCCTTTCTTTAATCTCTTTGCTAATATTTTCTTTAAGATTTTTGCATCTATATTCATTAGGGAAATTAGTCCATAATTTATTTCTCTTTTCACTCTACCTGGTTCAGGCATCAACACCATATCTATGTCATGAAATGAATTTAGTAGGAATCCTGCTTTCCCTAGTACAATTATTTCTACAGAGTAAAGCAGAAGGGTCATACATGTGACTGGTCCAATGTGGCCTACAGCACTTTGTCCCAGATTAGATTAAGATGTAATAGGGAAATAGTTAACAAAATTAGTAAAATAAAACATGCCTAAATGTACAGTTTACAATTAAGTCACTATGTGCTCTGCAGGGATCTTTATGTATAATTTTTCACTCTCCTCCTCCCCACTTTTATTTGAATCTAACACTTTTAAAGTAAAATAAATGAATTTCCATTATTTTATGAGAAAACTGAAGCCTGATGGCTTGCTGAAGATTATATAAGTACAAAGTGTTAGAGGAAGAATCTTTATCCAAGTTTTTGACTCTAGAGCCTTTCCCTTACTTCTTTTCTCAAATCTATAAAGCCCAGAAAGATATTTCCTTTGTTAACTGCTATTTTCTAAGAGCCAAAGAATGTTACTGGTTTTAGTCTAATGATATTTAACTTGCCTTTCATTGCATTGACTTAACAAGACTTTTCTCTTGCCACTTGCACCAGCATATGTATTTGTGAGTATTTGACATTCTCATTCTCTTTAAAAAAAAAGGATTACTATTAAGCTAAATCACTCAATAAGTAGTGAATTGCCCATATGAGATTATGTAAACAAAATTTGGGAAACCTATCAGATCCATTCATCTCCTAAAAGGAAATATTAAAAAAAAAAAAAAAAAAAGCTTTCAATGAACTTGTTATACATACTAAGATTTCGCAATAACTTTGGGACTGCATTGCTGTGAACATTTTATCCTGAAAAAGCATTCACTGTAACTTAATATAGTGCCATGCACAAAGTAGGAATTTAATAAATATTTGTTGATTGATTGATTCATAAATTATGGGAAGAGATTTTGATTTCCCAGTGTTGTCTCCCCATAGTCGAAGATTTCCAAGAACATAAATGGATAGAAATTCCCTACTTATAAAAATTCATTTGGAAAAACTAAGAGGTAACAAAAACAAACAAAAATGATATCTTGTGTGCTGACCTGGAAATAACAAGCAATATGTACACAAATAGGACTTCCAGTCAAAATGGTGGAGAGGAGATACACATCTGCTTAAGCTCTGTGTTTTCTCTCAGAATTTAATTCATGACAAGCCTAGGAATTAGTGCTTGACTGAAAGAAAAAAAAAAAACACAAATAATTACCAAGAGAAGATTTCCTTGGAATTCACCAGGAAAGGTCTGTTTTTGCTCCAGGATGGGGATGGTTTTAGATCAGGGGCAGGCTGAGGGCAGATAGTAGCAGTGAGAGCCCAGCAGGCAGTTCACAGCTGAGCAGACCTGAGGAGGGTGGCATGTGATCTCAGCCATCTCTGCGGGGAGAGCTTTACTACAATATTGGATACTTTGCTCTGGCAGCAAGCTAGTAGACACACAGAGAAGCTAAAAACACAGGGAGGTAAAAAATACAACTCCGAACAGCTAGGATCTCTCAGGACCTGGCCACCCCCACACAGTATCTCAACATGCTCTCAGAGTCTCAGAATGCAGGCGCAGCACAGCCATCGCTTCCTGCTAGTGACTCACTGCTGCCCCTCTCAGTCTATAGAGCAGGGGTCCTCAAACTACTGCCTGCGGGCCCAATGCGGCCCACTGAGGACATTTATGCAGCCCGCTGGCTTATGGCCAAATCAGACCAGAAGTGACATTCCACTTAAACTCACATTACCAAAGCACACTTCCAGCACTGGGCTGAAGCAGTGGAGACAGAGTCTGAGGCAATACTGAGGTGAGGCAAGTTGCCAGGCTGGGATGTGTGGTGTGGGGAAGGGAGAGAGATGCAGAATACAGAGAATTGACAGCCCGCAACCTTGTACAGTAACAGCAGTCACTGGTGCGGGGGTATGTACAGTGCATACTGCGCATGTCACAGCCGCTGCAGGGGGAATTCACTGCAGCAGTGAAGGTCAGAAGAGGGAGCATGAAGAGCGGGAGAGAGAGTGTGGGAAATGGAGACATCACAGCGCAGAGGCAGCTTGGAGGGAGCTGGGCATTGCAGTCTGTATGTCTCTGTGTGGGCAAAGTTATTGCTGGTATATTGTTTTTGTAGTGCTGTATATATATATATATATATATATACACATATATATATATATATATATATATATAGTATTTTACTAATAGCAATTTGGAATCCCAAGGAAATAATGATGTAAAGAAAAAGAAAAATTGACTTGGAGTATAGGATATTCAAAGAACAGTGGACTTATGATTACTTTTTCATGCAGTGCAAGGAAAGAGCTGTATGCCTCATATGCCAGAATATAGTGTCTGTGTTCAAAGAATATAATTTGTGTCAACCCTATGAAACTCAACATAAAGATAAATATGATTGGTTGGTTGGAGAAGTGAGAAAAGATAAAATATTAAAATTGAAAAATACATTGACAACTCAGCAAAATACTTTTATGAAGCAGAAGCAGCTAAATATTTCATCACTGTGAGCAAGTTTTTAAGTTGTCAAGCTAATTGCACACACTGGCAGACCATTCATGGATGGAGAATTTGATAAAGAATGCCTTCTTTCTGTTACCAAGAGATGTGTCCAAAGAAGACCGATTTATTTAGTACAGTGAGTCTTTCAGGACCTACAATTACATGGAGGATTGAAGAAAGGGGAGACAATCTGCATCACCATTTGCAAAACTCCATAAAAAAATTCATATTTTCCCTTGGCACTTGACAAAAGCAATGATGTTTGTGATTCTGCACAACTTCTAATTTTTATTTGTGGGATGAATGATTATTTTGAAATCATAGAAGAGCTTGTTGCACTGCAAAACATCAAAGGAACAACTACAGAAAATGATATTTATGAAAAGGTTTGCCAAACCATGAATGGTTTGGAGCTGGACTGGGCTAAACTAGCCAGCGTGACAACTGATGGTGCTCCTAGCATGGTGGGGTCTAAGAAAGGAGTAATTGCTTGCATTAAGCAAAATATGGACAAATATAACCGTTCTAATCCAATAGCCATACACTGCCTCATCCACCAACAAGTGCTGGGTAGTAAATCATTGAAGTGGGACTCTATTATGAAATTGTGGTATCTTGTGTTAACTTCATTGGAGCTAATGCATTAAATCACAGACAATTTCAGGAATTTCTGTCTGAGCTAAATGTTGAGAATGAAGATGTTCTATATCACACAGAAGTCCATTGGCTGAGTTGAGGGAGAGTTTTGAAACATTTCTATGATTTGTTTCCACAGATTACAAGTTTTCTGATTTCAAAAAACAAAGAAGCACCAGAGCTCCATGATGCAGAAGGCACCTTGCCTTTCTAACAGATGTAACAGAGCTACTCAACAATTTCAATATGCAACTTCAAGGAAAGGGGAAGCTCATCTGTGATATGCAATCACATATCAAAGCATTTTTAGTAAAATGAGGCCTCCTCATCAAATAAGTGAAAGGAGAAAACTTCTGCCATCTCCCCACAACTCAAAATTTGTTCGCAGAAAAAACTGCTGATTGCATTTCCAAACAAAACATGTGTGGATTTACTGGAAAAATTGCAAAAGGATTTCCAATTTAGATTTAAAGAGCTTCATCTCCATGAACAGGACATACAGCTTTTCCGTAACCCATTTTCTATTGATATTGAAAATGTGGATACAATTTACCAAATGGAACTGGCTGAACTGCAGAATGGTGACTCTCTGAAAGACGCATTCAAGTCAAGCAGCTTTCATAATTTCTATGCATCTCTCCCCTTTGAGACATATCCTCATCTCAGGAACCATGCACTCAAAATGGCAACCATCTTTGGCAGCATTTATGTCTGTGAACAGACTTTTTCTAGAATGAAACATTTGAAATCTCCAACCAGATCAAGACTAACGGATGCACACATGCATCACTTGTTACATCTAGCAGTGACAAATAGGAACCAGACATTGACCATCTCATTAGCCAAAAGCAGACCCATAGTTACCATTAAAATACTGGTAAGTTTGTTGATTTAACTTTATTTTAAATATTGTATTTGTTCCTGTTTTTGGTTCTTCACTTCAAAATAAGATATATACAATGTGCATGGGAATTTGTTCATAGTTTTTGTTTTTACTACAGTCCGGTCCTCCAACAGTCTGAGGGACAGTGAACTGGCTCCCTATTTAAAAAGTTTGAGGACCACTGCTGTAGAGGAAGCTCGGTAATACCACCCAATTCCTTCTCCAACCCCCACCAAAAAAGGGCAGATTTCAATTTTTTTTTTTGCTAGTTTGTCTTCTTTGATTCTTCTCTGACAAAATGAGCAAAAAATTTAAATGGACTATAACCATTGATAGCTTCTATATGGATAGAAAGCAGACTTTAAACCCCAAGAAGACTAAAAACAGACTGTCTCCAGATGAATCCCCAAAGGAGGATGTCATCTGGTCCTCAACACAGAGGACTCTCATAGAAGAAATTTAAAAGGCTCTCACAAGAGAGCTAGAAGAAAAATGGGAAAAGGAGAGGGAGGCTTGGCAAGAGAGTCTGGATAAGTCATCCCACTCATTTAAAGACAGAATGGATAAAGAAATCAAGTCCTTGAAAAATAGAATTAGTGAACTGGAAAAAGAAAATAGCTCTCTAAAAAATAAAATTGGTGAAATGGAAAAAAATTCCATAGAACAAAACAACTCACTTAAAAACCCAATTGGACAATTAGAAAAAGATATAAAAAAGTGAGTGAAGTAAATACTTCATTGAAAATCAGAATCGAACAAATGGAATTGAATGACTCGAGGAGACACCAAGAATCAGTCAAGCAAAACCAAAAAAATGAAACAATGGGAGAAAATTTCAAATACCTTCTTGGGAAAACAACAGACCTGGAAAATAGTACTAGGAGAGACAATCTGAGAATTATTGGACTCCCTGAAAAATGTGATGAAAAAAAGAGCCTGGGAATTATCAAAGAGAACTTCCCAGAAGTCATAGAAACAAAGGGTAAAATAGACATTTAAAGAGTTCATTGACCACCTACTGAAAGGGAGCCTAAAATCAAAACACCAAGAAATGTAGGGGCCAAATGTCAGAACTATCAGATGAAGGAAAAAATACCACAAGTGGCTAGAAAAAATCAATTCAAATATAGAGGAACCACAAAAAAGATTACCCAGGATCTAGCAGCATCCACATTAAAGGATCAAAGGGCCTGGAATATGATGCTCCAAAAGGCTAAGGAACTTGGTATGTAACCAAAAATAACTTACCCAGCCAAAATAAGCATCTTTTTCCAAGGAAGAAGATGGGCATTCAATGAAATAAGTAAATTTCACCTATTCTTGATGAAAAAACCAGAACTTAACAAAAAGTTTGATCTAGAAATATAGAACTCAAGAGAAACCTAAAGGTAAAAATAAATATTGGGAACTATATTTCTGATATGAAGATATATAAAGAATACATATATATCTTGTTCTAGAGATTAGAGGTGAAAAGGAAATTATACAAGAAAAAGGGTAAAGTGTGGGTACTACATGTCACAAAGAGGCAAAGGAAACCTATTATATTTGAGAGAAAAAATGGAGGGTGATGAATATAGTGTGTATTTTATTACCATCAGAATTGGCTTAAAGAGAAAAAAATTAGACATATTTGATTTTTGGTGAAACTTCTCCAACCTCATTGAAAAGTGGGAAGGGAAACGTGAAAAGGGAAAGAATAAGTTAAGTGGAAAGGAATACAGAAATTGTGAGGAAAAGGAGTAAGATGGGGGAGGAATTTTAAGGGGGGGATATTAAAAAGGGAGGGCTGTGAGAAGCAAGTGGTGCTCACAAGTTTAATACTGGGGAGGCAGGTAAGGGGTAAGGAAGGGAGAAAAGCATAAACAAGGGCTAACAAGATGGCAAGTAATACAGAATTGGTCATTTTAACCATAAATGTGAATAGGGTAAACTCCCCCATAAAGAGGAAGCGGTTAGCAAAATGGATTAAAAGTCAGAATCCTACAATATGTTGTTTACAGGAAAAACACCTGAAACAGGGAGATACATACAGAGTAAAGGTAAAAGGTTGGAGCAGAATCTACTATGCTTCAGGTGAAGTAAAAAAAAGCAAGAGTAGCCACCCTGATCTCACATCAAGCAAAAGCAAAAAATTGATCTAATTAAAAGAGATAAGGGAGGGCACTATATCTTGCTAAAGGGTAGCATAGATAATGAAGCAATATCAGGGGTGTTGCATCTAAATTCTTTTTTTAAAAATTTTTATTTAATAATTACTTTATATTGACACTCGTTTCTGTTCTGATTTTTTTTCCCTCCCTCCCTCCACCCCCTCCCCTAGATGGCAAGCAGTCCTTTATATGTAGGTTATGTTGCAGTATATCCTAGATACAATATATGTTTGCAGAACCGAACAGTTCTCTTGTTGCATAGGGAGAATTGGATTCAGAAGGTATACATAACCCGGGAAGAAAAACAAAAATGCAGATAGTTCACATTCGTTTCCCAGTGTTCTTTCTTTGGGTGTAGCTGCTTTGCATCTAAATTCTTAAAAGAGAAATTAAGAGAGCTGCAAGAAGAAATAGTCAGCAAAACTATAATAGTGGGAGATCTCAACCTTGCAGTCTCAGAATTAGATAAATCAAACCACAAAATAAATAAGAAAGAAGTCAAAGACTTCTTTACCTCAAAGAGGTAAATAGAATATTAGAAAAGTTAGATATGATAGACCTTTGAAGAAAACTAAATGGAGACAGAAAGGAGTACACTTTCTTCTCAGCAGTTCATGGAACCTATACAACAACTGACCATATATTAGGACATAAAAACCTCAAACTCAAATGCAGTAAGGCAGAAATAGTAAATGCATTCTTTTCAGACCACGATGCATTGAAAATTACATTCAATAAAAAGCCAGGGGAGAATAAACCAAAAAATAATTGGAAACTAAATAATCTCATACTAAAGAATGATTGGGTGAAACAGCAAATCATAGACATAATTAATAACTTCACTCAACAAAGTGACAATAATGAGACATCATACCAAAATGTGTGGGATGCAGCCAAAGTGCTAATAAGGGGAAATTTCATATCTCTAGAAGCCTACTTGCATAAAATAGAAAAATAGAAGGTCAATAATTGGGCTTGCAAGTAAAAATACTAGAAAAGGAACGAATTAAAAAACCCCAGTCAAACACTAAACTTGAAATTCTAAAAATAAAAGAAGAAATCAATAAAATTGAAAGAAAAAAAAACTATTGAATTAATTAATAAAACTAAGACTTGGTTCTACAAAAAAACAACAAAATAGACAAACCCTTAGTAAATCTGACTTTAAAAAGGAAAGAGGAAAATCAAATTGTTTGTCTTAAAAATGAAAAGGGATAATTCACCACTGAAGAAGAAATTAGAGCAATAATTAGGAGTTACTTTGCCTAACTTTATGCCAATAATTTCAACAACATAAATGAAATGGAAGAATACCTTCAAAAATATAGTTTCCCAGATTAACAGAGGAAGAAGTAAATATCCTAAACAGTCCCATTTTAGAAAAAGAAATAGAACAAGCTATAAAGCAACTCCCTAAGAAAAAATCCCCAGGACCAGATGGATTTACATGTGAATTCTAGCAAACATTTAAAGAACAACTAACTCCAATGCTATATAAACTATTTGAAAAAAAAGGATTGAAGGAATCCGACCAAATTCCTTTTATGACCCAGACATGGTACTGATATCTAAACTAGGTAGGTTGAAAACAGAGAAAGAAAATTATAAGCAAATGTCCCTAATGAATATTGATGCTAAAATCTTAAATAAAATATTAGCAAAAAGATTATAGAAAATCATTCCCCAGCATAATATACTATGGTCAAGTAGGTTTTATACCAGGAGGCCAGGACTGGGTCAATATTAGAAAAACTATTAACATAATTGACTATATCAACAACCAAATTAACAAAAATCATATGATCATCTTAATAGATGCAGAAAAAGCATTTGATAAAATCCAACATCCATTCCTAATAAAAACACTTGAGAGGATAGGAATAAATGGACTTTTCCTAAAAATAGTCAGGAGCATATATTTAAAACCATCAGTAAGCATATATGTAATGGGAAAAAATTGGAACCTTTCCCAGTAAGATCAGGAGTGAAACAAGGTTGCCCACTATCACCATTATTATTCAGTATTGTATTAGAAATGGTAGCCTTGGCAATGAGTTGAGAAAGAGATTAAAGGAATTAGAGTAGGTAATGAGGAAACAAAACTATCACTCTTTGCAGATAATATGATGGTATACTTAGAGAACCCCAGAGATTCTACCAAAAAGTTATTTAAAATAATTCATAACTTTAGCAAAGTTCCAGAATAAAAAATAAATCCACAGAAATCCTCAGCATTTTTATACATCACCAACAAAATCCAACAGCAAGAGATACAAAGAGAAATTCCATTCAAAATAACTGTCAATAGCATAAAATATTTGGGGATCTATCTACCAAAGGAAAGTCAGGAATTATATGAGAAAAATTACAAAAAAAAAAAAAACCTTTCCACACAAATAAAGCCAGATTTAAATAAATGGAAAAATATTAAGTGCTCTTGGATAGGCCGAGTTAATATAATAAAGATAACAATAGTTCCTAAACTAATCTATTTATTTAGTGCCATACCAATCAGATTCCCAAGAAAATATCTTAATGATCTAGAAAAAATAACAACAAAATTCATATGGAAGAACAAAAGGTTGAGAGTCTCAAGGGAATTAATGAAAAAAAAAAATCAAATGAAGGTGGCCTAGCTATAACTGATCTAAAACTATATTAAAAAGCAGCAGTCCCCCAAATCATTTGGTTTTGGCTAAGAAATAGATCAGTTGATCAGTGGAATAGGTTGGGTTCACAAGATAGAATAGTCAACTTTAGCAATCTAGTGTTTGACAAACCCAAAGAGCCTAACTTTTGGGATAAGAATTCATTATTTGACAAAAACTGCTGCGATAACTGGAAATTAGTATGGCAGAAATTAGGCATGGACCCACATTTAGCACCATATACCAAGATAAGATCAAAATGGGTCCATGACCTAGGCATAAAGAACCAGATTATAAATAAATTAGAGGAACATAGGATAATTTACCTCTCAGACTTGTGGAGGAGAAAGAAATCTGTGACCAAAGATGAACTAGAGATCATTATTGATCACAAAATAGAAAATTTTGATTATATGAAATTAGAAACCCTTCGTACAAACAAAACTAATGCAAACAAGATTAGGGAAGCAACAAAGTGGAAAAACATTTTCACAGTTAAAGATTCTGATAAAGGACTCATTTCCAAAATATATAGAGAATTGATTCTAATTTATAAGAAATCAAGCCATTCTCCAATTGATAAATGATCAAAGGATATTGTTAGAATCCTTACAAAGTGTTAACTCATTGGAATTGATAGAAACAATGCTTATGTACTTAAGTTTACACCTTTGAGAGTTCATGTATTAGCTCACATATTAGAGTTCACAAGTTCAGGAGATTCACAAGTTACACCTCCCACAATCCCACTCTCTCAGAGGAAGAGTCAACCTTTGGGTTCACACCTTTAAGAGATCATATATAAGAAGCTCTTAGAGCCTCAGTCAGAAGTAAATAAGTTTGGGAGATTGATAGAGCCAGAATTCAGTCGGGAGATTGAGAACGAAGGATTCGGAAGAGGAGAGGCTGAAGCTGGCAAAGGCAAAAGACTAACAACAGGAGCTCTCAGAATCAAAGAAAGCTTATTGGTCTATTTTGGAAGAGACAATAAAGGATTGTACTTTAACAGCTTGCTGCATTTGAGGTGATTATTGATCTGAACTGAAACTAAAGCTGTCTCTGGAACCTCCCCAAGAATCCTGTTCCCAGAGAATGATCATATTTTAGAAAAGAAGAGAACACCACAGCATATGAACAGACAATTTTCAGATGATGAAATTGAAACTATTTCTTCTCATATGAAAGAGTGTTCCAAATCACTATTGATCAGAGAAATGCAAATTAAGACAACTCTGAGATACCAGTACACACCTGTCAGATTGGCTAAGATGCCAGGAAAAAAATAATGATGAATGTTGGAGGGGATGTGGGAAAACTGGGACACTAATGCATTGTTGGTGGAGTTGTGAACAAATCCAACCATTCTGGAGAGCAATCTGGAATTATGCCCCAAAAGTTATCAAACTGTGCATACCCTTTGATCCAGTAGTGCTACTACTGGGCTTATATCTCAAAAAGATACTAAAGAAGGGAAAGGGACCTGTATGTGCCAAAATGTTTGTTGCAGCCCTGTTTGTAGTGGCTAGAAACTGGAAAATGAATGGATGCCCATTAATTGGAGAATGGTTGGGTAAATTGTGGTATATGAATGCTATGGAATATTATTGCTCTGTAAGAAATGATGAATACAGAGAGGCTTGGAAAGATTTAAATGAACTATTGCTAAGTGAAATGAACAGAACTAGGAGATCATTATATACTTCACCAACGATACTGTATGAGGATGTACTCTGATGGAAGTGGATTTTTTCGACAAAGAGAAGATCTAACTCAGTTTCAATTGATCAGTGATGGACAGAAGCAGCTATACCCAAAGAAAGAACACTGGAAATGAATGTAAACTGTTTGCATTTTTGTTTTTTTTCCCAAGTTATTTTTACCTTCTGAATCCAATTCTTCCTGTGCAACAAGAGAACTCTCTGGTGCTCATATATATTGTATCTAGGATATACTATGACATATTTAACACGTATAGGACTGCTTGCCATCTGGCGGGGGTGGAAGGAGGGAGGGGAAAAGTCGGAACAGGAGTGCAAGAGATAATGTAAAAAATTACCCAGGCATGGGTTCTGTCAATAAAAGGTTATAAGTATTAAAAAAAAAAGAAAGTAACAAAAAATATGTACACAAATAGGACTATGTTAAGTATGTTTTATAGGTAAAAATAGAGATATCAGATAAGGGTATGGTTTCTCATCAGTTTCACTTCTGGAGTATATCTGTGTAGCCTATTTAAAGTAAACTGCTACTTTCATTACACAGTTATGCCTTTCATAATGTGGCTATCAATTTTTAAGGATAGGAAGGTGAAAGGCTGCCCTGGCAGTTTGGGTAAAAAACCCTGTTGGAAGTAAGGAAGATGAGTTTACTTTGCTTCTGTTGAGCCGTGATCATATGATCTTAGCAAATTCACCTAACCTTGTGCCCAAAGCATTGGAGCAGGAGCCAGTCCCTATATGTAGAGGCTTCCCCATCCTGATGAACTCACACCTCAAAGTGGATGAGGAAGCACTAAATATCCAAATAGGAACAATATGGTCATTGCTCTCAAATATATTCCAAATATATCAGTACTTATAAGATATATTTTCATGCTTTGATAGATCCCTGATTTCATCTCACGCTTTATTTCACACGTCATATTTTTTTCTGAAATCAACAAACTTATCATTTCTTATAGCACAGGAGTATTCCATCACAACCATATACAATAATTTGTTCAGTTATTCTAATAAGTAGAAGTATTTATGCAATAGTTTTATATATATATATATATATATATATATATATATATATATATATATATATATATATATTTATATAAATATACAGGCCCCTGAGATTTTAGAATAAAATAACACTTGCTATTACAAGAAAATAATAGTAGCACCAACCCAGACCTTTCCTCCAGTAATGTGGCAGAGTTCAGCCTTAACATCAACATTAACATCCTAAGTCAGGAGGGAGGCTGAAAGAATGGGTAAACAAAAATGTATACATTCATAAAAAGTTACTATGTAGCAGGAAAGCTCTATAAAAAGGCAGAAGAGATTGATTCTAAGTATCTTCCATCAATACCACACAGAAAAACATATCTTGGGCATAAAATCAACTGAAATTCCTAGAAGAAATGAAGTAAGATTTAAAAAAAATGTTTGGTAAATAAATTTTATTGGTCAAGGGAAAAATGGGAAAGAAATTAGAGAAAAGGGAAAAAGAATGCAAAGCACATTAATAGACTGGCACAAGAGCTATGAAAACCATGCCTGCTTGTAATAGAGATTTTGTTTTTATTTTTGTTTCCTCTGTGGCGAAGGGAGGGAAGGAAGGAAATGTAAGTAGTAAAGATTTTTATTAAAATAAAAAATATTAAATTATTCAAAAGGCTGAAAAAAAGAGGATACCCTATAGCAAAAATAACTAACATACAAGAATCACTGGTCTTTTGTAACACTATTACTAAAACAAAACAGAAACAAAATTTAAAAATAGTCAAGACATCTCAAAAGTATATTGCCCAATTTTCTTAGAATAAAAGAATGCAAAGTGGAAACTGACAGAGTCCACCAATCACCTTCTGACAAAAATCTCAAAATGAAATTCCTACAAACATAGCCAAAATCCAGGTCAAAGAAAAACTCTCGTAAGCAGCCAGAAAAAAGTAATTCAAGTACTAAAAAGACAAAATAAAGATAACACACACACACACACACACACACACACACACACACACACAATTAGCATCCTTCACTTAAAGGAGTTTAGAGATTGGATGGAATGCCACATTCCAGAAGGCAAAAGACATAAGCTTATGGTTCAGAATCTATCATTCAGCAAAATGAGTTACAATTCAACAGAAGGAAAAGCGATTTTTTTCTTTTTTTTTTAATTTAATTTTTATTTAATAATTACTTTATATTGACACTCGTTTCTGTTCCGATTTTTTTTCCCTCCCTCCCTCCCTCCGCCCCCTCCCCTAGATGGCAAGCAGTCCTTTATATGTTGGATATGTTGCAGTATATCCTAGATACAATATATGTTTGCAGAACTGAACAATTCTCTTGTTGCATAGGGAGAATTGGATTCAGAAGGTATAAATAACCCGGGAAGAAAAACAAAAATGCAGATAGTTCACATTCATTTCCCAGTGTTCTTTCTTTGGGTGTAGCTGCTTTTGTCCATCATTTATCGATTGAAACTCAGGTCTCTTTGTCAAAGAAATCCACTTCCATCAAAATATGTCCTCATACAATATCATTGTCGAAGTATATAATGATCTTCTGGTTCTGCTCATTTCACTTAGCATCAGTTCATGTAAGTCTCGCCAGTCCTCTCTGTATTCATCCTGCTGGTCATTTCTTACAGAACAATAATATTCCATAACATTCATATACCATAATTTACCCAGCCATTCTCCAATTGATGGGCATCCATTCATTTTCCAGTTTCTAGCCACTACAAACAGGGCTGCTACAAACATTTTGGCACATACAGGTACCTTTCCCTTCTTTAGTATTTCTTTGGGATATAAGCCCAATAGAAACACTGCTGGATCAAAGGGTATGCACAATTTGATAATTTTTTGGGCATAATTCCAGATTGCTCTCCAGAATGGTTGGATTCGTTCACAACTCCACCAACAATGCATTAGTGTCCCAGTTTTCCCGCATCCCCTCCAACATTCATCATTATTTTTTCCTGTCATCTTAGCCAATCTGACAGGTGTGTAGTGGTATCTCAGAGTTGTCTTAATTTGCATTTCTCTGATCAATAATGATTTGGAACACTCTTTCATATGAGTGGTAATAGTTTCAATTTCATCCTCTGAAAATTGTCTGTTCATATCCTTTGACCATTTATCAATTGGAGAATGGCTTGATTTCTTATAAATTTGAGTCAGTTCTCTATATATTTTGGAAATGAGGCCTTTATCAGAACCTTTAACTGTGAAAATGTTTTCCCAGTTTGTTGCTTCCCTTCTAATCTTGTTTGCATTAGTTTTATTTGTACAAAGGCTTTTTAATTTGATGTAATCAAAATTTTCTATTTTGTGATCAGTAATGGTCTCTAGTTCATCTTTGGTCACAAATTTCTTTCTCCTCCACAAGTCTGAGAGATAAACTATTCTATGTTCCTCTAATTTATTTATAATCTCGTTCTTTATGCCTAGGTCATAGACCCATTTTGATCTTATCTTGGTATATGGTGTTAAGTGTGGATCCATGCCTAATTTCTGCCATACTAATTTCCAATTATCCCAGCAGTTTTTATCAAATAATGAATTCTTTTCCCAGAAGTTAGGGGCTTTGGGTTTGTCAAACACTAGATTGCTATAGTTGACTATTCTGTCTTGTGAACCTAGCCTTTTCCACTGATCCACTAATCTATTTCTTAGCCAATACCAAATGGTTTTGGTGACTGCTGCTTTATAATATAATTTTAGATCAGGTACAGCTAGGCCACCTTCATTTGATTTTTTTTTTCATTAATTCCCTTGAGATTCTCGACTTTTTATTGTTTCATATGAATTTTGTTGTTATTTTTTTCTAGATCAATAAAATATTTTCTTGGAAGTCTGATTGGTATAGCACTAAATAAATAGATTAGTTTAGGGAGTATTGTCATCTTTATTAGGTTCGCTTGGCCGATCCAAGAGCACTTAATATTTTTCCAATTATTTAAGTCTGACTTTATTTGTGTGGAGACTTTTTTATAATTTTGCTCATATAATTCCTGACTTTCCTTTGGTAGATAGATTCCCAAATATTTTATGGTATCAACAGTTATTCTGAATGGAATTTCTCTTTGTATCTCTTGCTCTTGGATTTTGTTGGTGGTGTATAAGAATGCTGAGGATTTATGGGGATTTATTTTGTAGCCAGCTACTTTGCTAAAATTATGAATTATTTCCAATAGCTTTTTGGTAGAATCTCTGGGGTTCTCTAGGTATACCATCATATCATCTGCAAAGAGTGATAGTTTGGTTTCCTCATTACCTACTCTAATTCCTTTTATATCTTTCTCGACTCTTATTGCCGAGGCTAGTGTTTCTAATACGATATTAAATAATAATGGTGATAGTGGGCAACCTTGCTTCACTGCAGATCTTACTGGGAAAGGTTCCAGTTTTTCCCCATTGCATATGATGCTTACTGATGGTTTTAAATATATGCTCCTGACTATTTTAAGGAAAAGTCCATTTATTCCTATGCTCTCAAGTGTTTTTATTAGGAATGGATGTTGGATTTTATCAAATGCTTTTTCTGCATCTATTGAGATGATCATGTGGTTTTTGTTTGTTTGGTTATTGATATAGTCAATTATGCTAATAGTTTTCCTAATATTGAACCAGCCCTGCATTCCTGGTATAAATCCTACTTGGTCATAGTGTATTATCCTGGTGACAATTTTCTGTAATCTTTTTGCTAATATTTTATTTAAGATTTTAGCATCAATATTCATTAGGGAGATTGGTCTATAATTTTCTTTCTCTGTTTTCAGCCTACCTGATTTAGTTATCAGTACCATGTCTGTGTCATAAAAGGAGTTTGGTAGCACTCCTTCAATCCCTATTTTTTCAAATAGTTTATATAACATTGGAATTAATTGTTCCTTAAATGTTTGGTAGAATTCACATGTAAATCCATCTGGTCCTGGGGATGTTTTCTTAGGGAGTTGATTGATAGTTTGTTCAATTTCTTTTTCTGAGATGGGACTGTTTAGGATATTTACTTCTTCCTCTGTTAGTTTGGGCAAGCTATATTTTTGGAGGTATTTTTCTATTTCATTTAAGTTGTCGAATTTATTGGCATAAAGTTGGGCAAAGTAACTCCTAATTATTGCTCTAATTTCCTCTTCGTTAGTGGTGAGTTCTCCCTTTTCATTTTTAAGACTAACAATTTGATTTTCCTCTCTCCTTTTTTTTAATCAGATTTACTAAGGGTTTGTCTATTTTGTTGGTTTTTTCATAGAACCAACTCTTAGTTTTATTAATCAATTCAATAGTTTTTTTACTTTCAATTTTATTGATCTCACCTTTTATTTTTAGAATTTCAAGTTTAGTGTTTGACTGGGGTTTTTAATTTGTTCCTTTTCTAGCATTTTTAGTTGCAAACCCAATTCATTGACCTTCTCTTTCTCTATTTTATACAAATAGGCCTCTAGAGATATGAAATTTCCCCTTATTACCGCTTTGGCTGCATCCCATACATTTTGGTATGATGTCTCATTATTATCGTTTTCTTGGGTGAAGTTATTAATTATGTCTATGATTTGCTGTTTCACCCAATCATTCTTTAGTATGAGATTATTTAGTTTCCAATTATTTTTTGGTCTACTTCCCCCTGCTTTTTTGTTGAATGTAATTTTCATTGCATCGTGGTCTGAAAAGGATGCATTTACTATTTCTGCCTTACTGCATTTGAGTTTGAGGTTTTTATGTCCTAATATATGGTCAATTTTTGTATAGGTTCCATGAACTGCTGAAAAGAAAGTGTATTCCTTTCTGTCTCCATTACATTTTCTCCAGAGATCTATCATATCTAACTTTTCTAGTATTCTATTTATCTCTTTGACTTCTTTCTTATTTATTTTGTGGTTTGATTTATCTAATTCTGAGAGTGCAAGGTTAAGATCTCCCACTATTATAGTTTTACTGTCTATTTCTTCTTGCAGCTCTCTTAGTTTCTCTTTTAAGTATTTAGATGCTACCCCACTTTTTGCATATATGTTTAATATAGATAGTGCTTCATTATCCATGCTACCCTTTAGCAAGATATAGTGCCCTTCCTTATCTCTTTTAATTAGATCAATTTTTGGTTTAGCTTGATCTGAGATCAGGATGGCTACCCCTGCTTTTTTGACTTCACCTGAAGCATAGTAGATTTTGCTCCAACCTTTTACCTTTAACCTGCATGTATCTCCCCACTTCAGGTGTGTTTCCTGTAAACAACATATTGTAGGATTCTGGCTTTTAATCCATTCTGCTAACCGCTTCCTCTTTATGGGGGAGTTTACCCCGTTCACGTTTATGGTTAGAATGACCAATTCTGTATTACTTGCCATCTTGTTAACCCCGGTTTATGCTTTTCTCCCTTCTTTCCCCTTTTCCCCCCTTCCCAGTATTAAGCTTGTGAGCACCACTTGCTTCTCACAGCCCTCCCTTTTTAGTATCCCTTTCCCCGCCTTAGAGTTTCTCCCCCTATCTTACCCCTTTCCCTCCTAGTTCCCGTATTCCCTTCCACTTAGCTTATTCCTTCCCTTTTCACTTTTCCCTTCTCACTTTTCAATGAGGTGGGAGAAGTTTTACCATAGATTGAATATGTCTTAAGATTTTTCACTTAAAGCCAATTCTGAAGGCAGTAAGATACCCACTATATTCATCCCCCTCCATTCTTTCTCTCAGATATAATAGGTTTCCTATGCCTCTTCATGAGATGTACTACCCCCACTTTACCCTTTTTCTGATACAATGTCCTTTCCACATCAATTTCTAGAACAAGGTATACATGTATTCTTTATACATCTATATAGTCAAAATTTAGTTCCCAAGATTAATCTTTACCTTTTTAGATTTCTCTTGAGTTCTATATTTGTAGATCAAACTTTTTGTTAAGTTCTGGTTTTTTCATCAGAAATAGATGAAATTCACTTACTTCGTTGAATGTCCATCTTCTTCCCTGGAAAAAGATGCTCATTCTCGCTGGGTAAGTTATTTTTGGTTGCATACCAAGTTCCTTAGCCTTTCGGAATATCATATTCCAGGCCCTTCGATCTTTTAATGTGGATGCTGCCAGATCCTGGGTGATCCTTATTGTGGCTCCTTGATACTTGAATTGGGTTTTTCTAGCCTCTTGCAATATTTTTTCCTTCATCTGAGGGTTCTGGCATTTGGCCACTATATTCCTTGGTGTTTTGATTTTAGGATCCCTTTCAGTGGGTGATTGATGAATCCTTTCAATGTTTATTTTTTCCTCTGTTCCTATGACTTCTGGCCAGTTCTCTTTGATAATTTCCTGGAAAATAGTGTCCAGGCTCTTTTTTTCATCATGTTTTTCTGGAAGTCCAATGATTCTCAGATTGTCTCTCCTGGATCTGTTTTCCAGGTCTGTTGTCTTCCCCAGAAGGTATTTTACATTTTTCTCCATTGTTTGATTTTTTTGGATTTGCTTGACTGATTCTTCTTGTCTCCTCGAGTCATTCAATTCCACTTGTTCAATTCTGATTTTCAGTGAAGTATTTTCTTCACTCACTTTTGTAAAATCTTTTTCTAATTGTCCAATTGAGTTCTTTTGTTCTGTGGAATTTTTTTCCATTTCACCAATTTTGTTTTTTAGAGAGCTGTTTTCTGTTTCCAGTTCACTAATCCTATTTTTCAAGGATTTTACTTCTTTATCCACTCTCTCTTTAACTTTCTCCAGGCTCTTTTGCCAAGCCTCCTTCTCCTTTTCCCAAGCCTCACTCTGCTTTGCCCATTTTTCTTCTAGCTCCCTTGTGAGAGCCTTTTTAATCACTTCTATGAGGTTCATCTGTGCTGAGGAACAGATGATCTCCTCCTTTGGGGATTCACCTGGGGACTGTCTGTTTTTAGTCTCCTCAGGATTTAGAGTCTGCTCTCTATTTGTATAGAAGCTGTTAAGGGTTAAAGTCCTCTTCAGCTTCTTGCTCATTCTGTCTAATAATCAGAGACAAACTACCAAAGAAAAACAGAAAACACTGGAGTCTTTCTTTGGGGGAGGGGCTGGGTATGTTATCGAGCTTCCCCTACAGACTGCAGGAGGCAGCAGTGAGGCACTAGCAGGACTGTGTTGCGCGTGCGCTCTGAGATCCCAGAGCATGCTGAGTCACTGTGGCGGGAAAAGGGGGGGGGGGGGGGCGGCCAGGTCCCGAGAGACTCCAGCTGTTTGGGGTTGTATTCTTCAGCCCCGGTGTTTTTAGCTTCTCTGCTGGGCTGCTGACTTGCTGCTGGAGCAAAGTATCCAAACCTGTAGCGAAGCTCTCCCCGCAGAGACAGCTGCGATCACTCCCCACCCCCTCTCCAGTCTGCTCCCGTGCTCTCACTGCCGCTGCCCTCAGCCTGTGCCCGATCTAAAACCGCCCCAGCCCTCCAGTAAAGACAGACCTTTCTTGGCGAATCTCAAGGATGGCTTCTCTTGGTAAGTATATGTGGGGTTTTTTTCAGTCAAGCATTAATTCAGAGGCTTGTAATGGAATGGATAGTGAGAGAAAGCGTGGAGCTTATTCAGCAGTGTGTCTCCTCTCCGCCATCTTAACCGGAAGTCCCGAAAAGCGATTTTTTCAAGAAATCCTTCCAATCTTTTGAAATTATCAGAGCTGTAAAGAAAATTTGAAGTGAAAAAAAAAAGAGTAAATAGAAATATAAAAAGATAAGCATGAATGAATAATTATGGACTTAACTGGAGTAAGCAGTTAACATTGAAATATGGAAATATAATTTGTGAAATTGTAGTAAGTAAATATGGAATAGTATTGAGCTGAACTCTTAAGTTAGGACCTATCAGAGGATCTAATGATGAAACATATTACCCACTTTTTGATGGAGAGAAAAGGGACACCGAAGGTGGAATGAAACAAATATATTTTTTAGGATATGGCCAATGTGGAAATCTGTTTTGACTGTACATGGTACTGAGTTTTATTTTTCTAGTGTTCTCAATATGAAGATGGGATGTTGGGAAGGAGATATGAGAAGACAGATCTTGGCTGCTTAAAATAAAATATTATTTTAATTAAAAAACTTGAAAACTTTTGCCAACATTATGACCAAGCATAATTTCTGAAAATTCACATTGAAATATAATCTACTTCCAGACAGAACAGTAATGGACTCAGTTATACATGTATATGCATATATTGCTTTTTAGACATATAAATAGATAGATATAGTATATACACATATGTGTGTATATTGATTTTTAGACATGGTTAATGAGAAATTTTGCCTTGGTTGTCTATGCATGGTTAAAACAAGCATCTTGTCTTTTCTTGCTTTAACAATGGAGAGAGAGGAATGAAAAGGAACTGGAAGGGAGAGCAGCCTTTTCTTTAAAATAAATTTTAGTTTAAAAAAATCAAGAGAAGTGGGAACTCATTCCAAGCACTGGAAATAATATACATAGAAATGGAAGAAGACAGGATGATACTGGGTCATAGCTAAAAGAACAGTTTGGCCAAACTGTGTAATGAATACAACAATAAATGGGGCAAACTCTTGGAAAGGTAATAGAGTCAGACTGACGAGAACCTCAAATGCCAGTTTAAAGAGTAAATCTTATTGTCTTAAGAGACCTAACTGAGTTTCAATTGATAAATGATGGACAGAAACATCTACATCCAAAGAAAGAACATTGGGAAACAAATGTGAACTATCAGCATCTTTGTTTTTCTTCCCGGGTTATTTTTACCTTCTGAATCCAATTCTCCCTGTGCAACAAGAGAACTGTTCAATTCTGCAAATATATATTGTGTCTAGGATATACTGCAACATATCTAACATATATAGGACTGCTTGCCATCTAGGGGAGGGGGTAGAGGGAGGGAGGGGAAAAATAGGAACAGAAATGAGTGCAAGGGATAATATTGTAAAAAAATTACCCTGGCATGGATTATGTCAATATAAAGTTATTATTAAATTAAAAAAAACTTATTGTCTTAGGGAACTACTGGTGATTTTTGAAAGGGAAAGGGAAGTTATTAGCCTAAGTAAACATTAGGAAGATTACAATTTTTTTTTCAGTCTTTTAGTTATTTTCTTTCTGAAGGTAACAGAGAGGAAATGAATTTCAACTTTACATTAAGGAGTGTAAACTATATAGAAAAAAAAGAAATAGATATAAAATACTATAATAGAAAGATTAAATAATATTCTTCATGTTTTAAAACAATTAAACTTATCTTTAGCGAAAGGCATGGATTAGAATATGGAATGGTTATTGTTAGAGCTTAAGAAACTCTAAAATTTTATAATTAAATAACAGTACAGTACCAGGAAAAGTCATTTGACACAAGGAAATTTTTTGGTTCCATTGTAAGCCATAAAATAATTAAGTTTCATGCTATAAATGTTGAGAAATGTTGAAAATCTTGGCATTTGGCTAGGGAATATATAAAAGAAATTCCATTCTACTGCCAAAATTATCAATTTAATAATATTTCATTTCTCTGATTATCTTTCTCATGTAGAATCAAAACGTTGCCAAGGTAATTTTTTTTTAAAGAAGGGAAAAAAATGAAAAGATGTCATTGTAAAGATTTTTTTAACCATATTAAATTCTCTGTCATAAAGACAGAGAATCTAATGTTCTAACTTTCAATATACAGATGTCTAATATATTTGTATTTCCCATTTTATTATTACTTCTATTATTTTATTTATAATTATAAGCACTTATGAATGCAAAGAAGAATTTGGTATCTGTGATTTTTCAGTGTGGAGAACTAGTAAGATAATTTCCCACCTGGAAATAGATCAGCATCAATTTAATGAATAATGTTGCCTGGAGAATTGAGAAGTTAAGTGACATTTCCATGGTCACAACTATTGTGAATCAATGACAGTATTTGAATACAGCTCTTCCTCATTCAAGGATAATTCTCTGTCCAGTATAATATGCTGTTAGTATGCTGTTAGTCACCATTTAATAAATGCCTCCTATGTGTCAGGCACTTTCCCCCTATATTTTCTTACCCAAATTACTCTTCTTCTCTTCTTCTGCCCCAGTCCCCTCCTCAGTCCTCTCTCCTCAGTCCCCTCCCTTGGCTTTCATGATGCTGATACCCCTACCTGTTTGACCATTTCTACTTAGTCTCCCTTATGAATTATTTCTTACATCTCTTCCTTCTAATAATGAGATGCAACTCACCCCTCCTTCATCATCTCTAGCACTTAAATGCTTATGTAATCTGGTTCTAATGTACTTTTCCAGCTGTACTTCATCATCCTCCTTTTAGATTGCTCTGAAATCTATCCAAACTATTTATCAAAAATCCTTAACCTTGATGTTTTAATCTTTTCACAATTTCAGTCATCACCTCAGATGACTCCTAAATTAATATATCCAACTCTTCTGAAAAGTAAGCAAGTTCATA
This sequence comes from Antechinus flavipes, assembly GCF_016432865.1. Classification (NCBI taxonomy): domain Eukaryota; kingdom Metazoa; phylum Chordata; class Mammalia; order Dasyuromorphia; family Dasyuridae; genus Antechinus; species Antechinus flavipes. Next base: position 409,378,503 of record NC_067400.1, read on the forward strand.
GTCACAAAATCTATTTGAATTCCAATTATGATACTATCTGTGGGTTTTTTTTTTTGACTGGGTAACAATCTGGATCTCAGATTCCTCAAATTTCTTGAAATTAAAATTTGTTGTTATATATTTTGAATCCTCCCTGATTCTCTGCTGGCATATGACAATTTTTTGTTGTCCTTTTCTGTATTTCTTTTTCTATTCTTATTTTTCTTATTTTGTATTTAGTGCAACAAAAAAAAAGGAAGGAAAAAGGGAAGAAAAGGAAAGGAAGAGCAGAAAGAAAAAAAGAGGGAGGTAAGGAGAGAGTAAGGAAGGACAAGAGGAAGGGAAGGAAGAAGAAGAGAGAGAGAGAGAGATGAAGAAAGAAAAAATGTTAAAATTGTTTTACCATGAAATGGAGGAAAATTATATATGTGTATACACACATATACATACATAAATAATAAAACAAGTGTGTGGTACTATTATATTTCTAATTGTGCCATTCCCTAAATCCATCACTCCTAGGAATTCCCAACCCCAATTTTCAACCATATGATCAACATTTTGATTTGGATATCCGACTGTCTACTGTAACCCAATAGATTCAAATCTGAATTCAACAATTTCATTCCAAAACTCATCCTTTCTACTTTTGTCCTTTTTTGAAAAGAATGACACCAGCATGCTCAAAGATGCCCAGACTCTCAAAATATTGGAGTTCTTAACTTTTCTTCTATTTAAGTCATAATAACAAAACCTGTCCATTCTACCTCTCAAAAATCTATCACAAGTTAAGTTTTTGAAAATTATATTTCCAAACAATTTATACAACAACAAGATTGTATGATGATTAATGGTGGTGGACTTGGTTCTTCTCTTCAATGCATTGATCCATGGCAATTCCAGTAAACTTTGGAATGGACAATGCCACTTCATCCAGAGAGAGAACAAAGACACTGAATGTGAATCAATGTATAGAATTTTCAGCTTTTTCTTTTCCCTTTTGTTTCTTATGGTTTTCCCCTTTTAGTCTGATTTTTCTTTCCCAACATAATTCATACGGAAATATGTAAAAATAAATCTACATTCACAACCTTTTTTTTTTTAGAAAAATGAAAAATATCTATTTTCACTACCCTATTTCAGATGCATATTTCCCCTCATCCAAATAATTGCAGTAACTTCCTAACTAGTCTTCCTCATTCTAATATATCTCCTAAACTGTTGGTTTTACTTTTGTCTTTTTTGGCATACATTCTTTTTTGCTTAAAAGGTTATTTAATGTGTATTAAGCATGTTTTTGGCAAACTTGCTATATAACAAACAGTAACTAAGTGGTATAAGAATGGATAGAGCACCATTCTTAGAATCAGAAAGTTCAAATATGATCTTAGATACTGACTAGCTATATGACTCTGGGCAAGTTTCTTAACTCTGTTTGCCTTGGTTTCCTCATCTGTAAAATAATCTAAAGAAGAAAATGACAAACTAAGCCAATATTTTTGCCAAAAAAAAAATCAACAATATCATGAAGAGTTGGGCATAATTGAAAAAAATGATTGAACACTAAAACTGTAATATCTCCTGAGGTATTTTATTCCACTGTTCAAGTATTTTTATTCTTAGGAAGTTTTATTTCTATATAATCGGTAATCTAGTTCTCTATCTTACCCATTCTAGGGGCAAACAAATAAAACTATTTTCCCCTTTCATATGAGAGATCTTAAAATACTAGAAGATAGCTATCATGTCTTACTTCTCCATCAAGTCTTTTATTCTCCAAGTAAGCATTTCAATTCATTCAAAGGCTCTTCTTATAGAATTATATGTTAATATGAAAATTTCTTGAGGATGCTGGGTGATTTTTGTTTTTGTCTTTTTCTTTGTAGCCCCAACACTTAGTACATTGCTTAGTATATGGTAAACAATAAATACTTATCAATTGATCAGCTGATTAACACAATATTTTCCAATCCTTACACCATCTGGTTACCCTTCACTGAAGATGGTCTAGTCTGTCAGTGTCTTTCAGAAATGTCATAGTCTAAAAAGAAAAAAAAATTCTAGATAATCTATCTTGGCAAATCAGAGGATCATTGTAATGATGAATCCAGAGATGTGGATATTATACTATTTTTAATGCACACTAATCTGACATTTATTTTTGACTGTCATTTAATATTATTTACTCAGATTAAACTTGAAGATCACTAAAAATATTGCATGAATTCTTTATTTTAGCTGCATTTCCATCATTCTCTATTTGTTCCATAGACTTTTTAATGCTAAATGTAGGCCTTTACATTTATCTTCTTTGATTTGTTCATTTGATTCAGTTCATTATTCTAGCCTGTCATCTGATGCACTGGTTATATCTTCCAAGACATCATCTGAAAAATTTATAAAACTCCCATCTATATTTTAATTCATGATAAACTTTTTTGAATGGCAGAGAATCAAGAACAAATCTCTGGGTCATTCTACCAGAAAAGTTGTACCAAGACAACATCAATCTCTTAATGACTATGCTTTGAATAGTCATTCAGCAAATTGTGAATCCTCCTAACTATGCTGTCATCTAGCTTCTGTCTTTTTCTCAAAAGGATAGCAGGAGAGATTTTGTCAAATGTTCTGATGAAGTCAGACTATACTACCTTTGTGGCAATACCCTGATCTACTGCTCTAGTAACATGGGAAAAAAAAACTAAAAGAAAATGAGATTCATATGACACAAATTATTTATGCAAATCCATGCTGGTTCTTAGGTGTTACTGTTTCTTAGGACAGTGGACTTAAGAACTGAAAGGGACTTCCAAAATTACCTGATATAATTTTATTGGCGTAACATATTTTTAAGCTACAGACTTACCCTGTTATTTTATATTTTTCACCAAAATTCTTTTTATATTTTCTTTTCTTTTTATATTGTGTTTTTTAATTTCCCCCCATTTATACATAAAAAGTTTTTAACATTTGTTTTTGAAACTTTGAGTTCCAGATTCTCTACCTTTCTCCTTCCTTCTCCTCACCCCCTATTAAGAATGCAAACAATTATGGGGCAGCTAGGTGGCACAGTAGATATAACCCGAGCCCTGAAGTCAGGAGGACCTAAGTCCAAATCTGGCCTCAGACACTTCCTAGCTATGTGACCCTGAGCAAATCACTTAATTCCAATTGCCTCAGAAAAAAAAAAAAAAAAAGCAAATAGGTTATACATAAAACCATGAAAAACATTTCTATGATAGTCATATTGTGAAAAACAACAACAAAAACAGCAAACAATCTTTCAGAAAAATAGAATAAAGAAAATGTGTTTCAATCTATTCTCACTCAGTTCTTTCTCTGGCTATGGATGACATTTGTCATCATAAGTTCTTCAGATCATAAATCCTTGGATCATTGTATTGCTGAGAATAGCTATGTCATTCATAGGTGATCATCTTACAATATTACTGTTACTTTGTACACAGAATATTTCATTTTGCATCAGCTCATGGAAGTCTTTCTTTTTTTAATTATAACTTTTTATTGACAGAACATACGCATGGGTAATTTTTTACAACATTATCCCTTGCACTCACTTCTGTTCCGACTTTTCCCTTCCCTCCCTCCATGCCCTCCTCTAGATGGCAAGCACTCTTATACATCTTAAACATGTTATAGTATATCTTATATACAATATATATGTACAGAACTGTACAGTTCTCTTGTTGCACAAGAAGAATTGGATTCAAAAGGTAAAAATAACCTGTGAAGAAAAACAAAAATGCAAGTAGTTGTGGAAGTTTTCTAGATTTTTCTGAGAGTATCCTGCTCATCATTTCTTATAGCACAATAATATTCCATCATAATCATATATTATAATGTATTAAGCTATTTCTATTGGTGTATCCCTTCAATTTCTTAATTTTTTGACCCTAGAAAAGAGCCTCTGTAAATATTTTTTATGCATACAAGTTTTTTTTTTCTTTTTTTTTAATGTCTTTTAGGTTACAGACCTAGTAGTGATCTTGCTAGGTCAAAGGATTTTATACCCTTTTGGATATAGTTCCAAATTGCTCTACAGAATAGTTGAATCAGTTCACACCTCTACCAGCAGTGCATCACTATCTTATTTTTCCCACATTCCCTCCTATTTGTCATTTTTCTTTTCTGTCCTGTTCGCCAATTTCATAGGTATGAGACAGTAGCTCAGAATTATTTTAATTTGCATTATTTTTTGAGTTTGAACATCTTTTTTCATAAGCTAAAGGTAGCTATTCCCAAAGCCAAATAAATTCCTAAATATCCAAAAGATATTTCTATCTTTTGATCATTTATCAATTGGAGAATGATTCTTATTTTAATGATTTTTTTTCTTTGTGTTTTCTATATGTTTGAAAAATGAGGCCTTTAACAAAGATATTACTTCATTTTTTAAAATAATTACTTTTGCTAACTCTATTTTCCCCTCCATTTATTCTACCGTCTTCCTCTTTTCACTCTGCCCCTCTTCAAAAGTGTTTTGCCTCTGACTATGCTTTTCCATAATTTCTCCTTCCTTGTATCACTTCCCACCTTCTCTTATCCCTTTCCCCTTCTACTTTCCTGTAGGGTAAGATAGACTTCTATGCCCAACTGAATGTTTATTATTCCTCTGAACCAGTTCTGATGAGAAGAACATTCTAACACTTCCTCTTATCTTTTCCTGTAAAGATTTTTTTGCTTCTTTTATATGTGATAATTTGCTCCATTCTACCTCTCCCTGACTCATTTTCCCCTTACTTTCCTCTCATCCCTTAATTTTAGTTTTTTACCTATCATCTTTTTACATTCAATTAACATCTCTATCCTTTGTCTATATATACTCCTTTTAATTGCCCTAATACTAAGAAAATTCTTATGAGTGTCAAATATCATCTTCCTTCCAAAACAGTTGAACCTTATTAAGTCCCTTATGATTTTTCCTTCTTGTTTACCTTTTTATGCAAATTTTCTGTTCATCTGGTATTTTTTTCTACTATGTTTGAAAGTCCTTTATTTCATTGAAGTTCCATTTTTCCCCTGAAGGATTATACTCAGTTTTGCTGAATAAATTGTAATCCTGACTACTTTGCCCTTTGTGATATCATATTCCAAGCCCTTCAAGCCTTTAATATATAAACTGCTAAATCTTGTGCTATCCTGACTGTGGCTTTACTATACTTGAATTGTTTCTTTCTGAATGCTTTCAATATTTTCTCTTTGACTGGGAGTTCCAGAATTTTATTATATTATTTCTGGGATTTTTCATTTTGGAATCTCTTTCAGGAGGCAAGGGTCTGCTTCTAGAATATCAAGACAGTTTTCATTGATAATTTCTTGAAAGATGATGTTCAGATTTTTTTTTGATCATGACTTTCAGGCAGTGTCTGATCACCTAAAATTGATCTCTCCTGTATCTATTTTCCAGATCAATTGTTTTTTTCCTTTTTTATTTTTTGTTTTTGTTTTATTGTATCTTGATTTGTCATAAAATCATTAGCTTCCATATGCTCAATTATAATCTATAAGGAATTATTTTTCTCTGTGAGCTTTTGTACCTCCTTTCCCATTTGACAATTTTTTTTTTCTTTTCTTTTCTTTTCTTTTTTTTTTTTTTTTTTTTTTTTTTTTGGCTGAAGCAATTAGCATTAAGGGACTGGCTCAGAGTCACACAGATAGGAAGTATTAAGTGTCTGAGGTCAAAGTTGAACTCAGGTTCTTCTGACTTCAGGGACAGTGCTCTATCCACTGTGTCATCTAGCTGCCCCTCAATTTGCTTTTTAAGGTATCCATCTTTTCATTAGCTTTTTGTATTTTCTTTTGCACCACTCTTAATTATCTTCCTAATTTTTCCTCTACTTCTTACTTGATTTTCAAAATCCGTTTTGAGCTCTTCCTTGGCTTGAAAACAATTCTTGTTTTTCTTGAAGATTTTCAAAGCTTTAATTTTGTTATCTTCTTCTGAGTATATTTTGATCTTACTTGTAACTAGATTAACTTTATGTAATCAGAATTATTTTTTTCTATTTTCTTATCATTTCCTGAGCTATTACTTGATGTTTTACTCTTTGTTAAAGTAGGGCTCTGTTTCTAGGATAGAGGGTACACTGTCCCAAGATTCAGAGGCTTTGTGCAGCTTTTTCAGAGATCCTTCCAGGGATTTGATCACAAGCACTCTTTTTTGCCTTGGATTTCTTAGGAGTGTTTCCACTTCATGGAAGCTGTAAGATCTAGTGTGCTAAAGCAACAAAATCCTTCTTCAGTGCTACTAAAGATACCTCTTGTAAGCTGAAGCTTCTAGAAGTTGCCATAGCCACCATTGCCTATGCCCACTACTGGTATGCTGGTTTCCCAAGTCTCTCTCACCTGACAAACCTTTTCTGCTTACTTTCTGAGTAATTTTTGATGTTTCTAATCTGAAAGGTATAGAAGCCAACAGTACTGCCACTGGCTCAGAGGTCCATGGGCCAATTCCTGCTTTGCTGATGCTAGGGTTGGGGCTGTGCTGTTAAGGTCTGTGCTGGGACCACATGTTGGACTCCCTTTGGTGCCACAGACCTTTCCTTCTGACATTCTAAATTGTCTTCAGCTGCCAAATGATCTACTCCATGTTTCTGTGCATTTTAACACTCTAAAATTTGTTTAGTCATGATTTAAAAGAATTTGAGTGGTTTGGAAGCGAGCATGGCATTTTTCTGCCTTAAAATCATCTTAGCTCCAACTCTTCTCCTCTCATATTTTTTGTGAATATCTTTAATCACATATTCAACAACTTGAGAGACATCTGTGACAATCTTCTCTTTATCACAAATTCTAAGGTGTTTTGGTCATTTCCAATATTTCTATAATTTATGCTTTGGCAATCAGAATTAAGTCTCGCATAAGTTTCCCTTGTTACCCAACATTTTGGAGAATAAATTTAATTTTTAAGTTGTTAAAAATTTGTCAGTTCTTCTGTTTGTAGCCAATAAAGTTATATGCTTCAATGGAAAAATTGCATCTATTATGCACACTCAGTATCCATTTTCCACTTCTGATCAGACAGTGTATGTTTTATTCTCTCTCTAATATTTCCTCTATTTCCTTCTTTACCTATCCTGATCAGAATTCTTCCACCCAGTTTCTCTATTACAATTAATGCTACAATACTGTTCACTTTCATGAAATCTCTTCTTTTTGGATTATAATTTTCCTGAATTTCAGTCTATTCACATCCAAACAATGGTTTTGAGGATGGATATCTCTCCTCACAGGAAGATTTCAAATTTACTGTTTTTGCTGCCTCCTTCTTTTCTCTGTCACAAGTCTTCTTAGGCCATCTCAGGCCATAAGTTTTATCACTGCCCTTTTTCTAGGATATTATCTGTAAAAAAGAATTAGTTTGATTCACTAATATTCAATGATATCTGGGTCTGCAGATTTCATATATGTGTATATATACACACATATGGGAGTGCTTAATTTTCTCATTCCATTTCCACTTCCAGTTTAAAGCATCTTTGATAAAATTTGCAAGTCCTGTATAAAATACATACTTTGATGATAAATCTATGCATCAATCAAAAAAACTTCTCACTATACTTCTGTTCTTTCATACCTCACTCTTTGGATAAATAATACCCAATGACTGAGACAGATTTCCTCCCCTATCTTCAACTTTTTAGAACCTTTCCCTTGCATTATAGTTGTGTGTATGTGTGTATATGTGTGTGTGTGTAACAACATAATAAAACTCCAATCTCTTGAAAACAAGAAAAAATGTCATTTGCATCGCAATATACCTAACATTTAGTTCAATGTACTGCACATCATGTACTTAATAAACATTGAACCACCTTTAAGTTTTATAACATAGAATAATTGTTGCTCTGGATATATTCATCATATGCACCAAGAAAAATTGTTTCATTCAGAAAATCAATGTTTAATTCATTGTATATAAGTATAAATTATATTTCATGAGTTATAGAACAAAAACTTTTCATGTTATATCAATAAACCAGACTGACAACTTTTTTTCCTATTGCCTAAGTCCACAGTAGGCTTATTATTTTTTTTTGTGTGTGTGTGAAAACCATTAAATAGGAACCCTAAACTCTTAGGCTTGAGTTACAGTCTAATTAGATAGTAACCTTGTCCTCTTCTCCTGTATGTTCAGCTGAATAGCCTTATGTTAATTTTATCTTCTCCTCTGCATTTAAGCCTCTCATCTAAAAAACACAAAAATTATTTTCAATGAATTAGTTTTGTGAATAAGGTTAAGGATTTTGAGACATCATCCAAGGCAATAGGCTGACTTTTCTCTTGTCATGGAATTGTGGAATGGAGACTGGTGATTTTTCGCAACTCTCCTTCACTAAAATCCAATTCATGCACAAGTCAAGATGTCACCATATGATGTAATTCATCCTTTTTAGAAATTGATGAGTGAATAATAACAACAGGGATCCATCATACAATTGAATGTAGCACAGTAGACAAAGACAATGCTTGCGAATTGATTGTGCCCATTGCAAGCACAATAACCCAAGAAAACAAACTAAACAAAGTCACATAATTATTAAATTGTGAAGTTACTCCTAATTATGACTCCTTCAAAACAGATTTGAAGTACAAAGACATGTTTTCATCATTCTAGTTAGCTATACTCTGGCTTATCTATGGAGAAAGATGCAACGTTCTCTAGAATTATCAAACTCTAATAATTCATAAACACAATTTTTATGTTGCTTTTTTCTAATGTACAAGTTAAAATAAGGAGATTAAGTTGGGGGGGATTGAATTTCGTTAGCATCATTGATAGCTTTCTTGTTCTATGGGATTCTATAATTATACATAATGTTGACATTTCATTTGCTCAAAAATTCAGTCGGGATGATGATTGCATATCTTTATAAAGTTAGGACTCTGTCACAGAACAAATAGGAGGGTCTCCACAGAATTCGACAACTTACCAATATTCAGTAGTATTATAGATGTGCCTCTTGCAGGCAATCTCCAGTTATATTACAAAGCATAAAAGAGGCCAAGATGGCGGAGAGGAAATACACTGCTGTGTAACTTCCGTGTTTTTCTCTCACTATCCATTGCATTTCATGCCTCTGAATTAATGCTCGACTGAAAAAAAACATACAATTACTTACCAAGAGAAACCATCCTTGAGACTCGTCAAGAAAGGTCTGTTTTTGCGCGAGGGTGGGGAATGGTATTTAAATCGGAAGCAGTCTGTGGGCAGCAGCTGCAGCGAGAGCACAGATAGCAGCTCAGAGCCGAGCAGAGCAGAGAGGGGGTGGGGCGTGATCGCAGCCGTCTCTGCGGGGAGAGCTTTGCTACAGGATTAGATACTTTGCTCCGGCAGCAAGTCAGCAGCCCAGCAAAGAAGCTAAAAACACCGAGGGTGAAGAATACAACCCCAAACAGCTGGAGTCTCTCGGGACCAGGCCACCCCTCCCCCACAGTGTCTCAACACGCTAGGATCTCAGAGCGCTCGGATCTCAGCGCGCAGGCTCCATAGCACAGTAGGACCCGTGCCTCACGACTACCCTCCCCCTCCCCCAAAGAAAGCAGCCTCCATTCAAGGGTTTTTTTTCTTCTGTTTCTTTGATAGTTTGTCTTTGATTATTAGACAGAATGAGCAAGAAGCTGAAAAAGAATTTAACCCTTGACAGCTTCTATACAGATAAAGAGCAGACTCCAAATCCTGAGGAGACTAAAAACAAACAGTTCCCAGGTGAATCCCCAAAGGAGGAGATCATATGTTCCTCAGCACAGATGAATCTCATGGAGGAAATTAAAAAGGCTCTCACAAGGGAGCTAGAAGAAAAATGGGAAAAGGAGAGGGAGGCTTTGCAAAAGGGGAAGGAGGCTTGGCAAAAGGAGAAGGAGGCTTTGCAAAAGGAGAGGGAGGCTTGGCAAAAGAGCCTGGAGAAGTCAGTTAAAGAGAGAGTGGATAAAGAAACCAAATCCTTGAAAAATAGGATTGGTGAACTAGAAAACAAAATTGGCGAAATGGAAAAAAATTCCACAGAACAAAAGAACTCAATTGGACAATTAGAAAAAGATCTTTAAAAAGTGAGTGAAGAAAATACCTCACTGAAAATCAGGGTCGAACAATTGGAATTGAATGACTCGAGGAGACAAGAAGAATCAGTCAAGGAAATCCAAAAAAATCAAACAATGGAAAAGAATGTGAAATACCTTCTGGGGAAGACAACAGACCTGGAAAACAGATCCAGGAGAGACAACCTGAGAATCATCGGACTTCCAGAAAAGTATGATGAAAAAAAGAGCCTGGACACTATTTTCCATGAAATTATCAAAGAGAACTGCCCAGAAGTCATAGAAACAGAAGGTAAAATAGACATTGAAAGAATTCATCGATCCCCTACTAAAAGGGATCCTAAAATTAAAACACCAAGGAATATAGTGGCCAAATGCCAGAACCCTCAGGCGAAGGAAAAAATACTGCAAGCGGCTAGAAAAACCCAATTCAAGTATCAAGGAGCCACAATAAGGATCACCCAGGATCTGGCAGCATCCACATTAAAGGATCGAAGGGCCTGGAATATGATATTCCAAAAGGCTAAGGAACTTGGTATGCAACCAAAAATAACTTACCCAGCTAGATTGAGCATCTTTTTCCAGGGAAGAAGATGGACATTCAATGAAGTAAGCGAATTTCATCTATTTCTGATGAAAAAGCCAGAACTTAGCAAAAAATTTGATCTACAAGCACAGAACTCAAGAGAAATCTAAAAAGGTAAAGATTAATCTTGGGAACTATATTTCGGCTATAAAGATGTATAAAGAATACATGTATACCTTGTTCTAGAAACTAGATGTGGAAAGGACATTGTACCAGAAAAAAGGGAAAGTGGGGGTACTACATTTCATGAAGAGGCAAAGAAAACCTAGTATATCTGAGAGAAAGAATGGAGAGGGATGAATATAGTGAGTATTTTACAGCTTTCAGAATTGGCATTAAGAGAAGAATTTTAGACATATTCAATCTATGGTGAAACTTTCCCACCTCATTGAAAAGTGAGAAGGGAAAAGTGAAAAGGGAAGGAATAAGCTAAGTGGAAGGGAATACGGTAACTGGGAGGGAAAGGGGTAAGTTAGGGGGGGGGGAACTCTAAGAGGAGGGGAGGGATACTAAAAAAGGGAGGGCTGTGAGAAGCAAGTGGTGCTCACAAGCTTAATACTGGGAAGGGGGGTAAGGGAGTAAGAAGGGAGAAAAGCATAAACCGGGGTTAACAAGATGGCAAGTAATACAGAATTGGTCATTTTAACCATAAATGTGAACGGGGTAAACTCCTCTATAAAGAGGAAGCGGTTAGCAGAATGGATTAAAAGCCAGAATCCTACAATATGTTGTTTACAGGAAACACACTTGAAGCGGGGTGATACATGCAGGTTAAAGGTAAAAGGTTGGAGCAAAACCTACTATGCTTCAGGTGAAGCCAAAAAAGCAGGGGTAGCCATCCTGATCTCAGATCAAGCTAAAGCAAAAATTGATCTAATCAAAAGAGATAAGGAAGGGCACTATGTCTTGCTAAAGGGTAGAATGAATAATGAAGCAGTATCTATATTAAACATATATGCACCAAGTAGTGTAGCATCTAAATTCTTAAAAGAGAAATTAAGAGAGCTGCAAGAAGAAATAGACAGTAAAACTATAATAGTGGGAGATCTCAACCTTGCACTCTCAGAATTAGATAAATCAAACCACAAAATAAATAAGAAAGAAGTCAAAGAGATAAATACAATACTAGAAAAATTAGATATGATAGATCTCTGGAGAAAATGCAATGGGGACAGAAAGGAGTACACCTTCTTTTCAGCAGTTCATGGAACTTATACAAAAATTGACCATATATTAGGACATAAAAACCTCAAACTCAAATGCAGTAAGGCAGAAATAGTGAATGCATCCTTTTCAGACCATGATGCATTGAAAATTACATTCAATAAAAAGCCACAGGAAAGTAGACCAAAAAATAATTGGAAACTAAATAATCTCATACTAAAGAATGATTGGGTGAAACAGCAAATTATAGACATAATTAATAACTTCATCCAAGAAAACGATAATAATGAGACATCATACCAAAATGTATGGGATGCAACCAAAGCGGTAATAAGGGGAAATCTCATATCCCTAGAGGCCTATTTGTATAAAATAGAGAAAGAGAAGGTCAATGAATTGGGCTTGCAACTAAAAATGCTAGAAAAGGAACAAATTAAAACCCCCCAATCAAACACTAAACTTGAAATTCAAAAAATAAAAGGAGAGATCAATAAAATTGAAAGTAAAAAAACTATTGAATTAATTAATAAAACTAAGAGTTGGTTTTATGAAAAAACCAACAAAATAGACAAACCCTTAGTAAATCTGATTAAAAAAAAGGAAAGAGGAAAATCAAATTGTTAGTCTTAAAAATGAAAAGGGAGAACTCACCACTAACGAAGAGGAAATTAGAGCAATAATTAGGAGTTACTTTGCCCAACTTTACGCCAATAAATTCGACAACTTAAATGAAATAGAAGAATACCTCCAAAAATATAACTTGCCTAAACTAACAGAGGAAGAAGTAAATATCCTAAACACTCCTATCTCAGAAAAAGAAATAGAACAAACTATCAATCAACTCCCTAAGAAAAAAACCCCAGGACCAGATGGATTTACATCTGAATTCTATCAAACATTTAAAGATCAATTAACTCCAATGCTAAATAAACTATTTGAAGAAGTAGGGATTGAAGGAGTCCTACCAAACTCCTTTTATGACACAGATATGGTACTGATACCTAAACCAGGTAGGCTGAAAACAGAGAAAGAAAATTATAGACCAATCTCCCTAATGAATATTGATGCTAAAATCTTAAATAAAATATTAGCAAAAAGATTACAGAAAATCATCCCCAGGATAATACACTATGACCAAGTAGGATTTATACCAGGAATGCAGGGCTGGTTCAATATTAGGAAAACTATTAACATAATTGACTATATCAACAACCAACCAAACAAAAACCATATGATCATCTCAATAGATGCAGAAAAAGCATTTGATAAAATCCAACATCCATTCCTAATAAAAACACTTGAGAGCATAGGAATAAAAGGACTTTTCCTTAAAATAGTTAGGAGCATACATTTTAAACCTTCAGTAAGCATCATATGCAATGGGGAAAAACTGGAACCTTTCTCAGTAAGATCTGGAGTGAAGCAAGGTTGCCCACTATCACCATTATTATTCAATATTGTATTAGAAACACTAGCCTCTGCAATAAGAGTTGAGAAAGAGATTAAAGGAATTAGAGTAGGCAATAAGGAAACCAAACTATCACTCTTTGCAGATGATATGATGGTATACCTAGAAAACCCCAGAGATTCTACTAAAAAGCTATTAGAAATAATTCATAATTTTAGCAATGTGGCAGGATACAAAATAAATCCCCATAAATCCTCAGCATTCTTATACACCACCAACAAAATCCAAGAGCAAGAGATACAAAGAGAAATTCCATTCAAAATAACTGTTGATGGCATAAAATATTTGGGAATCTACCTACCAAAGGAAAGTCAGGAATTATATGAGCAAAATTACAAAAAAGTTTTCACACAAATAAAGTCAGACTTAAATAATTGGAAAAATATTAAGTGCTGTTGGATAAGCCAAGCGAATATAATAAAGATGACAATACTCCCTAAACTAATCTATTTATTTAGTGCTATACCAATCAGACTTCCAAGAAAATATTTTAATGATTTAGAAAAAATAACAACAAAATTCATATGGAACAATAAAAAGTCGAGAATCTCAAGGGAATTAATGAAAAAAAAATCAAATGAAGGTGGTCTAGCTGTACCTGATCTAAAATTATATTATAAAGCAGGAGTCACCAAAACCATTTGGAATTGGCTTAGAAATAGATTAGTTGATCAGTGGAAAAGGTTAGGTTCACAAGACAGAATAGTCAACTATAGCAATCTAGTGTTTGACAAACCCAAAGATTCTAAATTTTGGGATAAGATTTCATTATTTGATAAAAACTGCTGGGATAACTGGAAATTAGTATGGCAGAAATTAGGCAAGGACCCACACTTAACACCACATACCAAGATAAGATCAAAATGGGTCCATGACCTAGGCATAAAGAACGAGATTATAAATAAATTAGAGGAACATAGGATAGTTTATCTCTCAGACTTGTGGAGGAGAAAGAAATTTGTGACCAAAGATGAACTAGAGACCATTACCGATCACAAAATAGAAAATTTTGATTATATCAAATTAAAAAGCCTTTGTACAAACAGAACGAATGCAAACAAGATTAGTAGGGAAGCAACAAACTGGGAAAACATCTTTACAATTAAAGGTTCTGATAAAGGCCTCATTTCCAAAATATATAGAGAACTGACTCAAATTTATAAAAAATCAAGCCATTCTCCAATTGATAAATGGTCAAAGGATATGAACAGACAATTTTCAGATGAAGAAATTGAAACTATTACCACTCACATGAAAGAGTGTTCCAAATCACTATTGATCAGAGAAATGTAAATTAAGACAACTCTGAGATATCACTACACACCTGTCAGATTGGCTAAGATGACAGGAAAAAATAATGATGAATGTTGGAGGGGATGCGGGAAAACGGGGACACTGATGCATTGTTGGTGGAGTTGTGAACGAATTCAGCCATTCTGGAGAGCAATCTGGAATTATGCCCAAAAAGTTATCAAACTGTGCATACCCTTTGATCCAGCAGTGTTTCTATTGGGCTTATACCCCAAAGAGATACTAAAAAAGGGAAAGGGACCTGTATGTGCCAAAATGTTTGTAGCAGCCCTGTTTGTAGTGGCTAGAAACTGGAAAATGAATGGATGCCCATCAATTGGAGAATGGCTGGGTAAATTGTGGTATATGAATGTTATGGAATATTATTGCTCTGTAAGGAATGACCAGCAGGATGAATACAGAGAGGCTTGGAGAGACCTACATAGACTGATGCTAAGTGAGATGAGCAGAACCAGGAGATCATTATACACTTCGACAATGATATTGTATGAGGATGTATTCTGATGGAAGTGGATTTCTCTGACAAAGAGACTTAACTGAGTTTCATTGGATAAATGATGGATAGAAACAGCTACACCCAAAGAAGGAATACTGGGAAATGAATGTAAACTATTTGATTTTTGATTTTCTTCTCGAGTTATTTTTACCTTCTGAATCCAATTCTCCCTGTGCAGCGGGAGAACTGTTCAGTTCTGCAAATATGTATTGTATCTAGGATATACTGCAACATATTTGACATATATAGGACTGCTTGCCATCTTGGGGGTGGGGGAGGAGGGAGGGAGGGGAAAAAGCGAAACATAAGTGATTGCAAGGGATAATGCTGTGTAAAAACTATCCTGGCATGGATTCTGTCAATACAAAGTTATTATTAAATAATATTAAATTTAAAAAAAAAAACAAAGCATAAAAGAAACCCTTCATGCTACAAAGTCAAATATGATTGTAGATTCCATTTTCCTCTCTCAGCTACATTATTCAATTACTTAACTGAGCTGTTTGTAGAAGTTTTTGTTCTGATTCAGGAAGGAAGAAAACTGACTTTGTTCTTTAAGATACTTCTAAAGCTTTACTTAGGTTTATTATTAAAAAGAAAAAAAAAAATATGCTGAGCTAGCAGGTATAGGTCTGAGAAAGAGATTATATTCCTTGAATCTATTCTGTGAAATTAACCCAATGTCTGTTCACCTCATCTTGTGCCTTTGTTGATGGCAGATTTATGTTATGTTCTCATCTCTACTATCTGGGAAAGTGGAAGACTGATGCAATATTTGGCCCAGTCATGACAGGTAACTAAGAGAATGGGAAGAAATCACAAGGATGGTAGAAAGAATAAAAAATGCATGACAGGAAAATCATGGGGTTTCTTGACACTACTAATAGGCAAATCACTTAATGGAAATGCCTTCCTAGACCTCAGAGTAAGCAAGTTTATTCTTTAGTGAAGAGGCATTTCTATTTTTATGCATCTCTGTTTCATGATTATTTCCTGAAAAATATACATCTAATATATACCTAATGTGCATGTGTTCAAGATACATTAAATCTTAAGAGAAACTATAAAATAATTACATGTGCAGCATTGTCTCTCCTATAAAAAGGACTACTTTCTGTTTGAAATATATGCCATACATTTAAATATCTTCAGGCTCTTAAAGCTAAAATTATGTCCATCCCCCTAAAAGGATAATTATCACACTAGCCCTCAATAATTTAAAAGAAAGAGAAGAATCCATGCTGTGCTGATTTAGCTTTGGAATTACTTCAATAGATACATATTAAAGATAAATAGAAAATTAACAAATCAATTAATAAATAAACATTTATTAAATATTTATTGTGTCCTGTGCACTGGATTAGGTGATGGGAATAAAAATACAATCAATGAGACAATTTCTATAAAAAAGACCTTACATTCCAACCAAAGAATATAAGTAGATGTGTGTTGTGTGTGTGTGTACATGCATATGGTTATATATAATGTATACACATGCATGTATATGTACATATATATGTTCACATATAAACATACATTATCTATGCATAAATACATGTGTGTGTCCATATGTATGCACATGTGTGCCTGTAACACAGACACACACATAGAATAACTACAAAATTATGTATGACATAGTTTGAGAGGGCAGGACCTGAGGGTTCCAGGAAAGAACAATAAATATCCCATTTAGTCAATAAGAAAAGGTGCAGCACTTCATTTAGGTAAAGCAATCTTCTCCTTTCCCCAGTGCAGCCAGTGTTTTGCAAGGAAATCAGCAATGATTCTCAGACCTTCATAGACAGTGCCATCTGCTGAAAAATAATGCATTTATTTTTCTTCATTATAGGGTGATAGAATACAAAATGGCCTGTTGAAGAATATATTGATGCTAACATAAACCTGCCTTAAGTTTCATGGAAAATCATTTGATTAATAGGAAGTTTTAAAAAAGCTCATTTAGAAGCAGAAGGAATCAAAGTTAAATTAATTAATTAAAGGTTAATATGATTAATCTATAGATAGAATTCCTTTTTATCTTTGAAAATGTGTTATTATTATATATAAAATGGAAACAACAAAAATTATTGGATGGTAGGCCAGCTTTGAAGTTAGGAAAACTAGGATTCAAATTCTGATTCTTATAAATATCAGCTGTGAGAATGTAGGAATGTCATGTACCTTCTCCCCCTCTGTATGATTGTAAATTATAATAGAGCTGCTAATACACTCTGGTAGAGAATATTTCCAAACTGGAATTCTCTACACTGATTAAATTATATCCACAATACCACTAAAATAAAATACAAATGCCATTTGAACTCTTACATGATTTGACTAGAGACTGAAAATTAAGTGAAATTTTCTTAACATATATTTTATGTATATATTAGCATATATTATGTATGTATTTGTGTAATATATTTATGTAAATTGGTTAAAGATTTATTAATTTATTAATACATTCTACTAGAGGCAGGAGGTGGTGCAGTGGAGAAACTACTGGGAAATCAGAAAGGTCGAAATTCAAATTCAACCCTAGTCAATTCCTAATTGTACAATACCTAACAAATCATTTAATCCCTGCTTCAGTAAATGGGTATTTGTAAAACACTCTACTTCGGAAGGTTGTTGGGATAATGTATGTAATAATGTTTTTCATAGTGCTTGCCCTATAATAGGGACTAAGAAAATGCTTATTCCTTTGAAAATTAAACTTTTGAAAAAACATTTTTTCTCGGACAAAAAAATATATTGTTTTAGTTTTTTTCCCCTTTATCTTTAAATGATGTCTAATGTTTTATTGCTTAAATTTGAAACTCCAAGAGAAAAATGTTATGTAAGAAAAATGAATCACAGGCTTTCATGGGGCAGAGAAAAGAATGGATAACCTCATAAACAAAACCCTTCTATAATAATCCTTCTATAAAAGGTTGATGTGAATCAAACTTAAATAATCACATTTTAAATGAATTTTACTCATGTGAATTTTTCTTAATTAGTAAATCACATAGCCTCATTAATTTTGGTTGTATAATTAAATCAGAAACATATAAATAAAGCAGGACCATTTTTAGCATATCATCACTCTCAGAAATATGCATTTTCATTTCCTTTAATATTCTTCCCCAAGATGCTAATTACAAAATTTTCCTTTCTTTCTAATTTTCCCTCACCCTCATCTAGTAGTCTTGGAAGACACACACATACATACACACACATACAGTTTCTTCACATGCTCTCCTCACAGTACAGATCCCCTGCTAGAACACAGATTTTTATCCCTGGGTAGTGACTTCTGTGTCCTCTTCAATAAATTTGTTTTTCAAAGTAATAGATTCAGGTCTACTTTAAACTGGGGCACATTTCCATAGAATTTCCACCTATTCCAGTAAAATGACATGTTCAACATGTCACTAAAATGTTCCCCACAGTACTGAGATATTCCTACTCTTGAAACTTTTTTAGCTTCTTTCTTCCAAGTTCCAGAAATCTATCATGAAATTTCCTCCTATTAGAAGGAAAATTATAATTACATGACACAGTGGTACATGAATGGAAGTGTGTGTATTAACTTCATCACTGAAAATCATATGCTCTCCACATATCTTCATATTCAAATCTCATTCATGTTCTTCTATAATTCTTCTTGTTTTTACAATGCAATGCAAAGCTGGACATTTATGTTCCTTTATTCCAGTTGCATGGCCTTGACATCTTTAATAAAACTTCTAATAGAAAATTACCATCATTGGTAATATCTTACAGCCTGTTTACATTCATCATTCAACTGTCCTTTGCATCATCTAGCATTCTAATTCTTCTGAAATAGTGATGTTATATGATTCATAATCATATAAAACCACCAGAACAATTTGTGTTAAATTTAAAGGTTTATAGCAGATAGTGGCTAAGAATCATTGAAAGCATGGCAGAAATTCCAAAAGGAGATAAAACAAAATCTCCTTTTTCTTTCCAGATTTATAGATGATGTGAATCTTACAGGGAAAATTAAAACATATTGGATGATAAAGACAGGATACAAAAAGTTCATTATAGATAACAACAACAGAGTAAGGCTGTTTCAATTCAAAACAACTCAATAAGCACTATTAAATCCCTACTATGTGGCATATAAAATGCAAGGTTATTGTACAAAGAAAATACAAAGAAAAAAATAAAAGTTCTTATGTCTTTAAAAAGATCAATTTCTATTAGAAGAAACAACAAGAGCATTTTATTAATGACAAAATAGAAATAAGGTAAATGCAAAGTAATCATGGAAAGAGTAGCACTATCAACTGAGAGGAAATGAATAATTCTCATAATGTTGGAGGTGGTACTTGTGAATATTGAAGGGAGGCACAGATTCCAAGAAATAGAAATGATAAAGTGCAGCTCAGGAATACTTTAAGAGAAAACTTGTTGTATTTGGTAAACAACAAACAAGCTAGTTTGGCTGGAACATAGAATCTATGAAACTGAATTATGGGGAGTCAATCTGAGTATATAAGATGAAGCCATTTTGTGAAAGAATTTAAATGTCAAACATAAAAGTTTGCATCTTATTCTAAAGTGAATGAAGGAAACATTGAACTTTCTTGAAATTGGGAATGGTACCATCTCCACTTTAGGAATTTTCAGCTGGGAAACTAAGTTAGAGAGTAAAAGCCAGAGGCAAAGAGATCAGTTAGAAGACTCGTAATAATAGAGATGGGAGATGAGAACAAACTCATTTAAGATGATAACTGAATGTGGAGAGAAGGGAATGGAGGAAAGAGATATTGTTAAGTTAGGAAAGAGAGAAAATGGTGAATGAAGAATGATTATAATTGTAAAACTATGTAACTGCAAGAATGGTGTTTGAAAGAAACAAAGAAGTTAGGAGAAGAGAATTTAAAGAGAAAAAATAAGCTGTTCTGAAAATGTTGCTAGACAATCTCCATTATTTGATCATATTTTTTTCCATGTTTACCAACTTGATTTTTGCCATCTTACTCAATGCCAACTTTTATAAAGTTATTTAGAATCAAGGTACATGTTGAATTTATTTGAAATATTTTAACATTCTTTCTAGAACTTCTCTCTTCTTTGTCATGCCCGATAGACACTGTTACATAAGACATGATTATCTTGGGGGGAAAAAAAAACTTGGCTTAAACATATATCTCAATGAAACAGGAAACATCATTTCCAGAGATATTTGGCTGTCTCACTTTGTAGTAAGTGAACTATCAGACCACTATGAAAATAATAGAAGCTAATGCATTAATATCTTTTCAAAGGATTAGTAAATTCTATATGGAAGTAGAAAAAAAATGTGAAATTGATCTTGAGGGAATATCAAATGAAAAGAGATGTAGCAAGTACATTTCTGTCTTAAAATACTTAGACTGTGTTGTGGAAGAGGGATTAGACTTATTCTGGTATTATTCTGGAGAGGCAAAAATTGAATCAAGTGGTAAACTTTTCAGAGGACCATAATTTGATATAGTTCCAAACAGTTTTCCAAATGATTTATGATCTGCCTTAGATTTGGAGATTGACTTCTCCTTTACAGGGCATTCAAAAAGGTAGCTGTTAACTATTTGTTAAGAGTCATAGAATGGTGATTCATATCCTAAGTAGAAACTGAACTGCATATTTTCTAAAGTCTTTGATAAATCTCTGGTTTTAATTAGAATTAAATAAGTATGAGGTAGGAAGAGAAAGAAGATGATTTTTATTTTGAAAATTCATAGTGTAAAGCACTAGATTTAGAGTAAGCACAGAGGGTTCAATAGTGGATTTGATAATCATTATCCATGTGATTTGAGTCTTAGTTTCTTCATCTATAAAATGAGAGGACTACACTAGCTAAGTTCCCATCCACTCTTGAATCACTGATTCTCTGATTGGAGAAAAACAAATAACAATGCATTGTTGGTTGCTTGGTTGCTGATGTAGACAAGGTAGCATGCTGTGCTGTATTCAGAGGATTTATTGTTGCAATGAGGCATGAATGATCTCTTAAACAACAAAAAATATGTCCTGGTGGAACTGTCTTTGACCATATGTCACTCTTTTCCTGTCATAGCTTGGCAAGTGAAGATAGATGAAATGGAAACAACTATATGTAGTTTCTGAACTTTTGAAAGACATTGCAAAGTGTCATTCAATTACAGATGTCATCAATGAAAACAAGCTTGCTCTAAGAAAAAAAAAAAACTGCTTTTAAAAATTGCTGCCTTGGATACTTGTTTTAAAGATTATTTTTATTAAATGTCTAGATTCTTTCTAAATAATACATTCTGGTATAGAAATATTTGATAAAGAGATTTTTTTAAACTGACTGAAAATAATAATAAAGGAGTTCTGAGTACAGAATACAAAAAGAAATAACCTTCTTTTTCCAGTCTATAAAATTCCCTTGATAAATTTTTGAAATGAAGTATTCATCATTCAGAGAGAGTGCTAGAAAGTAGTGGTTTAAGAGGACCCTAAATTTAACATGCTTACACCAGAATTGCTTCTATATCAAAAAAGGAATGTTCCACACTGAATTTACTAGCACATATCAATTTATTCATGAAACACCTATTCTCCTATAAAATACATTCCACATTTTCTTTACCTCTGTATGCCACCTACAGTATTTGGAAGTAGCAATCCTTCCCTGAGGCCATCAAGTTTGTGTACAGCAGATAGAGTAAAGGCTTAAAATTAGTCTAGAATTGGAGCAACCTAAAATTAGCAAAGAACTAAATATTTTTTAATCAAAATAAATTTATTTCACTGAAAATAAGTTGAATATCTTGCAAAAGAATTAAAATAAAAACTATTTGTTAGCGCAAACTTTTTTTTTTGCTTCATTTATAAGTAGCAAAGATAATTATTGGAACTGACATCTAGGCTTTATTTTCATAGCATGCTATGACACTAAAGCAACAGTGATAGTGAGTGAACACTTCCCATGAACCTAAAAAATCTGTCATAAATAACTATAATTTATTCTACTATTAACATGAAACCTATTGTTTTTTTTTTTTTCTTTATAGCAATTAGTTATACATACCTGGACTTAACACATTTATTCAAAAATATTTACAATTATGCTTCAAAATAACTGTGGAATGTTGGAAACAACACTGAAATTGAAATCAGAATAGCTGGATTAAAATCTTAATACACTAAATAAAGTAATAAAATCAGGAAGATCTTAGTTCAAATATTCTCTCAGGTACTTACGAGCTGTATAACCTTAGTTAAAGCAATTGATCTCCTAAAGCCTTACTTTCCTCATCTGAAAAAAAAAAGAAAGAAAAAGAAAGAAAAAAGAAAAAAAAATCATCTGCAAGTGCTGTTATTAACCACTTGCCTTCTAAGGTTGCTGTGAAGATCAAATTACATCATATGCATAAAGTGTCCTGTCCAAAGTCATATAGAGAGTAAATATGATGTATTTATTTTTAAAACAGAAGAATATTCAATCTTTTATGAAGGATTTACCCAAAGATATAAATTGCACAGGATATCTGAGACTTACTTCATTTATAAAGTTAGGGGTTTCAAGTAAACAACCTTAATGCTCACTTTTTATTTTAAATTGTATGATCAAATGTATGTATCAAATAAAATAGTAGGGATATTAATAAAGATGTGAGAATGAGAGGATCACAGGGAGTCTGGATTGTCATCTACACACAAAAATTTTTTTAAAAATCAAAGAGAAAACAAAAGTTACACAAAGAAGAAATGCCATACAAATGCCATACAAATAAAGTGACTGAATTAGCTAATGTATATCAGCTATGGAATTGGGGGGTGGAGGGTAAATATATTTAAAATTAATATAATAAATAAATTAAGAGTCAGTGTTTAGAAAATTCATAAAAACTGAACTTACTTTAAAAAGTCAGAGCCTTATTAAAATAAGAAGTCAAACAGGGAAAACAAGTGAAAATTGAATGGAAAGCAGGTAAAATTTAATTAAATTGAACTCAAAAAGAAAGAAATTAGAGAACTTCTGGGTCACATGACCTAGAGAGTTAGCTAAACAATTTTTTTGATTATAAGGATTTCTCAACCCACACCAAAATTGGAATTATGTATAGACATTAAGCTATCTCAAATGACTCTATAATTTAAGTTGTTTCACAACATAACAACAGAGAACATTAATCCCTAATGAACTAATTCAATACTTCATGTTGTGGCATGGCTACAAAACTTAATAAACTGTCAATAGAACTACATATTCATCTATATGCCTGGGAAAAGTGGAATTGGGCTTTGCTAAGGCTTCACTGTGCCCATTGACATATGACAATGTTCATTCAGAGAATCAAGGAACATAGGGAACTGAAGCAGGATACCAGTATGTCTGTAGTGTTTTATCAAATCTAAAGAAATAAAAGTAACAGGAAAGGAAGTGGGGAAGGAAAAAAGAACAGGAGAGAAGGAGAAAGAGAAAAAAATGAGAGACAAAGAGGGAGGGACATTGTGCTAAATGTTTTGCCATTATTATTTGATTCTCATACCCCTGGCAGGAAGATGCTATTATTAGCTCCATTTTACAAAAGAGAAACAGATAAATAGAAGTTAAGTAACTTGTCCCTAGTGTCTTAAGTCAAATTTGAACTCAGATTTTCCTCACTATGTAAATGGAAGGGAGGGAGAGAAAGTGATGAATTAAGCAACTAGATTTTAAAAAAGAATTTCCAAAAGTAGGGAAAGGGGGTACAAATGAAAGGTGAAGTGAGCCAATGGAAATAGAATTGCTTTAAAGTAGATTAAACAAAAGTAATTGGAGACAAAGAACTGTCTTTATATAGGAAGTACAGGGGAGAAAAACCTAGTTGGTAGTGGGGGAAACACTACTGAGATAAGTGAAGGAAAAGATAAAATTAGTTCTTATTACTTTAAACATAAATAGGTTAACAATCCAATAAAACAAAAAAGAGTGACAAAAAAGATAAGAAAACAAAAGTTTATAATGTGTAACTTACATGAAACATACCCCCAAAAAATAAATAACAAAAATACATACTAAATAAATGAGTTTAAAATAAAATTTGCTATGCATCAGGAAAATTTTAAAAATTAGCTGTTACAATCATAATGTCAGACAAAGCAAAAACATTTACAATGAAAATAAAAGAAATAAATAAGAAAACTATTATGCTGACAACAAATCAATCTCAATACGAAATTTACATGTTTCAAATGATTTAGTATCTAAATTCATACAAGAAAAATCAAGTATACAAAAAGACATAGATAGTAAATAATAGTACAGGCAGGAGATTCAGTTTTGGAAATATCTGACAGAAAGATTAATGAGAAGACAATATAGAATTAAACAAATTGCTGGAGAAATTTGACTGTCATTTTCCCAAATAGAATTGTTGAAGAAGTTATGTTGTTTTTTAGTTCCACACAGAACTTTTACACATATTTACAATGTATCAGGGCACAGAGTTAATGCAAATAAATGTTTAAAAGTGGAAATAGCAAGCATCCTTTAGAGTAATGTAATAAAAATAGTAAGAAATTCAGAAATTATAAGCAAGAAACAAAATCAACTTGAGACAACAAAATATTAAATAAAAATTGAATTAAAGGACCAATCATTGAGACAATAATTAAATAAAAGGAAATGCTAATGATGAAACCTTATATCAAAATTTATGGAAGGTAGCTAAAATAGTCAATAGAGGAAAATATCATATCCATAAAAACTTACATTGAGAACATAGAAAGGGAAATGATTAACTGAAGATACATTTTACTTTCAAGTCAACAACTACACAAACCTAAAATAAACACATCCAAAAAGAAATTTTAAAATTAGAGAAGAAATAGATTGGAAAAACTATAGAAATGATCAATAAGACTGAAAGTTAATATGAACCTCTAGCTAATCAGATTAAAAAGAAAGGAGAAAATCTAATCAATAATATAGCAAATAAACAAGATAAAATCACAACAAAATCAGGAAAAATAAGAATTATAAGAGCCTACTATGCAATTATATGCTAATAAACTTGAGAACTCTGAGGAAATAGAGGACTGTTTTCAAAAATATAAAATACTGCAATTAAGAAAAGGAATAAAAATTTTAAATAATCCAATCTCTAGAAAAGAAATAGAAATAGAAAATAATAGAAAAAAGTACTTCCTGGATAGGAACTTCTAAAGCAGGGAGAAGGGAAGAAGAGAAATTCAAGTTTTAATGGATTAACAGAAAAATTCCATTAAACATTTGAAGAATTATTAGTAGCAATGATATACAAATTATTCTCAAAAATTAAGAAAGAAAAGGCTCCATCATACCCCTTTGATGATACAAATGTTCTAATACCTAAACCAGGGAAAGATAAAGCATAGAACTGCACACCAATGGCAGCAATAAATAGCTATTAAAATTTTTTAAATGATATCCTGTCACAGGAATTATAGCAATTCACCCAAGAAACCATTCATTATAGTCAAATTGGATTTATTTCAAATATATAAGAATGGTTCAAAATTAGAAAAACAATAATTATAATTTTAAAAACAAATGTACCCAAAACCACATTCTTCAACTGATTCATAAAAAAAGTCTTTTACAAAGTACAATTCTTATTTGTGTTTTAAAAAACAAACAAACACAACAATAACAAAAATATAAGGATCAGGGAAGCTTTTTATATAATACAATAAGTGTCTATCTAAATCCAAAGCAAGAATCATATGGAATGGGAACAGAATAGAATTTTCCCCAGTAAATATAGTAGTAAAATAAGGATGCCTACTCTCCCCAATATTATTTGTTAATAATTCTGAAAATATTGTCAAGAATAATGATAATGCAATCGAATTAGCATTAAGACAATAAAGAAGAAATTAAAGGTATATAAATAGCAAAAGAGTAATTAAAACTTCCCATTTACTAATGACATCATTAGAAAATCCAAAGGGAATCAGTAAGTATCCTAATTAAGATACAGGCTACAAAAATAAAAGTCTCAAAAATTAACTGCATTTATTTTTAATAATAACACAATACAAAATACTATAAGGGAAATTCTATTCCAAATAAAATGCTTTAAGATATCAGGAAAAAAACCTACCAAAGTACTCAAAATGTTTTATAGGTCCAATTACAAGGTACTAAAACAACTTAAGCATTTGTTGTTATACTTTAGACATATTGCTTGTCACAACTCTTTGTGAGTCTCTTTGGGGTTTTCTTGGCAAAGATCCTGGAGTAGTTTAATATTTCCTTCTCCAGCTCATTTTACAGATGAGGAACTGAGGTAAACAGGACTAAGTGATTTGTTCATGGCCATACAGCTTACGTACTTGAGACTTGAATTCAAGTCTTTTTCTCTCCAAGGCTGGTATTCTATTCACTGTACCATCTAGTTACCCCTAAAACAACTTAAGTAACCTGGGGCACTCTTCATTGCCCATGTCTGGGTTGTAAAAATAGAGTTTAGCCACAAACAGGAGGAGACTTATAGGATGATAGTGAGAAATGATACATCAGGTAAAAGTTTTTTGATAGCAGGGTACACATGGTCATGTAGTAAACACTTAATGTCTATTGAATGCTTCAATTTAATAAATGTTTATAAAAAACCAACTACATTCAAGAGAGTGAAATATAACAGAAACCTCAACTGAAGTCAGGAGGAATTGGATTCAAATCCTGCCTGACTTTCAAATAATTATGTGATGATGAGTAAGTCGTTTAATCTCTCTGTTATTTAGGTAATTTACTAAGATTATAAATTATCAGTAGATTGTAATCTGATTGGGCTGAAGAAATTCAAATTGTGGATGTAATGAAATCATAGGTTCTTGAAGTAAAGAGTGTATTGTGGTAGGTACTATAGAAAGACAACAGTGATATAGTTCCTGTCCTGAAGGAGCTTACATTCTAAAAGAGATATATAAAATATACAAAATAATTGGAAATAAGAGAGAGCACAATAAAGGTTGATTTCACAAAAGACACTTCATTAAGTGAGGCATTGGAAGTAATATTAGGATTCTAATATAGTTGAAAAGTATTTGGCGAACAATCAGAGAGGAAGTCAAAGAGATGGGAGTTAAATTTTTGAGTAATTATACTTGACTAAAATGGGAATAATGTAAAATAAGGCTGAGAAATTAGGTCAGAGCCAAACTATGCAAAGTTTATTATTATTATTATTATTAGTAGTAGTAGTAGTAGTAGTACAGCTTTTTATTTACAAGATATATGCATGGGTAATTTTTCAGCATTGATAATTGCAAAACCTTTTGTTCTAATTTTTACCTTCCTTTCTCCCATCCCCTCTCCCAGATGGCAGGTAGACCAATACATGTTAAATATGTTAAAGTATTACGAAAAGTTTTAACTGACAGTCTGAAGAGTTTATCCTAGAAACACTAGGGAGTAATTGACCATTTTTGAGCTGGGGAACAAACAGCAGTAGCTTTGTTTTAGGAACATTATTTTGGTTCTATGTGAAAGATAAATTTAAAAATGAGGGACGGGAAAAAATAGGAGACTTTTATATTTTATTATAGTTTAGATAAAAGATGTTGAGGGCCTGAATTAGGGCAACAGTCAGGCATAGAGGGAAAAGAAAAGAAGCAAGAGATGTAGAACAGAGACACTAAACACACAGAGGGAGAACCACATATGGCCCCCCCAAAAGATCCTAACCAGATTAAAGTGCAACTGGAAAATATTTAACAAAAAATACAACAAAATAGATAATATTACATTTTAAGCTAAATTTATATACAGCCAGCAGGGCTTCTTATATATAAATTAGTAGTTCCTCTTTCAATTTGATTGAGATAGAATTGTAATGAACAAGACTGAGAAGTTTTGGCAGCTGAGGTGGTTGTTTTGAGGGGGCAGAAGGAAAAGAAATATCAAGGATGACTCAGATTATAAACAAATATGAAAGAGATCATAGTACTACAAATTTTAATATGGACATTTAGAAGTGGGATTAGGAGGAGATAGTTCTGTGTTGTGCATGTTAAGATGGAGATACAGATATAATATACAGATGGAGGTGTACATCAAACAGTTGGTAGTATAGATCTTGAATTCAGGAGAGAGATTGAAGCAAACATAGATTTGAGATTCATCTATGTAAAGACACTAAATAAACTCACAGGAATAAATGGAATAATCTAGGGGAATATTTCTCAAAAAGAAGGGAAGAGAGTCTATAGGACATTCTTGTTGATGATTTGGAGTTGGATGGTAACCTAGGAAGTGAAACAAAAGGAAAACCACACTGGAATAATTTAACATTCAACTCTCAAAAAATATGAGCATAATACAAATTTAAGTTTAATATAATTTTTACATTTTCCATTATTAATTTTTTTAAAAATTAACAAAATAATAAAGCAAGGCCTGATTTTTATCATTTACCAATTTCTAAGATGTAAATATTCAAAGTAAAAATTTAACAATCAGCTCTTACAAGTCAAGTACAAGTTAGATCAAATCTACTCCTGCACAGGACCTAAGGGAGGGGGAGACAAGCAATTTAGAGAAAAAGAATATACAATAATGAAATAATTCTAATGATAAATTTTCAAGAATAAGGCAGTTGATAATTATTATTCAAGAGATAAAAATAATATTGCAACTTCTAGGAAAAATTAAATGGTACTAAAAATCCAAGAAGTCCTACTAAATAATCTTTTTTTTGTTTTGTTTTTTTAAATAACTTTTTATTGATAGAACGCATGCCAGGGTAATTTTTTACAGCATTATCCCTTGCATTCACTTCTATTTAGATTTTTCCCCTCCCTCCCACCACCCCTTCCCCCAGATGGCAAGAGTCCTTTACATGTTGAATGGGTTGCAGTGTATCCTAGATACAATATATGTGTGCAGAACCAAACAGTTTTCTTGTTGCACAGGGAAAATTGAATTCAGAAGGTATAAATAACCCGGGAAGAAAAACAAAAATGCAAGCAGTTTATATTCATTTCCCAGTGTTCTTTCTCTGGGTGTAGCTGCTTCTGTCCATCTTTGATCAATTAAGGCTCTCTTTATCGAAGAAATCCACTTCCATCAGAATACATCCTCAGACAGTATCGTTGTTGAGGTATATAATGATCTCCTGGTTCTGCTCATTTCACTCAGCATCAGTTCATGTTAAGTCTTGCCAGTCCTCTCTGTATTCATCCTGCTGCTCATTCCTTACAGAACAATAATATTCCATAACATTCATATACCACAATTTACTCAATCATTCTCCAACTGATGGACATCCTTTCATTTTCCAGCTTCTAGTCACTACAAACAGGGCTGCCACAAACAATTTGGCACATACAAGTCCCTTTCCTTTCTTTAGTATCTCTTTGGGGTATAAACCCAGTAGAAACACTGTTGGATCAAAGGGTATGCACAGCTTGATAACTTTTTGAGCATAGTTCCAAATTGCTCTCCAGAATGGCTGGATGTGTTCACAATTCCACCAACAATGTATCAGTGTCCCTGTTTTCCCACATCCCCTCCAACATTCCCCATTATCTTTCCCTGTCATTCTAGCCAATCTGATAGGTGTGTAGTGGTATCTCAGAGTTGTCTTAATTTGCATTTCTCTGATTAATAATGATTTGGAGCATATTTTCATATGTCTATAAATAGTTTCAATTTCTTCATCTGAGAATTGTCTGTTCATATCCTTTGACCATTTATCAATTGGAGAATGGTTTGATTTCTTATAGATTGGAGTCAATTCTCTATATATTTTGGAAATGAGGCCTTTATCAGAACCTTTGATTGTAAAAATGTTTTCCCAGTTTATTGTTTCCCTTCTAATCTTGTTTGCATTTGTTTTGTTTGTACAAAAACTTTTCAATTTGATATAATCAAAATTTTCTATGTTGTGGTCAATAGTGATCTCTAGTTCTTCTTTGGTCATAAATTCCTCCCTCTTCCACAGGTCTGAGAGGTAAATTATCCTATGCTCTTCCAATTTATTTATCATCTCATTCTTTATGCCTAGATCATGAATCCATTTTGACCTTATCTTGGTGTATGGTGTTAAGTGTGGGTCAATGCCTAGTTTCTGCCATACTGATTTCCAATTTTCCCAGCAGTTTTTGTCAAATAATGCATTCTTATCCCAGAAACTGGTATCTTTGGGTTTGTCAACACTATATTATTAAAGTTATTGGCTGTTTTGTCCTTTGAACCTATCCTATTCCATTGATCAACTAGTCTATTTCTTAGCCAATACCAGATGGTTTTAGTAAATGCTGCTTTATAATATAATTTTAGATCTGGTACAGCTAGGCCACCTTCATTTGATTTTTTTTTTCATTAATTCCCTTGAAATTCTTGACCTTTTGTTTTTCCATATGAACTTTGTTGTTATTTTTTCTAATTCATCAGAGTAGTTTTTTGGGAGTCTGATTGGTATAGCGCTAAATAAGTAGATTAATTTAGGTAGTATTGTCATCTTTATTATATTTGCTCACCCAATCCAAGAGCATTTAATATTTTTCCAGTTGGTTAGATCAGACTTAATTTGTGTGGAAAGTGTTTTGTAGTTTTGCTCATAAAGTTTCTGATTTTCCCTTGGCAGATAGATTCCTAAATATTTTATACAATCAGTAGTTACTTTAAATGGAATTTCTTTTTGTAACTCTAACTGTTGGGTTTTGTTAGTGATATATAAGAATGCTGATGACTTATGTGGGTTTATTTTATATCCTGCAACTTTGCTGAAGGTGTAGATTGTTTCTAATAACTTTTTGGTAGAATCTCTGGGGTTTTCTAAGTATACCATCATATCATCAGCAAAGAGTGATAATT
This sequence comes from Antechinus flavipes, assembly GCF_016432865.1. Taxonomy (NCBI): domain Eukaryota; kingdom Metazoa; phylum Chordata; class Mammalia; order Dasyuromorphia; family Dasyuridae; genus Antechinus; species Antechinus flavipes. The sequence goes on from NC_067400.1 coordinate 409,409,380, forward strand.
TGGTTTCCTCATTGCCTATTCTTATTCCTTTAATCTCTTTCTCAACTCTTATTGCCAAAGCTACCATTTCTAATACAATATTAAATAGTAACGGTGATAGTGGGCAACCTTATTTTACTCCTGATCTTATTGGGAATGGTTGCAGTTTGTCCCCGTTACATATGATGCTTACTGCTGGTTTTAAATAGATGCTACTGATTATTTTAAGGATAAGTCAATTTATTCCTATACTCTCAAGAGTTTTTAATAGGAATGTATGTTGGATTTTATCAAATGCTTTTTCTGCATCTATTGAGAAGATCATATGGTTTTTGTTAATTTGATTATTAATATGGCCAATTATATTGATAGTTTTCCTAATATTGAACCAGCCCTGCATTCCTGGTATAAATCCTACTTGATCATGATGTATTATCTTGGGGATGATTTTCTGTAGTCTTTTTGCTAATATCTTATTTAAGATTTTAGCATCAATATTCATTAGGGAGATTGGTTTAATTTTCTTTCTCTGTTTTCAACCTACCTGGTTTAGGTGTCAGTACCATATCTGTGTCATAAAAGGAGTTTGGTAGGACTCCTTCATTCCCTATTTTTTCAAATAGTTTATAAAGTATTGGGGCTAATTGTTCTTTGAATGTTTGGTAGAATTCACATGTAAATCTATCTGGTCCCGGGATTTTTTTTTTTTTTTAGGGAGTTGATTAATAGCTTGTTCTATTTCTTTTTCTGAAATGGGACTATTTAAGCAATTTACTTCCTCCTCTGATAATCTGGGAAGCCTATATTTTTGGAGGTAGTCATCCATTTCACTTAGGTTATCAAATTTATTGGCATAAAGTTGGGCAAAGTAACCCCTTATTATTTCTTTAATTTCCTCTTCATCAGTGGAAAGTTCTCCTTTTTCATTTTTAAGACTGCCCATTTGATTTCCCTCTCTCCTTTTTCTAATCAGATTTACCAAAGATTTATCAATTTTATTGGTTTTTTCATAAAACCAACTCTTAGTTTTATTTATTAGTTCAATAGTTTTTTTTTTCTACTTTCTATATTATTAATTTCTCCTTATAATTTTAGAATTTCAAGTTTAGTAATTGATTGGGGGTTTTAATTTGGTCTTTTTCCAACGTTTTAAGTTCCAGGCTCAATTCATTGATCTTCTCTTTTTTGTATTTTATTCAAGTAAACCTCTAAGGATATAAAATTTCCCCTTATTACTGCTTTGGCTGCATCCCATAAATTTTGATATGATGTCTCATTGTTGTCATTATCTTGAGTGAAATTATTAATCGTGTCTATAATTTGCTGTTTCACCCAATCATTCTTTAAGATGAGATTATTTAGTTTCCAATTACTTTTTGGTCTATTTACACCTAACTTTTTGTTGAATGTAGTTTTTATTGCATTGTGGTCTGAAAAGAAAGCATTTACTATTTCTGCCTTCCTGCATTTAATTTTGAGGTCTTTATGTCCTAATATATGGTCAATTTTTTTGTAGGTTCCATGAACTGCTGAGAAGAAAGTATACTCCTTTCTGTCACCATTCAGTTTTCTCCAGAGATCTATCATACCTAATTTTTCTAATATTCTATTTACCTCTTTAATTTCTTTTTTATTTGTTTTGTGATTTGATTTATCTAAATCTGAGAGTGCAAGATTGAGATCTCCCACTATTATAGTTTTGATGTCTATTTCTTCTCGCAACTCTCTTAGCTTCTCTTTAAGGAAGTTAGATGCTATACCACTTGGTGCATATATGTTTAATACTGATATTGCTTCATTGTCTATAGTACCCCTAAGGAAGATATAGTTTCCTTCCTTATCTCTTTTAATTAGATCAATCTTTGCTTTTGCTTGATCTGAGATAAGGATGGCTACCCCTGCTTTTTTGACTTCACCTGAAGCATAATAGACTCTGCTTCAGCCTTTTACCTTTAGTCTATATGTATCTCCCTGTTTTAAATGTGTTTCCTGTAAACAACAGATTGTAGGGTTCTGACTTTTGATCCAATCTGCTATCCACCTCCTCTTTATGGGAGAGTTCAACCCATTCACATTTGCGGTTAAAATAACCAATTCTGCATTTTCTGCCATCCTAATATCCCCAGATTATACTTTTCTTTTTCTTGCCCTCCTTCCCTTCTTCCCTATTGGTCCCACTAACGTCGTGCAGCTCTCCCTCTTTAGTATCCCTCCCTCCTCCCTTTGAATCCCTTCCCCTTTCTTGTACCCTTCCTTTTTTACTCTTTTTCCTTCTCCCTTTTCCTCTCCCACTTTTTAATGAAGTGAGAGAAGAATCTGTGTAAAACAAATATGTCAATTGTTTCCTCTTTGAGCCAACTCTGATGAAAGTAGGATTCACACAATGTTCCTCCCCCTTTCTAAGTTCCCTCATATATGATAGGTTTCCTTTGCCTCGTTGTCGCATGTAGTTTCCCTCTTTTTATCTCCCTTCTTCCCTTTTTCTGACGCTATCCCCTTTCCATTTCTACTTCCCTTTTTTATGTTATATCAGTAAAATCAAATTATACATATGGTTTTTATGTATTTTCACAACAGAAATACGGTTCTCAAGAGTTCCTTTTACCTTTTTCTACTTCTCTTGATTCCTGTTGTTGAAGATCAAATTTTTTGTTTAAGTCTGGTTTTTTCCTTAGAAACAGATGGAATTCCTCTATTTCATTAAATGTCCATCTTCTTCCATGGAAAAAAATACTCAGCTTAGCTGGATAGTTTATTCTTGGCTGCATTCCAAGTTCTTTTGCCTTTCAGAATATCTGATTCCAGGCCCTTCGATCCTTTAATGTTGAGGCAGCCAGATCTTGCGTGACCCTTATTGTTGCATCTCGGTATTTGAACTGTTTTTTCCTGGCTGCTTGTAAAATTTTTTCTTTAGTCTGGAAATTCTGAAGTTTGGCCACAATATTCCTTGGAGTCTTTATTTTAGGGTCTTTTTCAGAAGGTGTTCGATGAATTCTTTCAATGCCTATTTTCCCTTCTGGTTCTATTACTTCTGGGCAGTTCTCTTTGATGATTTCCTGTAAAATATTATCTAGGCTCTTTTTTTCATCATAATTTTGTAATAGTCCGATAATCCTCAGGTTATCTCTCCTAGATCTATTTTCCAGGTCTGTTGTTTTTCCAAGTAAATATTTGACATTTTTTTCCAATCTTTCATTTTTTTGGTTTTGCTTTACTGATTCTTGATGTCTCAATGAATCAGTCATTTCTATTTGTTCAGTTCTAATTTTTAGTAAATTATTTTCTTCGTTAGCTTTTTTTACTTCTTTTTGTATATGTCCAATTGAATTGTTTTGCTCTATGGAATTTTTTTCCATTTCACTAATTTTTTTTTTTTTTTAGTGAGTCATTTTCTTTTTCCAATTTGCAAACTTTTTTTTTTACCTTTTCCAATTCACATTTCAGGAAGTTGTTTTCTTTTTCCACTTTATCAATTTTTTCTTTTAGTGAGTTATGTGTCTTTCCCCATTTCTCTTCTAGCTCTCTTTTAAGGTTTTTAATAGTCTCTTCTAGGAGAGCCTTTTGTATTGGAGACCAACAATCGTCTGGAGACTGTCTGCTATTAGTCTCTTCAGGGTTGGAAAGCTGTTCTCTTTCTGTGTAGAAACTATCAATCGTTCTTTTGATTTTTTTACTCATTTTATTAAAGCCTGTAAGGTCTGCCTTCAGAGCCAGGAGGTTACTAGCTTCCTCTGTAGAGCAGTGAAAGGTATATGGACGGGTAGCTGTCCTGCCAACCGGCTACAAAAAGCAGTGAGGTACTGGAGAGCTCTGGGAAAGAGTTCCCCACCCAAAAGTAATTCAGGCCTGCAGGGCCGGGCTGGGAAAGTGCCTTTCAAAGAACCTCAGCTGTGTGAGATAACAACTGCCCTGGGGCTAGACACTGAGCAGTGAGAGTTTCACTGCCCCAAGCCAAACCCTGCCCTGGGGCTATGGGTATTAGCAGCTGAGCAGTGAATGGATTTGCAGGGACGGAAGTGTCTGCCTGGGAAGCCAGGTCAGCTGCGGGGGAGGGGGGGGGAGTTATTGCCCCAGGCTGAACCCCCCACTCTGCCAATTAGAGGCTGCCCAGGCTGTGCCTCCTTGCTGTGCAGATTAGTAACTGCCCCTGCAAAAGCCCCAAACTGCCGGATGTGGCCACAGGGCTGCAGTAAAGTCTGCCTGAGTCACTTCTGGGTTTGAGAGATTACAGCCAGATCTCGTTAGGTTCTGGCGTTTTTTAGAGGACCCTCTGTTTTAGGCATTAACTTCTCTGCCAGTTTACTGCTTTGTAATCAAGGCAGAGCAGTTAGTCTATAGCAGAGTGGTCCTTATAACTTCTCTAGCCACAGAGATCACCCCTGCCCCTGGTCTGCTCAGGACACTAGCCTCTGGCTGCCTGTGCTAGTCTGTTCCTGGCCCCTCAGGACAAACCTTTTCTGGCGATCTTCTGGATCGGCTGGTAAGTTGTAGTGCTTCTTATCTTCATGAATTTAAGCAGTGAAGAGTTATTTTTGAGGCTGGATTAAATAGTTGGTTATGAGGGGAAGGAAAGGAGCTTAGAGAGTCCTGTGTGCCTGCTCCGCCATCTTGGCTCCGCCCCCTAAATAATCTTTACATGTTTAACTGAAGTTCTTAAAAGGCTCTTCAAACTACTTCTAGCTGTCTTGAAATTTATATGAAATGAAAAATAGAATGTTATTATTAAAATATCTATTTGATGCTGGAGGAAGGGAAGTTTATACTTTTAAATCTATATATCAAGAGTTCATAGGAAAATTTATTTTAGGAAAATAATCCTATTGTGTTTTAAAATACAATAAATAAATGCCAGATATTTCTATTTGCAGTAGCCCTTAGGCACAGTTTTAGCAGAACCTCTTATAAAACAATCACAAGGGATGGGCAAGAATTACAATTATTGCTTTACTGCAAAATGATCATAATTTCTAAAGCAATATTAATATTGTTTATGTAACAGTTAAAGCAGCTAAAGAAAATATTTTGTTTGTTTTTGTTGGAAATTTATGCTAGTACTTCCTCATATTTATCATCACTTTTCATATAGGACTTATTGCAAAAGGAGGGCCTCTACCCATCTCCTAGAGCTGCTGGCTTTCATGGCATGGGCTTTCTGGTGCCTTTTTCAAAGCCAGAATTTGAGCTTCTGGCAAAAATATAGCTACAAAGGACAAAGATTTTTAGACTCTACAGGCAACACCCAATGATTCTTATATCAATGGAAAGGAGATCTTTCTCTGTTACACACTCAGATCATAACTATATTAATAATTATTCTCCCTAAAGAATCTGAATAACTTGTTTTATAGCAAGCACCATGGGGCATGGAGAAGTTATTGTAGGTAAATACTGTGTTTTAAAGAATCCAAAAGTATATGTATACTTCATTAAAACCTAAAATCTTTGCCAATAAAATTGTTTCATTCATTGCATTGATAATATGTGTCTTGAAACATACTTGGCACTTAATAATCATTTCTTGATTGCTTGAGAGTAAAGACATTTCATTTAGTTAGAATAATCACTTAATAAAGGATAGTGGAACAGTTTCTTGCTACAATTTCCAAATCGCCTTCCAGGACAACCACTAAAACCTTCTAGACCTCAGGCTCTAAAACCTTAAAGGAATGCTTTTAAAATAATCCAATTCAATTTTTCCTTTCACATCTCTTTGGTCACTTTTTTAGCCAAGTTAAAGCTGCTTATATAAAGTTCAATTTGACATTATCCAACCTTTATACTTTTAAAAATCATACAATGAACATTAAAAATGCTCTGAAAAGAGCAACATGAATTGAGTACAAATAAATTCACATCTTTATCAAATCCACTGTAAGCTCTTAAATGAATGATGAAATGATATATCTGTCAAACTCCATCACTGTTCTATAAAAATGAATAAAACAGTAATATATATTATCAATGAGCAAACCAGTGTCAAAAAGATGCTATCGATGTCATAGGTGCTGGTCTTCTGCAAATACTAAGTTCATGTCAAATCTAAAGTTGGATAAGGATTTATTTTGACAATAACTTATTTTATACAAATAGCACAGTAGTAAGAATGAATGGGTTTAAAAAATAGTACTTGTTCAAACTTGGCTATCATCCAAATGGCATGCAACATTCATCCATTTAACAAATATATATTTCTAGTTGCATAATATTGTAAGGTAAGAATGGAGATACAAATAAGGGATTTTCTCCATTCTGAAAAAGTTTACAATATATTTGGAGGTAACATAAGAATGAATACAATATTCCAATATGATCAGACTTGAAAGGAATCTAGCTCAAACCCTGCTCCTCATATCCAAACTTATTTTTGGCTACTGAATCAAACTATGACTTACATTAAGCCTCCAAACTATGAATTCTTTGGATTTCCTATATCACTAGCTTTGAAATTTTTTTTTTAAGCAAGTGTTTTTGGTTATTTCTATTACATATCATTTACTAGAAATTGTCAATTATTTTAGTTCATGAAGATCTTTGTGGATTTTCATCATTCAATGTTTTGTTTAAATATATGTCAACAACCCTAAGGAAATTGTATTTAGAAATATAATCTTATGTTTAAACATAACATACAAATGCCTAGTATTTCTATTTGCTTGAGCTTTGTGTTATATGTAAATTTAATATGTATGTCATTTATTTGTTCATAAAAGTCATTGAGATAAATGCTAAAGAAATCAGGGCTACACAGGGGTAAAGAACATTGTATTTGAAATCAGAAAAGTCTATACTCAAATCTTGCCTTAGATTCCATTTAGATAACCATGGACAAATCGTTTACTTTTCTGTGCCTTGGGTTCTTCTTTTGTCAAATGGTCTCTAAGATTTTTCTTGATTCTAAATCTTCAATCCTATAAAGTAGAATAGTTATAAGATGTTTCATATTCTTTTCTATTTTTTCATTCTTTTATTTTGTTTTATTATTTCTTTGTCTCATAACTTCACTGGGATAAGGTATATAAATTAATAAGAATGGGACAAAGAAGGAAGGGAAATATGGGAAGAGAAGATAGGGAAGAAGATAAAGGGGGTGCAGCATGGAGGTTAAAAATAGCAAGACAAATCAACAAATAGAACAACTAGCAGGGATAGGAACTAAAAGAAGTATACTAACATAGTAAAGATGATCAGGAGTAGAATTTATCAGGGGAAAAAGTAGAGATAGTAATCATTGATCTCAGACAAAATCAAATTCAAAAAATTCAATCAAGAGAAAAATCTCCATTATGTCAGCCATATTAATATTTTTAGATCTATGTGTATTTCCATGTGTGTATGTGTGCATAATGGGAACATAAAGGAAGAAAGGGATGAAAAGAATAAAATAAAAATTGCACAGGAGAAAACAAAATAAAAGTTACAAGGAAGCAAAGAAACAATGAATAGTTGTGAATACAAGGTTTCTAATGTCTTTGTTGGCACTCAAGGGGAACCCCAAAAATGTTGGAGTTCCAGATTAGTATGTCACAAGGTATCTCAAAAGAATTGCAAACAGATATCTCCAAAGCAGAGTTTATTATAATTGTGAAGCCAAATAATGTGGGCTAAATTTCAAAGGAAATTAGTAAAGACCAAGATAAAGAAGATAAATTTGTTGGGAAAAAGTTAAGAAACCAAGTGCTTAATTCATGTCAGTGATATTCTAATTTTATGGCTTAAGTGAAGTTGAGGAATGATCTAGTTCTGACTTTGTGCACAGGTGCAGTCCCCAAAGGTCTCTGGGCAGAACTTGGGTAAGTGTTTTTAAGCCTGAAATGTCACTAGCTCAAGTGACTAGCATCCAATTTTGTTCTGTGCTTGAGTTAATTTTAAGCACTTTATTATTATTGCTCATTAGTCTCAGAAACTCAGTTATCACTGACCAACACACTCTGCCAGACAGCAATATTTTGGGCTTAGCATCCTGGCCATATAAACTAAAGCAAGATAGACTAAGAGAAAAATTAAATCATTTTAACTAGATCATTCCTAAGGCCAAGTGGCCTTGGAGTTATTGCTACATCCTTGCTAAGGGCTGTACCGCATCAGCTTCCCCTTTGCCCAATTCTAAATTTCAAAAAATAATTTTCTTTTTTCAGACTAGATCTCCATTTCTAGTTAGTCGACTTTCTTTTCATATTCTTCTTGTTTTCTCTTGGATTGTTCTTGGGTTTGCTTTTTTGTTGTTGTTTTTTGTTTCTTTTAGTTTTCCCTCAGTCTTTATCATTTAATTTTTAAAGGTTTTTTTGAGTTCTGTAAATTTGGGGAGATCAGATAGCCATTAAAATTGCTTTTGGGGGTAGGGGAAGTTTTCCTTTAATTTCGTCTTCTGAAGATGAATCCCTTCCTATTCCCATAGCAACTTTCCATAACTGAGTTTTTCTCCTTTGACTCTCCCTTTTTAAAAATAATAACTTAATAGTGGAAGAACCTCTAATCCTGGGATGAGCGATATAGTGCCTCTGGCTTCAGTTCAGATCTTCCCTCTGGAACCCAAAATCAAATACTCTACTTGCCTAAAGCACCCACAGCTAGCAGTGTCCACAGTGTTCTGGCTCCTTCTTACCTGGAGTCATATTTCAGCTGTGTAATTCTGCCTGGAATTTTTTGTCAGGAGAGTTTTCTTCAATCTGGGACTCAGACCTCAGACTTTCACTGTCCAGAAGTCAAAGTTCTAGCTGAGGGTATCTCTGAACTCAGCTAGTTTCAGGACTTCTCATTGTTGTTTCTATGGAGCTATTTTGAAGCTGTTTATATGCCATACCCATTTAAAAGCATTTTAACTTGATATAATCAAAATTTTCTATTTTGTGAACAATAATGATCTCTAGTGCTTCTTTGGTCACAAATTCCTTCCTCCTTCACAAGTCTGACAGGTAAACTATACTATGTTTTTCTGATTTATTTGTAATCTCATTCTTTATGCTTAAATTATGAACTCATTTTAATGTTATCTTGGTGTAGTGTTAAGTGTGAGTCAATGCCTAGTTTCTACTATACTAATTTCCAATTTTCCCAGCAGTTTTTGGCCAAATAGTTCATTCTTATGCCAAAAGCTGGGGTCTTTGGGTTTGTCAAATATTAAATTGCTATAGTTATTGACTATTTTATTTTGTGAACCTAACCTATTCCACCGATCAACTAGTTTATTTCTTAGACAACACCAAATGGTTTTGGTGACTGCTGCTTTATAATATTGTTTTAGATCAGATACAGCTAGGGGCCCTTAATTTGATTTTTTTTTTTCATTAGTTCCCTTGAAATTCTTGAACTTTTGTTCTTCAGATGAATTTTGTTGTTATTTTTCTAAGTCATTAAAATAACTTCTTGGGAATCTGATTGGTATAGCTCTAAATAAATACATTAGTTTAGGTAATATTGTCATCTTAATCATATTCGCTTGACCTATCCAAGAACACTTAATATTTTTCCAGTTCTTTAGATCTGACTTTATTTGTGTAAAAAGTGCTTTGTAGTTTTGCTCATATAATTCCTGAGATTCCTTTGGCATATAGATTCCCAAATATTTTGTACTATTGACAGTTATTTTAAATGGAATTTCTGTTTGTATCTCTTGCTGTTGGATTTTATTAGTGATGTATAAAAATAGTGAGGATTTATGTGGATTTATTTTGTATTCTGCAACTTTGCTAAAGTTGTGGATTATTTCTAATGCCTTTTTAGTAGAATCTCTGGTGTTCTTTAAGTATATCATCATATTATCTGCAAAGAGTGATAATTTGGTTTCCTCATTACCTGCTCTAATTCCTTTAATCTCTTTTTCTTCTCTTATTGCCAAAACTAGCATTTCTATTACAATATTGAATAGTAATAGTGATAGTAGGCAGCCTTGTTTCACTCCCGATGTTATTGGTAATGGTTCCACTATTACAAATGATGCTTCCTGATGTTTTTAAATAGATGCTACTGATTATTTTAATGAAAAGTCCATTTATTCTTATACTCTCGAGTGTTATTAATAGGAATGGGTATTGAATTGTATCAAATGCTTTTTCTATATCTATTGAGATGATCATATGGTTTTTGTTAATTTGGTGATTGATATAGTCAATTATCCTAATAGTTTTCCAAATATTGAACCAACCCTCCATTCCTGGTATAAATCCTACTTGTTCATGGTGTATTATCCTTAATAAGATTAAATAAATTAAGATTAAAATCTTATTTAAGATTTTAGCATCAATATGTATTAGGGAGATTAGTCTATAATTTTCCTGTCTTCTTTCTCTGTTTTCAACCTACGTGGATTAGGTATCAGTATCATGTCTGTGTCATAAAAGTAATTTGGTAGGACTCCTTCATTCCCTATTTTTTCAAATAGTTTATATAGCACTGGAGTTAATTGTTCTTTAAATGTTTGGTAGAATTCACATGTAAATACATCTGGTCCTGGGGATTTTTTTTTGAGAGTTGATTAATAGCTTGTTCTATTTCTTTTTCTAAAATGAGACTATTTAACCAATTTACTTCTTCCTCTGTTAATCTAGGCAATCTATATTTTTGTAGGTATTCATTTCATTTAAGAATCAAATTTATTGGCATAAAGTTGGGCAAAGCAACTCTATTATTGCTCTCATGTCCTTCTCAATAGTGGAAAGTTCTCACTTTTCATTTTTAAGATTAACACTTTGATTTTCCTCTTTACTTTCTCTAAATTACCAAGGGTTTATCTATTTTGTTATTTTTTTTTGTTTTTTTTTTTTCATAGAACCAACTCTTAGTTTTATTTATTAATTCAATACTTTTTTTTACTTTCAATTTTATTAATCTTATTATTAATTATTAAATAAAAGGAGATTTTTTAGAATTTCAAGTTTAGTTTTTTATTGGGGTTTTAATTTGCTCTTTTTCTAGTTTTTTTAGTTGCAAGCCTAATTCATTGATTTTTTTGTTTCTCTATTTTATGCAAGGAGGCCTCTAGAGATATAAAATTTCCTCTTATTACTGATTTGGCTGCATCCCACACATTTTGGTATGTCATTTCATTGTTGTAATTCTCTTGGATGAAATTATTGTGCCTATGATTTGCTGTTTCACAGATTCGTTTTTTAGGATGACATTGTTTAGTTCCCAATTACTTTTTAGGTTATTTTCCTCTGACTTTTTATTGAATGTAATTTTATTGCATTGTGATCTGAAAAGGATGCATTTACTATTTCTGCCTTTCTGCATTTGAATTTGAGGTCTTTATGTCTTAATATACGGTCAATTTTTGTATCGCTTCCATGAACTGCCAAGAAGAAAGTATACTCCTTTTTGTCTCCATTTAGTTTTCTCCAATGATCTATCATACCTAACTTTTCTAGTGTTCTTTTTTTCTCTTTAACTTCTTATTTATTTTGTGGTTCAATTTATCTAGTTCTGAGAGTACAAGGTTGAGATCTCCCACTATTATAGTTTTGCTGTCTATTTTTTTCTTGCAGCTCTCTTAACTTTTCCTTTAGGAATTTAGATATTACACAACTTATTGCATATATGTTTAGTATTGGTATTCCTTCATTATTTATGCTTCCATTTAGCAAGCTATAATGCCCTTCCTTATCTCTTTTAATTATATCAATTTTTGGTTTTGCATAATCTGAGATCAGAATGGTTACTCCTGCTTTTTTTTTTTTTTACTTCACCTGAAGCATAGTAGATTCTGTTCCAGCCTTTTACATTTACTCTGTATTGCTCTGCTTCAAGTGTGTACCCTGTAAACAACATATTGTAGAATTCTGGCTTTTAATCCAGTATGCTATCCACCTAGGCTTTATTGAGGAGTTTACCCCATTCATATTTATGGTTAAAATTACTAATTCTTATTTACCCCAGATTACACTTTTCTATTTTCTTTCCCCCTTACCGCCTTCCCAGTATTAAACTTATGAGCACCACGCGCCTCATGCAGCCCTTCGTCTTTAGGATTCCCCCTTTTAGAGTCCCTCCCCTTTTCTTAAACCTTTCTCTTACAATTTCTTTATTCCCTTCTCTTTAGCTCACGCCTTCCCTTTTCACATTTCCCCTCCCAATTTTCAATGAGGTGGGAGGGGTTGCTTTGTAGTTTTAATATGTCTAATATTTTCTCTTTGAACTGATTCTGATGACAGTAAAATTCATACTATGATCACCCCCCTCCCTTCTTTCCCTCAGATGTAATAGGTTTCCTTTGCCTCTTCATGAGATGGAGTACCTCCACTTTTCCCTTTTTCTGATACAATATCCTTTCCACCTCTAGCTCCACTTTTTTTAATATTATAACAGTAAAAGTAAATTATACATGTACTCTTTATGGATATTCATAACAGAAATATAATTCCCAAGATTTCTTTTTACCTTTTTATGTTTCTTTGGGGGTCAAACTTTTTGTTTAGCTCTGTTTTTTTTTCATCAGAAATAAATGGAATTCACCTATTTCATTGAATGTCCATCTTCTTCCCTGGAACAAAATGCTCAGTTTGGCTGAGTAAGTTATTCTTGGCTACATACCAAGTTCCTTTGCCTTTTGGAATATCAGATTCCAGGCCCTTCAATCCTTTAATGTAAATGTTATTAGATCTTGAGTAATCTTTATTGTGGTTCCTCTGTATTTGATTTTTTTTTCTGGGTGCTTGCAGTATTTTTCCTTGGTCTGAGAGTTCTAAAATTTAGCCACAATATTTCTTGGAGTTTTGATTTGGGGATCTCTTTCAGTAGGTAATCAGTGAATTCTTTCACTATCTATTTTACCTTCTCTTTCCATAACATCTGGGCAGTTCTCTTTGATCATTTCCTGAAAAATAGTGTCTAGGCTCTCTCATCATGATTTTCAGGGAGTTCAACAATCCTTAGATTATCTCTCCTAGATCTATTTTCCAGGTCTGTTGTTTTCCAAAGTAGGTATTTAACATTTTTTTCTATTTTTTTTCTTTTGTGGGAGGGGGTTTGCTTGATTAATTCTTGGTGTCTCCTCAAGTCATTCATTTCCATTTGCCCAATTCTGATTTTCAATGAATTATTTTCTTCATTTACTTTTTTTTTTCTTTTTGTAATTATCCAGTTGAGTTTTTAAATGAATTCTTTTCTTCTATGTAATTCCCCCCCCCCCCTATTTTACCAATTTTATTTTTTAAGGAGCTATTTTCTTTTTCCAATTCATTAATTCTGTTTTCCAGTGAGTTGATTTCTTTATCTACTCTATCTTTTAATGAGTAACATGACTTATCCAAACTTACCTTGCAAAGTTTCCCTTTCCTTCTAGTTCTCTTTTAAGAGCCTTTTTAATTTCTTCTATGAGAGCCTTGTGTAATGAGGACCAGGTTATATCACCATTTGGGGCTTCATCTGGAGACAATCTGCTTTTAGTCTCCTCAGGTTTGAAATATCCTCTCTTTCAGAATAGAAGCTATGTATAGTTAGAGCCCACTTTGCCTTTTTACTCATATTAACAATAACCAAAAAAAAAAAAAATACTGTAGTCTATTTTTGGGGCAGTGTGATGTTACCAACCTTCCTCAACAGACAAGTGGCAGTGGGACAGCAATGGCTCCACTGGGTTTAGCATCTGCACTGGGATCAGCATCTGAGCAGTGTCTTTGCTGGGATCAGTGGTTGCATGCTGTGATTGTGCTCAATCCCTTCTGATGTTGGGTGGGTGTGGTCATGTCCTGAGAGACTCTAAGGTTTTGGGGTTATAGTCTTTACATCCTATGTTTATAGCTTCTCTGCTTATCTAATGGCTTGCTGCCAGAGCAGATTAACCAACATTGTGGAAAAGTTCTCCCTGCAAATTTTCAGCTGGCAAAGACCACACCCCATTTAACTCTAGTCTGTTCAGCGGGAGTTGTTTCCCATGCTCTCACTGCCTACATGATTCTGTGTCTGGTCTAACCATCCCTGCCCACAAGCAAAGACAGACCTTTTCTGGTGAATTTTGAAATTATCTTCTGTTGGTAATGTGTTATACTCCGAATATTAATGGGTTTTGACAGTCAAGCACTAATTGCAAGGCTATTTCATGAAAAGTAGTTTGAGGGTAAAGGAGAGTTCACAGAGACACATGTGTCCTCTGTGCCATCTTGGCCCCGCCTCCAGAGACAGATATAATTAATGAGCATGACCTGATAACCTGGAAGATGACTGAGCAGAGGATGTTGAGAAGGAATAGTTATTCGGTAGGAGGAAAATTAGAAGAACAATATTGCCACAAAAACCCTGAGAGGAGATTAAATGCAAGACAAAGATAATCAGCAATGTCAGATGTCAGGTGATGCAAAGAGGTTAAAAAGAATGAGAAGAGACCATTAAAATTTGTATTTAAGATATCACTGGTAACTTTAGAGAGAGTAGTTTCTGTTGAATGATGAGATTGGAGCCAGATTGCAGAAGATTGTGGGACAGAGAGGAAGAGAAGGTCTAAAGTACAGAAAACTTTTACCAGAAGTTTAGATGAAAATGACCAGAAATATGATAGGATGATAGGTACTGCAGAAAATACAACTGATTTTTTTTTTTTTTTGAGTGAAGTAGACATTTCAAGAATGAAGGAGAGTGAGAGAGAGAGAGAGAGAGAGAGACAGACAGACAGACAGAGAGACAGAATGAAACAGAAAGAGAAAGAAAGAGACAGAGAGATAGAGACAATGACAGAGGAAGACAGACAGAGAGAGAATCTGCTGTGATAAGTCTTTCCCATCTCTCTTTTCACTCCCTACTCCCCAATGCTAGTATCTTTTTTTAGAGATTACTTCTCATGATAGATAATGGGTATCCTATATGTACAGAATTATTTGTATATTCTCTCCTCCAGTAGAATTAGTTCCATAAAGTCAGAGACTATGCTTCTGATGCTTATTTAAATGATGACTAATTGATTGAAAGTTGCAATGAGCACCAAGGAGTATCCCTACTCTGCCACTGCAACCTATGACCAGTGGAGTCAGTGTTGAAAGATAGTATAGCCAACAGGGAAGCAATATAGCTAATAGAGTGCTAGCCTTTCTAGTCTTCAGGAAATGGGAAGAAGTACCAGAAGCTCATCTTTCAGGGAATAAGGTGTTAGTGTCAAGGTCCCCCAACTCTTGTCCAAGTGATGGACATCGAATCCAATCCCCTCTTTTTTGATGTAAGATAATTGAGTCTGAATAATATTAATCACCTTGTTCTTTCATCAAAAAAAGTATCTGGGTAAAATTTGAATTCTTTGATTTTAGAGGCAGTCTTTTTCTCCATCATAACACACCTGTTTAATTTTATTAAACACTCTTGCCTTTCCATAATTTCTAATGAAAAAAGGTTCAAAACATCTGTAAAATTTTTTGTCCTGTTAATTTCACATTTCAACTTCTTTTGTGTGAATATCACTGGAGCATGGGAAACTATGAGGTTGGTCTGGATCTAGGATTTCATCAGTGTTAAGACTTCCCTGAGCAGCATATTACCATATGGAAATAGATCAGTAACAGTTCTATACTGAGAAGTTAAATCAATAATCCCTGATCCAATAAACAGTACTTTAGAAAGATGAGACTTGAATTCAAGCCTACCTGACTTTGTATTTGGCTTTCTGCTAATCTAGTTTATGAACATAGCCACTGTGACTTAAGCTTATCAAGAGTGAGAAACATGGACAATGGGTATACATTAAATGAAGGATCTCGATAAGCCAGAAGACTGATTGATGACTATCTTACAAATATTCTCCTTTCAGGAAATTTCTCTGGCCTGGACACATTTTCTATAGAAGATTGTGCTCTATCAGCAATCCATTCCTCTAAGTCATCACATTAGTAATAATGGCTGACATTTATGTAGTGCTTTATTGGCAACATCTCATTTTATTCTTACAACAGTTCTGAAGGGCAAATATTATTTTTATTTCTATCATACCTATAAGGGACTGAAAAATTAGAAACTTCATTGGAGTTGACTAAGGTAACACAATTATTAAGTATAAGAGACAAGATTCATATATAAATGTCTCTGACTTCAGGTCTCCTTCATGCTAAACTACCTGATGTGCTAGTATTTTTGTCCATTTGTCTTCATTGCAACCTTTAGTTGATCATTAAACATTCATTAAGTATCTACTATGTTCCAGGCATTATGGTAATTGTTAAGATCAGTATATACTTTAGTCATGAAATAATGTTTATTTATTTAAGTCATTAACATTAACATTATGTGTTAATCCTTAGCATAGCACTACCTTTTTAGATGGTGATGTCTCTTAGTTTGACATGACTGAAAAACTGAAAAATGCAAATGATAGAGCAGAAAGTATAATTGAGGAGAAATGTTAAATATTCAAACATTCTCCTCTTCACTAACCCACCCAGGGTTTATTTTTTGCATTTTAAGTGCTTTGCCTGACTTCTGGTATTATTGTTATTTGGTCATGTCCATGTGAACGCTTGTGGGATTTTATTGGCTCAGATATTTGAGTAATTTGTCATTTCCTTCTCCAGCTCAATTTACAGGTGAAGAACTGAGACAAACAGGGTTAAATGAATTTCTTGGTGTCATGTTCCAAAGCTAGTAAGTGACTGAGGCCAGATTTAAACTGAGGAAGATGAGTCTCCTAAATCTGCTACTACCTATCCATTGTACCACCTAGCTTCCTATATATCTGACTATTCTGCTATAATTTTCATGTGCAAGGTGAATTTAGATTTTATTTGTCCAGCTTGTTAACTCAGGACCTCAACAGCTGGCATATAGCAAGGATCTTAGCATGGCTGAGTTGTATGTCTTTCTTGTGTGCATATTTGTCTTTCTTCATTGCTATTTGAGTTAGTCCTTTTAATTTTTTTTTTTTTAAAGAGGACAGAATGTTTGCATTTGGCCTAGTTCAGCTGTAATAGATTCTTGCTATCATCCATGACAGGTTTTCTTAGCCTGCCATGTAAGTGTCCTGTAGTCTGTCAGATTTACTATTTAAATATTTGGTTTCTTACCCTCGGTCAGTTTCTTAGGTCTTATCTCTCTCCAGGCTTTGGTAGCAACTTTACTTTGACATTCAAAGCTCTGATTTGCGTACCCTTAGTAACCAATTTGTGGTTTGGTGTTTTAATATCCCTGATAGTATAATATAGTCTTTAAAACTATTCCCTGTAGCAAATTCTTTCTATAAACATTTTACTGGAAGGGTAAGTTAACATGTTTAAATAGGTTCCTTCTGAAAGGGCCTTTATAATTTATGGTAGAGGACTGAAATGCTGCTAATTTTCTCCTTACAAGTATAGCAAAACTTTCAGAGCTTGGCCTTTGGTCTCCCTATTCAGGATTTGACATGCAAAAATAACATTACAGTTATTCCTTTGGAAATGTAAAGTCTTCTATATCCTTTTCCACTTATAAAGAGGCATAAAACAAGTTAATACAGTCCAACTATAAACATTTTATTAAGTACTATAACATTCTGAACACTATTCTAAGCATTAGGGAAAATACAATCTAGATAAGAACCTTATGAAGATTTTAAACAGGTACAAATATTGACCAATGTCTTTTGGATTTCTTTCCTCTTTTTCTTCCTTTTCTTATTGTTTTTATTCCCCTTTTTCCTTTCTACTACCATTCCAGTTGGAGGAAAGTATATGAAGAGAATTGTCTCTGAAGTCATCCTATACCTAATGGTGTGCTACCATATCTGAGACTTGCTGGTTGTGTGGCTAGGAATGAATCACTTAACTTCTACAAAGTATAGCAGTTTTGTTATTGGCCTCAATGTCATAAAGACCAGAATTAAATCATATCTTTCATCCTCAATTTAAGTGATTGTGTCTGAGCAATCCACTTAAACCTCTATAAATGCTACTTCCCTTATCTATAAAATGAGGAATTAGAATAGGTGATCATTAATATCCCTTTTAGCTTTGAATCTATAATTCTATCATTCCTAAGCCTCAGTTCCCTAAGTTTTAAAAAAAAGGAATAAAAATTTCTACACTATAGTATTGTAGTAAGAACCAAATAAAATATTGTATATAAAAATATCTCAAAAGACAATTTGTATAATAAAAAATATAACATTCATAGAGAAGTTTTCTCAGCCTTCTATACCCTAATACAGTTACACAACTACAGCACACCATGCATGCACTAACTATAGGATACTGAGCATGTGGGACCATACAAACAACTTGCTATTGTGTGCAGATGTTTCCTTGACACTTTAGTATAACTCTGCTTTAATTACAACACAGGTTGTCACATCCACTGACTTCTCAGAAATGTGAAGATTCACCTAGGAAGAATGGAGGGGGCAAACCAGACACATCTGCAGGGTTCCTTTTAGTGGACTAAAGGGTCTTTTACCTCACCTAGGGTTCCCCACTATCTGTGACCCTCTACATCTCCTACTTTCTTTCGTTTTAAGTGAAATAGATATACATCAATAATTAAATCCATAAAACAAGTTTCAGCTCAGGAGGAATCACACAGGCAAGTAGTAATATAACAAGCAATATGAATAAATAAGATACCATAAAAGACTTCCATGAGTCCTGGAAGGAGGGTGTAGAAAATAACTATTAATTCACAACCACACATATACTTCCTTCAGCAATGGAGAGGTAGTTTAAAGCTAATCTATTGTGCATCACTTCATGTGTCAAGGAATCCAGTGATTCTCATAAGCCTTGAAGTAATTGCATCACTAGCAATTATTTTTATGGTCATGGTAATATTTGTTAGTCAATTGCCACACACATAGGGTCAATAGCTATGCTCTACCAGTGACACCTATGTCAGAGATGGACCCACATGATGCCCCCAGGGTCCCTTCCTCACCTCAAGGGGCCCCACCCTCTTCGTCTCTTTCAGATGGACAAGGAGGATATGGTGTGTCAACACCCATCAGACTCCCCCTCTATCCTCAGAGACACAAGCAATCCCACTGTCCCAAGCAGCTAATCTATCTTCCTTCCATTCACCACTCTCCAGATCTCTCCTCATCACCTGGTGATTATCTAAAGATAACAGAGCTGCTCACATTGGACACTGACCTTCTGGCAGGTTGTGAAACTTGTCTTCTGGAGTCAGTGCATCTCATATTGTTCTTCGCAGTTGAGCTGCAGTGTGCCCTGCATTCCAGGCCCCTGTTTATCACCAAATGGCCCATCTTGCTTACTGTAGGATTTCCCTACCAGCCTGAGTCCTGATCATGGGTGAGGAGTGGAGGAGAAGAATTCTCAAAAACAGTCAAACAGGAGTCCATTTATTCAAAAATTTCTCAGCCTTATTTACACTTACATAACTTCCATACTGTGCAAGTGATAATTATAGGATCTGTACATGCAGGACCACACAAACAACTTGCTATTGTGTGCAGATATTTCCTTGCCACTTTAGTATAACTTTGCTTTAATTACAACATAGGTTGTTATGACTCCTGACTTCTCAGGAAGGCTAAGACAACCCCATGGGGAATGAAAAGCCAAACCAGACATGTCAACAGGGTTCTTTTTACTGGGATAAAGGGTCTTATACCTTGCCAGGATTCCCCCTATGTACTGGTAGAAATAATTAATGACTTTAGCAAAATTGTGAGATACAAAATAAATCCACATAAATCATCTACATTTCTATATGTTACCCATAGAGTCCATCAACAAGAGACACAAAGAGAAATTACATTTAAAATAACTGTAGATAATATAAAATATTTGGGAATCTATCTGCCAAGACAAAGTCAGGAACTTTATGACCACAATTACAAAATACATTCCACACAAATAAAGTCAGTTCTAATCAATTGAAAGATTATCAGGGGCTCATGGTAAGGCCAAGCTAATATAATAAAGATGGCAATACTACCTAAATTAATATGTTTATTCAGTGTCATATCAAACTACCAAGAAATTATTTTACTGAGCTAGAAAAAAATAATAACAAAGTTCATCTGAAAAATCAAAAGGTCAAGAATTTCCAGGGAATTAATGAAAAAAAATGCAAATGAAAGTGGCCCAGATGTATCAGACCTAAAACTATATTATAAAGCAATGGTCATCAAAACCATTTGGTACTAGCTAAGAAATAAAATAGGCTATCAGTGGAATAACTTAGGTACACAAGACTCAATAGTCAATAACTATAGTAATCTAGTGTTTGATAAACTCAAAGACTTCACCTTTTGGGATAAAAATTCACTACTTCACAAAAATTATTGGAAAAATTAAAAATTAATATGGCAGAAACTAGGCATGGACCCACATCTAACATTCTATATCAAGATAAGGTCAAAATGGATTCATAATTTAGTCACAAAGAGTGTTACTATAAGCAAATTAGAAGAACATAGGATAGTCTACCTCTCAGATTTGTGGAGAAGGAAGGAATTTGTGGCCAAAGAAGAAATAGAGTATGCATATAATGAGTGTGGAGTATGGAACAATAAAGTATGGAATACAAAATGTATAATTTTGGTTATATTAAGTTTTAAAGTTTTATATAAACAAAATCCATACAGATAAAATTAGAAGGGAAGCAGAAAACTGAGAAAAAAATTTACATACAAAGGTTCTGATAAAGGCCTCATTTCTAAAATGTATAGAGAATTGACTCAAATCTACGAGAATATAAGCCAATCTCCAATTGATAAATGATCAAGATATGAACAGGAAATTTTCAGATGAAGAAATTAAAACCATTTCTAGTTATATGAAAAAATGCTCTAAATCCCTATTGATCAGAGAAATGCAAATTAAGAAAATTCTGATTTACCATTACATATCTCTCAGATTGGCTATGATGTCAGGAAAAGATAATGATGAATGTTGGAGGGGATATGGGAAAACTAGGACATTAATACATTGTTGGTGAAGTTATGAACTGACCCAACCATTCTGGAGAGCAATATGGAACTATGGTCAAAGGGCTATCAAACTGTGGATACCCTCTGATCCCAGTGTTTCTATTAGATTTGTATCCCAAAGAGATCATAAAAAAGAACAAAGGACTCACATGTGCAAAAATGTTTGTAACAGCTCTTTATGTAGTGGCAAGGAATTGGAAACTGAATGGGTACCTATCAGTTGGAGAATGGCTGAGTAAGTTTTTGTATTTGAATGTAATTGGAATATTATTGTTCTGTAAGAAATGATTAGCAGGATAATATCAGAAAGGACTGGATAAAATGAACTGATGCTAAATAAAGTGAGTAGAACCAAGAGAACATTATACACAGCAACAATATTATATGATGATCAGTTCTGATGGTCATGGCTATTTTCAACAGCTATTTTCAGTGGTGATTCAGGCAAGTTTCAATGGACTTATGATAGCTAGAGCCAGCTGTTCACAGACAGAGGCCTGTGAGGACTGATTATGGATTACAACATAGTATTTTCCCCTTTTTGTTGTTGTTTGCTTGTTTTTTGTTTTCTTTTTCATTTTTTACTTTATGATCTGATATTTCTTGTGGAGCATAATTGTGGAAATATGCATAGAAAAATTGCACATGTTTAACATATTAAATTTCTTGCCACTTAAGGGAGGGATGGAGGAAGGGAGGGAGAAAACATATTGGGACACAAAGTTTTGCAAGGGTAAATCTTGAAAACTATGCAAATATTTTGAAAATATGAAGCTTTAAAAAAAGAGACCTGAGTTCCAATTTTGCCAAATTTTATAGTAAACATATATATTCTATATATGTATGTGTGTCTATGTAGTACGACACATCACAAACACATAACACACACACACACACACACATATATACATATATATATATATATATATACACACATATATTTTGGTATAGGTATATGTATTATGTAGAATCATTATAGCTTTGCTCTGCTTATTTTAAAAACTACAGCCTTGCTTATAAATAGCACAAGTGTTTAGTGTTTTTAGGCATGTAGGGTAACATGTTAAAAGAGCTAGGAAAAGCTAAGAAACTCTGAGAGGAAAATTAATACTTTAAAAGGGTGAAGAAGGAAGAGTAGAGAGGGGGGAGAATGCGAAAGATACAGATCAAATGATAAGCAGACACACTGTTGTGGCAGCTTCTTGTATTTTGAAGCTTATTAACTCCCACTGCTCAGAAACTGACTAGATGACAGAGGGAGAGAGAAATTTGTTTTGTGAGCTCCAGAGTGTGATAACACCTTTAAATTTGCTTTCTAATTCTTTGAAGAAAGCATTTTTAAAGATATATAAACTGCTGCCTTTGGAAATGGGAGTAAAGAGACATTTGTTTTAAGTAGTAAAGAGACATTTGTTTTAAGTAGCATTTCCTTTTTAAAACTATAATATAGTATTGTAAAACTTGACAAGCACTAACTAACAAATTTGCTAATGCCCAAATGAAAATACAGAAGCCAAGAAAATGCATGAAGAAAAAACAAACAAATCAAAAAACAAAAAGAAAAGAAAAGAAAATATTATTATAGGATTTTGAATTTGAAAGAATTTTTAATGTTTCAAAAAAGATTTTTTTTGAGTTGTATTTTTATGTTTCCAAGGAAAAAGCAAATTATGAATACTTTCTTGTCAAAACATGAGCCATTTAATATGCAGTTTCTATTTGTAAATATTTGTTACTATGCTACTATGTTTGCTACTATGAAGAGTTGAATTAAACTATCATCTGCATTTTATTATCTCTATTTTTATTAAAATACCAATCAATAATTTTATTCATCTCAATTCAATTCCTTTTAAAAGTCTGTTATGTGCAATATAGATAGTATGTGGGACAGTATCCCTTATCCAAATTATAATCAGAAACTCTCAAGATAAAAAACAAAAAGGATTTATTACGATCTTGTGAGAAAGGGCAGCTCCCAACAAGAGCAGTATTGGCATAGGAATGCAAAGCACAAGCTACAAAACACAGCCTTATATAGATTCTAATGAGGAAGCCCCTACCTCTCTTCTAACTTTTTCTCTCATTGGCTGGAAGTCCAGAATAATATAAATCTATCCAGAGACTAAAAAGCTACCCAGGAACAAAGAATACTAGTCAATGATGCATTCTTTACCATATAAGGTAATTGTGATGAAAAGGGGAGGGGGAACAGGAAGGAAATGTATATTTATCTAAGATAAGTGAACACCTATTGACTTTTGGCTATAGCACAACTTATTGCAAAGTTTTAAGTTATAAATAGATTATAGATCGAAGTCACATTCTTATGAGAAGTCTTCACTAGATTTATCCCATTCAGTATTGAAGATGTAGATACAAAATCAAAATAAACCTTGTCCTAAAGGGGAATATATTCTCTTCTTTCAAATACAACATCTACCAAGAATAACATTTGGAAGATTGAAAAAGAAAAACGTTAACTCCCTAGAGTGTTGGAGATTAGTTAATTATTTGCCTAAAATGAGATAATAAACAGTTTTTGTAATTCAGTGACCACACAGTTCGATTCTACATTTTTGAAATATCTTCAAGACACTTTGCTAGGTGGTGTAAGACACAGGTGATTGTTTTGTATGTGATTATGATGACTTAAAAATGGTCTCTCATCTAATGAGAGATAATGTAAGCAGCAGAATCCCCATTGTACAGAGGAAGTAACTGAAGTTTAGAGAGGTTAAATGCTTTGTAATCCTAAGGCTTTGCAGATTCTAAATAGGTGACAGAGCTTGGATCTGATCCAGCTTAATGATTATACATACATGCACACACATGAATGTGTGTGTGTGTGTATAAAGAGAAAAAGAATAGGAAGACATCAGCATGCTAGGATGCAAAAGATTCAAGATATCCTGCAAATATTCTCTAGAGTAGAGAGGCACCATTTTATTAGACAAGAAAAACAATCACATCTAGATTTCCCTACTCAATCCACTAATCCACAAAGGGACCTTTAGAGGTCCTATGATAGATAACCATGAGCAAGTTCAAAACAAACTTGCAAAATAGGGAGGGGTTGAGAGTAGGCATCCTCTCCTCCTCTCCTGAAAGCCTTTAGAATTTCCAAAACTCTCTGACTAACTTCTGCCATACTCATGAAAAACAAAACAGGCTTTTTTAAAAGACCCTGAGTTGTAGGAGAGCAACTCTGGGGAATCTGGTCACCCTAAGACAGATCCTGGTGTGAGGTTACCTGCCCCAAAATGAGCCCTTATCTAGCAAACAAAGAGATTCCTTATGGCTTCTCCAAGTAAGGGGAAAAAACAAGCTATAGTGGCATAAGTTAAGCCTCAGGAAAAAATCCAGCAGGAGCACTCTTTCTTTCTCTCTCTCTCTCTCTCTCTCTCTCTCTCTCTCTCTCTCTTTTTTCTCTCTCTCTCCCTCCCTCTTTTCTCTCTCTCTCTCTCCCTCTCTCTCTCTCTCTTCTCTCTCTCTCTCTCTCTCTCTCTCTCTCTCTCTCTCTCTCTCTCTCTCTCTCTCTCTCTCTTTCTCTCTCTTTATTGACAAAACATAAGCATGGACAATTTTTCAACACTGACCCTTGCAAAAACTTTTGTTCCAACTTTTCCCCTCTTCCCTCCCCTCCCTCCTCTAGATGGCAGGTAGTCCCGCATATGTTAAATATGTTAAAGTATATATTAAATACAATATATGTATACATATTTATACAGTTGTCTTACTACACAAGAAAAATCAGAGTTACAAAGAAGGTAAAAATAACCTGAGAAGAAAAACAAAAATGCAAGCAAACAATAACAGAAAGAGTGTAAATGCTATGTTGTGGGTCACATTCATTTCCCAGTGTTCTTTTGCTGGGTGTAGCTGTTTCTGTTCATTAAGGATCAATTGGAACTGATTTGGATCCTCTCATTATTGAAGAGAGCCACTTCCATCACAATTGATCCTCACATAGTATTGTTGTTTGTTAGCATCAGTTCATGTAAGTCTCTCTAAGCCTCTCTGTATTCATCCTGCTGATCATTTCTTACAAAAAAATAATATTCCATAATATACATATACCACAATTTACCCAGCCTTTCTCCAGTTGATGGGCATTCATTCAATATCCAGTTTCTAGCCAATACAAAAAAGGCTGCCACAAACATTTTTGCACATATAGGTCCCTTTCCCTTCTTTAAGATCTCTTTGGGATATAAGCCCAGTAGTAACACTGCTGGATCAAAGGGGGTGCACAGTTTAACAGCTTTTTAAGTATACTTCTAAATTGCTCTCCAGAATGGTTGGATCTCTTCATAACTCCACCAATAATGCATCAGTGTACCAGTATCCCCACATCCCCTCCAACATTCATCATTATCTTTTCCTGTCATCTTAGCCAATCTGACAGGTTTGTAGTAGTATCTCAGAGTTGTCTTAATTTGCATTTCTCTGATCAGTAATGATTTGGAACACCTTTTCATGGGGGTAGAATAGTTTCAATTTCATGATCTGAAAATTATCTGTTCATATCCTTTGACCATTTATCAATTGGAGAATGCCTTTTGCATCAATTCTCAATATATTTTGGAAATGAGGCCTTTATCAGAACCTTTAACTATAAAAATGTTTCCAAAGTTTATTGCTTCCATTCTAATCTTGTTGCATTAGTTTTGTTTGTACAAAAGGTTTTTAACTTGATATAATCAAAATTTTCTATTTTGTGATCTATAATGATCTCTAGTTCTTCTTTAGTCACATATTTCTTTCTCCTCCACAGGTCTGAGAGGTAAACTATCCTATGTTCTTCTAATTTATTTATAATATCATTCTTTATGCCTATTTATCATGAACCCATTTTAGTCTTATCTTGGTGTATAGTGTTAAGTGTGGGTCAATGCCTAGTTTTTGCCATACTAATTTCCAATTTTCCCAGCAATTTTTGTCAAATAGTGTATTCTTATCCCAAGATTGCTATAGTTATTGACTATTGGGTTCTTTGAACCTAACCTATGGAATAGGTTATTTCTTAATACCAAATGGTTTTGGTGACTGATACTTTATAATATAGTTTTAGATCAGGTACAGCTAGGGGCCCTTAATTTGATTTTTTTTTTTTCATTAGTTCCCTTGAAATTCTTGACCATTTGTTCTTTCAGCTAAATTTTGTTGTTATTTTTTCTAGGTCATTAAAATAGTTTTTTGGGAGTCTGATTGGTATAGCGCTAAATAAATAAATTACTTTAGGTAGTATTGTCATCTTAATTATATTCGCTTGACCTATCCAAGAACACTTAATATTTTTCCAATTGTTTAGATCTGACTTTATTTGTGTGGAAAGTATTTTGTAGTTTTGCTCATATAGTTCCTGACTTTCCCTTGGCAGAGAGATTCCCAAATGTTTTATACTATCAACAGTTATTTTAAATGGAATTTCTCTTTGTATCTCTTGCTCTTGGATTTTGTTAATGATGTATAAAAATGCTGATGATTTATGTGGATTTATTTTGTATCCTGCAACTTTACTAAAGTCATGCATTATTTCTAATAGCTTTTTAGTAGAATCTCGGGGTTCCATAACATCATATTATCTGCAAAGAGTAATAATTTGCTTTCCTCATTACCTACTCTAATTCCTTTAATCTCTTTTTCATCTCTTATTGCCAAAGCTAGCATTTCTAATACAATATTGAATAGTAATGGTGAAAGTGGGCAACCTTGTTTCACTCCTGATTTTACTGGGAATAATTTCTGTTTATCACCATTACACATGATGCTTACTGATGGTTTTAAATAGATGCTACTGACTATTTTAAGGAAAAGTCCACTTATTCCTATATTCTTTAGTGTTTTTAATAGGAATTGGTGTTGGATTTTATCAAATGCTCTTTCTGTATCTATTGAGATGATTATATGTTTGTTTTGTTAATTTGGTGATTGATATAGCCAATTATGCTAATAGTTTTTCTAATATTGAACCAACCCTACATTCCTGGTATAAATGCTCCTTGGTCATGGTGATAACCTGGTGATAATTTTCTGTAATCTTTTTGCTAATATTTTAGATTAAGATTTTTGCATCAATATTTATTAGGGAGATTTGTATATAATTTTCTTTTTTCTGTTTTCATCATACCTGGTTTAGGTAACAGTACCATGTCTGTGCTGTAAAAGGAATTTGGTAGCACTCCTTCATTCCCTATTTTTTAAAATAGTTTATATAGCACTGGAGTTAATTGTTCTTTAAATGTTTGGTAGAATTCACATGTAAATACATCTGGTCCTGAGGATTTTTTTTGAGAGTTGATTAATAGCTTCTTCTATTTCTTTTCCTGAAAATGAGACTATTTAACCAATTTACTTCTTCCTCTGTTAATCTGGGCAATCTATATTTTTGTAGGTATTCATTCATTTCATTTAAGAATCAAATTTATTGGCATAAAGTTGGGCAAAGTAATTCTATTATTGCTCTAACTTCCTTGTCAATAGTTGAAAGTTCTCACTTTTCATTTTTAAGATTAAAACTTTAATTTTCCTCTTTGCTTTCTCTAATTAAATTACCAAGGGTTTATCTATTTTGTTGTTGTTGTTTTTTTTTAATAGAACCAACTCTTAGTTTTATTTATTAATTCAATACTTTTTTTATTTTCAATTTTATTAAATTCTCCTTTTGTTTTTAGAATTTCAAGTTTAGTTTTTTATTGGGGGTTTTAATTTGCTCTTTTTCTAGCTTTTTTAGTTGCAAGCCTAATTCATTGATTTTTTTTGTTTCTCTATTTTATGCAAGGAGGCCTTTAGAGATATAAAATTTCCCCTTATTGCTGCTTTGGCTGCATCCCACACATTTTGGTATGTCATTTCATTGTTGTAATTCTCTTGGGTGAAATTATTGTGCTGTTTCACAGATTCATTTTTAAAGATGACATTATTTAGTTCCCAATTACTTTTTAGGTTATTTTCCTCTGACTTTTTATTGAATGTAATTTTATTGCATTGTGATCTGAAAAGGATGCATTTACTATTTCTGTCTTTCTGCATTTGAATTTGAGGTCTTTATGTCTTAATATATGGTCAATTTTTATCAGTTCCATGAACTGCCAAGAAGAAAGTGTACTCCTTTCTGTCTCCATTTAGTTTTCTCCAATGATCTATCATACCTAACTTTTCTAGTGTTCTTTTTACCTCTTTGACTTCTTTCTTATTCATTTTGTGGTCCAATTTATCTAGTTCTGAGAGTGCGAGGTTGAGATCTCCCACTATTATAGTTTTGCTGTCTATTTCTTCTTCCAGCTCTCTTAACTTCTCCTTTAGGAATTTAGATGCTACACCACTTGATGCATATATGTTTAGTATTGATATTGCTTTGTTATCTATGCTGCCTTTTTATCAAGATATAGTGCCCTTCCTTATCTCTTTTAATTAGATCAAATTTTGATTTTGCTTGATCTGAGATCAGGATGGCTACCCCTGCTTTTTTTTTTTTTTTTTTAACTTCACCTGAAGCATAGTAGATTCTGTCCCAGCCTTTTACCTTTACTCTGTATGTATTGCCCTGCTTCCAGTATGTTTCCTGTAAACAACATATTGTAGCATTCTTGCTTTAAATCAAGTCTGCTATCCTCCTAGGCTTTATTGGGGAGTTTACCCCATTCATATTTATGGCTAAAATAACTAATTCTGTATTTCCTGCGATTTTGTTAACTCCAGATTATGCTTTTCTCTTTCCTTTTTCCCTTACCCCCTTTTCCAGTGACCACAACTTCCTTGATGCAGTCCTCCCTCTTTGGGATCCTTCCTTCCCCCTTATAGTCCTTTCCTCCCCCTTATAATCCTTCCCCCTTTCTTAAACCTTTCCCTTTCAATTTATGTATTCCCTTCTATTTATCCTACCCCTTTCCTTTTCATTTTTCCCCTCCACTTTTCAATGAGGTGGGAGAAGTTTCTCTGTAAATAGACTATGTCTAATATTTTCTCTTTGACCCAATTCTGATGAAAGTAAGATTGACACTATGATCATCCCCTCCCTTCTTTCCCTCAGATATAATAGGTTTCCTTTGCCTCTTTGTGAGATGTAGTACCTCCACTTTTCCCTCTTTCTGATACAATTTCCTTTCCACCTCTGGATTCTTTTTTATATTATAACAGTAAATTAAATTATACATGTATTCTTTATGTATACCCATAAGAGAAATACAGTTCTCAAGAGTTCTTTTTATTTTTTTATCCTTCTCTTGAGTCCTATCTTTGGAGATCAGACTTTTTGTTTAGCTCTGGTTTTTTCATCAGAAATAAGTGAAATTCACCTATTTCATTGAATGTCCATCTTTTTCATTGGGGGAAAAAAACATTCAGTTTGGCTGGGCAAGTTATTCTTGGCTGCATACCAAGTTCCTTTGCCTTTTGGAATACCAGATTCCAGGTCCTTCAGTCCTTCAATGTGGAAGGTGCTAGATCCTGAGTGATCCTTATTATGACTCCTCAGTATTTGACCTTTTTTTTTTTTCTGACTGTAGTAGTATTTTTTCCTTGATCTGATAGTTCTGGAAGTTAGCCACAATATTTCTTGGAGTTTTGATTTTGGGATCTCTTTCAATAGGTGATCAATGAATTCTTTCAATGTCTATTTTATCTTCTGTTTCTATGGCATCTGGACAGTTCTCTTTGATGATTTCCTGAAAAAGAGTGCCTAAGCTCTTTTTTTCATCATGTACTTCAGGGAATCCAATAACCCCTAGATTGTCTCTCCTAGATCTACTTTTCAGATTGGTTGTTTTTTCCATTAGGTATTTTATATTTTTTCTATCTTTTTCATTTTTTATTTTTGCTTTTGCTTGATTGATTCTTGTTGCCTTATTGAGTCAGTATTTTCTTCATTTACTTTTTTTTTTTTTTACTTCTTTCTGTATTTGTCCAATTGAATTTTTGAATAAGTTGTTTTGTTCTATGGAATTTTTTTTCCATTTCACAACTTTTGTTTTTAAGAACTTATTTTCTTTTTCTGTTTCACAAATTCTGTTTTTTCTGGGAGTTGCTTTCTTTTCCCCAGTTTATCAAATTTATCTTTTAATGATTTATATGCTTTTTCCATTTCACTATGACTGTTTTGTGTTGCCTTTTCCAAACTTTTTTCAAGGCTTTCATTTCCTTTCCCCATTTTTCTTCTAGCTCTCTTTTAAGATCCTTTTTAAGTTCTTTTAGGAAAGCCTTGTGTGATGGAGACCATATTATTTCATCTTTTTGGAGCTTTGTCTGGAGACAATCTGCCCTTAGTCTTCTCAGGGTTTGAAATCTGTTCCTCTCTTTCGCCATAAAAGCTGTCAAATGTTACAGTTCTCTTTACTTTTTTACTCAATTTTTAAAGTTAAGTTAAGGTCTGCCTTTAGGGTGGGAGAGGTTTTCCAAGCAACCACAGCTGCGCTGGGTCAATGCTGATTCACTCCTAGTGCTGGCTCTGCTATGTGAATTAATCAGCAATTCCCCAGTTCTCTCTGCTATCTGCCCTGGTGTTTGTGGTTTGAGTCTACTCAGCCTCACTGAGACTGCACTACTCTGGGACTCTGAGCTGTCTGAGCTGGGACACAGCCTTTGTGTTCAGCTGCCCAGGCCTTGCTGTCTCTCTCCCACTTCTTATTGAAACAGACCTTGTCTGTTCCACTTCCTCCTGCAAACTCTGTCCTGTGGAAGTTGCACTGCCATACTGAGACTGCTCTGCCCCAGTGCTCTGCTTTGTCCCTGCTGGCATTTGTAGTCAGCTATTTGTGCTCCACTGCCTCCCTCCCATTTCCAATTGAAACAAACTTTTTTTTTTTTTTTTTTTGATCTTTGAAATTATCTTCTGCTGATAATTTGTTGCACTCCCAATATTGGTGGGTTCTGTCCATCCAGAGCTAATTCAGAAGCTGGATTCCATAATTATTGTGAGGGTTGTAAAGAAGGTCAGAAAGAAATGTGTGTTGTATCCACTATCCACAGGAAATAGCCCCCAAACCTGCATTCAGGAGTTTATTCTAGACAAGGAAGATAGTATCAATACTATTCAATTATAGAGTTGAGAATATAGTGTTTGAGAGCTATCCTGAGGTTAACCCTCAAGAGCTATCCAACTAGTATGAGCACAAAATAAAAAATGTTATGGCAAGGACCACAGATAGATCTGAAGGTAATGTATCAAAAGAAACTGAATAGAAAAGCTAAGGAAGAAAGAATAGCAAAGAAAAGAATGTTCATTTTCAAATGAATGGTAGAAAATTTCACTTAAGAAATAAATGCCATAATTAAAAAAATATTTAAAATTGTTTTTAAATAAAAGGGAAATATGTCATTTAAAAATATGTCTTGAATGAACCAGATAGAAACTAGTGAGTAAACAATATGAGAAATGTCAGAATTTTTTAAAATATGAAAAAGTTAATGATAACAACTAAATGAGAAAATAGGACAAGAAGAAATAACCTTAAAATTTATCATATTATTTAAAATTATAATTGGGAAAAATCTAGACACTATATTTCAGGAAATATAAGCTAAAATTGCCCAGAATTCTTAGAAGCAGATGGCTAAGTGAAAATAGAATCCACTGGTCACATGAAGAATGAATCCCCCAAATAAAAACTCCCATCATAGCCAAAATACACTTTCTACAGAGAAAAAAAAAATACTTTAGGAAGACAAAACTGAGTTGAATTATTAGGGGTATACTATAAGAATTAGATAAGACTTAATAATTACCCCATAAAGGAAAGTTGAGATCAGAATGTTACACTTCAAAAGTAAAGAAGGAAAAGTTTTCATACATGTACAGTCTATCCATCAAAATGAAGTATATATTTTACAAGAGAGGAAAAAATAACCTCTAATGTAAAAAAAGATTTCTAAGCATTAATGATTAAAAGACTAGAACTAAAACATTCAGAAATGGGAATAAAGTCATTCAAGAAACCATACAAAGGCACACCTCTTTGTATAATTGAAAGGGAATATATAAGAAAGAATTATTTACATCTTAATAGAAGAAACAAATGTATGTTCAGAATCATATTCCCTTTAACTGTGATAGAGAAAAGTTAAAATGATAAAGTATCTATATCTTCTGTACAACATCTTGTTCTAATCCAATCCAATCAACATTTATTAAATACCTGCTATGTATAGTACATTTGCTAGGTACTGGGATTACAATTAATAAAAATAACAGAATATCTGTCCTAGAGGATCTTATTATCTAATGGTGAGCCCATGCAACACACAAAAGGAGGCAGGACTGGGTAATCCATCAGGGAATAAGTGGTGTGGGATATCTTGTTCTGTAAAGTTGAAACCAGTCAGAGCAGCAGATGCAGAGTACAGTTGAGAGAATGGGATGGAGTGTTCTATTTGAATGGTTTTAAGCAAAGACAGAAAGAGGAGGGAAGAGTTTATAGTTAGAAAAAATGAAGAAGACAGAGGAATATCACTACTTCATAACTGTTAATTAAGTGAAATAGACAGCAATGAAGGAAGGAGTGAGAGGAACATACCCCATGAAGCTCAATCTTATCTGAGTATGATAAAGGAAGATTGAGTACAATTATACTCTTTTTATCCAAATACATGTGCAGAGAGAGCTCAATATAGAAATGCATTAAACTCAAAAGGGAAGTAGGAGGTTTAAGAATAGAAAGGGTCAAAAGGGAGGGCAAAAAGATGTCTTTATTCCTCTCAGGACCCCATTTTATGACATCCTAAACTTCTTTCTCCACAAGGATACAGTCTTCTCACTGTAAGAAATCATTCATCTTTCTGATTCCCTCCTCTGATGAGTCATTTCCTCCCAGAATCATCATTTTAAGTCAAGCCAATCATATTCCCTCCCTGTACTGCACTCCTGCTTTTCTGGGCTTCTTGATTCTAATGCTCCTACAATGGGACAATGTCCATACAAGACAGGACATTGTTCTTGTCCCAAAATCACTCTTTTTTCAGATTCCTTGTATTTGTTGTCTGCTCCCCTTAGAATATAAATTTCATGAGGGTAGATGGTATCTTTTTTTTTATATTTTTATTTAGTTTATTTTTAATTTATGGAATAAAGCAAGGATTTTTATAACATATTATAACAAAAAGATGATTGCACATAAAACTGTAGATCTATTATGTGCAGCTTGCTATCATTTTAAAATATATGTTGTCATTTAAATTTCTTTTCCCCTTTTTTTCTTCCCTCCTATCAAACCTATCCTATAGATGACTATGATTAGACCCAATTGTGTGTGCATGTGTAACAGAATTCTTTACATCTGTTTATTAGATTGCCCCCCATATAGATAATAATTTCCTTCATATCTCCTTTGTAGTTAATTTGAGTATTTAGAAAAATCAAAATGACTTAGTCACTCAAAGTTGTTCTTAATATTGCTGTTACTATTTACAATGCTCTCTTGTTTCTTCTCATTTCACTCTTCATCATTTCTTTTAAGTCTATCCATGTTTACTTACAATTATTGTGCTCATCATTCATCACAATCATGTACCACAACTTATTTGCCCATTCTTCAATTAATGGGCATCCCCACACATGATGATGCTACCACAAAGAGAGCTGTTATAAATATTTTAGAACATGTGGTTTATTTTTCTTTTACCCTAGTTATCTTGGAAAATGGACCTAGTGATTAGTATTAGTAATAGTATAGGATATAGGCACTTTAATAATTCTTTGTGTACAATTACAAATTGCTCCACAAAATGGTTGAATCAGTTCCCAGTTCAACTAATGATAAATTAGTGTTCCATTTTTCCACATTCCCCCCAACAATTTCACTTCCCCCTTCAATTATTTCAGCCAAACTTATAGATATAAAATGTTATCTCAAGGTTATTTTAACTTGGATATCTTTAATCAATAATGATTTAGAGCATTTTATATGATTATAAATTGTTTCAATTTCTTCACTTAAAAACTGCTTGTTTATATTATTTGACTATCAACTAGGAAAGATTCATATTCTTATACATTTTACAAAGTTCTTTATATATGTAAGATGTGAGACTTTTATCTGAGAAACTGTCTAAATCCCCTCCCCTCAATTTTCTTTTTTCCTTCTGATTTTAATTACTTTTGCTTTATTCATACAAAATATTTTTTAATTTGATGTAATTGAAATTGTCTATTTTACAATTCACTCTGCTCTCTCATTTATTCATGAAGTATTTGCCTGTCCATAAGTCTGATAAATAATATGTTCATGTTCAAATTTTTTGTCATCTCTCTTCATATATAGACCATGTAAACATATTGATCTTAACTTGATAAATGGTGTAAGATATTAGTTTATGCCCAATTTCTTCCATATCACTTTCTAGTTTTCCCGTTATTTTTTAAACCAAATAATGTATTCTTATCCCCATATCTTAAGTCTTTACACTTGCTAAATAAAAAGTTATTATATTTCTTTGTTGTGGTAAAGTATGTATTTATTCTGTTCCATTGAGATACCATTTTACTTCTTAGCTAGTACCAGTTACTTTGATAATTACTGCTTTATAATATAGTTTAAGTTTATGGTTCTAGGGAGAGTGATGAGCAGAATACTCTTCAGAAAAAAAAAGAAAAAAAAACCTGAAAAATCCTCCATGAACTCAAGAAAAGTGAAAAATACTGTATACAAAGTAATAGCATTATTGTGGGCTGACCAGCTGTAAATGACTGCTATTCTCAGCAGTATAATGATCCACAACTACTCTAAAATGAAAAATCCTATCCATACCCAGAGAAGTAACTGATTGAATCTCTCTCTCTCTCTCTCTCTCTCTCTCTCTCTCTCACACACACACACACACACACACACACACACACACACACACACACACTTTCTTTTAGGGTGGGAGAGCTATGTTTTCTTTCACAAGAAATGTTTTGTATAATTTCATATATTTCTTAATGGGAGCTAGGGGTGGGAATAAAAGAGAGAATCTGGAACTTTAAAAGTGTAAAAAATGTAAAAAAAAAATTATTTTAAATG
The DNA here is from genome assembly GCF_016432865.1 of Antechinus flavipes. Taxonomy (NCBI): domain Eukaryota; kingdom Metazoa; phylum Chordata; class Mammalia; order Dasyuromorphia; family Dasyuridae; genus Antechinus; species Antechinus flavipes. Next base: position 409,444,186 of record NC_067400.1, read on the forward strand.
TAACTGGAAAAATATTATATAAATAAAAAGATTACATATACTATGATTTTAAGATCTGGCATTACTAACCCTCCTTCCTTCACATTTTTATTAGTTCCTTTGATAATCCTAAATCTGTTTTTCCAAATGAATTTTGGTATTTTTTTTCTAATTCATTAAAATAATTCTTGGGGAATGGCACTGACTATGTAAATTAGTTAATGATTTAGGTAAAATTGTAATTTTGTTATGTTGTTTCTGCCTACTCATGAATAATTAATATTTTTCCTCATGAATAATTAATATTTTTCCACTTATTTAAATAAGATTTTATTTTTATAAATACATTTATTTACATAGTTCTTGGGAATCATTTTGGCAGGTATACTCTCATATTTTATAATATGTAGTGTTATTTTAAATCGAGTATCTCTTAGTATTTCTTCTTACAGAAGATAAATATGAATACTGATGAATTATGTGGGTTTAATATATATCCTGCTACTTTGCCAAAATTACTAATTGATTCAAGAGATTCAGAGAGATGATACACTAAAGGAGAGATTTGAGACTTGTCCTAAATAAAACAAACTTTAATGCTATTCAAAAAGGTTTATAGCTCTTTTTGTAGTAGAAAAGCATTAGAAACTTATAGAGTATCTATCAATTAAGCAATGACTTGAGCATTTTGTGCTTGTATGTGTGTGTGTGTGTGTTTGTGTGAGTGAGTGAGAGAGAGAGAGAGAGAGAGAGAGAGAGAGAGAGAGAATCAGTTGTTGTAATTCATTTTTGAAGAGGATCAAAATGACATCATTATGTTAATGTCAAGGTGCAATGAATCTGACTATGATTGATCAGATTATGAACTCAAAAGGCTCCACCATAAGTGAGGCACAAATAATCCATTTTGCCTTTCCTAGTGATTTTTAGAATCTCCCTAAGACAAGTCAAATGGAAAAATATTCAGTTCCCTGGCATGGTGCTGTTATAACTTTCCAGGTTTCAGTCACACCACAATGAAGTCAAGGTGACTCTAAAGGCCTTCAGTTTGGGATGCTGTTTAATAGTTCTTCTCCTTCATACTTTCTTTTGGAAGCTCAAACACTGAGATAACTCTGACAATGTATTTTTCAGCCACATCATCTATGTGCACATTCCTGGAAAGTGTATTTCCAAGGTAAGTGAACTTATGCGTAGTATTCAAAATTTTCCCATGTGATGTAACTGATAGTTCCATATATGGATGATTGGTGCTGGCTGGTGGAGAACTTCTGTTTTCTTGGTATTGATTTTCAAGCAAAATTATCATAAGCAGCAGAGAATTAATCTATACTTTGTTACATCTCAACCTCAGAGGCTACTTTGAATGCACAATCATATGCAAACAAAAAATACACCAACACTGCCCCTCCCCCCCAAATTAGTTTTGGCTTGTAGCTTTTTCAAGTTAAATAATTTACTATCAATATGATAGCTGACCTTGATACCATTTTCATCTTCATTGAAGGTGTCTGACAATACCATTGAAAATATCATGCTAAAAAGCATGGAAATAACTACATAGTCTTGCTTCATTCCTCTGGTGACTAGGAAAGTATAAAAAAATCATCCATTATCCATCTGTGCAAGCATGCTCTCATGAAACTGATATACAATACTGATTAATTTTTCTGGACAACGACATTTTGCCATGATTTTCTTCAAACCTTCATGACTTACAGTATCAAAGGGCTTGGGCAGATCAAAAAATTTTGGGGTCAGACCTGTTCTGCTCCTCATTTTTCTCCTGGAATTGTTATGCAGCAAAAAAAAAAAAACATAAAAACTTCCTCAATCTTTTCTGAAGCTATACTGCTTCTTGGGTAGATGACAATCTTTTAAGTGAAGCTTGTAAGTCGACTTATTAAAAAGGATTGTGCCAAGAATTTTGCCAGTAATGACTAAGAGAGAAATCCTTATAATTGTCATAGGACAACCCATTTCCTCTCCCTTTATAGAGATGAACAATGAAGGCATCTTTGAACTCCTGGAGAATAACTTCCTTTGCCATGTAACCTGGAAATTTTCAGCCAGTTATTATATGAGTGGCAGATCTCCTGTCTTACTAATCTCAGATGGAATAGAATCAGCACCAGGTGTTTAACTACAAGAGAGGGACCGACTAGCATTCAAAACCTCTTTTTCAGTTAGAAATTTGGCTAAAGTGGGATTAACTTCAAGCTGAAGTGTATGGTCAATGGCTTCAAAATTAATTGACGATGATCTGATAAAAACATTAGAGAAGGGTTCATCCCAACCTCCATGATTATATCCTTCTAATCAATCACTAATCAATGTGACTCCATCAGCACTGAGTTGTTGAAATGTACCATAAATCTTTGAGGCATCATAAAAGAACCTTGGGTTGTTACTGTGAGCATTAAATTGAATTTCATCTGTCTTATACTGTCTTCTACTGAGCCATGAATCTTGCTTTGTTTCTACTTTACTTCTGATTGAATTAAATGCTGTCTTCTTAGAGATGGATGAACTATCTCTCTGGTAAACCATGTGGAGTTCTTGTTTTCTTTTGCCAGCTTCTGAATTTTCTTATCATTTTTGTCAAATCAGTCTTTATGTTTGTCATTGTTTTAGATGAATAAATGTACTTATGTATACCAAATCTCTGAAAGCTTTCTACTCTTTTTATGCTTTATTATTACCAACCATTACCATGCAGCTTTCCATACAAGTTAACAACAAATTGTTCATTATGAGAAAAGGGCTCTAACCTATTGACATTAAATCATCTGGTAGTGATTTGGCCTTGGAGCTGTACTTTTCATTAAAATGAAAATATTTAGCTTGGAGAGGACAAGTGTTATGATCAGTCCAGCACTCTATATACTCTATTGTCTTTGTTATTCTCACATCCTGTCTATCTCTGCTCTTTACAGTAACATAGTTTATTAAATGCCAATGTTTGCTATGAGAGCACATCCATGAAATTTTGTTGCATTTAAATAAAAGGAAGGCAGCATTAGGAATGAGAAAGTCATGAAACATCCAAGCTTTGCTTGTAAGTGACCTTTGCTCTTGCTCTTTCTAATCCATTGATCTCAAAAATTTTCTCTGTGATATCTGATAATCTGTACCTACTCCAGTGTTAAACTTGCTCAGAAATACAGGCTTCTCATTTTTAAGTATATTGATGAGGGTCTTCAGGTCTTCATAAAATTTTTATTCAACTTTATCAGAATTCATTATAATGGGAGCATATACACTGATGATGATGGCTTGATGTTTTCCTGCAAGTGGCAATGGCACTGTCATGATTCTGTCATTTACTCATTTTGGTAATCATGCAAACTTGTTGACTAGACTATTGTGATTTTGAAATCTATACTAGCTTCACAATGCTGCCAGTCCAGAAACACATGTATTCAATTCCAAGTTGGGTAAGCTAGCTTTCATTTGCCAGTCTTGTTTTACTCAAAACTACTATTAGATTAAGTACTTACTAAATTCTCTTGCAACAAACTGTTCATCTTTCAGGTCTATTGGATTTTTTGCTGTCTATGAACTGGCACACATTTCATGTGAACAGTCATTTAAACAAAAGTTTTTATAAATATTTTTTTCATGTTTTGACCATAGGATAGGATCCCTGCCTGCTACAATAAGCAGACTAAGGTTGGATGAAACAGAAAATCTTTAAGATATCTTTTCTAGCCCCTACCTCATGCCAGAAGGTGAGTGATATAGTTTTTAAGAAAGGCTGCACAGACACATATGAGTATGTTGAATTCCCCTCTTGTTTCAGTGCATTGAGAAGGAAACCTTGTGGTCTGGGCAGCCTGTGTGTAGGGTTCTGACTACAGCTTCCATACATCCATACCTGATACCTTGTCAACTGTCTTTCACCACAGTATTTTCAAATTGGTATAAATGGTAAAATTACATAAGTGATACCGGTATCTTGCACATGAATTAGATTTAAGTGATACAGAATTGTGTCAAAATAACTGATGATGACCTGAGATGAAATGGATGACCCTGGCATCTTTGATGATTAACCAAGCTTTCTGTTCCACAATGCCTCTTTCAACCACATCCATAGTTATTGAAACAAATTGTTCTCATCTCCCCATTCTGCAAGGAAAAATCTTCACAAACTCGATACTTTTATAACTCACCAACGAGTCAGAGACTCCTCAATTACCATGAAACTGGGTTAGTTCATGAGCAGAAATGGTTTATTGAGCTATGACAAGAAGCTATAGTATGTATAGCTTCTTGGAGCCACAGATAAGAGTTGGATGGACTCCAAATCTAGTGGACATCAAATGTTAAAAACAGACCTGAACAGTGCTCTGTAGCCCTCACACCAGAGGTACTAAGTTACCTGAACTTCAGCATACCCCAGAATGAAATTCTCTTGTGTCATAAGAAATGATGAAAGTGCTGATTTCAGGAAAACTTGGAAAGATTTTATGAATTAAGGTAGATTAAAGTCTGTAGAACCAGTAGAAAAATTTGTACAATGATAATATTGTATATACAAAAAACCTTAAAAGATATCAGAACACTGATCAGAGAAACCATAATTTCATTACACTAGATGAAACATGATAGTCACCTCCTGATAAAGATGTGAAAAAGTGTACAGAATGAGGCTTTTTTTTTGGATGATCAATGCAAAAAAATGTGTACTGCTTGTCTATATATGTTTCTAATAGCGATTTTGTTTTACTTTTTTCTCAATTGGAGGCATAGATAGGAAGAAGAGGAGTTAGATTTTTAATAGATTTTTATTTTACAAAATACATGCAAAGACAATTTTCAACATTCACCTTTGCAAAATCGTATGTTCCAAATTTTTCTCCCTCCATTCCCCCCCACAATCTAGACAGCAAGCATGGATTTTTGCTGATTAAAAAATATGATGTTTAAAAATCATAGCTGTGAATGGGAATGGGATGAAGTCATGAAATGGAAATTGATGGCAGAATTTATTAGAAAGCAGAAATAGATATAATATTAACAAGAAAAGAATTTTGGACTGGAATAAAACTTTAGAAAAAATAGAGTTTATTTAGTTCTACTGATAACTGATTTGGAACAGAAAGGCATTCTGAATTATACATGATATCTTTACAAAAACTGACAATGTATAGGAACATAAAGACCTCACCAAAAATAATGCAGAAAAGCAGAAATAGCAGACATATCATAATGTAATCGAATCATAATTTAACAATTATAATGTAATAAAATAATATTCAATAAAGATTTTTTAAAAACTGAGGCAATAAAAGAATATATAACATAATTCTAGAGAACTAATGAGTGCAATAACAAAATTTCAAAGCAATGAAAATTTTCATAAAAGCTAATGAAAATAATGAAACAACAGACTAAACTTGAGAGATAGAAACAGAAGTCACAATGACATGGAGTCAGGAAGTTCAAATTTAGTCTCAGACACTTATTTTGTGATCCTGGGTAACTCATTTAATGTTTGCCTTAGTTTCTTTGAAAATGGGAAATTATAATAGAAATTAGGGATACTGTAAGGATCAAATGAGATAATACTTGTAAAGCATTTAGTATGGTATCTGTCATCTAGTAGGCACTATATATCAGCTATTGTTGTCATTTTTTTAGTATCATTATTTTAATAGACATGAGAATAAAATTTAGTATAAATGCTTAAATCAAAGAGAGGAAGAAAAAAAGTAATGAATTGGACATGTAATTTTCAAAGCTTTAATAATCACAAATAAAAAATTCCCAAAGAAATAATGAAGTAGACATCCTAAGAATTAACAAATTAATAGAATTGAAAGGAAAAAGAATAAAACAAGAACCGAATTTTTTAAAATAAATAATAAATAGATTAACAATTATGAAAAGCAATTTTCAATAGAGAAGAAAACTGAATTATTTACATAAAATTAAAAAGAGCATATTGCACTTGAAAAGGAAATTATTAAAAACTATTTTTGTTCTATATGCTAACAAATCTGATAACTTAGAGTAAAAAGATAATTACTTTCAAAGACAGAAATTAGCCCAATTATAAAAAGAAGAAAGATTAATTTAATAACCCAGCATCAGAAAAAACGTTGAATAATCTATATATGAGTTTCCAAGGAGGACAGGGAGCCTTGGTAACAGATTTATTAGAGAACTTTATCAAGCACTCAAAGAGTAATTAATTCAAAAGAAGGCACTTTCACAATTTTTTCTTTAATACAAGTATGATGTTTATAAATAAATCAGGGAAGGACAAAGCCAAAAAAGAAAAAAAAAACTATAAACCAATATCCCTAATAAATAATGATACAAAATTTAAAATAAAATATTAGTAAATAGACAAAATAATACATTCAAGGTTATGTACCATGACCAAATTGGTTTTATGTCAGGAAAATTGAGTTTGTTTAATATACAAATGACCAAAAATATATTACAACTTGTAATTAATACAAATAATAAAAATAATGTCACTGTTTTCCTAAATTAGTCCTAAAAAGATGGACAGAATTGAGTATTTATTTTTTAAAGAAACTCTAAAAATCATAGAAACAAATATCTCTCAATAGAAATATTAATTACCCAAATCTTAGATCAAATATTTTAGTTATTACAACATATTATATGTAATATCTGTATATTATACATAACTATGATTAAGTATATTAATGAGAAAAGATTAAAGACCTTTTTCTTAAACCAGGGTCATAGCAAGAATGTCCATTGTCATCACTGTTATATATTTAATATAGAGTTGAGATACTAACTACACCAAAAAAAGATAATAAAAATAAATCACACAAATAAGTTTAGGCAAAAAAGAAACATAATTATTACTTTCTCAGTGATGGTACTTTTAGGAACCCTAAAAATGCAACTAAGAAAGTAATTGAAGTAATAACTTTAGTAATAGAAATAATAACTAAATAATATCTTTAGTTGCAAGACATAAGCTCTTATCTTCTAATATATTTAAATAAATAATATATTGCATAATATTAGGTATTAACATATTGCACATGTTAATCTATAAATTCTTATCTATTTACATATATATGATTATATGAATAACATAAGCATTCCTCTATGTAATGAATAAAACCTTACACAAATTTCTAGAAAGAGAAATTCCATTCAAAATAATTGCAGAAATCATAACATGATTAGGAATATATCTACCAAGATTTACCTAGGCACAATATAAATTCAGCTATGAAACACTTTGCAGAAATAAATACAATCAAATAATTAGATAACCCTTAATTGCTCCTCAATATGGAATTGATATAATAAAAATGACAATATTATCTAAATTAATTTATTTAATCAAGATTTACATGCCAAACTTTCAAAAGATAATTTATAGAATACCAAAAAAAAAAATATATATATATATGGAAGAAGAATATCTCAAAGGAAATCATTAAAAAAGAGTAGGGAAATGGTATGTTAGTACACGATCTCAAGTTATACTACAAGTCAATAATCATTAAAACTATAATATACTGGTTAAAATACAATAACATAATATTTAATAAATCCAAACATCCTAGATACTGTTCAAAAGATTTACTATTTAACAAAAACTTCTTGGAAAACTGGAGAACAGTCTGGCAGAAATTAGGTCTGGACCAATGCCTTAACTACACATGAAAAATGTATTCAAAATGGATTCATGGCCTAAAGATTGAAAGATTCATCATAAACAAATTAGAGAAACAAAAAAGAAATTATCTTTCTAATTCAGGACAGGGAATTCATTATTAAACAAGTGACAATTGGCATAACACAAGAAAAAATTAGGCAGTTTTGATTATGTAATATTTAAAAGCATGTTTTTTTGCCACAAATGTAATAATATGAAAATTAGAAGCAAAATCTGTTAAAAAAAAATCCCTGCAAAAAATTCCTCTGATAAAGTTCACACTTGCAAAAATATATTAAAAGCCAATTGAAATTTATGGTGGCATTTCCCCAAAAGATGGTGGTCAAAGTATACGAATAGCCATTTTTAAAGGAATGATCCCATGCTATGAACAAATATATGAAAAAGTCACTAATAATTAGAAAAATTCTCATTAAAACATTTTTGGATTTTACCTTATATTTCTCTGCCTGGTAAAGATGCCAATAGGAAAATAATAGATATTGGAGAGACTATAGCAAAGCAAGTACATTAGTACATTGTTGGTGGAGCTGTGAATTGTTATAACAATTCTGGAAAGCAATCTGGATCTAAATGAATAAAGTTTTCCAAAGTACACATGGCTCTTTACTTCGTGAAGCTTTGTTTTTTTTTACATTTTAAGAAAATTCAATAAGGAGTAGTGGAGGAAAGAAACTATCCTAAATGATTTTATGGTAATTTTTAACAGTCAATTTGCAGCAATAGCTCCCTCCAAAGACAATTATCTTATAAGAAAAACAAATGGACACAATGACATAATAATCACAGAAAGAGGAAACTGTCCTTTAAGTACAATAAATAGCAGCTCTTTCTAAGACAGAAAAAAAAAAAAAAAATCCCTGGAAGCTAAGGAGTTGCCCAACAATTGAAGAATGAATAAGATTTATGGGAATGTTGTGGAGTATTATTATGTATGCTGTAAAAAAACATGGAAATTTAATCATATGAACTGATGTAGAATAAAGTAAATTACACCAAAATGATATATGTTAAGAAGACAATCTACAACCTTTGAAAGTTATAACAACTTTGTTATAAGTTCCAGGAACTACAATAACCATTCATGATTCCATATGACCAATGATGAAACATGAGAGGGGATGGATTTAGATTGTAGAGTGACACACATACATGTTTGCTTATGTATTTGTACATATATACATAGGTATGTATGTATGTGTGTATGTATGATTTTGTATACAATCGTTGAGGGAATTTGTTTTGCTGAACCCTGCATATTTGTTACAAGAAATGTGTTTTTACTTTTTATTCTAATAAAGTGGCTGTGAGAAATAAAGAAAATGGATTTCTGTTATTTAAAAAAATCCAAATTAAGTGACAAATATTTTATTATGCTGCTAAGAGCAGGCTAAATCCATAAGGGTTTTTAGCTAATAAAAGGGACATTAGTAATTAACAAGGGGCCTAAAATACTATTAAGGAGAAAGATATCATTTAGTCATTGCTAGTGGGGAATTAAGCCATTGACTGATAGGCTAACCTAGCCTAAAAAGAAATTAGGGGTCTGATAAGCATTAGTAAGTTAGTCAGGTACCATTAGGTAAATATAACTTGATAGAAGGAAGGTTAACATCTTATCTTGACTTTCTGGTTGAAGAATGTAACTCTAGAAGTAAGATGATTTTGTCAGTGCAAAGAATTCTGCTAAGAATTTTATCAGAGACCTCCACCTTAGCTAGGATTTTAATTAAAGTCCACTTGAACAAAAAGCATAATCAAAATCAAAAGGCCCATTTTTAATCCTATCAGTGCTCCTCCCTGTTTGCAATCTGGATTGGCTTCCAGATTATTTACAGTAAATACGACTCTCTCTGTCAAGTCCCATATAGCTATCAAGAACCTTATTATTTATCCCCTCAAACAAATGGGAGACAAAATCTTTTGGAGAGATGAAAATCTTGTCTTCTGAAACTGCTTCCTGCTAAGATTGAGCATTCGGTTGTCCTTGATTTAGGAGTTCCAGTCAAAGCTGTGATGAACTCTAGGATCCATAGGCTGATTGATTAAGCATCCAATAGATAATAAGTATCAGGATCAAGATCTCTGAAGCATCCAGTGAATGCTTTGTCTCAGACCAGTGTCGAGCATAAATTGAAGATCAGCTGGAGCAGAAAGGAAACACATCTAATGAGAAAAGGGGAGCTTCAGTGATGGTAGTGTTAAAGGGTGCCCATGTGGCCAAGTATACACAAGCCAAAGTGTTTAAAAAGTGGATGGAGAGGATGATAAGTTGAGGGAATATTCTGTTGGCACAGAAACATGAGTAAAATGTTTACTTTATTCCATTAATATTTAAGTATGTAAAATTCTCCAAACCAGAATGATATATTTAGTAACAAGCAGATGACTAGGTCAAATACTCATTTATCTAGTAGTTAAAAGATATGACTACAAATTTTCATATTAAAAGCAGCAAGATCTTACATGCTTGCACTATGCTCTTGTCTTCTACTGACCACTTGCTCTCATAATAGAAATTGTCTATGAAAGGAAAAAGCAGGGACATGATTGTGGCCATATAAATAATCCTTAGCTCTGTTTGACTTCAGTAAAAGACATAGTTGACAACCAATAACCAGACTCAGGGATAATTAGATGGAAAACCCAGGAAACTAAGCCAAGAGGATCCCATCTTAAGTGGAGCCTAAGATTTTTCTCCCAGCTTGTGTCCAGATATAGACCTCCCCCTGTAAAAGTTCAGAATCACATCTCCCTGAGTAACTTATAGCAATTCTCTTGAATGGTGGATTACTGACTTAATGATCCATCAGAAAATCATATCTAATTCAAAATTCAAAAATAATATCAATTATAGTCCTAAGAAATTATATCTCAAATAGTAAATTTTACCAATCAGAGGCTTCAGGTGGATTCAGCTTTCAATGTTCAAAACAGGCTTGCAAACCTCATCAAAACAAGTTCATTGTTTAGGAACTCCAAAATCTAAATTGTCTCATCTTGCTCACAAAATGGTTTAAGCCAACCTGGAAAGTCTCTGAATTAAGGAATTCATTGAGGACCCAGAGAAGGAACTGAGCTTGATGTTCCTGTCTATATGACTGCTGTGGGCTTTGTCACCCTCCACCTGTGAAGGGTGTGTATGAGTGAATAGATTGACTTTGGTGCACACTGTCATATCCTAAAATGCACTGTTCTGAAGGAGCAGTGATCACCAATTTTAGATTTTAACATTACTACAATAACTCAAATAACTTAACATATTACAATTTTCATAAGTGATGGCCAAATTATCTTAGCTACAACTTCCTTTAAAATTTACAAAGGTAAAATTATCCAACTCCATAACTGACAGTTACAAAGAACTATAAAACAAGCTTAGCGGGGCCCTATTATGGCTATCGCTATTGGATTAAGTTTCCCTTTTGTTTTAGAGATAAAATAAGACTAGGGGAAATAAAGAGAAAAAACTCTCCTCAATTTGTCTAGGGATCCCAAGTGTGGGGATTAATCAATTATCAATCAGGTAACCTTAATTTAGTTGAATGCAATTTTAAATTACCTTATACAGAAAAAAGCATTTATCTCAACATTGGCATTATGTGTTAGTCACAAATTCACATGAAGTTATGATGTATGAAGAAATTACATACAATACAATAGCATTCATATAGCATTTGCCTTACTCCAAGCACTTTTACAGTCATGTGATCCTCCAGAACAACTCTGGGTGATGGATTCAGTTAAAATCCCTTTACAAAAAGCAGTGGCTTGTGTTCTTCTGAGAACATGAATGAAATCCTAGCTGTTCCACAACCACATTAACAGATTGCAAAAAGTTTGGCTGACATTTTTTTCCAAGAAGGTAAACTAACAAAGACAAACTTGCTGACTCTCCCACCTCAACTGCTATGATAATGGGTGCCAGGGACACCTAGATTCTCATGGGCAGCAGTTGGTAGGGTACTTGGTGCCTAGATCATCCTTAGGTCACACCTGTCTCCACACACAGAGTTCTATAGAGAGAAAAAGAGATACAAGAAGTCCCCTGTCTAAAGAGAGAACTTGTTAGTTAGGGTGCTGGGGCCCAGAACTAGGGGGCACAGAGCTATAAAGGGCCACAAATAGTGGGGAATCCTGGGCGAGGTATAAGACCTTTCGTCCTGAAAGGAACCCTGCTAACAATGTCTAGTTTGGCTCCTTTCACCCCCAAGGGCATCTCGGCCTTTCTGATTGAAGCAGAGTTATGAGAATGTGGCAAGGGAAACATCTGCACACAATAGAAAATTATTTATGTGGTCCTGCATGCATGGTATCCTATAGTTATGTAAGTGTTTTACATAAGCGTAAGGTATATAAGGCTGAGGATTTTTTAATAAACAGACTTTTATTTTCCCATTTTTTTCTTTATTCCTCACCCATGATCAGGACTGGTACTGAAATTCTCAAGTGAGCAGGTCTGGACAATTGATGTGCAATGTGGGGTTCTCAAAAACAGGGAACACAGCAACTCGACTGATCGAACAGTGTGAATTCTGGTGTGAAATCCCCAGTACCCAGGAATAGGGTATGTTTAAATAGGCAGCAGGAAGATTCGACAAGAATTAATCTAGTTACTTTCATTTTCCAGCCAAAATGGGGCAAACACTTACAAAAGAACTTCTCTCTTGAGGGAAGTGTGAAAAATGCTTGGTTAGGTTAATAAAAGAGCAAGGTTTGTTAGTAATTCAGAAGCACATTACTGAGTCTTAGATATTGTGGAGTGCACATCTTTGTGGCTCCTTAAGGAAGAGATGCTGGAACCAGAGAAGTAGAAAATAGTGGGAAAACAACTAACTGGATAATACCATACTATGGGTCCTAGCTCAATCCCTGAGCACACATTCCTTATGTACAATGTAATAAAACTGGCTTTGAGAGACCACATATTATAAATTTTTTTTAAAAAGGCTTTTAGTGTAGTACCAAACAAAGGAGGGTGAGGAAAACAAACAAAAAGAAGGTGGTGACAACTCTAAAATTTGCAGCACATTAAACAAAGACAAAGATGGTACTGGGAGGTTTGAGGGGTGTAGCACTTCTCTGTTTCTCAGCCCCCTTCACTTCTACCTGCTCCTGTGCCCCTGGTGTATCCTGTTTGCTGACCCATTACTTTTTCATCCTTCCCCCTCAATTCTGCCTTCATGGACAGGAGATAGAAGAACAGTAGGGGAGGTGGTGCAACATCAGCACACCAGCACAGCAGTTTTGCCATTCTCCTATGTCTTGATTATAGGGGGCATTGGTTAAGGCAAAAGAGGAGAGACAGGATATGTTTGGATTGAGAATGGAAGCATATATTGTAAATGAAGAACCAGACCTTAATGGGCCTCTAGGTCAAATCAGGAAAAGAGATTTCTTTTAATCTGGATGTTATCAAGGATTAAAAAAAAAAAAAAAAAGGATTGCACTCTCTATGAGCCTACATCATATTATATTAAGATGTTGTTAGAGAATTTGGCTTATGAAATCCTAACCATTAAAGATTGTAAATCCATAGCAAAAACAGCACAACCAGACCAAAGCCTATTCCTTACCCAGTGCCTATGGCTAGAATCTTGTTAAAGGCCATTAAATGAGTAATATAATTATCTGCGATAGAACCTAACAAGATATAAACCTTTGAATTAATGTATGCTGTGAAACCAATCCAGAATGTCAAATGATATTGGCCACAGCTCCAAATTTCACTTACAGGGCCCCTCAAGGATAGCCTGGCAATTATATAATTGGTCATGGGTTTTTGAAGTATAGGTTTCTAAGATCCCTCTTTATAATGGGCCAGAACTTTGGAGAAATACACTTAGGCAAGGATTCTTACAAACAAGGTGTTAACTCAGTGGAATTGATAAGACGATGGTTATCTAATTTAGCATGCTGATTAATACTTCTCTAGTTCAGTATGATTGAATTAATATTACAATGAATAATGGTTCCCTCGTGATATAATGATTGGCTTATACTCAGTATACTGCGTATAAGCTGGGACAAACTCAGCCATAGACATTCATTATGTCTTCCATCTTTGTGGTGGCGGGAGGCTAGAGCACAAGCCCTCAGACTCAGAGAGACATCCCATCGTTGACCAATCTCCTGGTGGCTCTCCATTTCTCCACTGAAATCAAGTCCTATCTGAAGGCCCTCTAGTAAGCTGGCCAGGCCCCAAGTGAAGAAGACAGACTTTGAAGGAGATAATAAAGAATTTGGACTTTATCCCTGGTTATTCTCATGGTGATTACTCAGTTGAAACAAAGGCTGGCCCAAAGACCTCCAGAAAACCAACCAGAACACTACACCTCTTAAAGGAATGACCATCTTTACAGATACATCTAAAGATAACATTTGTGCTATAAACTTTTCTCATTTAGTTATAAAAAGAGTAGTCAGAATTTCCTTTCAGTCTAATCAGCAGAATGAGTTGTATGCAATTATGCTAGCTCTTAATTATTACCCAGGAGATGTATATATGTCTGATTTGGCTTATTCAGTAGATGTGGTACAAACAATTACCATAACCTGAATAAAATTTGTAGACTCTAACATATTTCAGTTTTTTAAGGAACTTCTTGAGCAAGTGTGACACCACCCAGGTAAGTATTACCTCTTGCATGTTCCTTCTCATACTGGTCTTCCAGAACCTATTTTTTATGGAAACTGGAAGGCAGATCACCTCTTCACCATGTTAACCAGTACTCCCTTACTTCAGGCTACCCAAGATTGTCATTCTAAATATCATAAAGCATGAGCTTTACATCTGCATTTTGGGATAACAAAAGAGGAAGCTAGGAGCATATTAAAAGCCTGTGTGGTTTGCCTCTCTTTCCACACTCCTATGCTACCTCTAAGATAGGATCCTTGTAATTTAATGCCCAATGACATTTGGCAAATGGATGTGCCGCATTATAAATCTTTTGACCATCTGTTTTTTATCCATGTTGTCATGGACAGCTTCTCAGGATTTACTTTTGCAGTACCAGCAGCAAAAGAGATGGTTCAAGTGGTCACTGAATTCTTTACACAGGTTTTTGTAGTAATGGGCATGTCACATGAAATAAAAACAAATAATGGACCTGCATATATTTCCAAACATTTTGCATACTTTTTTTCATGATAATCAGATTTCACACACCATTGGCATACCCTTTAATCCTCAAAGACAGACAGTAGTAGAGATGAGGAACAAAAATATCAAGATGCTCCTCCAAATACAAAAAAAGTTGGGAAGCCATGGGAGAGAACTTCTAAACTTAGCCCTTTATTCTATTATTTTTTTGTTTGTTTGTTTTTTGATGAGGAAGCACTGGCTCAAGCAGACAGATTTCATAACCTGCCAGAAAGGCAGTGTCCAGTGTGAGCAGCTCTGGTATCTTTAATCACCAGGTGATGTGGAGAGATCTGGAGAGTGGTGAATGGAAGGGACCAGATAGATTAACCACTTCGGGAAGAGGGTTTGCTTGTGTCTCTACAGATAGAGAAGGAATCTGATGGATGCTGATGCACCGTATCTTACTTGTCCATCAAAGGAGATGGAAAAAGAGAAGACCTTCGAAATGAAGGAGAAGACCCAGGAAACATCAGATGACTCCCTCTCTGACTATGCTTACCACTGAAAGAGCATGGCTTTTAGCTCTATGTGTATGACAATTGAATAATGAATATTACCATGACCATAAAAGTAATTGCTAATAAGACTGATGCAGGACTTCAAAACCTGCAGAAATCATGGATTCCTTCACATATGAAGTGATGGACAATAGATTGGCTTTGGACTGTTCTTTGGCTGCTGAGGGAGGTGTATGTGTGATTGTGAATTTGTTGTATTTATATAACTCACAGCAGGTGACACAAATGTACACTATCTACATGAGGTGGTTTGATGGATGAGAGACAAAAGGCAACATATTTTCTAAACCCTCTTTCTGGATTTCTTGGAAGTCTTATAGTATCTTGTTTATTCATATTGTTTGCTATTTTACTACTTGCCTATGTGATTGCTCCCATACTGAAATGTGTTCCATTTTATGGATTTAACCACTGATAATATAATAGCTGTTTCAGTTTAAAAAAAAAAAAGGGAACCTTCCAAGAGGCTTCTGGTACCCATAGGAGAATATCAGAGAAAAGGGGGGCTTACCTTGAAAAAGAGGAAACCAGACTGTTTCTGTTTGGGGCCACCAAAATGTAAGGTGTATTCAAATTTTCTCCATACAAGGCCACCAAATGTTGTGGTTTGAGGGTATTGGATTCTAAAAGTATATTGGTGTTGTGGATTGGTGTTGAGATGTAGGCTTATAGTTTCTTCAAATCAAGAGACAAAGATTTTATTATGCTTCTAAGAGTGGGCTAAATCCCTAAGGTTTTTGGTGGGAAATTGGGTTTTGGCAATTAACAAGGGGCCTAAGATACAATTAAGGGAAACTAGTGGTTAACCCTAAAAAGGAGTTAGGAACCTAATAAGTATTGACCTATTTTTTCCCTAGAAATAGTGTAATGGGAGAAAGTTGTTACAGGTATGAAATACAGCATGCATTTTCAAATTAGTTCATTTTATTATTGCTAAACTATTTTGCTATGTTACAATACACTTCAGGGTGAGTCATTTGTAAATGTTTGTCATGTAAAAAAGAAAAACAACCATAAAATTTTACAAAAGCAGTTGGGGAAAGCATAAGCATAGGGGGAGATGGGGTAATTTAGGGGAATAGTCTAAGTCAACATAGGGTAGAGTGGCAAGTATAAGAGAGAAGTGGGAGAAATCTTGACCTGCATTGTGGAGATCTTCAAAACTTGAAGTTGTCTGAAATTTAATCAGAAGGGGAGTGGGGATCCATTGAAAGCTTTTGCCTGAAGTGACATGGTCAAAAAAATTCACTAGAAAGATTAATTTGGCAGCTTTGCAAGATAATCTTGGGAGGAGAGATTAGAAGTCTGATGAATGATCCAGGTAAATATTTTTTAAAGAGATATTTGAGTTTTTAAAATTTTTTAAATCAATAATCTTTATACTGTTCTCATTACTATGGATCTTAATAATGATATTTCTCATGGTGGTGTTCTCTGTGAAAATCATGAAACACTACAAGTTATAAAAAATCTAAATTTCTGATGACTTTGAAGGGCAATGGACAGATGGACAGTGGGTGAAAGTAAACTTCAATGTATTTGCCAAAAATGGCACATGCACATTGCATAAAAGATATTCTGAAAATGAAATATATGATGGGAAAATTGTAGAAAGTGTCTGCCAAGATTTACCTGAGTGTCTAATAATCATCTGGACAGAAGTGTCAGGAAAAACTCCTAAGTGTATCCTAAACCGTAATAAAATGCAATCAAGAAATATTTTATCAAATAAATAAAAATACAATCAGACACAAATAATGTGAATGTGTGTTTTTATAAATCAATATGAGACTCAAAGGGATACTTATGAAAGGGTACTTATGATACTTTGTACTCTAGTTATCGGCACCAACAACTTCTTGCTAAATGTGCATCTGAAAGTGTTCTTTTCAATATTATTGGGGCCTCTAACAGGAAGTGTTTGGTCAGGGCATTTAGTAGTATTGTGGAGAGGCTTTTGGTGTTTGAAATGGAAGGAACCTAACTATGTTTGAGAGAGCTGCCTACATAATGTAATTGAATGGGCATTAAAAAGCTTCACATCCTCAAAATATCTTTCTTTTGTCATAAAATTACTCTGATTTCTTGAAGAGAAGTGGAAGTTCAATAAATCAAAGTAGATAAAAATGAATTGTAATTGTTAGTGAACATAAATTGTATAAGCATAGTCTTCTGCTATATGCCTTTCTATTCCCCTGAAATTAAATAAACAAATGGATGATAAATTAAGAACAACATCTTCTATCGATCTTGTACTCACTTCTCATGGCTACTTCATCATAGACCTGTCATGAATGAAGGATATTATTGAAAGTCTTAGTAGTAATTGTAATTCTGTATTTAATAGACCTAACTTTACCCCAGCAATATAAAGTAGATGGCTTAGAATGTAGAGGCAAAGAAAATAAAATCAAGAGTCCAGATAAAAAAATTAAACGCTAAGAGGAACAAGTTTTTTTTTTTTTTTCACTAGAATTATTTGGAATACATTATACAGATACAATTTGTAGAAATATTATTTAACTCTTGGCTCTACTGTATCTGTGGAAATTCTGCCACAGGGATTATGGGAGGTCTTGACCTCCAGGATTAAGATAGCACATTACAAAATAGGCTAATTATAGATTTTATATCCATGGGGCTCTTGATCTATTTTATGGATAAATGTAAAATACTAGAGTAGCTCTCTACATGATTCCAGTTGATTTGTATATCTTTTAATAAAAAAAAAAAAGGTGCAACTCATACTTTAAAAAAATCAGCTCATCTCTGAGGCATCAAAAGCCTTTACTTTTTTTTCTTTTTTATGTTCCATTTCAAATAAAAAAAAATTCAGAGAGTTTTCCTAATGTTACCAGTAGATGAGACTGAAACTGTAGGTGTGAAAAGATTAAGTGTAGCTCACAGCAATCCCAAATTAACCTATCTAAATCTCTTTGGCTCAGAAGAGGTAGTAAAAATCAATTAGTCCCTCCTAATGGGACCTGCATGACTATTTCATTCACACCCTGTAACATTCACTTGAAATCATCATGTTTTAAAATACAAAGTCAATTGATTAAATAGTGTACATGTTCCTTAATATTAACAGCACACTGAAATATATATTTAATGGTTCAGCCAGGAGCAGGAACAAATGCAAGATATTAACAGTGAAGGGAGAAGAATTGATAGACCTGGGATGAACATACCATGTTACATATTTAGCGATTTATTGTTTCATTATTAAAGCTGAAAGGGGTAGGAGAAAGAGAAAGAAATGAGATGAAAGAAAGACAGATAAATAGACAGAGGGAGAGAAGCAAAGATAGAGGCAAAGATCAAGATTTAATACTTTCTAGTTCTCATTATTCTAATAGACTCTACTTAGCTTCTATTTTCTTGCCTTGGTAGCTGAGAACACTTGGAGTCTGGAGAAATTTGAAGTGGCCTGTTGGTAATACTAGTACAATTTAGTGGCAAATATGTCAATTTAACATCAGAGTACCTGAGTTCAAATTAAGCTATTTCAAATATTTTATTTAATTCCTGAGAGTGCTTCTATGAGGTTCTCAATCTTTCTCATGCTCAAAAAATTTTATCCTTTTGTTCATCATGGACAGCCTTGTCTTAATGATGTCCACAAAATAGGAAATTGAGGCACAGCTTTACCACATTTGCTGATGTAAAAGTTTTTTTTTTTTTTTAATCAACGTTGGGCAAAATATTTAGCCCACAGGGCCTCAGCTTGCTTCTCTATAAAATAGGAATAATATGGTACCTATCAGCTGGAGTTGTTATGAAAATTAACTGAGGCAATATTTGTAAAACAGAATACATGACTTATAGTAGGCACTTCACAAAAGCTAGTAATGGAGATGGCAGCAGTGGATAGCAATACTACTACCATCCCCAGTATAAGAACCACCACCAGCAGAAACAGCAAAAGCACCACCACCAGCAAGCAGCAGCAGTGACAGGTAGCACAAGTATCACCAGCAGCAGCTCTGGACAGCACCACTACCGGCAGTAACAGCAGCAAGTGGCAAGGCTTTATAAAGCAGCACCAGCACCAGGCACCATCAGTAGTACCAGACAGCATCAGCAGCAACAATGTGCTTAGCAACAAAAGCTGAGAACAGGTCAATTGCACAGCAATTACACATCAACAACACTTAAAAAAAAAACACATCTAAAAAAGACAACACATCAATTACATGCTAACAAACACAGGTTCGAAAAAAGACAATATTCAACAAATTAAAAACGTCAAAAAGACAATATGCTATCGCCAGCTATATGCCACATTTTACATAAAAACAGCACATCAGTTACACACAAACACATGCTAACATTATGCCAATGTCAAGACCAAAAACTATATTCCCAAAAGACATTAACACTTTATCATGAAAACAAACTCCCCACTAATTCAGTTTCAATAGATCAAAGATGGACAGAAGCAGCTACACCCCAAAAAAGAACACTGGGAAATGAATATAAACTGCTTGCATTTTTGTTTTTCTTCCCGGGTTATTTATACCTTCTGAATTCAATTCTCCCTGTGCAACAAGAAAACTGTTCATTCTGCACACATATATTATATCTAGGATATACTGTAACCTATTCAACATGTAAAGGACTGCTTGCCATCTGGGGGAAGGGGTGGAGGGAGGGAGGGGAAAAATCAGAACAGAAGTGAATGCAAGGGATAATGCTGTAAAAAAAATTACCCTGGTATGGGTTCTATCAATAAAAAGTTATTTAAAAATAAATTTAATAATTTGGTAACAAAAAAAAAAAAAAAGAAAACAAACTCCCCAATTAAATGTTAACAATACACTAAAACTTTGACTTGAAAAATACTACATACTATTTATAAACTAACAACTTGCCACATCAGCTGAAACCCATTTTGTTAAGATTTTTGTAGTCATCGAAAATAAATTTAAGATCTAGGTAGCTTTTTGGGTAGGAGTTAATGATTCCATATCTTGCAAGAAACAACAGCTATTCTAAGAAACCTTTGGGAGAGGCAAAATCATTTAACATGAGTAGGACTAAGTAGCCCCTTCTTTGTTGTCTAATTCTTCACTAGCAGTTGTTGTTGTAGCTTAGGGTCTGAAACTTAGGGTCCTAGAATGATGGAGAGTCTTCTCTGGGAAGTCAACTCATTCACTCTGGGCTTAGAGTGAGTAGAAAATAAGTAAATGTAATTTTGTGGTATATAAGGAATACAGTGATCTCACTAACTTTGGTAGAAGATCAAAAGAAGCCTCAATAAAGCTGACATGCTTTATTTTCTTATTGTGAAAATGTTCTCTTGTACTCAACTACTGACATCTGAAAATTTTCTTGAATCTGTACTTATTGGAAGACAGGACTGCTAACTAGAGAAATTTTATAAAAAATTGGATAAAAATGACATGAGATGATCCTTTGAGAAAATTCATTAAGAGAACACTACATTTTGGTGATGAAAGGACAGAAAATATTTCTGTGTAAAGGAAAAAGATTTACGTTAATTATTAAATGGTATAAAAGTGTGGCTAATAAAGATGATTGTAGTGTCCAGACTAGCGCTGTGGAGGATCTCAGGACCAGCCTTGGTGGAGGAGTAAAGTAGGCAGGAGAGCCACCAGGATGGTCAAAGATGGAATGTTCTCATTTCCAATCCTCTCAACCCTTAAATATCTCAATATGATTACATCATTACAGCACAGTACGTATGTGCCAACTAGAGAACCATTATATCACCACATCACCTTGAGCAAGAGCTAACTATAAGTACCTGTTATGTAAATACCTCTTACTGTAAGTATCCCTTGCTTCAACTAGAACACAGGTGATCATGCCCTCTTTGACTTCTCAGGAAGTGTAAGAACACCAAAGGGAGGTGGGGAGCCAAATGAGACATTGTCAGCAGATTCTCTCTGGGCTGAAGGGTCTTATATCTTATCCAGAGTTCCCACACTATCTGCAGCCTTCTAGATCTCTCACTTTCTTTTGTTTTAGTTGAAACAGCTTACATAAATCCATCAGCATGGGAGGTATTACACAAGCAAAGAGTAATATAACACAGGCTAATAGTGATGTAACAATCTGAATCAGCATGTGATTATAAACGATTCCCATAAGTCCTAGAAAAAGAGTATATAAATAACAATCCCACATACACCTCCTTCAGCAGCCAAGAGATAGTCCAAAACCAATCTATTGTCTATCACTTCATGTGTTAGGGAATCCAATGATTCCTGCACATTTCAAAGCCCTGCAGCAGTCCCATCAACATTTTTTGATATTCATGAGTCAATTGCCA
Source organism: Antechinus flavipes (assembly GCF_016432865.1). Taxonomy (NCBI): domain Eukaryota; kingdom Metazoa; phylum Chordata; class Mammalia; order Dasyuromorphia; family Dasyuridae; genus Antechinus; species Antechinus flavipes. The sequence goes on from NC_067400.1 coordinate 409,465,809, forward strand.
TACACATAGGGTTAACTGCCAGGCTCTTTCAGTGGCACATGTAGTCAGAGATGGAATCACCATATGTTTCTTGGGTCTTCTCCTTTGTTTCGAGGATCTTCTCTTTTTCTGTCTCTCTCTCCAATAGACAAAGAAGATATGGCTCGTTGGCATCCATCTGATTCCTTCTCTATCTGTAGAGATACAAGCAAACCCTCTCCACCAAGCAGTTAACCTATCTGGTCCCTTCCATTCATCACTTTGTGGATCTCTCCATATTACCTGGCGATTATCTAAAGATTGTTCAGCTGCTTGCACTGGACACTGCCCTTCCAGTGGGTTATAAAACCTGTCTGCCAGAGCCAGTGCATCTTTATCAAAAAAAAAAAAAAAATAATAGTATAAAGGGCTAAGTTTAAAAGTTCTCTAGAGTTACCTGTGATTGCCCTTTCTTTTGTTTTTGGAGGAGCATTTTGATGTCTCTGTTTCTCCTCTCTATCTTTGAGAATTAAAAGGTATGCCAATGGTGTGTAAAATCTGATACTGTGCACAAAAGTGTGCAAAATGTTTAGAAGTATATGCAGGTCCATTATCTATTTTTATTGCTTGTGGCACACCCATAATTGCAAAAGCTTATGTAAGGAATTCAGTGACCACTGCCAAAAAGACCAAAAAAAAAAAAAAAGACCAATAATTCACATCCATTTGCCAAATTTCATTAGATCTCAAACCACTAGGGTTGTTTTTTTTTTTTTTGTTTTTGTTTTTGTTTTTTTTTTTTCTGGAGGGAGCATAGGAGCGCGGAAAGGAATGCAAGCTATACAGGCTTTTACTATGCTCCTAGTTTCCTCTTTTGTTATCCCAAACTGCAAACTTAAAGCTCAAGCAGCCTGATGATATGTAGAATGAGATTCTTGGATTGCCTGAATTAAAAGAGTATTGGCTAACATGGTTTGAAGGCTATCTGTCTTTGAATTTCCATAAAAAACAGGACCTGAAAGTCCACTATGATAAGGGACATGAAAGATATAAATTTTACCTGGATGCTTTCTTACTTGATCTTGAAGTTCCTTATAGTCCTTATATATATTAGTGGCTACAAATTTTATTAGGGCTGTGGCAATTCTTTGTACCACACCTACTGAATAGACTGAATCAGATATTATATTTATATCTCCTGGATAATAAGTAAGAGCTAGAATAATTGCATATAATTCACTCTGCTGAGTGGACTGAAAAGGAATTCTGACTACTCTCTTTATAGTTAAGTCATGAGAGTATACAGCACAAATATTGTGTTTGGATGCATCTGTAAAGATAGTTAGACCTTTAATAGGAACTTTAGAAACTTTTTCTTCAAGAATCCATCACCAATTATGTAAAAGTCTGGTTATCTTTAATGGAGACCCATGTGTAAATTTTGGAGCTGTGGCCAATAAAAATTGCCACTCTGGGATGTTTTCACAGCATACATTAATTTGTGCATTAGTATAAAAGGTATATATCTTGTCAGGTCTTATCCCAGATAATTGTACTACTTGCTTAATGGGCTTTAATAAGATTCTAGCCACAAGCACTGAGTATAGCTATGGTCTGGTTGTGCTGGAAGAGTACCCACTCTGTCTCTTTGATGAAGGACTGTTGTGGATGCCTCTTTTGTAGCAAAAACCAATATTTCCAAGGGTTTCTGAGTAATTCTTTCAACCACATTGGATAAGGCCAGTACAACTTCTCTCAAAGTCTCTTGATCTTCTTTTATAAGCTGGTGTGGTGAGTTTAAAGCAGTGTCTCCCCTAAAAATGTCATATAATGGTTGTAATTGATAGGTAGTTAAGCCTAACACTGCATGCATCCATTGGATAATATCAATTTCTGGATGTCATTTAAGGTGTTCAATTTCTCTGTTCTTAAAGAAAACTTTTGTACTATAAGCACCTTAGAATATACTTCATATCCTAAATATTGAAAAGGAGTGTGCTTTTGAATTTTTTCTGGTAGTTCCTTAGTGTTTCTATGGTCTTTTGTAGACATGCTTCTAATATTTGCTCCTCAGGTGCACACTCCAAAATATCATTCATGTAATGTAATAACATAACTTTTATAAATGCTTTTCTTACAGGAATAAGAGCAGCAGGAATAAGAGGAGTATTTGACACATAGTAGGGCTGTTTTTCATTCCCCGTGGCAAAACTGTCCATTTGTATCTTTTATAATGCTCAGCTAAATTAATGTTGGGCAATGAAAATGCAAACCTTTTCATACCCTCCTTATCTAGAAAGATAGAATAGAAACAATGCTTAATGTCTATAACTCAAAGAGGCCATTCTATAGGCAATTGAATAGGAAATGGAAGCCCAGGCTGAAGAGTTCCCATAGTTTTCATTTGTTCATTTACTTTTCTCAAATCAGTCAACATCCTCCATTTTCCAGATTTCTTTTTTATAGCAAATACTGGGGAATTCCAAGGATTTAGAGAAGGTTGTAAATGTCCTTGTTCAAGTTGCTCCTGAGTACTATATCTAACAAGGCCTGAATTTTTTCACTTGCTAAGGGCCACTGTTCTACCCATACTAGTATATCAATTTTCCATTGAATGGGAACATATAAGAGTGTTGGCAGGCCTTCAAAGGCAGCCCTGTCTAAAAAGCCAAAGTATTCAATTGTAATTCTAACTGCTCTAAGATGTTTCTTTCCTACAGATTGATGGGGATTTCATTTACTACAAAAGAAGTAAAAACTCCTGTCTTATCTTCAAATTTCCATCTTAAAGGGGTAGCACTAAGTTCAGCTACTATTGATCCTCCTATGCCAGACATATCCGCATCTGCCATAATCTGCCAATGACTAGGCCAACTGGCACTTCCAAAAACTGTATGATCTGCAACGGTGTCTACCAACCCTTTCAATGGTATACCATATACATAGATAGTGAGCATAAGACAATCAGCTATAATAGCTGCAGTCCAGAATATTCCTAGATTCTGTTGCTAGGAGTCAAAATCTGGGTAAATATCACCAAATTGCATATCAGGAGTGTGTATCAGTAAACCTGATATTACTGCTTTTCTTTGGTGATAGATCACACCTTGTCTACCTGTATTAGTAACTGGGATATTAGTTACACATTCCCCAGTTTCCCCAAGAAGTATATGGATAGATACTGTTTTGTAAGCACTCTCAGGTGACATAGTGAAGCTGACTGTGTGTGGAGACAAGGGATCTACAGGTTGGACAAAGACAGATTTTAGCTCTTTAGGGGATATCTCAGTAGTCCCAGCAGCATACAGCTCTATTCTCCCTAGTTGCCATCCCTTTCTCCCATCAGGTTGCTTCTTGGCTGATTGATCATGTTGGAGTACTGTACTTTTAAAGACTCTCTGGGTGTAACAGAAGCTGCTATCATGCCCCAAGTGTTTTTTGTTTTTGTTTTTTTTTTTTGGTCTGGGGCTTTGGAGCCAAGTCCTGATTCCCATTTCCCTGAATCAATCCATTCTGATGCCCAGTGGAAGCCTTTGTTGCATTTTTGACATGGATTTTTGGATCTTGTTCTCCCACTCTGTTTTTGCCAACATTGAGCTTTCAGAAACCCTCCCTTACTATGTTGAAAGCATTGATGAGTCTTTTTGGAAGTTCCTTCCCAAAAGGGACTCTGTCTTCCTATGTTCAGATCTTAAAAAGCCTGCATAAAAGGTATTTTTGCCCACTGTGGCACAGCATCTTATGATATCATCTAACGGAGCATCCTTGTGTAGTCCTAGTATAATTTTTCTACAATCCTTATTAGCATGTTCTCTAGCAAGTTGTGTTATCATAATTTATGTTGCTACATTTTCCCCAATAGTTCATATGACAGCTGCTTGCAGATATCTTACAAAATCATCAAATAATTCATTTGGATCTTGCATTATTTTTGTGAAGGATTTACCCCTATCTTGTCTTCCTGTCTTAAATTCTTCCCCTCAAATTCCCATTTCATGTTTTTCTACTTACCATTTCTTCTTCCTAGTTCTACTATATTAAATGAAAGCCTCCCAATTCTCAAAGATTCAGGTTTCACACACACACACACACACACACACACACACACACAGAGATATGTAAAACTCCCCATCTTTTTCTCTTATATCAATTATCTTTTAAAAAACAAAGCATATTTCAGTCTCCAAACTTGTATGAATTTTTTTTTTTTTACATTCAGTCAAACAAAGCATTCCTTATAAATGCACTGAAATATACATCGTGACGTAGCTGTAAAGGTTTCACCATGAGCATCCATGATTTTAGTATCTTAAGAAAGATCTTTCTCTACCTACTTAGAAAATTGAAGTAAAAAAAAAAAAAAAAAGGAAGTAGTTGATTCACTGTAGTCTTCAACTGAGGATTCTTGATTTCTGAGAGAGAAAATTGTTTTGCCCAAGAGTTTCAGTGACAACTATTTTCCTTCTTCACTGTCAACTCATCCCTTCTCATTCTAAAAATGAGCTGATTAGGGTAGGTGACTCATTCAAGGCCACACAGATAATGGCCAGTCTGGGAAAATGATTCTAATAATTAGAGATATGCTGAAGTAGAACCTGGATGTTGGGAGCCACAATCTCTAAGCTGATTGGCAAGGCCCAGCACTGAGGTCAAATATGTATAGCACTCATGCAGGAACAACATTTCCTTCTATGATTCTCATTTGTGGACTACTATTTCCTATATTATCTATAATTGGCTTGATTGGCACTAAAACATCATCAAAAAAAATCTGGTGAGAAGGGGAATTTGGGCAAGTTAACTAGAAATGATTCCATATGTATATTTCTGTCTTAATAAAACTAATCTCTCACTGAGACAAATGATAAAGGAGAGAACACTATGGAAAGCATTGCCACTATTGGAGAGAATTTAAAGGTCCAAGAAACAATGGCATTTACCAACTTAGACTCAGAAAAGATCAGTATATCTAGGAACCAAAAGATGGTTAAAGTATAACTAGGAATTGCCCTAAATGCCTATGTATATGGTTTCAAGTCAGGAATCAAACAATCTATAGAATTGACAAAGAAGACATAAGTAAACTAATAAAATTCACTGACATTTAACCTTGTATAACATTTACTTTTCATTATTGGCTTCACATAATATAATCGATAATTAACACAACCATAAAAATGTACTCAAATATTAAATATCAAATGTAGTAACATATAAAGGTCAATAAGTCAGACACATGTTTGAAGATTATGTTAACCTAAAGAAAAGTATATGATCATGATATAATATAAAATAAAGCCTGAAGGAGCCTGAGAGAAATGGGAGCATTACTTCCATCAGTTCCTCACTCAAACTACCCCACAACTCTTGTCTTTCTTTGATGCCGACCCTATTCCTCCTGCTCAATCCCCTGATCCCCTTGCAGAGGCTGGACCCCTGCACCTAGGAAAGTAGTAGGTTCCCCTTCCTAGAGATCTTTTAAGACCCAAGCCCATCTGAAGATCCCCCAGAAAGCTAGCCCAGACATTATAAGGACAGATGACAATTTATTAAATATATGATGATGTTAGGATTGTTATTCAGTCACAGGTAGGTCAAAATGAACAAAATTGTAGTGATCTAGCACTACGATTCTGAGATTTAATGATCACAGGCTTCTTACAGAAGATGAAAGTAGCTCTATTGGATCATTTTATTGATTAGGATAGCTAAATTTCTTTTTTCCATCATACAATATTGCTTAGGAAACTGAGATTCAGAGTGATTAACTACCATATTGAAGAATCAAATACCATTCCTTAAAGAAAGGATTTGAACCCATTTTCCTGACTCTAGGATTACTATGCTATGTACTACTCTTCTATTCTGTTCTATACTGTTAGAGACCATGTGGTTCAGTGAAAAGAACTTTGCATTTGGAATTCAAGGAACTTGACTTGATTCCCAGCCCTTCCTTAATACTGACACTTTTGTGATCAGAAGCAAAGGACACATACTCTAAAGCAATTATCTTAATTTTTATATCCAGTGATGACCCTTATTCCAAAAGCTTGACTACAAGATCCCTTCAGGGTTATATGGGTTCTCTTGAGGAATTGAGGGGGGGATATTTTTAGTACTATTCTTCATGTTTTAAATTTATTTTCCAGTAGAAATGGTCAACACATTTCTGGATCTATAGAAATACACCCAAGGGTTTCCTAGTTATGCCCTGGAAACTGGCAAATTATAAATTAAATGAATATATATATGTATGTATGTATGTATATGGGGAGCCTATTAAATATTTAGCTGCACACCACTGATAACCAAATCTCCTCAGACTAAAATAGCCTCAGGCAACTATGTAAACCTTCTCTTGAGAAAGTTCTCAGCCCTGCTCTTCCTATGTACATTATGATGACTGAATAATTTAATTAACTTTTCCGGAAAGCCTCACTATATAAGCAGTATACTTTTCTCTTCCTCTCTCCACCCTTTCTTTCCATATATGACCACACTTCAGTCTTTTAAGTTTAGAAGGAAAAAAATACCCCTCACATTCATTTCAGTTTGCTTTTTCATTTCCCACCCTTGCTCCACCAAGTAGATAACTTTCCCAAGTTCTGCTACTTACATTGAGAATGAAAGAAACCTAGAGATGGCATTAAGAATGGAATCCAGAAAGGGGAACAGAGCAGCTGGTGACAGCTGCCAGTAATCCTGCAGCAATGGCAAAAGCTGCTACATGAATTATTATAACAAAATAAACAAAAGAATAAATCTCCTCATTTGTAACCTGCTGACAAACCTTTTCAAATTTAGCTAAGGTGACCCTTGATGATAGGCATACAGATCTGATCTCAAATAAAGAAGCATTTATTAAGTACTTCTTATTAAGCACTTCTAGAAGTATGCCAAGAGTACTGCAATTCCAGGAGCACAGCTAAGTGGTACCATAATGCACAACATGCCTGACCTGGAGTTAGGAAGACTCATTTTCCCGAGTTCAAATCTGACCTCAAATATTAGCTTTGAATCTTGGCTAATCACTCAAGTTTGCTTTTCTCAGTTTCTTCATCTATAAAATGATATGGAGAAGAAAATGACAAACTACCACAGTATCTCTCTTAAAAAAAATGGGATCCTGAAGAGTTGGACATGACTGAAAATGAATAACAAATATTCCAAGCATAACACTGAGAATATAAATGCAAGCAAAAAGACAATCTCTCAGGAAGCTTACATTATAACGAGGGAAGATAACATATAAAAGGGAGCTAATAGTATTGGGATGATGACATCCTGACCTTGAGACATGGTGGCAGAAACTAGAAAATTAAGGTTGGTTATTCTTAGTCATTCTGAAAAAATGGAGTAGGGAACTGAGGGGTAGAGGGAAAAGGTAGCTGAGCCTTTTCCAGTTGGATGTCATGCCATTGATCTAATTTCCCCCCCGGCAAAAAAAAAAAAAAAAAGTCAAATGTGTGCTTTCCTTAAAAGAACTCTGTAATGTAAAATTTTAAAGTATCATGTCTCACATTTTATATAAGAGAAATAGAGAAGTGAAATGGATTGCGTAGGGTCACACAGCTCTTAAAAGGTAAGGCCAAAAATCAACCCCAGATTGGTAGATTCCAATTCCAGGGCTCTCCTAACTACACTATACTTTTTTTTCTATAGTTATTAAAATATAGTTAGTGGGAAAAATTATCAAAAATGATTGAGGCTGGAGAGTTTGTGAAAAATGAGTTATGTAGGTTCAATATTCAGCCTTATCAAAATCAATGAAAAGAATCATAAAATCATAAATCACATAACTAGAAATGATCTCAGATTATCTTGTAAGAACATTGTCTTCATCCCTCCCTTCAATTTTGTATAATTAGGTGTTATACTTTTAACATTTAAAACAATGTCCTATAATAATAAATAATAATAATAGCTAGCAAATTGTCTCCTTTGCAAATTACATATATCATCTCATTTGATACAAACAACAACTCTGGAAGTTAAATACTATTATTGTCCACATTTTACAATTAAGGAAACTGAGGCAAATAGATGTTACATGACTTCCCTAAAATTACACAGCTAGTGTATTCCCTCTTCAAATCTGCTTCTTAGGATTTCTATATTCCTTAAAAGATCAGATTAGATAAACCTATAAAAAGTCTTTTTCTGAAGCCCCCAGTCATTAATGTTTTTTTCCCTCCTCAATTATATTCTATTTGCTTTTTGCTGTATTCTATTTACTGTTATCTCCTTGTTGAGGTATCAGGTATGTGTTGTGGTGTTGCATCTGGAAGAATTCAGGTTCAGTTTCCAACCCAAGCAAAAGCATTTTAATGAGATTTTTACACTTAGTGAGCAGGCCAAGATCCCTGAAGTATCAGCAGCCCAGCAAAAAAAAAAAAAACAAAAAAAAAAAAAACCAAGGATTTTTACAAATAGTGTGGATTACACCACAGGATATGTAAATTATAGGAGGAGTTTGATAACTTGGGGAGGTCCTAAATCATTGGTGGAACTATACAAGTTGTTATACAGAATGCATACAGAACAATAGAGTATTAATGTATGGTAATGGTATAATTAGTACAGATTCCTCCAAGGAACAAAGAAGGGGCAATGTGCAGGCACCATGTCAGGGGAAAATTTTATTGAAGTTGGCAGACAAATGTCCTGTTGTGCATACTGTTCATGCTACTTTTCAATTGGCTGATTTCTGTTTTGTGATATATTTTGATTTTGATATGTTTTGTAATAACCATCATGTGGTAACCTGGTGAAATAGTTACAGAATATGCTGGTCTGTTTATTTCTAATGAGATGCATGATTAATAATTTTTGTGAGGCTTATAGCCCCAGGGCAGGTTTGAGCTGGGGTGCGGTGAGGGCAATAATCAGAATCCCACCACCATAAAAGCTTTAAAGTTGAAAAGAATTTTAGAGATTATATCAATCAATATAACTGCTTATTGCTATGTGCCAACAAACATTTATACAGCTTTTGAAGTTTTATAAACTATTTCATGGATACCTCATTTGATTCCTACAGCAGTTCTGTGAAATATATATTATTATTATCCCCATCTTACAGGTAAAGTATGACAGTGAATAAATTACTTCCCCAGAATTACAAAACTAGTAAGTATCTACTTAGTATTTGAACTCAATTCTTTGTGATTTCAGGTCCAACATTCTGTGCACTGTGACCCAACAGGATAGTTCTTGTCCTCAAGGAGATTATTTTCTAATGAATTAAGATATAGTTCACCCCCAATATTTTGAGACTAAGGCCCAGAGAGATAAAGAAATGTGTCAAAAATGATGTGACTAACAGGTGTGTTAAAATCCAAACCTTTCTTGTTCAAAAAATTCAGTTCTCTGAGTACATGGTGAATTTATCCTGTGAAACATATATTCCTTTTTTAAAATATTCATTCACTAATTTAAACTTTTTCTTTACATTTTGAGTCCCCATTTTTCTTCTTTTTCCTTGCCTCACCCATTGAGAAGATAAACAATATGATATCCATTACACAGAAACATAAATTCCTTCTTTTGATCTTTTTGTTCACAGACTCTAGCACTGTTCCTGGCACAAAATTTGTCCTTAGTCAGTGTTTGACCTGACTTATTAAAGCAAGAAGAGTAGACAGCTCTGCCCAATATAACTTGTGGAGCACCTGGAGAACCAATACACTATAAACAAGGCTAGTATTTACAAACAAAGCTAAACTTAAAAGGATAAACAGAATATAGTAGTGATTGCACAATGATTTTATATACTTTTGTAGCTAGATGTCTATAGTGTTAAAGTGAGATCTATTGAATTTTTGTTCTTTCTCTAAATGTCTCAGATATACAAGCAAACTTACATACTTAGAACTTTAACCCATAACCTTTTGATTTTACTGGTATCGATTTTTTTCCCCTGGGTAATAAAAGAGATTTTTTTTTTTAAATCCCGTTTTGATTAGGCTATTCTCCAAAGTAAAAAAACATTTCTGTTGTTTTTCTTAATCTTACAATCTACTACTAGTCTTCTCAAGTGCCTGAATTTCCTTCATTAACAAAGTATTCAGCTATTAAAAGTCCTTTATTAAAATAATGCAAATATCCTAGGAAATGGAAATATATCAGGAGCTTATACATTAACATTTTCACAATCATGAATATATGAGTTCTTCCTAATTCCCCCACCTAATATATAAAAACTATCTGAGAGTAATAGTCTGCTAAAATAGGACATAAAATAGGGCCCCAGAAAGGAGAGGGAAAAATGCTCCTCTACCTCCAAAGCCAAACTCCATCCCTTTACCATTTGCTCAGGGGCTGCTTCTCCTAGAAATTCCTCCTAGAAATTCAATGATAACTTGTAAATATTGGTGAATATTTAGCATATTTTGTATGAGCTTCATCTCAAAAACATAAGATTACAGCATCAGATTTTCTATCATTGCCACAGATGATTCATTGTAGAGGGTCGCAGATGGTGGGGGAAATCTGAGTGAGGTGAACTAGTCTGGACATTACAATTCATTTAAATGAGATTAATTTCACTGGTTTGGCACCCAGTAGAATATTGTTTTCAGCCACTTTATGGAATACAATTTGGAGGTGATTGCTCATTGGCCTGAAATAATCTTAATTTTTCTATTGCTTTCTACCACTTTAGTCTTAATGTTTTAGATTCTCTTCTTTTATAATATTTTTCTGTCTCTTTCTTCTAATATCCATAACCCCAAACTGTTTTATTAGCTTAATCATCACTCCCTATTCTGGTTTTAATAACTAGCATTTTTAGAACTCTTTCATATTTTCAAAATTCTTTACAGATATAAAATCATTTGTCTTTCACAAACAAATCTAGGAGGTAGGTGCTACTTTTAAATGCTTTATTTTTTCCCCATATAAAAATAATTTTTGACATTCAATTTTTAAAATTTTGAGTTCAAAATTTTCTCCTTCCTTCCTTCTTTGTTTTTTTTTTTTTTGCCATTACTTGAGAAAACAAGCATTTTGACATAGATCATACATTTATAGTCATATAAAACATAATTCCATATTAGCCATAATGTGAAAGAATACAAATTTAAAACAAAAGAAAAAGAAAGTTTAAAAAATATGCTTCAATCTCCAGACTCTCTCACTTTTTTTTCTTGAAGTGCATACCATTTTCATGAGTTCTCCAGAACTTTCTTGAATAATGTATTGCTGAAAATACTTAAGTTATTCCCAGTGGTTCAACATACAATATTACTGTTACTGAGAACATGATTTTCCTGGTTCTACTAAGCTCACTTTGGATCAATTCATATAGATCTCAGATTTTTCTGAAAACACCCTGCTCATTATTTTTTAATGCATAATACTATTCTATCACAATCATATAACACAACTTGTTCAACCATTCCCAGATTGAAGAGTATCCTCCCAATTTTCAGTTCTTTAACATCACATAAAGAACAGCTATAAATATTTTTGTTTATATAGATCCTTTTCAAAATCTTTTTGGGATATAGATCTACTAGTGGTAAGGCTGGGTAAAAGAATGAGTATTCACAGTGTTATAAGATTTTGGGGCATAGTTCCAAATCATTCTCCAGAATGGCTGAATAAGTTCACAACACCAGTTTTCCCACATCCCCTCCAAAATTTGTCATTTTTCTTTTGTTATATTAGTCTATCTGATAAAGATGATAATGATACCTCACAGTTACTTTTAATTTGCTTTCTCTAATTAATAATTATTTAGAGCCTTTTTATGTGGCTATAGATTGCTTTCATTTTTTTCTTCTGAAAACTGTATATATTCTTCTACATTTATCAGTTGGGGAATGAATAATATTCTTATAAGTTTCATTCAGTTCTCTATATATCTAAGAAATTAGGTCTTTCTTAGAGATAGTTACAATAATTTCCCCCATTATTGTTCAGTTCAGTTGTATCAGATTTTTCATGAACCCATGAATTATATAGCATGCCAGGCCCTTTAATTTTTCATTATCTCCCAAAGTCTGTCTAATTGCTGTTCCCTTCTCTTTTGCCTTCAAATTTTCCCAACATGAGGGTCTCACCCACTGAGTCCTGCCTTCTCATTATGTGACCAAACTATTTAAGCTTAAGCTTCAGTATGTGTTCTTTCAATTAATAGTCTAAAACAATTTCTTTATTAATTGATTCAGTCTCCTTCCTGTCCAAGAAACTCTCAAAAGCCTTCTTCCACATCAAAATTCAAAAGTGTTGATTCTGTGGCTCTCAGCTTTCCTTATAGTCCAACTCTCTCAGTCATACATTACTATTAGAAAAAAAACATAGTTTTGACTATATGGACCTTTGTGTACAAGATGCTTCTCTATTTTGTTGTTGTTGTTGTTTTTGTTTTCCATAGCTGTCCTTCCAAAGGATAAGCATCTTTTAATTCTATGACTTATAATCACCATCTGCAGTGATCTTTGTGCACAAGAATATAAAATCTGACATTGTTTCCATTCCTTCTATCTTAATTTGACAGGAAGTGATGGGACTGGTTGCCAAAATCTTTTTCTTTGTTAAAATTTCTTAAAAGCTTTACCTTTTTCTTTTTTACCTTTATCAAGAGATTTGTTAAAATTTAAATCAGCTTTACATTTTTCTTTTTTACCTTTATCAAGAGACTTCTTAATTCTTCTTCACTTTCCACCATCAAAATAGAATCTTCTACATATGTGAGATTGTTGACATTTCTCCCCGTCAATCTTAATTTTAACTTTTGATTCATTCAGCATGGTATTTCACATGATGTACTCTGAATATGTTAGATAAATAAGGTGATAATATACAGTTTTGTTGTATACCTTTTCCAATCTTAAATCAACCAGTTATTCCATGTTTAGTTCTGTTGCTTCTTGATCTACATACAAATTCTTCAGGAAAAAAGTAAGATGATCTGGTATTCCTATCTTTTTGATGATTTGGCATATTTTGTCCTGATTCAGTCAAAGGTTTTAGTGTAGTAAATGCAGCAGAAGTAAATGTTTATTTTCTGGAGCTCTCTTGCTTTCTCCATACTCCTGAAAATATTACCAGTTTCATCTCTACTTTTTCTGACTCCTTGAAAACCAGCCTGCATTTGTGGTAATTTTTAGTACACATATTGTTAAAAATCTACCTTTTAGAATCTTAAGCATAACCTCACTGGTTTGTGAGATGAGTGCAATTGTTTAGTAATTTGTACATTCTTTGGCATTGATCTTCTTTAGCATTGTGATGTAAAATGATCTTTGCTAATCCAATGGACACTATTGAGTTTTCCAAATTTACTGACATATCGAGTGTTGTACCAGAATTCTAATACTTTCACTTAATGTAGTGTTAGCAGTGTTTCTAATGGCCCACTTGACTTCATTTTCCAGCATGTCTATCTATGTCAATACCCACATGGTCATCAGTGACATTTAGATATTCCTTATGTGGATCTTCTGTATATTCTTGTCACTTCTTAATTTCTTCTACCTTCTGTTAAATCCCAGCCATTTTTCTCTTTCTTTATATCCATTTTTTTGCATGAAACTTGCTTTCATTTTGTATTCCAAGGCTATATTTACCTATTACTTCAATTATCTTTTGATTTTCTACTTTACCATTCTAAATCCCTATGAAGAATATGACAACTTCCTTTGGTGTTATTTCTTTTTTTTTTTAATTTAGAAAAGTTGTCTTTAATTTTTTTCAAGGAAACTACATTTTATTGGATTTCCAAATAGCAGTTGAAAACCAAAAAATTAGACATAATACATTTGGAGTGAATATGATTTATTTAATTCTGAGGTTCCTCTTCTCCTTCCCTCTTCCCCAGATCTCAGATCTATGATTAGGGATTTTTTTTAATTAAAACTTCACATTTTCAAAACATATGCATGGATAATTTTCAACATTTACCCTTGAAAAACCTTGTGTTCCAAATTTTTCCCTCCTTTCCCTCTACCCCCTCCCCTAGACAGCAAGTATTCCAATATATGTTAAACATATGCAATTCTTCTATATATATTTCCACAATTAAGCTGCACAAGAAAAATCGGATCAAAAAGAAAAAAAAATAGAAAAGAAAAAAAATGTAAGCAAACAACAACAAAAAGAGTGAGAATACTATGTTGTGATGACACACAGTTCCTATAAACCTCTCTGGGGACAGATGTCTCTCTTCATCACAAAATTATTGGAACTGACCTGAATCACCTCACTGCTGAAAAGAGCCATCTCCTGTATACATATATTGTATTTAACTTATACTTTAACATATTTAACATGTATTGGTCAATCTGCCATCTGGGGAAGGGGGGAGGAGGAAGGAAGGAAAAAATTGGAACAAGAGGTTTTGCAATGGTCAATGCTGAAAAATTACCCATGCACATATCTTGTAAATAAAAAGTTATAATAAAAAAGGGGAAAAAGAAAAAGAACCATGTCCATCAGAAGTAATCATCATATAATCTTGCTGTTGCCATGTACAATGATCTTCTGGTTCTGCTCACTTCATTTAGCATCATTTCATGTAAGTCTCTCCAGGCCTTTCTGAAATCATTCTACTGAAAATTCCTTATAAAACAATAATATTGAATAAGCAATGAGGAAACCAAATTATTACTCTTTGCTGATGATATGATGGTATACTTAGAGAACCCCAGAGATTCTACCAAAAAGTTATTAGAAACAATCTACACCTTCAGCAAAGTTGCAGGATATAAAATAAACCCACATAAGTCATCAGCATTGTTACATATCACTAACAAAACCCAACAGTTATAGAGTTACAAAAAGAAATTCCATTTAAAGTAACTACTGATTGTATAAAATATTTAGGAATCTATCTGCCAAGGGAAAATCAGAAACTTTATGAGCAAAACTACAAAACACTTTCCATACAAAGTAAGTCTGATCTAACCAACTGGAAAAATATTAAATGCTCTTGGATTGGGTGAGCAAATATAATAAAGATGACAATACTACCTAAATTAATCTACTTATTTAGTGCTATACCAATCAGACTCCCAAAAAACTACTTTGATGAATTAGAAAAAATAACAACAAAGTTCATATGGAAAAACAAAAGGTCAAGAATTTCAAGGGAATTAATGAAAAAAAAAAATCAAATGAAGGTGGCCTAGCTGTACCAGATCTAAAATTATATTATAAAGCAGCAGTTACTAAAACCATCTGGTATTGGCTAAGAATTAGACTAGTTGATCAATGGAATAGGTTAGGTTCAAAGGACAAAACAGCCAAAAACTTTAATAATATAGTGTTTGACAAACCCAAAGACACCAGTTTCTGGGATAAGAATGCATTATTTGACAAAAATTGCTGGGAAAATTGGAAATCAGTATGGCAGAAACTAGGCATTGACCCACACTTAACACCGTACACCAAGATAAGGTCAAAATGGGTTCATGACCTAGGCATAAAGAATGAGATGATAAATAAATTGGAAGAGCATAGGATAATTTACCTCGCAGACCTGTGGAAGAGGGAGGAATTTATGACCAAAGAAGAACTAGAGATCACTATTGACCCCAATATAGAAAATTTTGATTATATCAAATTGAAAAGTTTTTGTACAAACAAAACAAATGCAAACAAGATTAGAAGGGAAACAATAAACTGGGAAAACATTTTTACAATCAAAGGTTCTGATAAAGGCCTCATTTCCAAAATATATAGAGAATTGACTCCAATCCATAAGAAATCAAACCATTCTCCAATTGATAAATGGTCAAAGGATATGAACAGACAATTCTCAGATGAAGAAATTGAAACTATTTATAGACATATGAAAATATGCTCCAAATCATTATTAATCAGAGAAATGCAAATTAAGACAACTCTGAGATACCACTACACACCTGTCAGATTGGCTAGAGTGACAGGGAAAGATAATGGGGAATGTTGGAGGGGATGTGGGAAAACAGGGACACTGATACATTGTTGGTGGAATTGTGAACACATCCAGCCATTCTGGAGAGCAATTTGGAACTATGCCCAAAAAGTTATCAAACTGTGCATACCCTTTGATCCAGCAGTGTTTCTACTGGGCTTATACCCCAAAGGGATACTAAAGAAAGGAAAGGGACCTGTATGTGCCAAAATGTTTGTGGCAGCCCTGTTTTAGTGGCTAGAAGCTGGAAAATGAAAGGATGTCCATCAATTGGAGAATGGTTGAGTAAATTGTGGTATATGAATGTTATGGAATATTATTGTTCTGTAAGGAATGACCAGCAGGATGAGTACAGAGAAGACTGGCGAGACTTACATGAACTGATGCTGAGTGAAATGAGCAGAACCAGGAGATCATTATATACCTCAACAACGATACTGTTTGAGGATGTATTCTGATGGAAGTGGATCTCTTCGATAAAGAGAGTCTTAATTGATCAAAGATGGACAGAAGCAGCTACACGCAGAGAAAGAACACTGGGAAATGAATATAAACTTCTTGCATTTTTGTTTTTCTTCCCGGGTTATTTATACCTTCTGAATTCAATTCTCCCTGTGCAACAAGAAAACTGTTTGGTTCTGCACACATATATTGTATCTAGGATATACTGTAACCCATTCAACATGTAAAGGACTGCTTGCCATCTGGGGGAAGGGGTGGAGGGAGGAGGGGAAAAATTGGAACAGAAGTGAATGCAAGAGATAATGCTGTAAAAAATTACTCTGACATGTGTTCTATCAATAAAAAGTTATTTAAAAAAATAAATAAATAAAACAATAATATTCCACAACATTCATATACTATAACTTATTCAACTCTTCTCCAACCAATAGGCATCCACTTAGTTTCCAGTTTCTTGCCACTTCAAAAAGAACTGTCACAAACATTTGCACATGTGGGTCCCCTTCCCTTCTTTATGATCTTTGTAGGATATGAACCCAGTAGAAACAGCTCTGGATCAAAGGTTATATACAGTTTGATAACCCCTTGGGCATAGTTCCAAATTACTCTCCAGAATGTCTGAATCAGTTCACAATTCTACTAACAATGTATTAATGTACCAGTTTTCCCATATCCCCTCCAACATTTGTCATTATCTTTTTCTCTCATTTAAGCCAATCTGAGAGGTGTGTATCAGAGTTATCTTAATTTGCATTTCTTTGATCAGTTGTGATTTAGAACACCTTTTCATATGACAAGAAATAGTTTCAATTTCTTCATCTGAAAATTTTCTATTCATTTCTTTTGACCATTTATCAATTGGAAAATGGCTTGAATTATTTTTTTAATTAAATCTTTTTATTTACAAAGCATATGCATGGGTAATTTTTCCAACATTGACTCTTGCATAAAATTTTGTTCTAAATTTTCCCCTCTTTATCCCCACCCCCTACCCTAGCTAGCAGATAATCCAATACATGTTAAATATGTTGAAAGACATGTTAGATCCAATATATGTATATATATTTATAGTTATCTTGTTAATGGCTTGAATTCTTATAAATTTGAGTCAATATTTTATATATTTTTAAAATGAGGCCTAAAAGATCTTCAAAGGTCTTCATACAATTGAGCAACTTTGTTCTCTTTGTCATTCATGGTTGGAACATATGAATTACTGTGATGTTGTATA
Organism: Antechinus flavipes; assembly: GCF_016432865.1. Taxonomy (NCBI): domain Eukaryota; kingdom Metazoa; phylum Chordata; class Mammalia; order Dasyuromorphia; family Dasyuridae; genus Antechinus; species Antechinus flavipes. The sequence continues at coordinate 409,483,361 of NC_067400.1, forward strand.
TATGGTTTTTGTGACATATATTTATATTTGTCTTGCTGGATTTTATTTTCAAATCTTGCTGTAATACTCATTAGGAAAATTGGTTCTCTGTTTTTGCTCTTACTACTTTAGAAATCAGAATCAAATTTTGTCAGAAAAAAAAAAAAACTTAATACAACTCCCTCTGCCCAGTTTTCCAAATAGGTTTTTGTACTCTTGGGATTAATAATTCTTTAGATGTTTGGTAGAATTCATTTGTGAATCCATATGGCTTTAAGGACTTTTTTCTAAGGGAACTCATTGATAACAGCTCTTTTTTCTTTTTCTAAGAAAAGGTTATTTGTGTACTCTATTTCTTCTATTAATCTGGGCAATTCATAGTTTTGTAAAATATTTACTCATTTCATTTGGACAGTCAAATTTATTAGCCTATAATTGAACAAGAGATCTTAATAATTGCTTTAATTGAACTTTTATTGGGGGTTAATTTTCTTTTTTCTTTTTGATTGTTTTTCTGGTGATTTGGTATTCTATTTTTAAAAAAATCTATTTAACCAATGATTTATATTTTATTTATTTTGCCCATACAACTAGTTCATAGTTTTGTTTCTTAATTTAATGGTTTTCTTCCTTTTTTTTTTTCTATTACACCTTTTTATTTACAAAACATATGCATGGATAATTTTTCCAACCTTGACCCTTGCACAACCTTTTGTTCCAAATTTTCCGCTCCTTCCATCCACCCTCCCTTAGCTGTCAGGTAGTCTAATGTATGTTAAATATGTTGAAATACATGTTAAGTTCAATATATGTATATATATTTATACAGTTATCTTGTTGCACAAGAAAAATCAGACAAAGAAGAAAAAAACTGAAAAAGAAAACAAAATGCAAGCAAATAACAACAGAGAGAGTAAAAATGCTATGTTGTGTTCCACTCTCTGTTCCTATGGTTCTCTCTCTTTTCATCACTGCACAGGTGGACCTGATTTCAATCATCTCAAAGTTAAAAGAGAGCCACATTCATCAGAACTGATCATTATATAGTCTTGTTGATGCCGTGTATAATGATCTCTTGGTTCTGCTCATTTCACTTAGCATCAGTTCATGTAGGTCTCTACAAGTCTCTCTGAAATCATACTACTGGTCATTTTTTATAGAACAATAGCATTCCATAGCATTCATATACCACAATTTATTCAGCCATTCTCCAATTGATGGACATCCACTCAGTTTCCAGTTTCTTGGCACTACAAAGAGGGCTGCCACAAACATTTTTTGCACATGTGGGTCCCTTTCCCTCCTTTAAAATCTCTTTGATATAAGCCCTGAAGAAACACTGTTAAGTCAAAGAGTATGCACAGTTTGATAACTTCTTGAAAAACGTTCCAAACTACTCTCCAGAATGGTTGGATTCATTCACAATTCTACTAACAATGTATCAGTGTCCCAGTTTTCCCACATCCCCTCCAACATTGGTTATTATCTTTTCCTGTCATCCTGGTCAATCTGAGAGGTGTGTAGTAATTGTTATCAGAGTTGTCTTAATTTGCATTTCTCTGATCAATAGTGATTTGGAGCACCTTTTCATGTAACTACAAATAGTTTCCATTCCTTTATCTGAAAATTGTCAGTTCTTATTTTTTGACCATTTATCAATTGGACAAAGGCTTGAACTATTATAAATTCGAGTCAATTCTCCATATATTTTATAAATGAGGCCTTTATCAGAACCTTTGGATGTAAAAATGTTTTCCAAGTTTATTGCTTTCCTTCTAATCTTGTCTGCATTAGTTTTGTTTGTACAATTTTTTTAACTTAATATAATCAAAATTATCTATTTGTGACTAATTTGGTCACAAATTCCATCTTCCTCCACAGATCTGAGAGGTCAACTATCTTATGTTCTTTTAATTTGTTTATAATATCATTCTTAATGTCTAGATCATGAACCCATTTTGACCTTATCTTGGTATATGGTGTTAGGTATGGGTCTATGCCTGCTTTCTGCCATACTAGTTTCCAATTTTCTCAGCAGTTTTTGTCAAACAGGAATTCTTACCTCAAAAGCTGGGGCCTTTTGATTTCTCAAATATTAGATTGTTATAGTTATTAACTATTTTGTTCTGTGAACCTAACCTATTACACTGCTCAACTTCTCTATTTCTTAGCCAGTATCAAAATGGTTTTTATGACCACTGCTTTAGATCTGGTAGCTAGGCTTCCTTCATTTGCTTTTCCTTCATTAATTCCTTTGAAATTCTTGATCTTTTATCCTTCCAGATGAATTTTGTTGTTATTTTTTCTAGTTCAATAAAATAGTTTCTTGGGAGTTTGAGTGGTATAGCACTAAATGAATAGATTAGCTTAGGGAGTATTGTCATCTTTATTATATTCACTTGACTTGATATTTTTTCAATTGCTTAGACCTGACTTTATTTGTGTGGAAAGTTTTTTATAGTTTCGCTTATATAGTTCCTGACTTTCCCTTGGCAGATAAATTCCCAAATATTTTATACTGTCAAGAGTTATTTTAAATAGAATTTCTCTTTGTATCACTTGCTGTTGGATTTTGTTAGTGATGTATAAGAATGCTGATGATTTATGTGGATTTATTTTGTATCCTGAAACTTTGCTAAAGTTGTGGATTATTTCTAATAGCTTTTCAGTTGATTCTCTGGAGTTCTCTAAATATTTCATCATATCATCTGCAAAGAGTGATAATTTGGTTTCCTCATTACCTATTCTAATTCCTTTAATGTCTTTTTCATCTTATATTGCCAAAGCTAGCATTTCTAATACAATGTTGAGTAGTAATGGGATAGTGGGCAACCTAGTTTCACTCCTGATCCTATTGGAAATGGTTCTATTATATCCCCATTACACATGATGCTTGCTGATGGTTTTAAATAGATGTTACTGACTATTTCAAAGACAATTCCACTTATTCCTATATTCTCTAGTGTTTTTATTAGGAATGGGTGTTGGATTGTATCAAATGCTTTTTCTGCATCTATTGAGATAATCATATGGTTTTTGTTAATTTGGTTATTGATATAATCAATTATGCTAATAGTTTTCCTATTTTGAACTAGCCCTGCATTCCTGGTATAAATCCTACTTGGTTATGGTGTATTATCATGGGTGTGATTTTCTGTAATCTCTTTGCTAATATTTTACTTAAGATTAATTTAATGGTTTTCTTACATTCAATTTTATTAATGCCTTTTTGATTTTTAGAATTTTTAAATCAGAGGCTTCAAGTGGGAAAGCTTTCAAAAGTTGAATATAATCTCAAATTGATAAATAAAATAATAATACAATCAATTACATCAAATGTTTAAACTCATATTGGAGTAAAGACCAAATGATTAGAAATCATTTTGATATATTAAAGGTTTGTAAATGTTCAGCAAGCCAAGCAATTGCTCTATGCATATGATCCTCCAGAATAACCTTGGGAGGTGGGTTCAGTTATTCTTCTCTTACAGAAAGTAGTGGTTTAAACATAAGAATTGGGTTCTAGCTATTCCTGAATTCTGTTAATAGATTACAAAAGGTTTGACTTCCATTTTAAAACTATAATATAAAAGCTGGGCTTATCAAACACAAGCTGACTGGTTCCTTACCTCACAATGCCATACTAGTCAGTGCATTGCTAGGACACCCAGATTCTCCTACACAGGGACTAGGTAGAACTATCTGAGAATTGAGGTAACTGGTGTCTAGATCTCCCTTAAGCCTTACCTCTCCCCATACATGGAGTACCATGGGAAGGAGGGGAGACAAAAGGAGTCCCTGATCTAGAGAAGGTTTGTTGGGATGCTTAAGTTCCTAACCAGGAAGAATAGAATGGGGAGAGGGGAGTGCTGGGGCCTAGAGTCAGAGGGAGGGAGTGGGGCCCCAAACTGGCTGCTAGGGCCTAAGATGAGTACTCTGAGGGACCTAAGACCAGGTGATTCAGATCCTTAACAAGTGGGAATATGAGGCTCTTAATACAGGGGGAGGGGTCACAGTCCTAAGTTTCACAATAATCTATCTATCCAGCTACTGGGAATGTTCTCAGTGAGGGAATGAGCTTACTTTTGAGTTACAGAGATGTGGTATTCCAAAGATATTGGAGTTTGTGGGTATGGGTTTTAGTGTCTTGTCTGAAAAAATTCAGAGCCAAAATGTCTCCACATTAAATGAGGATATTTAATTGGGGTAAGAGATAATGCACTCTCCAAGTCTTCTCCTTAAGGGAGGGAACAGAGAGAATGATACCTTGAACTTACCAATATGTTTGAGAATAGATGAATTATCTCAGTCTTGAAATTTATTTCCTGCAATTTGATATCACTAAGAAACCATTGAGGGAAGATGCCATTAAGGCATAGCAAGTGGGGAGATTATGAGCCTATCCTGAAAAAAACATTTAGGGTCCTAATAAGCATTAGCTATTGTGACACTTAGCAAGGAGGCTAGTTCCAAAAGGAATTGAAGGAGAAGGGGAATGAATGAATGAATTCCAATAAGGGATTTAGCACCCTAAAATGAATTATCCAAATTTCTATTCCTATATCAGTTTGTCTCCCCTGGTAACATCCAAGAGACAAGAAAATCCTGATTGTTCTCTCTTCACATCCCTCAGATTGGCTAAGATGACAAGAAAAGATAATGATAAATGTTGGAGGGAATGTGGGAAAATTGGGACACTAATGTATTGTTGATGAAGTTGGAAAATGATCAAACCATTCTGGACAGCAATCTGGAACTATGCCCAAAGGGCTATAAAACTATGCTATTCTTGATCCAGCAAGTGACATTTATAGATCTGCATCCCAAAGAAATCATAAAGGAGGGAAAAGAACCCACATGTGCAAAAATATTTGTAGCAGTTCTTTTTGTGGTAGCAAAGAATTGGAAAAGTAGTGGATGCCCATCAATTGAACAAGCAGCATTACATGAAAGTAATTCAATATTATTATTCTATTAAAATGATGAACAAGCTGATTATAGAAAGGCCTGAAAAGATTTACATTAATTGATGCTGAGTGAAACATATAACCAGAAATACATTGTACACAATAATAGCAAGAATGTGTGATGATCAACTATTGGAAAGGCTTAGTTCCTCTTAGCAATTCAGTGATCCAAAGCAATCCCAATATACTTTGGACAGAAAAGGCCATCAGCATCCAGAAAGACTGAGTGTTGAATCAATACATGGTATGTTCCCTTCTTTTTTTTCTGTTTTTAATCTCTCCCATGTTTTTTCCTAATCTCTCCCATGGTTTTTCCCTTTTGCTCTGATTTTTCTCTCCCAAAATGATTCATAAAGTAATGTGTATTGAAGATCAGGCCCCCTAGGCAAAGAAGTATGCATGAGCATAGAACTCACTAACCACAGAAACTCAGAGATGACCCAACAAGCCTTCTGATAATTTCTGGCATTCATCTCTTGGAGAGCAACAAAGAAATTGAGGAAGTAAAGCCAGACCCTCCTTGTACCAGGACACCAAAATGATGGACTTTCCCACCAAATAATGGGCATGGGCTAATACTTCAAAAGTATATTGGGGTTACAGATCAGTGTTGCAAAGTCTCAAAAGAATTTATGGGCTTAGACCTTTTCTAAATGAAGGGGTAAAGCTTTTATTATGATACTTATAGCCTAACTCAATAAGAGTTTTTAGCTGGGAAAGGGATGTTTAGCAATTCTTTTTGAACTTATGAGCAATTCACATTGTTCAGTGAAGCTTTATATGTAGCTGTTTTGACTTCATTGTCTTCTGAGCTTATATCTTGCTCTTCCTTTTCACCATATTAACTTTCTATGGTCAGGTCCTTTTTTATTGTTGTTTGCTCATTTTAAAATTAAATTTCTTGACTTTGTTTTTCTAGACTTTGTTAAACTTAGGTTCTGTTCTGGGAGATTAAGGATCATTGTTCAAGCTTCAGACTTTCTTAATGCTATTTTCAGAGCTAGTTCTGGGATTTGTAAATTTTTAGTTCTTCCAAGATGTTAAGATCTCAGGAAAGTATGATTCCTGCTTTTATCATCTGTGAACAATCAAGAGCATTCTTTTTTTCCTGAAAGGCACAAGTGTCAGTTTGTCTTTCTATATTAGACCAAAGACTAGACCTATCACTTACTAGTATATGACCAAAAGCATTTTTTTTTTTTCATCCTGAAACTGGCCAGAGTCCCTTGAAGCATTAGGAACTAAGGCCACTTTTGACCCTGGGATTGAGATTAAGAACTGCATCCTTTTATGATGCAAATATGATACTGATACCTAAACTAGGAAGAGAAAAAAATAGAAAAAGAAAATTCCAAGTCAAATTTCCTATTGAATATTGATGCAAAATTTTAAAATAAAATACTAGCAAGGAGATGATAGCAATATATCACCAAAGTCATGCATTATGACCAGATGAAATTTATCCCAGGAATGTAGAGCTGGTTCAATATTAGAAAAACCATCAGCATAATTTATCACATAAAACAACAAAAATCATAAAATTATCTCAACATATGTAGTAAAAGCTTTTGACAAATTACAATACTTATTTTTATTTAAAAATACAGAAAGCATAAAAATAAATGGAGTTTTACTTAAAATATGAGGATAAATAGAATGAATTACAGGATGGGAGAAAATATGCAGTTAATAAGCATTATAGTTATTATGAATGAAATGAACTTTCTCCTAAAACAGAAGATGATATTCAAATGCATCAAAAACCAGAATCCTATATTATATTGTGTACAAGAAACTCAGTTGAAGTAGAGAGACACACAGAGTAAAGATAAGGGGCTGGAAAAGAATCTATCATGATTCAGCTAGAAGTAAAAAAAAAAAAAAAAAAAACCTGGAGTGGTTATCCTGATCTTAGACAAAAGAAAAGCAAAAGTAGAACTAAATAAGAGATGTTAGCAGACAGATCAATTCTCCTAGAGTCTCCACAGCTGTGAATGATAACATCTAAAGAAGTTGCAAGGCAGCCTTTGCTGACACAAGTGGTGTGGACTGGGAATGAAATAAAAGGGAGGCAGAGGCAAGAGGAGAGAGGTCAGAGAATACAACGACCTCTCAGTCAGAGGGGTCAGAGAAGAGCAACTGCCTCTCAGTCTCCTTGTATCATCCTCTCATAAGAGGAGATCCATTCTGTCTGGGTTGGATCTCCAGCAGCCACTATCAGGTAGATCCTGGTAGCACAATAAAGAGAGATAAGGACTGATATAACATTTTGCTAAAAGGTACCATAGACAATAATGTAATATCTATACTCAATTTATGCACCAAATGATATAGGAAAAGGCATAAAAGAGAAGCTAAGTGAGTTATACAGGTTCATCACCAAACAAGAGATAAAGAGCATTATGAAACATAAAATAAATAATTTTGATTATATTAAATTAAAAAGCTTTTGCACAAATAAAACCAATGCAACCAAGATTAGAAGGAAAGTAGAAAGCTAGTAAGCAATCTTTACACCAAGTGTCTCTGATAAATGTCTCATTTCTCACATATATAAAGAACTGACAAATTTATAAAAATGTAAACCAGTACCCAGTTAACAAGTGGTCAGAGGATATGAAAAGGCAGTTTTTAGATAAAGAAATCTAAGCTATTTATAGGCATATGAAGATGTGCTCTAAATCACTTTTGAATAGAAAAATGTAAATTGAAATAATCTTGAGATACTATCTCACACCTATCAGATTAAAAACATAAAAAGAAAATAGATCATATGGAGGAAATGACAGGATACTGGGAATTGAGAGCATAGATAAAAGAGTTGTTATCTTTAAAAAGATCAAATCTTTTGAGGCCAGGGAGAAGGATAAAAAAGAGATTCAAAGATCCTCTAGTGCTCTGAGGTGAAAAGGAATATACATGAAAGGGTCTTCAGTGAAATAGAAAGTGATTATCAACTGTGAGTAAGATGGAAGAACTGGAGGACTAGAAAGCTAGACAAGTTTCAGACAGCTATTATAGTGAATGTGCTAAGATTTAGAGGAATGAGCAATACTGAGAGAGACATGTCTCACACTTTCATTGTTCTAGGCATCAAAGGATATTTTTTGTTGTTGTTGTTGTTTTGCTTTGTTTTTTAAATGTATCAGGAATTGTTCTTTCCCTCAAGAATTGTTTTCTAAGTGGGGAGAGAAAATTAATATATGAAATAGTCATTAAAATGACAGAATGATTGCTATAAATAGGAACTTAAATATTCTATATGAAATTGTGTATGAGTTTATATTCTCCCCTCTGACATAATTACTACTGTCTCCCAGCTTTGTCATTGCACAGGAAAAGGAAAAGGAAAAAGATAAAAGTTTTCCTAATTCCTCAAGACACAACAGAAAGCTGGATCCAGCCTGAACTAGCTTGCAAGAGTCAATTGTTTAATTTTCAGTGTAACCATTTACATCTTGGAAATCTGTAAAAGCTACTGATCAGGACTTGATTTAATGTTTTGTTGAGTATCCAAACTTAAGAAAATGGGGAAAATGTTAACAAATTTTTAAGTGTGGACAAAATTTTTAAGAGGGAAGTTGTTAAATATTTACTAGCCTCTCCCTTAAATCAAGATCATCTTGAAAATTCATTAGATGTCAGTCTATTGGTTAGGAAAAAACTCTCCTCTTGGTTCAAATTCCACTCATTATTTTTATTATTTAACCTGACTGAAGTTATCAAAATGTAATTTTTTAGAAACTTACTTTACAATACCATTATATAGTCTGCATTAATCACTTTGGAAGGACAATCAGGGATTGATACTATTTGAAAAAGTTGTATTTAGCCTTGATGAAGGAGATGAAGAAAATGAACTCATAGCTAAGGATAGCAAGGAGTTGAAACAGATAGAAATATATCAAAATTTGACTTAATAGGAAATTAATTCAATAGTTTTTCATATGAAATTAAAATCTGCATAATATATTTTTAATTCCTCTTTACTGTGTTATAGGCCAGAACTTTGAACTTGAAACAAAGGATTCTTACAAGGCATGGGGTAAGTGGAATTGATAGAGACAATAGTTATCTAATTTAGTTAACCAATCTAATTGGTTCAGTATGATGGATTTAATCCTACAAAGAGATGTTATGGGCCAGAACTTGAAACAAGGTACTAAGTGCAATTGAGGAGACAATGGTTAAATCTAGTTTAGCATTGATTTAATCCTACAACAAATAATGGTTTCCTAGTGATATAATGATTGGTGTATACTCAATGTGGGGCATATAAGATGGAAGCTCTCAGAGCCAGAAGGATAAGCGCACTAGAAGCACTTGTAGGCTGAGACAGATTCATTCCATCTTCCGCCTTTGTTGTGGCTGGAGGGTGAAGCACACACCTTTGGAGTCAGGGAGATTCAGAAGCCAGAGAAGGCAGACAGGAGTTCAAGCTCTCAGAACCAAGGCCAGACTGAAAGGCTCTCCAGAAAGCTGCCCAGTCCCAGGAAGGAGATAATAAAAGAGCTGGACTATAAGAAAGCTAACCAGGCCACAAGAAAGGAGACAAGACTTGGAAAGAGACAATTTTAAGGATTTGGACTTTAATCCCTAGCTGCACTTGTGGTGATTACTGAACTGAAAGGAAGGCTGCCTCCAGAGACACCAAGAAAACCCCAACAAGAGAACATTACATGTTAGAGAGAATATTACATTTACTGTGCACATAATGTTCCTCCAAAATATTTAATGAGAATATTGCTAGATGCCCAAGTATGTCTATGTGTTCTTCTATAAATATTTCTTCCACATTTGATTTAGTCATCTTTCCCAAATGCATATCCTTTTTAAACCTATATATAAAAATGGCTTATTTGGGCTTTTTTCTTTATCCTGTTTCATCACAACTATATTTCTTAGTTCTAGATTTGATTTAAATTTAAATGAAACTAGGAAGTTTCTTCTAAGATATTCTCATAAGAACCATTGTTTTATTTCTACTGTGAAATTGCTGACTTAGTTCCAAAACAAGGGGAGGGGTTTAGTTCATATTACCTTAAATGGAAAATATGGGAAGAAATGTGAAGTGATAGTTCTTATTACACATATGCAGAATGCTGACTTTCCAAAATACCTTCTTTTTTTTTTCTCATGGGGTTTAATGAATTAAAATAATCAAACTATGATGATTCAAAATTGTTAGAGGACCTTACAGATAACTTAATCCAGTTGCTTCATTGACTATGTAAAGACTAAGCCAAGAAAAAGTCAAGCTACTTGCTTAAAATGACAGTCAGTTGCTGACAATACTGAGACTCAAAAAGAGATCTCTTGATTCCTAGTACAACTTTCTTTCTCCTATGCTCCATTTTCTAGAAAACAATTCTGGATTAATTCTAAGAAGAATTTAAAATCTATTTCTTTCAGTTTTGATAATTAAATTGTTGCAAAATATTTATCCATTTAAGTTTCATTTGTGCAAAATAGGATTTTGTAACATGTTACATGCCATGTTAGAAATGCTTAAATAATGTTTCTTTTTTAAATTTTTCATTTTATTTTCATTCTCATTTCCACATTTCTCTTTCTTCCTCTACCATCTTCCCCACCAAGAAAACAAGAAAGGAGATAATCACAAATAATGTTTCTCACTTGGGGGATTAAATATAATAGGAGAAACAGGAAAGAGGTTTTGTCTAAATGATATTTAGACAGAGTAAAAGTGAGTTTGGTATATTTGGTGTCAAACATTTAGATATTTTCTAATAATAAGACCTGACATTTATGTCACTTATGTATATACCACATTTAAACATTAAAACAATTGACAACTGTAGGTTTTGCAAGCATTATTTATCCATATTTTACAAATAAATTCTGAAGTTCAAAAAATTTGTTGATTATAAAAAGAAAAGTAATTGATTTGCAAGAGTCACATGATCAGCTAAGTGGTACAATGAATAGATAGAGCACCAGAACTGTAGTCAACAAGACCTGAGTTCAAATTCAGCCTCAGAGATTTGCTAGTTATATAAAAGTTTTGGCAAATCACTTAATTTCTGTCTCGGTTTCTTTAGATGTAAAGTAAATAATAATAATAATAGTAATGCCCACCCCCCAGGACTGTTGTGAAGATAAAAGAACAAGATTGTAAAGCATTTCACAGATTTTAAAGTGATAAATAATAGCTATCTATTACTATTATTATTATTATTGCTGTCATTACAGTAATAGGTAATACTAGGTAATCATACATCATTCATTTGATTAAATACTGGTTTCTTCTAAATATATCAGGTTATCTCTCTCATGATACCATATAGACACTTCTTTTAATTTATCAAATAAATTTGCTTCAGTAAATAAAAATTAACAAATCCTAGAATATCTGCTAATTAGAAATTGTGCTATTACCAGAAACATTTTGCAAGTATTATTCTATCTTTTGCTAATAATTATTAATAATAACAAGCACTTCAAAGACTTATGAAGGTTTTCATGCTTTATATTTTGCACAAATGTTGGCCTTGAAAGAATATAAAGTAGCATAAAATATTTGTAACTATTATATAATATAGGAGTGAATTTATAAGAAGGAAACTAGACATTTATGAAAACAATTTGGAATAATTGAATTGTTCATTAAACTCCAATTGAAGTGTTTTTATTTGAATCTATATTGAAAATAGGTAATATGAGCCAAATTGATAAAATACAGAAAAATATGTTGGGTTTTTTTAAGCATACTATAAAAAGAGACCATAAACTTTAGGACAAATTTGAAGACTTTAAAATGCAACATATTTTTAAATGTGTTTTAAGAAATAGTTTATTCTTACATATCACATCCAGTTAGTCAATGAATATTTATTAAGAACATATTATGTGCCAGATATTGTGCAAAGATCAAAGATCTGAAAGTATACATACAAAAGCAATAACAATAATAACAACAGCAGCAGACAATCCCTGCCCTGACTGATTTAAAATCCAATGCAAGAAGACTATACACAAAAGAAGTTGGGGACTAAAGGATTGAAAGTAAGAAGGGAAGATATCTAACTTGAGGGCATGATGGAGGACAGAATGAAGAAGTCCAAAGCAGTGTAGTTTGGTAGGAAATAAAGATCTGGCTATCCTGAAGGTCCTTTTTAATTGGAGGTTTGGATAGGAGCTCTCCAGTCTATCCTCCTTTCAGAAGGGTCCTAGGGCAAAGGACCCTGATGAGGTAGAAGTCTCAAGATTAATGTGACCTTACAGAATAATGAGATTCCTAGGGTAAAATGGAGAGAACAGAACTTTTACAAGTTGGCTGGTAGGACCTGGCCAAGTACAGGATAAAATAGTAAGTCCTGAAGCAATTGAATTATTAAAAAAAACTCATAATTTTAAAGCAGTATGGTTTTAAAATTAATTTTATTTTAGTCTTACTATTTTAATCTTAAATTAAATGTTTTCATTTAAATTATGTTGCTTTTATCCATATTTTGACCTCAGTGAAGGTTACTTAATTACATTTCTCCATTTAACATATGCCATGTGTCAATCTATAAGTGGGATATTTTCTGCATATGGGACTTTGATATAAAAATTATAAATACAAAATGATGAAAATTAGTTGAAAAAAGTATTTAAAGTAAAGATCTTGAAAATAGGCCTTCACCTGTGTCAGAGAAAGTCTAAGTGAAATTGTGTGCGTTAGGGATTAATATAAGTATAATAATCCTGTAATAAGAAATATAAGAGCATTTTGGCAGCAGAATTTAAATTAAGTTCTCAGAGCATTTCAGGTCTCTGACATTGCCTTTATAGTTTCATGAAATTATGTTAAAACTTAGGCAAAAACTGTATGAGATACTGCTGCAGACCCATTCCATTGAGTGCTCTCCTCAGTTCATTTGAGAATAAAGAAGCAAAAATAGTTGTTTGTGTTTTAAAGGAATTTACAATCTAGTAAAATTTGCATGAACACATGCACATTTATATACACACATGTGTATAAATGTACATACATATATGTGTGTGAACACATAAGAGAGTATAATGCAAAGAGGATAAATTCAAAGTTTTAGAAAAAAATTGGAAATGAAGAAAACATTTTCAACTGGAGAAATAAGGGGAGGCTTTATAAAGAAATAATGTGTGAGCTTTAAAGAAAAATAAAGTTTAACAAATTGAGATAAGGAAGGATTATTTTTTAAGGCATTATTCAAATATATGGGTGTGGATGAATAAGATAAAGGAATAACCATTACTCCAGTTTGATCAGAACATAAATTCAAAAAGAGTAAGGGCATGAAATAAGTTTATAAAGGAAGATTAAAGTTGGGTTGAGTAGAGTTTTGAATGCCATCCTAAAGAGCTATTGCACAAGGATGTGAAATACTCAATCCTGTGCAGCAGGAATAATCATTTTACCAACTGTGAAAAAGAGATAGGCTGCTTGGAGGGAGACCAGTTTTGAAGGGATGAAAAGTGATAAAAGCCTGAATTAAGGCAATAGTAGTATAAGTAGGAAGGCAAGAATGGAAACCAGAAACACTGAAGTAAGGTTGGTTAGTAATTAAATATTATGGGAAGTTAAAGAAAAGTGAGAAGTCAAACATGATTCCAGGATGTTAGGAAAAGGTGAGAATGCTAAAAATAACAGTGTACAGAATGGAGAGGAAACCTGGAAGGAAAAGCAAGTTTGGGGAAAGTTGATGAGTTTAGTTATGAATATGTTAAATTAGTTGATAGCCAGATATTCAGATAATTTCCAGGAGAATAATATCCAGCAGGAGATTGGAATTCAGGAAAGGAATTATACTTTTACATGGAGTTTTGAAAGTCATATACATAGATGCAGTGATTAAAGACATGGCAGTAGATGACATTATCAAAAAAGACTATCCTATACAAGAAATATACAGAAATCTTGGGAAACGCTAATCCTTAGTGAACAAGAATATAACAATGGCCCATAAAAGGAGATTAAGAATGAATTGTCAGACAGTCTGGAGGAAAACAAGACTGTTAAAGAAGCCAAGGGAGGTGGGAGCAGACAACAATATAAATACTGCTAAAAGTTCAAGCTGTATAAAAACCAAGAAAAAGCAATTACTTGATTCAGCCATTCAAAAATTAGGATTTGCTTTTAATAAAGCAATTTTAGCAGAGAATGGGGGGAAGCCAAATTCTAGAAAACTGAAAAATAAATGCATTAAGAACTGAATAGTAAGGAATACTAGGCAAAAAGAGTAGACTGCTCCTTTGAAAAGTTTAATCATGAAGAAGAAAAGAGATAGAACACAATAACTTTGGCCAAGGGAATTTTTTTTTTGTTATTTTTCATTTTCTTTTTTTCTTTTACTTCTCTCTTGACTTTCTTTTCTTTTGGAGGGTGAAGGAAAAAGAAATGTGGAAGAAGCTAGTTGAAAGAAGAGGTAAAAAATTATCTGAGTCTAGAGAGAGAGAATGATTTGAGGGAGTAAATTCCAGGAAGAAATGACATAAAGGAAACAATTGTGAATTAGTTAGCTTGGACACAGAAAAGGGCCAAACAATTCCCTGAGATTAGAACAAAGGCTAATGAAAAACATAAAGAGGTTTTGACATTAAGGATGAAAGGGAGAAAAAGAGCTCAAGAGAGATTACCTCAATCTACCTTTTAAAATAAGTTTAGATCATATGATGTATTTATGGGATGAAGTAGGTGAAGACTTAAGAATATATATAATGGTCACTGTGAGTAGTATGATAAAACAATCCAACATAAATAAAAGGATGATGGAAGCAATGAATGAGCGATTAAGATTAATAGAAGAAATATGTAATAAACTTAATTGATTGTTTTGTAACGTGGTAGCCTTTGGTGATTCAAAAATAGGAGTTGAGAAGCTGGGTGAAGATAATATATTGTAAAGGAATCTTCCTTACTTCCCTGCCTTTCCCTTATCTGTAACTCTCCACTAGAAGATAAAAAAATATATAGATGATCCATATGAACATACATATTCAACAACAGATTAATTAGTAAACTTGTATTTAATTGAGTTGATTTCTATCTTCCTTGTATTTAAGAGTTGATTTATATCTTCCCTGATAAATTTGCCCATTTTTATCAGACTCTAAATTTCATTTTATTGCTGACTTGCTTTTTAATGATCTCTGCCTATACCTTGGGAGCATCTATGAAATTTCCTTGATAAAATTAATTTATTTTCAAGATTAACAAGTGTGAGCTCTTGATTATGTCTTAATAAATTGTGAACTTGTCATAACCTAGGTATTCATTGAACCCAGTGACAGGACACTAACAATAACTGATTGAGTCATGGCTCAATCACACATGCTCTTAGATTTAGCCATTAGAAATGGATAATAGACTCAGACAACAGAAAAAAAAAAAGCTTAAATAACCAAGAAGTTGTTTATTCACATACAGATTATAGTTCCTGTCCTGTCCGGCAGGACAATAACAGTGGGTCATCGAGTGGAGCCGGGGCCGAAGGGGAGCAAAGGTGCTGTAAGACAATCAGTCTGTAAAGCCTACGGCTTGGGGACAGGATCGGAGAGACAGAGAGGCAACTCAAGATTTAAGATGGTGAATGTCTCTGTTTAATGAATGAAGAGAGTTTAATTAAATCGGATTTCAGAGTGGGGGGTTACAATGAGAAGAATGTCGGACCATAGGTGTGGCGGAAATCCTAGAGTATACTGTTATCTAGATTTTGGGCGGAGATGACCGATTTCTTGGGACACACATTATCTAATCTTCAGGAATTTAGGGTGTATGCTAATCTTAGCTCTTTGTCTCCTGCGTCCAAGGACATGGCAATGTTCAAGGACATGGTCTCTTGGCATATCCTCAAGAGTGGTCTCTGGCAAGTTCCCAGATCAAGTCATGGGGCTGTGTAACCAGTCTAGACAATGGTTAGAATCTAACTCTCCATTTCCATTAGCAATTCTATGTGATTTGGACTCCAAGGAACACCATGTCTCATTCAAGATAAGCTGATGACTTGAAAAATCCTCTTACTATGAGATTTAATTAAGTTTTTGATACTCAACTTTTTTTTTTTTCAATTCTCTGAACTGCTTCTATGCTTTGATTGAGGAACTAAAGTGTGGGACACAATAAATTTTTCCCAAAACCTTTCCTTTAAAAAAGGCTTTAAATTTTCTTTCTAGGTAATCTTCCATTTTCCATTAGCAACTCAGCTTGCTGTTGATATGATGGAAAATCATGTCCCAAGAGCAGGTACTCCCTGCTCCCTCCTCCCAACTTTTATGTGTTGTCACCTCCCCAATTATATTGGAAACTCCTTGGGGACAGGGTCATCTTTATGTTTTCTTTTGGTGTTTCCCCCTTGGCACAGGATTTGACACATTGAAGCTGCAGATTAGCAAAGAGGAATTTCTGAGTCAAAGGAAGACCATACATAGCAACATGAAGCCAACACAGAGGATCAGAAATGGCAGATTATTAGGGGAGATATTCTTGGACCAAGGGTCTTAGATACAGAATAGCAGTTAAGTTCTAAACAATTTCTTTACTTAGAGGAGAAATTTATAGATGAAGAAAGATAGGAAGTTAAAGAACAGCAAAGAACAGAGACACAATTTTGAGGGCTAAACACAAATTTTCTTCTTACCAGTATGTTGAGTTATTTGGACACTACAGAGCTGGGGAAAAGGTATAGACTCATTAATAACCTTCACGCTTTTCCCTTTTAGTACTATTTCCAGAGTAGTACTATGGGAATAAATTTCACGGGGGAAATAGAGCTCACTATAATGATAGATTGTCCCTCTGGCAATCTCAAGTACTTTCTTTCCTCTTACAGAAGAACTTCAACCTTAAAGAAGTACTATAAGTTTAGAATGTAATGCCGGAGAAACTGAGGCAGGAGAGAGATTAGAGAGTTTTTTTTTTAACATTGTATTAATTGGAGAGCATAAATGACTGGACAGGACTCTCTTCTCAAAGTATTCAGTGATGTATGAGAGAATCCCAAACCCTTAAATACCTTTTACAAACAAAGAAAGGGGAAAGAAGCAGGAAACTTCTTCACAGACCTATTTGGTTCTGTCAGGATGGGGAGAGGACATAAATTCTTACTAAAAACGAGAGTCAGGCTGTCTGAATAAACAGAAGTAAAGATATCAGTGAGGTATCCGGGATAGTCTTATTGTTTGGAATATTTTAGAGGGATAGTGTAAATTCTTGAGGACTGAAAGAGTTAGGGGCCAGGAAGTCTGATCTCCTTATCTTGAGTCTTACATGGACAATTTATAATCTTAGAACAAATGTCCTCAATCTTAATGGATCAGAGGGGGGTTTACAACTAAAGGGGTGAGGCAGAACAGTTAAGGAAACTGAGATAGAATAATTCAGGGAAACTCAGTAAGGACTAGTGCAGGGAAACTGAGTCAGGACAATTAAAGAGAACTGTGGCACAACAAGAACACAGAGGATCACACAAATCCCTGAGGAGGGTTTGACTCATCATTATAATGGACTACTTCATTCATTCTTTAGAATATTTACAGCAGGGGATCTCAATTCTAGGGATTTCTATAAGTATTAGGAACTATATGAGAAAGGAAAGCAGTTATTTTGATTTTTCATGAGATTAGTTGATTGGATTTTTTAAAAAATGTTTGCACAGTAGCCTAATGTCCTTTACTTTTTCTCTAAATAGAAGCCAAATTCTAATTTAATGAGAGGAGAAACTATCTGATTAGAGGGAAGTCTCCAATATTGAATCCAGTTCATGTCTAATCTGCATCAACACATCTGTATTTCTGGGTTTGGAGATTTACACACACACACACACACACACACATATGTGTATATATATATATATATATATATATATATATATATATATATATATATATATAATATATATATAATATATAACACATATATGCATATATATGTACATATGCATAAATATATGCATGTATTGTACAAACATAAATTGTTTATTGAAAAATATTCTTTAAATAGATTTTCCCTAAAGTTGTTTCTTGTGATAGTCAACATAATATAGATAGGAAGAAATATAAGTGCTTTTATTTTCTTTACTTTAACATCTTATGAACTCAGAATCCACCAAAAAGGGATTAATTTTTTTAAAAAATGTTTTATCTTCTTTTAATTAAAGTTTATTTATTTTTTTAAAAATATGGATAGATAATTTTTAACATTCACCTTTGCAAAACCTAATGTTCAAATTTTTCTCCCTTTCCCTCATGTTATGGGCCAGAACTTGAAACAAGGTGCTAAGCCACTGGAGTTGATAGGAAGCTTAAGTACTTGGTTCACACTTTTGGAGTTCGCACCTTTGGGAGAGTTCACACATTAGCTCACACATTAGAGTTCACACCTTTAAGATATCATATATAAGGAGCTCCCACAACCCAACTAGAGACTTTTGGGAGATTCACAAGTCAGGATTCAGTGGAGGAGATTCACAAGTCACAGCTCCCTTGGAGCCCACTCTCTTGGAGGAGGAGTCAGATCCATTCAATATTCCACCATTGTGCTGGCTGGAAGTTTTGAATTCAAAGTTGAGCTAGAGGCTGAAGCTGGCAGAGGAAAAGGACAAGCAGCAAGAGCTCTTGGAATCAAGGAGAGAGATAGGCTTCTAAGAAAACTAGCTGGGCTATTTTGGAAGAGACAATGAAGGACTAGACTTTAATCCCTGGCTGCATTTAAGGTAATTATTACATTGAACTGAAATAAAGGCTGCTTCCAGAAGCTCCCCAAGAAATCTGCTCCCAGAGATCAATTATATTTTAGAGAAGAGAACATTATACCCCCACCCCCTTTCTTAGATGGCAATATGTGTGGCTTTTCTATACATAGTTCCACAATGGTCATGCTGCACAAAAACAATCAGATTAAAAAGGGAAAAATGAGAAAGAAAACAAAATGCAAGCAAACAACAAAAAAGTGAAAATATTATGTTGTGATTCTCAGTCCCCACAATCTTCTCTCTGGAAGCAGATTGTTCTTTCCATCAGAAGTCTATCGAAACTGGTCTGAATCACCTTGCTGTTGAAAAGAGCCACATCCATCAGAGTTGATAATTATGTAATTTTGTTGTTGCTGTGTACAGTGTTTTCTTGTACTACTCACTTCACTAATATCAGCTCATGTAGGTCTCTCCAGACCTTTCATCATTCCACTGATCATTTTGTATAGAACAATAATATTCTATTACATTCACAGATGATAATTTATTCAGCTGTTCTCCAAGTGATTGGCATCCACTCAGTGGCCAGTTCCTTGACACTATAAAAAGGGCTGCTAAAAACATTTTTGCACACATGGGTCCTTTTCCCTTTCTTATGATCTCTTTAGTAGAGACACTGCTGGATTAAAGAATAGGCACAGTTCCCAAACTGCTCTCCAGAATGGTTGGATCAATTCACAACTCCACCAAGAAAATATTAGTATCCCAGTTTTCCCACATCCCTTTCAATATTCATCATTATCATTTCCTGTCATCTTAGCCAATCTGAGGGATGTGTAGTGGTATATCAGAGTTATCTTAATTTGCATTTCTTTGATTAATAGTGAGCATTTTCTTTATGTAATTAGAAATGATTTTAGTTTCTTCATCTGAAAATTATTTGTTCATATCCTTTGAGAATTTATCAATTGGAGAATGGCTTGAAGGTTTATCTATTTTTTTGGTCTTTTTTCATAAAACCAACACTTATTTTTGTTTGTTAGTTGAATAGTTTTCTTTCCATTTTATTAATCTCTTCTTTTATTTTCAGAATTCCAAATCTGATATCTACTTGGGGGGGGGGTTAATTCCTTCTTTTTTCTAGTTTTTTTTTTAATTTATTTACATACCCAATTCATTGATCTTCTCGTTCTCTATTTTATACAAGTAAGCATCTAGAGATATAAAACTTTCCATAAGAACTGCTTTGGCTGCATCCTATAAATTTTGGTATGGTGTCTCATTATTTTCATTTTCTTGATGAAATTATTTATTGTGTCTATGATTTGTTGTTTTATCTACTCATTCTTTAGGATTATATTATTGAGTTTCCAATTAATATTTGGTTTATTTTTCTCTGGCCCTTTAACATCTGTTTTAGTTAAGAAAAACTATGGTGATTGAAAATATTACCTATTAATATTTGTCCAATAGACTATATAACATCTAAGATATTTAAAGTTGTGTCTTAGCTATAAGTTTGATATAAAAGTACCTAAGAATTCAATCAGTAATCATAAAAAAGAGGAATTTATCTTGTATCTTTTTTCCAAAGAACTCAAGCTACTTCTCTTTTTAGTTATTATACCTCTGACATATAGGGGAAAGTATTATTAGGCAATTTTTACCTAAAGATTTAAAATAGCAAAGATAAGAATGAAAATCACATTTTGTACCACTTAGCATGGTATTCTAATCATGTGATCACTGGCCCTAGAAATTTTGAGATCAGGAAAAATTAAATGTAATTCTATGAGCTTGGTTAGACTACAATTTTTCAAAATAATTATTTTTTGAGATCCCAGGGAAATCTAAGGATGGATTGTGGCAATGAGAAGATATTGTGGCAATGAGACCCTTTCAAGTTCATAATAATATATGAACATGGATAAACTTCTGGAAATAGTTTGGGGATTGTGGAAGTTAGGTTCAATATTTCCAGAGGAATAGATAAAAAGGGATTGGAACCCATAAATGAAATTCACAATTCCATGGAAATGGTGTTTATCCCATAGATAGTAGGAGGCTTTGAAACATGGGAATCATTTGTTTTTCTGAAGACAATTCATATACCAAATTAGAGAGATTTAAAGTTTCAAAGTAGTAAATTATGGACATGAATACCATTTTTGCTTTTTTTTTTTTTGCTGAGGCAATTGGGGTTGTGACTTGCCTAAGGTCACATAACTAGGAAGTATTAAGTGCCTAAGGCCAGATTTGAACTCAGCTCCTCCTGACTTCATGGCTGGTGCTCTATCCACTGCTCCATCTAGGTGCCCCATGACTACCAATTTCAATTTCAAAATTGGGTCAGTCATTCTGGAAAGAATTTGAAATTATGCTAAAACAATGACCAAAATGTCTATGTCCTCTGACCTAAAGATCACACTGCTAAATATTTACCAATCATACTCTCAAGGAAGTCAAAGCAAAACAGTTTACATATATACCAATATATCTATAGAAATTAGTTTTGTGGCAGTGAGGTACTGGAAACAAATCACATGACCCTTAAATAGTGATTGACTAAATAAATTGTGATCCACAAATAATGGAATATTATTGTAGTATAAGAAAAATTAAATATGATATAAGAGTAACTTAGGAAGATTCATATAAATTGAGATAGAGAGAAGTAAGTATAACTTGATAAACAATATATACAATAACTATAACAAATGTAAATTGAAAATATATGTAATTACTATATAATTACTGTATAATGGCCAATCATGAATCCAAAAAACAATGACGGAAATGTATTTCTCTCACTTCTTTGTAGAGGTTAAGTGAGTAAACAAAACTCCTCCCCCTAAATAAATCCAAAACAATATATACTTTCTCTTATGTGTGAAAAACATAATAAAATTTAACAATAAATCCATGGTTAACTTCTGATAAGATATAATGTTCTGGGTTTTTTTGAATCTTTTTAAAATACTTCTATTCTGAGTCAGGACTGACCCAGGTCAATCAGATTATCTAAGCCTAGTATCAGAAGTAAGACTCTCAGAGACCAATAATGGAAAGCTCTCTTTCCTTCATAGTAAGGCACTTCCATTCAGGAGATGGATGATTTTTAAACATCAGGGATCCCATCAAACATGACGAGGCCCCTCATCTCCTGTTCTGAACATGTTCTGATTTAGGAAATTGATGCTTCATCATGTAGAAGAAACATAATTGTTGATTTCATTCATTCAGTTCAACCTGTACCAGAATTTGCATCTTGGATGTTTCCAAAAGTAATAATACAGATTTCACTTAAAATTTTGTCATGAAATAGGACCCATTATTTCCTGATTCAACTTCTGAACAACTTTAATTGTTTAGAAGTTTTCTCTTATTGATATCAAGTCCACTGCAATATCTACTCATTAGTTCTGGTCCTGTCCTCCAAGCCCAAGTAAAATAAGTCTCCTCCTTCATACAGAAAGCAGTTCTTCAAATACTTAAACTTGGTTATCATGTCCCCAAAGTTGTCTTTTCTCTCAATGGCTACACTTAATATGACCTCAGAGGCATACCAGCAGGGTTTTGTTGATTCTTTTTTATTGTATAGAATACATTTTTAATTTATGTTTTCTAGAGAATGATCACATGGTTTAAATCAGTTATTAAGAACTTTTCCATACCCTTCATTTCTAATATGTAGTTGAGGAATCTAGGTCACAAAGCAAAGATTGTCTGCTGCTTTTTATACAGCAATTATTCAGAAAGTAGCATGTAGGAAATCATTTTACTGTAAATAAGGCCATAACTATTCTTTACATGTTGAAATGTCTAAGAAACTTTGTTTCCTTTCTTTGGAAATAGCACTAACTGCGGTTTTATGTAACAAAGTTTATATCAATGTTCAGTTTTCCAATAGAGAGTCAACTAAGGCACATGATGTGTGTGATATTTTTACTACAGCAATGAACAGCTCTGCAGACCAAACAGTAATGTAACCATGTATTTGGTTTTAATGTTCTCCTCTATTTACCTGTTTTATTCATTCAGCCTATTCTCCCATACCATGATGCTATGGCTCTTTAGATCATGATCACCTTCCTTTGCAACGTTGAAAATGTCCTCTTTAAAATGTTATACCAATAATAGAATGGAATATTCTACTTGTGATGTGACTGGGGTAATATTAAATGGGTGTATCTGTTTCTTCATCATGTACATTATTCTTTGTTAAAGAAACACAATTTCGGACTTCCGGTTAAGATGGCAGAGAGGAGGCTCACAGCTGCATAAGCTCCACGCTTTCTCTCACTATCCACTTCATTACAAGCCTCTGAATCAATGCTTGACTGAAAAAAAACCCACATATAGTTACCAAGAGAAGCCATCCTTGAGATCCGCCAAGAAAGGTCTGTCTTTACTGGAGGGCTGGGACGGTTTTAGATCGGGCGCAGGCTGAGGGCAGCAGCAGTGAGAGCACGGGAGCAGACTGGAGAGGGGGTGGGGAGTGATCGTAGCTGTCTCTGCGGGGAGAGCTTCGCTACAGGTTTGGATACTTTGCTCCGGCAGCAAGTCAGGAGCCCAGCAGAGAAGCTAAAAACACCGGGGCTGAAGAATACAACCCCAAACAGCTGGAGTCTCTCGGGACCTGGCTGCCTCCCCCTTCCCCCCTCCACAGTGACTCAGCACGCTTTGGGATCTCAGAGCACACGCGCAACACAGTCCTGCTAGTGCCTCACTGCTGCCCCCTGCAGTCTGTAGAGGAAGCTCGATAACATACCCAACCCCTCCCCCAAAGAAAAACTCCAGTTTTTTCTGTTTTTCTTTGCTAGTTTGTCTCTGATTAATAGACAGAATGAGCAAGAAGCTGAAGAGGACTTTAACCCTTGACAGCTTCTACACAGATAGAGAGCAGACTCTAAATCCTGAGGAGACTAAAAACAGGCAGTCCCCAGGTGAATCCCCAAAGGAGGAGATCATCTGTTCCTCAGCACAGATGAACCTCATAGAAGTGATTAAAAAGGCTCTCACAAGGGAGCTAGAAGAAAAATGGGAAAAAGCAGAGTGAGGCTTGGCAAAAGGAGAGGGAAGCTTGGGAAAAGGAGAGGGAGGCTTGGCAAAAGAGCCCGGAGAAAGTTAAAGAGAGAGTGGATAAAGAAGTAAAATCCTTGAAAAATAGGATTGGTGAACTGGAAAACAAAATAGGCGAAATGGAAAAAAATTCCACAGAACAAAAGAACTCAATTGGACAATTAGAAAAAGATTTTAAAAAAGTGAGTGAAGAGAATACTTCACTGAAAATCAGACTTGAACAAGTGGAATTGAATGACTCGAGGAGACAAGAAGAATTAGTCAAGCAAATCCAAAAAAATCAAACAATGGAGAAAAATGTGAAATACCTTCTGGGGAAGACAACAGACCTGGAAAACAGATCCAGGAGAGACAATCTGAGAATCATTGGACTTCCAGAAAAACATGATGAAAAAAAGAGCCTGGACACTATTTTCCAGGAAATTATCAAAGAGAACTGCCCAGAAGCCATAGGAACAGAGGAAAAAATAAACATTGAAAGGATTCATCGATCACCCACTGAAAGGGATCCTAAAATCAAAACACCAAGGAATATAGTGGTCAAATGCCAGAACCCTCAGATGAAGGAAAAAATATTGCAAGCGGCTAGAAAAACCCAATTCAAGTATCAAGGAGCCACAATAAGGATCACCCAGGATCTGGCAGCATCCACATTAAAAGATCGAAGGGCCTGGAATATGATATTCCGAAAGGCTAAGGAACTTGGTATGCAACCAAAAATAACTTACCCAGCGAGAATGAGCATCTTTTTCCAGGGAAGAAGATGGACATTCAACGAAGTAAGCGAATTTCATCTATTTCTGATAAAAAAACCAGAACTTAACAAAAAGTTTGATCTACAAATATAGAACTCAAGAGAAATCTAAAAAGGTAAAGATTAATCTTGGGAACTATATTTTGACTATATAGATGTATAAAGAATACATGTATACCTTGTTCTAGAAATTGATGTGGAAAGGACATTGTATCAGAAAAAGGGTAAAGTGGGGGTAGTACATCTCATGAAGAGGCATAGGAAACCTATTATATCTGAGAGAAAGAATGGAGGGGGATGAATATAGTGGGTATCTTACTGCCTTCAGAATTGGCTTTAAGTGAAAAATCTTAAGACATATTCAATCTATGGTGAAACTTCTCCCACCTCATTGAAAAGTGAGAAGGGAAAAGTGAAAAGGGAAGGAATAAGCTAAGAGGAAGGGAATTACGGGAACTGGGAGGGAAAGGGGTAAGATAGGGGGAGGAACTCTAAGGCGGGGGGAGGGATACTAAAAAGGGAGGGCTGTGAGAAGCAAGTGGTGCTCACAAGCTTAATACTGGGAAGGGGGGGAAAGGGGAAAGAAGGGAGAAAAGCATAAACCGGGGTTAACAAGATGGCAAGTAATACAGAATTGGTCATTCTAACCATAAATGTGAATGGGGTAAACTCCCCTATAAAGAGGAGCGGTTAGCAGAATGGATTAAAAGCCAGAATCCTACAATATGTTGTTTAGAGGAAACACACCTGAAGCGGGGAGATACATGCAGGTTAAAGGTAAAAGGTTGGAGCAAAATCTACTATGCTTCAGGTGAAGTCAAAAAAGCAGGGGTAGCCATCCTGATCTCAGATCAAGCTAAAGCAAAAATTGACCTAATTAAAAGAGATAAGGAAGGACACTATATCTTGCTAAAGGGTAGCATGGATAATGAAGCACTATCTATATTAAACATATATGCACCAAGTGGGGTAGCATCTAAATTGTTAAAAGAGAAACTAAGAGAGCTGCAAGAAGAAATAGACAGTAAAACTATAATAGTGGGAGATCTTAACCTTGCACTCTCAGAATTAGATAAATCAAACCACAAAATAAATAAGAAAGAAGTCAAAGAGGTAAATAGAATACTAGAAAAGTTAAATATGATAGATCTCTGGAGAAAATGTAATGGAGACAGAAAGGAATACACTTTCTTTTCAGCAGTTCATGGAACCTATACAAAAATTGACCATATATTAGGACATAAACACCTCAAACTCAAATGCAGTAAGGCAGAAATAGTAAATGCATCCTTTTCAGACCATGATGCAATGAAAATTACATTCAACAAAAAACCAGGGGGAAGTAGACCAAAAAATAATTGGAAACTAAATAATCTCATACTAAAGAATGATTGGGTGAAACAGCAAATCATAGACATAATTAATAACTTCACCCAAGAAAACGATAATAATGAGACATCATACCAAAATGTATGGGATGCAGCCAAAGCGGTAATAAGGGGAAATTTCATATCTCTAGAGGCCTATTTGTATAAAATAGAGAAAGAGAAGGTCAATGAATTGGGTTTGCAATTAAAAATGCTAGAAAAGGAACAAATTAAAAACCCCCAGTCAAACACTAAACTTGAAATTCTAAAAATAAAAGGTGAGATCAATAAAATTGAAAGTAAAAAAACTATTGAATTGATTAATAAAACTAAGAGTTGGTTCTATGAAAAAACCAACAAAATAGACAAACCCTTAGTAAATCTGATTAAAAAAAGGAAAGAGGAAAATCAAATTGTTAGTCTTAAAAATGAAAAGGGAGAACTCGCCACTAACAAAGAGGAAATTAGAGCAATAATTAGGAGTTACTTTGCCCAACTTTATGCCAATAAATTCGACAACTTAAATGAAATAGAAAAATACCTCCAAAAATATAGCTTGCCCAAACTAACAGAGGAAGAAGTAAATATCCTAAACAGTCCCATCTCAGAAAAAGAAATAGAACAAACTATCAATCAACTCCCTAAGAAAAAATCCCCAGGACCAGATGGATTTACATGTGAATTCTACCAAACATTTAAAGAACAATTAACTCCAATGTTATATAAACTATTTGAAAAAATAGGGATTGAAGGAGTCCTACCAAACTCCTTTTATGACACAGACATGGTACTGATACCTAAACCAGGTAGGCTGAAAACAGAGAAAGAAAATTATAGACCAATCTCCCTAATGAACATTGATGCTAAAATCTTAAATAAAATATTAGCAAAAAGATTACAGAAAATCATCCCCAGGATAATACACTATGACCAAGTAGGATTTATACCAGGAATGCAGGGCTGGTTCAATATTAGGAAAACTATTAGCATAATTGACTATATCAATAACCAAACAAACAAAAACCATATGATCATCTCAATAGATGCAGAAAAAGCATTTGATAAAATCCAACATCCATTCCTAATAAAAACACTTGAGAGCATAGGAATAAATGGACTTTTCCTTAAAATAGTCAGGAGCATATATTTAAAACCATCAGTAAGCATCATATGCAATGGGGAAAAACTGGAACCTTTCCCAGTAAGATCTGGAGTGAAGCAAGGTTGCCCACTATCACCATTATTATTTAATATCGTATTAGAAACACTAGCCTCGGCAATAAGAGTCGAGAAAGAAATTAAAGGAATTAGAGTAGGCAATGAGGAAACCAAACTATCACTCTTTGCAGATGATATGATGGTATACCTAGAGAACCCCAGAGATTCTACTAAAAAGCTATTGGAAATAATTCATAATTTTAGCAAAGTAGCTGGCTACAAAATAAATCCCCATAAATCCTCAGCATTTTTATACATCACCAACAAAACCCAACAGCAAGACATACAAGGAGAAATTCCATTCAGAATAACTGTTGATAGCATAAAATATTTGGGAATCTATCTACCAAAGGAAAGTCAGGAATTATATGAGCAAAATTATAAAAAATCCTCCACACAAATAAAGTCAGACTTAAATAATTGGAAAACTATTAAGTGCTCTTGGATCGGCCAAGCGAACATAATAAAGATGACAATACTCCCTAAACTAATCTATTTATTTAGTGCTATACCAATCAGACTTCCAAGAAAATATTTTATTGATCTAGAAAAAATAACAACAAAATTCATATGGAACAATAAAAAGTCGAGAATCTCAAGGGAATTAATGAAAAAAAAAATCAAATGAAGGCGGCCTAGCTGTACCTGATCTAAAATTATATTATAAAGCAGCAGTCACCAAAACCATTTGGTATTGGCTAAGAAATAGATTAGTGGATCAGTGGAAAAGGCTAGGCTCACAAGACAGAATAGTCAATTATAGCAATCTAGTGTTTGACAAACCCAAAGCCCCTAACTTCTGGGAAAAGAATTCATTATTTGATAAAAACTGCTGGGATAACTGGAAATTAGTATGGCAGAAATTAGGCATGGACCCACACTTAACACCATATACCAAGATAAGATCAAAATGGGTCTATGACCTAGGCATAAAGAACGAGACTATAAATAAATTAGAGGAACATAGAATAGTTTATCTCTCAGACTTGTGGAAGAGAAAGAAATTTGTGACCAAAGATGAACTAGAGACCATTACTGATCACAAAATAGAAAATTTCGATTACATCAAATTAAAAAGCCTTTGTACAAATAAAACTAATGCAAACAAGATTAGAAGGGAAGCAACAAACTGGGAAAACATTTTCACAGTTAAAGGTTCTGATAAAGGCCTCATTTCCAAAATATATAGAGAACTGACTCAAATTTATAAGAAATCAAGCCATTCTCCAATTGATAAATGGTCAAAGGATATGAACAGACAATTTTCAGAGGATGAAATTGAAACTATTACCACTCATATGAAAGAGTGTTCCAAATCATTATTGATCAGAGAAATGCAAATTAAGACAACTCTGAGATACCACTACACACCTGTCAGATTGGCTAAGATGACAGGAAAAAATAATGATGAATGTTGGAGGGGATGCGGGAAAACTGGGACACTATTGCATTGTTGGTGGAGTTGTGAACGAATCCAACCATTCTGGCGAGCAATCTGGAATTATGCCCAAAAAATTATCAAATTGTGCATATCCTTTGATCCAGCAGTGTTTCTATTGGGCTTATATCCCAAAGAAATACTAAAGAAGGGAAAGGGACCTGTATGTGCCAAAATGTTTGTAGCAGCCCTGTTTGTAGTGGCTAGAAACTGGAAAATGAATGGATGCCCATCAATTGGAGAATGGCTGGGTAAATTGTGGTATATGAATGTTATGGAATATTATTGTTCTGTAAGAAATGACCAGCAGGATGAATACAGAGAGGACTGGCGAGACTTACACGAACTGATGCTAAGTGAAATGAGCAGAACCAGGAGATCATTATACACTTCGACAATGATATTGTATGAGGACATATTTTGATGGAAGTGGATTTCTTTGACAAAGAGACCTAACTAAGTTTCAATTGATAAATACGGACAAAAGCAGCTACACCCAAAGAAAGAACACTGGGAAACGAATGTGAACTATCTGCATTTTTGTTTTTCTTCCCGGGTTATTTATACCTTCTGAATCCAATTCTCCCTATGCAACAAGAGAACTGTTCGGTTCTGCAAACATATATTGTATCTAGGATATACTGCAACATATCCAACATATAAAGGACTACTTGCCATCTAGGGGAGGGGGTGGAGGGAGGGAGGGAAAAAAAAATTGGAACGGAAACGAGTGTCAATATAAAGTAATTATTAAATAAAAATTAAAAAAAAAAGAAAAAAAAACACAATTTCCAATATCTATTCTGATAATAACAGTACATTGTTCATGCATATTGACTTTGCAATAAAATAAAAATCCCCAGAACTTTATATAGACAAAAAATGACATAACTCTCTAATCATATTTTTATTTGATTTTTGAATCCAAGTAAAAGACTTTACATTATTTCTCTTCTATTACACTATTTCTTATTAACTTGGTTTAATGTTATATTCTGTAAAGAACTTTTTGTATCCTGACTTCATCATCAAATATGATAGTCATCCCTCCTAACTTTATATCATTTTCTAATCTGATAGGCATGTCTTCTATACCTTGCCAAATATTTGCAAAACATTAAATAGCATAAGGCCAAGGAAACATCCCTGATATATTCTATTAACAATCTCCATCCAAGTGAACAAATAGGCTTTAATATCTACTTTTTTTAAATCCAGGCCTTCAAATTGTTTTGAATTAACCTAACTATGTTATAATTTAGCCCACATGACTCTATCTTGTTATTTCATAATATGTCAACATCTGTTTCATATGTATATGCTTAATTTCCCCCAATAAAATAAAATCTCCTTAAGAGGATACATTTCATTTTTTTTTTACTTCAGAGATAGTGAGATGTGTGTGAGAGAGAGACAGAGATATAGACAGACAGAGACAGAGACAGACAGAGAAACAGAGATAGACAGAAACAGAGATGGAGAGAGACAGAGACAGAGACATACAGACAGAGAGACAAAGAGATTTTCACTGCATTTCTCATCAGAATAGAACAGGGATATTGACCTCAAAGCCAGAATGTTCTAGATTCAATTCTTGATTCTGACTCCTATTGATTGTGTGAAGCTGACCAAGTTATTTGACTTCTTACAGCTTTAGGCAACTATCTAAAATTATAAGCTACAAATCTGGTGCCAATCTGCATTGATAGAGGAAGTTTTCTCATCCAGAAATTCTTTAAATTAATGAAATCACAGATTCAATCCTTGTCCTTATGCTTACATTATCAGTCTCTTACACAATTCAAAGAATGTAACAAAATCCAAAAAGTTTAATTGGATCTCTGGAATAAAGATAATATAGACAAAGAGGTCTCTTTACTTTTGACTATTCACATTTCCACCAACACTACTAATTGTACTTATACTATCCAAATGTCCTCTTTTGATTTTAATGCCAATATTTCTTTTACTAATCTTTGAATCTTTGAAAATTTATATATCAGACAATGTTCAAAGACATCCACGACACTATCAAAATTCTTATTTTGAATCAAAAAAAATTGCAAGTTTCAGAAGCACAGAGCTGGAAGAAATTGAATATCTAGTTCAAATTATAACTGAATCAACCTATACTAGCCCCAATACCAAGTCATATCACTTTTGCTTAGAAGCCTCAAGTTATATTTATTTAAATATATATATATATATATATATATGTGTGTGTGTGTGTGTGTGTGTGTGTGTGTGTGTGTGTGTGTATATATATATATATATATTTAAAACAAGTTAAGGATAAGATAAGCTGATGAGCTGAGAAGGAATTTGGTATTTGAAGAATTTGAAGAATAGACCAGTGAGTTTATATTATTTAATATTATTTATATTTTTATATTATTTATATTTATATTATTTATATATTATAAATATATAATATTTATTTAAATTTATATTTTTATATTTATATATTTATTTGTTTTCATCCATTGTTCCCAACTTTGCTTTATGGAATATATATGGCCATCTTATCCTGATGGCATGGTAGGCTCATTGTGTTACTATATGGGAAGTTCAGGATGGGGTTCACTAAGCCCCTTTCAATGCTGCTCATCTACTTTTGGTGTCCATCATTCACCCACATCTTACCTGTGGCTTCAAGCACATGGAGCAGCTACATATTGGTATAAACACCTTGGTAGATGCACTAAATAAGTCTGAGTGTAACTGACAAGCCTCAACCATAATGGTAAATCAGAAGAATGTCTTCCCCAGGAAGAAGACTTCACCTGAGGGGATGGGAAAATGAGAGCAAGTTTTTCAATAGACCTCAGAGTCAGAAGAAGTAGAGGCTAGATAGCACTTAAAGCTTGGTCAGACATAAAAGAATCAAGGTCATTTATTGCCTCCTAAGTCATCACCATCTTTTGGCTTTTGGCTTGCCACTGGACTTAGATGACTCTGAAGAGAGAGTAAGGCTGACAACTTTGCACAACTATGCTTCATGTAAACCCAATTCATATGCATCAAGATTTCACCCATCATCTATTTTACTCTACCATTATTTTGCTATTTAACTATGTTATTATTTTACTATTTTATTATTTTACTTACCTTGAAGTCCTGTGGCAACAAGCAGGAGATGAAGTAGTAAGCATGAATTTGCTGGAAGATGTAGTCCTTCATGTGGGTGGCTCAGACCACTGAGCTGTCCTTTCATTCAAATCATTGGGATTTGGTATCTGCCAGGGTGTCTGAGCAGCCTTTTCTTAAGGACCATACTGCTCACCTTCTGTCATAATAAAGAGAATGGAAAAGATGTACTAAAATTATATGCATATTTATATACATAAACATTTTTGTAAAGATAATTCCTCTTGCCATTAGTGCATGGAATATGCATAAGCTCAGAAATAGACAGCTCTTGTTGAAAGTCGCTATATCTAAATAGCAACCCCAAGTGAAACAAAGCAAAAAAATGAAGGTCAGATTATGAAAGTCAGAGGTAGATACACATTTTTTTTTCTGGAGTGGCTGCTGTAATGAAGAGCACTATGAAACTAATATAGATTTCACAATCAGATTTAACCAAGTTGACAAGCTTTTTGTTTTCCAAAAGGGGTAAGCAACAGACTCATGACAACACAATTGCCATTTGTAGGAAAACATCACACCACCATCATTAATGCATATGTTCTTCCCATGGAAAACCCTCATGAGGTTAAATAAAAATTTTATGAAGACTTGGAGGAACGTCATCAATGTCAAAATAGGAACAGATTATGAAATATGTCAGAGGGTCCTTGTGAGAAGCAGAGTTGAAAACATCAACAGCAGTGATTACTTACTCCTGAAGACTTGTGCATTTCATGAACTTCTCAACACCAACACTGTCTTCTGTTTACCTAAATACACCAAAACACTTCACAGGAAGCACTGGTATTAAATGGCTTACACCATTATAAAGAGAAGAGACAAAGAGGATGTGAGAGTGATGAAGGCAATGTGTGGCACAGAGTACTAGACCGATAAAAAAACTTATTTTTTTCAAGCTAAACATTTGCATTCAACAAAAGCAGAGGACTCAAGAAATCTGTCAGAAGATTCAAGTTCCACAAACTACAGCTTTTCTTAATGTGTGAATGGCATATTGCTGATCTGAAGGGTAAATTGATTCAGCATACAATTTGAAACAGAAAAGCAACTGGCACATTTCAGAAAATTAGTGTACAGCACCACAGTTTTATCTGGGCCAAACAATATCAAACAGTAGGATTCATTTGCCCAAAATGATGGAAAAATTCAGAAGCTACTAAATGTAAAAATGAAAATTTCATAGGATTTTCCAGTTTACAGTTCACTCATTTCTAAGAAGTTAGCATTTAACTTCATCAAAAATAAAGTACAAATGAATCTTCTAAAGATGCAGGATTTCTGGTTCCATAAGAATTCAGAAGAGATTCAGTTTCCAGCAATAGAAATAATCCAAAGCACTTCTAAAAGGCTTCGAAGACTTTATGAGCCAAAGATCTCTGGTGCATCTCAGCTACTCAGCATTGATGGAATCAGTGATCAGTGATAAAGATATGACCTCAGTGACCTAGACAGAACACTTTCATAGTGTTCTCAATGGGCCATCATAAACGAATGCTAAAGCTATTGACCCATAGAACTCAGGTTGAAGTCAATCATTCTCAACTTTGAACTGAAAAATAGGTTTTGAATGCCATCAAGGTCCTTTCACGTGGACAAAGCTCCCATCAAAGAATGACAAATCAAGAATGCAATGTTCATACCTAAATGAAATGTTCTGAGTTATATGGCAAGAAAAGGTTATCCTTCAGAAGATCAAGAATGATAGTTTAACTGTTAGCTCCTTGGAGAAGGAAGGAATTTATGACCAAAGAAGAAATAGAGAACACTATGAAATGCAAAATAGATAATTTTGATTACATAAAATTAAAGATGTTTTGCACAAACAATACCAATATATCCAAAATTAAAAGGGAAGCAAAAAACTGGGAAACAATTTTTACAATGAATGTTTTTGATAAAAACTTTATTTCTAAAATATATAATGAATTGAGTCAAATTTATAAGATTGCAATTCATTCTCTTTGTCAAATTGTCAAATGATTATGAACAGAAAATTTTCAGATAAATAAATTAAAGCCATTTTAGTCATATTAAAAATCTCTAAATCACTGTTGATTAGAGAAATGAAAATTAAAATCAATTCATACACTTCAAACCCTTTCAGATTTACTAAGATAATGATAAATATTGGAGTGAATGTAGGAAAACTGGAACACTAAAGCATTAGTGGTGGCATTGTGAACTGATCCAACTATTCTGAAGAGCAATTTAGAAGTATGCCAAAAGGGTTATAAAACTCTAGATACCCATTGACTCAGCAGTGTCATCCCTGAGACTATATCCCAAAGAGATCACAAGAGGGGAAAGAATTCATATGTGCCAAAAATTTTGTAGCAGATCTTTTTGTGATGGTAAAAAGTTGAAAATTGAGAGAAGGCCTATCAATTGGGGAATGCCTGAATAAATTATGGTATAAAAATATAATGGAATATTGTCCTATAACAAATAACAAGCAGGATGATTTCAGAAAAGCCTGGAAAGAATTACATGACTTGATGCTGAATGAAGTGAGCAGAACAAGCAAAACATTCTACACAATAAAAGCAAGATTATAGGATGATCATTTATGACAGACTTAGCTCCTCTCATCAATGTATTGATTTGAAAGACTTGGAATAGAAAATTACATCCATGTCAGAAAAATAACTGTGGAAACTAGAAATTAAAGCATACTATTTTCACCTTTATTTTTTGCTGTTTGCTTTTTTCTTATGTTTTTTCCCTTTTATTCTGATTTTTTCACAACATTACTAATATGAAAATATGTTTTAAATGATTATAAATGTATAACTTTTACCAGGTTACTTCCTGTCTTGGAGAAGAGGGAGGTAAAGGAGAGAGGAAGAAAAATATAATTCAAAAACTTGCAAAAACTATTTTCACAAGTAACTGGAAAAATAAAATTCCCCCTAAGAACTGATTTGGCTACCTCCCATAAATGTTAGTATGTTGTCTCATTATTGCCATTCTCTTGGATGATTCTTCTTTCACAACTCATTCTTTAGGATTTGATTATTTAGTTTCCAATGAATTTTTCTATTTTTCCATGGCCCTTTATTACATGCCATTTTTTATTATATGATTTATTTTTATTTTTTTATTATTATATGATAATCTGAAAAAGATGCATTTGCTATTTCTGCCTTTCTGCATTTGAGTTTGAGGTTTTTATGCCCCAGTACATGGTTAATTTTTGTGTAATTTCTATGTATTGCTGAGAAAAAAAAAGTATATATTTCTTTCTGTCTTTATTCAATTTTCTCCATAGATCTATCATACCTAACTTTTCTAAAATTCTATTTATCACCTTAATTTTTTGTTGGTTTTGTAGTTCTATTTATTTCATTCTGATAGAGTAAGGTTAAGAACCTGCACTAGTATAATTTTGCTGTTTCTTCTTGCAACTCTCTTAATTTCTCCTCTAGGAATTTGGATGCTATATCAGTTGGTGCATATATGTTTATGTGGTGAGTTCAAATGTTGGAGTTCTTGTTCTTCTCAAAACACAGCCGGTTTAGCTTAGAGCCCTCCAAATATCTCCAAATCCAAAGGTTCTGTCCTTTAGCCTCTGCCTCTGCTTTCTTCAGCCTTCAATCAGCACAGAGATGGAATGAATCTCTTGTCTCCTTCACTTGGGGCTCGGCTAGCTTTCTGGTGAGTCTTTCAGACCAGCTTGGTCTCAGTGGGGGAAGTGCAGGAGCCCAGCCACCAACTACAGTGGTGTGAGATGAAGATGAATCTGGTTGCCCACTGAACTCTCCACTCGTAGCTTTATCCTCTGAAAACTCTTCTTCTGCCACCAGCCAGCCAAATGGAAAAATATTCTTTCTTGCCTCGGAGAGAGGGCTTCTGGAGTAATTCAGCTGAAATCTCTCAAAGTGCTCTGTGTCTGCACCAGAGTGCTCCTCTCCAACCAGCTGAACTCTCTTCTTCGACCAGCCACCAAATGGAAAAATATTCTGGAATAGATCTCTCATCACTGGCCTTATATCTGACTCTTCTGAGAGAATGGGATTATGGGTTTTCTCCCATAGTGCTCTCTGGCCCTAAGAGCTTTAAGGGAGGTGTGAATTCACAAAGTTACAAAGTTTACTTTGTGAAGCTGGCATACTTGTGAACTCCAATGAGTAAAGGTGTGAACACAATCATTGTACTAATTAGTTCTACTTAGTACCTTGTTTCAGGTTCTGGCCAAAACATCTTCTTGTAAGATTAGATCAACTCTAATTACTTAGCAGTTTGTAAAGATTCCAACATGTGGGACACTGATACATTGTTGGTAGAATTGTGAACACATCCAGCCATTCTGGAGAGCGATTTGGAACTATGCTCAAAAAGTTATCAAACTGTGCATACCTTTGATCCAGCAGTATTTCTACTGGGCTTATACCCCAAAGAGATACTAAAGAAAGGAAAGGGACCTGTATCTGCCAAAATGTTTGTGGCAGCCCTGTTTGTAGTGGCTAGAAGCTGGAAAATGAAAAGATGTCAATTAATTGGAGAATGGTTGAGTAAATTGTGGTATATGAATGTTATGGAATATTATTGTTCTGTAAGGAATGACCAGCAGGATGAATACAGAGAGGACTGGCGAGACTTACATGAACTGATGCTAAGTGAAATAAGCAGAACCAGGAGATCATTATATACCTCAACAATGATACTGTTTGAGGATGTATTCTGATGGAAGTGGACCTCTTCGATAAAGAGAGCCTTAATTGATCAAAGATGGACAGAAGCAGCTACACCCAGAGAAAGAACACTGGGAAATGAATATAAACTGCTTGCATTTTTGTTTTTCTTCCCAGGTTATTTATACCTTCTGAATTCAATTCTCCCTGTGCAACAAGAAAACTGTTCAGTTCTGCACACATATATTGTATCTAGGATATACTGTAACCCATTCAACATGTAAAGGACTGCTTGCCATCTGGGGGAAGGGGTGGAGGGAGGGAGGGGAAAAATCGGAACAGAAGTGAATGCAAGGGATAATGCTGTAAAAAATTACCCTGGCATGCGTTCTATCAATAAAAAGTTATTAAAAAATTTTAAAAATAAATAAATAGATTTTTTACATTGATATTCATTTAAAAAAAGAGAGATTCCAACATGTTTAGTATTAATATTACTTCATTTTATATGGTACTCTTTAGGAAGGTGTAGTTACCATCGTTATTTCTTTTAATTATATCTATTTTTGGTTTTGCTTGATCTGAGATTAGGATTGCTACTTCTGCTTTTTTTTTTTTTTTTTTTTTACTTCAGCTGAAGCATAATTGATTCTGCTCCAGCATTTTACCTTTACTCTGTATATATCTCTCTGCTTCAGATATGTTTCTTGTAAATAACATACTGTAATACTTTGGCTTTTAATTCACTCTGCTCTCCATTTCTATTTTGTGGGAAAGTTCATTATATTCATATTCACAATTAAGATTACTAACTGTATTTCTCACCATCCTATTTTACCATTATGTTTTTTTTTCTTTTCCCCCTTTCCCTCTGAACCAGTGTTTTGCTTCTGATCACTATCTACCTCAGTCTGCCCTCATTTTTTCAGACCCTCTCCCTTTCTTATCCCTTTCCTCTTCTATTCCTATTCTCCCTTCTATTAGCCTCCTTCTTTCCTTTCCCTTTCCCCCTTCTACTTCCCTATAGTGTGAGATGAGTTTCTACATCAAATTAAATATGATATTCCTTCTTTGAGCCAAATCTGATGAGATTAAGGGTCAAACAATGCTCACCCCCTCCATCCTTCCCTCAGCTTCCCTCAAGTTTTTTTTTTTTTTTTTTGCTTCTTTTATGTAATGTTATTTACCACATTTTATCTGCCCTTTCCTCTTCTCCCAGTACAACTCCTGTTCCACCTCTAATTCCTTTTTATATCATCACAAATAAATAAAATTTCACCTACACCTTCTAAGTCTATCCCTAACAAAGATACAGATCTCAAGAGTTGCACTTATCATCTTCCCATATGTGATATAAACATTTTAGTCTTCTTTTCCTTCTTATGATTCCCTTGAATTCTGTATTTGAAGATCATATTTTCTGTTCAGCTCTGATCTTTTCATCAAAAATAATTGAAAATTCATTTGAATGTCTAATTTTTCCTCTGAAAGATAATATTTACTTTTGTTGGGTAGTTTATTATTGGCTGCAATCTAAGCTCCTTTGCCCCTGAGGAGTATCATATTCCAGGCCCTTTGATCTTATAAAGTAATTGCTGCTGGTCCTTGAGGAATCCTGATTGTGTTTCCTCAGTATTTGGATTGGTTCCTTCTGGCTCCTTGCAATATTTTCTCCTTGATCTAATAATTCTGGAATTTAACTAAAATATTCCTGAAACTTTTTATTTGGCATCTCTTTCAAGAGGTGATGGGAAGATTCTTTCAATGACTATTTTCCCCTCTGGTTTTACGATATCAGGGCAATTTCCCTTGATGATTTCTTGAAAAATGCTCTCCAAGCTCTTTTTATATCATCATTTTCAGATGGTCCAATAGTTCTTAGATTTTCTCACCTGGATCTATTTTCCAGGTCAGTTGTTTTTTTCCAAAGAAATGTTTTATATTTTCTTCCTTTTTTTTCATTTTTTTGGTTTGTTTTGTATACTGATTCTTGTTTTTTCTTTGGGTCATTCATTTCCATTTCTTTAATTATAATTTTTAGTGATTTTTTTCATCTCTTTTTGCTTTTGGCCAATAAGTTGCATTTTTCATTTTTTTTTCAATTTCTCCTATTCTGTTTTTCAAGGAGTTATTTTCTTTTTCCATTTTGTCAAATATGTTTTTAAGAAATGGTTTTCTTCAATATGTTTTTTTTTTCATTTCAGCAATTGTATTTTTAAGGAGTTTTTTTTTTCTTCAAACAATTTTTGTGTTTCCTTTTCCAACCATTCCTGCAAAGCTTTCATTTCCTTTCCCCATTTTTCTTCTAATTCTCTTTTAAGAATCTTTTTGAATTCTTCCAAGAGAGCCTTTTGAATTGAAGACCAATTCATATCTCCCTTTGAGACTTCATCTGGAGGAGTTTTCTCTTTAGTGCCCTCAGGATTTGAAGTCTATTCTTCCCTGTATCTGTGAAGGCTCTATGTTCAGAGCTTTTTTTGTTTGTTTGTTTGTTTGTTTGTTTTTGTTTTGTTTTGTTTTGTTTTTTGTTTTTGCTTTTTTGCTCATTTTTCAATGTTAAGATCTGCTCCTTGGTCAAAGGGGAGATTGTACCAAGTTACCTCTACAAGGCAATAGAGGTTTTATGCTACCTTGGGGCTGGTGATTTTGCTGGCTTCCTCCATGAACTGGGTGGATGTGGCCAAGACAAGCTTGTTATGTTGGTGTTTGGGGACTATTTGCCTTCTATAGTTGTGTCAGCTAATCTGTTGCGTCTATATTAGGACAGAGTAGCCAATGCTGATGTATTTTGGCTGAGATCTTCTCACTGGATTCCCTGTGCAGGGTCTCTCTATCATGGACTTCATTGCACTTGTGCCTGAACTGGGCCAAAACTCCCCTCAGCCCTTATCTCACCCCCCCACCTGATTGAGACAGATTTTTCCTGAAGTCTTTCCAAGATATCTTCTGTGGGAAATTTGTTACTCCAAATATTTGTGGGTTCTGTCACTCCAAAATCTGTTCTGAGGCTTGATCTGGTGTTGATTCTAAGGGAAGTCAGGAGGAGCTCAGGCAAAGTCCTGTCTACTCTCTACCATTTTGGCCACACCTCCCATAGTCTTTCTTAATAGGCTGATTCTTCATCTTAAAGAGCCATTTACCTGAGAACTAGTATGGTTTCATAAAGGTCAGAGAAACAACTGAAAACTTCAGTAGAAATGTCAAGAGCAGAAGAAAGTTCTATAGACAATGTTTGTTTCTCAAATCAAGACAGTCAGTCATGAAGTCTTGTAAAAGGTTATGGCAAAATTTGATTGCCTGGACAAGTTCATAAGTATTGTGGACCAGTTTCATAAAGTCATGTTTATGTATGTTTAGACACAAACAAACAAACAAACAAAAAAACAATAGTCTCATGCTTTCCTAGTCATCCATGGAATGAAGGAGGTTTGTGCACCTGTTCTTATGCTTTTTAATATATTATTTTATGGGATGTTGTCAGACACTTTTAATTAAGGCAAAAACAGCATCAACATCAGCCAACAGCATTGTTGGTAAAGTAACCTGAAAAGGCTAAAAGCCAAGACGAAAGCGGAGGGATAGTTTGGCATGTGGTTTTTTGGTCTGGAGATGATTGTATATTCACTACAATCTCTAAGGTTGAAATGCAACAAAGTATGGATCAATTCTCTGCTACTTACGCTAATTTTGGGGTGCTAATCAATACTAAAAAGATTCTTCAATAGTCAGTACCACACTACCTGTACATGAAACCAATAGTTACAGAAAATGGAGATATTGAATGCTATGGATAAGTTTGTTTATCTTGGCAGCAAACTTTCCAGGAATGTACAAAGAGATGATGGAGCCGAATGCACATATTATAAAGTATTGGGGAGTTTCCAATATGTTGTACAGACTTGATCGTTTTATGCCTGTGAAACCTAGACAGTATATGCCACTCCAGGAAACTGAGTCAATTCCATTTGAATTATCTTAGGAAGATTCTAAAGACTTTTTTTTAAATTAAAGCTTTTTATTTTCAAAATATATGTATGGATAATTTTCAACATATACACTTGAAAAACTTTGTATTCCAATTTTTCCCCTTCCCCTCATGCCGTTCTTTGGAAAGCAAGTAATCCAATATATGTTAAACATGTACAAATCTTCTGTACATATTTCTACAAATATTATGATACACAGGAAAAAATCAGATCAAAAATTGAAAAAATGCAATCAAACAATAATAAAGACAGTAAAAATACTATGTTGTGATCCACACTCAGTTTCCATAGTCCTCTCTCTGGATGCACAGGGTTCTCTTCATCACAAGATCACTGAAACTGGACTGAATCATCTCATTTTTGAAAAGAACCACATTCATCAGAATTAATCATCAAAAAATCTTGCTGTTTCATTGTATAATGATCTCTTGGTTCTGCTCATTTCACTTAGGATCAGTTCATGTAAGTCTCTCCAGACCTCTCTGAAATCATCCTGTTGACCATACATTAAAGAACAATAATATTCCATAACATTCATACAATAACTTATTCAGCTATTCTCCAACTGATTGGAATATCTTTCAGTTTCCAGCCACTACAGAAAGGGCTCTGGCAAATATTTTTTTTGCTCATATGAGTCCCTTTCCCTCAGAGATTTATGATCTCTTTGGGATACAAGCCCTGTAAAAATACTGTTTGATCAAAGGGTATCCAGAGTTTGATAGCCTTTGGGGAGTAGTTCCATATTGCTCTCCAGAATGGTTAAATCAGTTCACAATTTCACTTACAAGGTATTAGTGTCCCAATTTTCTCACATCCTCTCCAACATTCATCATTATCTTTTCCTGTCATCTTAACCAATCTAAGAGGTATGTAGTGATATCTCAGAGTTGTCTTAAGTTGCATTTTTTATCAGTAATGATGTAGAGCATCTTTTCATGTAACTAGAAAAGATTTTAATTAATTCATCTGAAAATTGTCTGTTCATGTCCTTTGACCATTTATCAATTGGAGAATGGCTTGAATTCTTATAAATTTGAGTCAATTCTCTATATGTTTTGAAAATGAGGCTTTTATCAGAAGCCTTGAATGTAATTTTTTTGCTAGTTTATTGCTTCCCTTATAATCTTATCTGCATTGGTTTTGTTTGTACAAAAATGTATAAATTTAATATAATCGAAATTATGCATTTTGTATTCAATAATGTACTTCACTTTTTCTTTGGTCACAAATTACTTCCTGCTCCACAGATCTGAAAGGTAAACTATTATTTGTTCTTCAGATTTGCTTATAATAGCACACTTCATGTCTAAATCATGAGTTAATTTCAACCTTATTGATATAGGGTGTTAGGTGTGGGACAATACCTAATTCCTGCCATAGTAATTTCCAATTTTCTCAGCAGTTTTTTTCAAATAATAAGTTCTTAAATCAAAAGCTGGAATCTATGGTTTTGTTAAATACTAGATTATTATAGTCATTGACTATTTTCTCCTGTGAATCTAACCTATTTCACTCATCAGTTATTCATTTCTTACTTAGAATCAAATGGTTTTGATGACCACTGTTTTATAATATAGTTTAAATCTGGTACAGCTAGACCACATTCCTTTGCATTTTTTTTTTCACTAATTCTCTTAACATTCTTGACCTTTTGTTTTTCCAGATGAGTTTTGTCATTATTTTTCCTAGCTCTGTAAAAGTGTTTCTTGGGAATTTGATTGGTATCACACTGAGTAAGTAGATTAATTTAAGTAATATTGTCATTTTTATTATATTATCTTAATCTACTCATGAATACTTGATATTTTTCTAATTGATTGGATCTGATTTTTTTTACGTGTAAAGTGTTTTTTAATTGTGTTCATATAGTTCCTGACTTTGCTTTGGCAGGTAGACTCCCAAATATTTTATATTAATTACAGTAATTTTAAATAGAATTTCTTTTTGTATCTCTTGCTGCTGGACTTTGTTGGTAATATATAAAAATGCTGATGACTTCTGTGGATTTATTTTGTGTCCTGCAACTTTGCTAAAATTGTGAATTGTTTCTAATAGTATTTTAGTTGATTCTCTTGGATTCTCTAAATATACTGTCATATCATCTGCAAAGATTGGTAATTTTATTTCTTCATTACCTAGTCTAATTCCTTTAATTTATTTTTCTTCTCTTTTTATCATTGCTAATATTGCTAATAAAATATTGAATAGTAATTGGTAATAGTGAGCATAAAAATCTCAAAATGAAATGCAGAAAGGCAGAAATAGTAAATGTATTTTTTTCGATCATGATGCAATAAAAATTATATGCAACAAAAGGCCAGGGGAAAATAGACCAAAAATTAAT
Organism: Antechinus flavipes; assembly: GCF_016432865.1. Taxonomy (NCBI): domain Eukaryota; kingdom Metazoa; phylum Chordata; class Mammalia; order Dasyuromorphia; family Dasyuridae; genus Antechinus; species Antechinus flavipes. The sequence continues at coordinate 409,525,953 of NC_067400.1, forward strand.
TGGAAATATCATAAGGAATGAGTGAGACAACAAATCAGACTCAATTGATAAGTTTATCCAAGAAAATTATAATAATGAGACAACATACCAAAATTTATAGGACGTAGCCAAAGCAATTCTTAGGAGAAGTTTTATATCTCTAGATGCTTAGTTGCATAAAATAAAGAAAGAGAATTGGGAATGCAATTAAAAAAAAACAAACTAGAAAAAGTACAAATTAAAGACCCCCAATTAAATTTACTATTTCTGCCTTTCTGCATTTCATTTTGAGATTTTTATGCCCCAATATAAGGTAAATTTTTGTATAGGATTCCAAGAAAAACTGCAAAGAAAAAATAGTCTTTCTGTCTCCATTCAGTTTTCTCCAAAGATCTATCTTAGTTAACTTTTCTAGAATTCTATTTATCTCCTTAATTTCTATCTCACTTATTTTGTAGTTCAATTTATCTAGTTCTGAAAGAGCAAGGTGGAGATCCTTACTAGAATAGTTTTGCTGTTTAATTTTTCTTGCTGCATTCTTAACTTCTTTATTATGAATTTGGATGTTATACCACTTGGTGCATATGTTTACTATTGGTGTTACTTCTTTATCAATGGTACCCTTTAGCAAGATGTAGTTTCCTTCCTTATCTCTTAATTAGATTTTTTTTTTGCTTTCATTTGATCTGAAATCAGAATTGCTGCCCCTCCTTTTTCTTTACTTCAACTGAAGCATAATAGATTCTGCTCCACCATTTTACCTTTACTCTGTATATATCTGCTTCAAATATGTTTTTTTTTTTCTTTTGGAAACAACATATTGTAGGATTCTGGCTTTTAATCCAGTCTGTGATCCACTTATGTTTTATCGGAGAGTTCATCCTACTCACATTCACAGTTAAAATTACTAACTCTGTATTTCACACCATCTTGTTTTCCACAAGTTATACTTTACTTTTTCCTTTCCTCTTTTTCCTCCTCACCAGTATTTTTTTTGGACCCCCACTTCCTTCAAATTGCCCTTTCCTTTTACAGTCTTTCCCCCTTTCTTATACTTTTCTTCTTCTACTTCTCCCTGCTAGCCTTACTTTTTTCCTTTCCCTTTTTCACTCCTACTTCTCTATAGGGTGAGACAAGTTTCTCTGAGAAGCTAAATATGCTTGAGATTCTCTCTTTGAATGAAATCTGATAAGTGTAGGATTAATACAGTGCTCATCTCTCTTCCTTCTTTCCCTCAATTTGTAATAAGTCTCTCTACATGAGATGTTATTTATCCCATCTAATTCATTTTTTCTCATCTTCCAATAGAATCCCCTTTTCTCCATTAGTTTCTTTTTTATATCATCACAAGAAGATCAAATTATACTTGCATCCTTTAAGTATATCTATAACAGAGATAGAGAGCTCAATAGTTGAACATATTATCTTCCCATATAAGGATATAAGCTTTTTAACTTTTAAAAAAAGTTATTTTTTCTTTCCTTTTTCACCTCTTTATGCTTCTCTTGAGTTCTGTAATTAAAAATCAGATTTTCTGTTCAGCTCTGGTCTTTTCATCAGAAATGAATGAAATTCACCTGTTTCATTAAATGTCCGTATTTTTCACTGAAAAATTGTTATGGGCCAGAATCTGAAACAAGAATTCTTACAAGGTGTTAAACCAATGGAATTAATAAATACAATGGTTATCTAGTTTAGCATGGTGCTTAATAGTTCTCTAAGTTCAGCATGATTGATTTAATCTTACAACAAATGGTTTCTTAGTGGTATGATGATTGGTATATACTCAGCATAGAGCATATAAGCTGGAACTTAGACTCAGAGCCAGATTCATTCACTTCACCTCATAGCACCATGCCTGACCTGGCCTCCTGCACTTCCCTCATTGAGACCAAGGCCTGTCAGAGCCAGAGACAGACTCAGAAGAGCTCAGAAAGAGACTCAGAAGGGCAAGACACAGACTCAGAAGGAATGCAAAACTACAGATTCATTCATCCCATCTCCCATCATCATGGTGGCAGAGTTCCTTACTGTCTCCACTGAAATCACTCCAGAAGACCTCTGGGGGAGGAACCAAGATGGCAGAAAAGGCACACGTGACTTTCTGATCTCTCTCATACCCACACTACTAATTATTAAATTCAGCCTCAAAAATAGTGTTTGACAGGTAAAATTAATGAAGATTGGAAGTGCAACAACTTACCAGCCGAAGATAATGTGGAAGATCACCAGAAAAGGTTTGTCCTGAGCAGTGGGAGTAGACCAGCACAAACAGGGATAGGACTAGAGGCTAGCATCCAGAGTAGACAAGGGGTGGGGGTAGTCTCCCTGGCTGGAAATTTTACAGAGCAGACTCTACCATAGGTTGACTGCTCTGCTTTGGTTGCAAAGCAGTAGACCAACAGAGAAATTAAAGCCACAGATAGAGGATACTCTAAAAAACGCCAGAACCTAATAAGCCATACCTAAAGTATGGGTTTCATTAAATGTCCATATTTTTTGCTGAAAAAATTGTTATGGGACAGAATCTGAAACAAGAATTTTTAAAAGGTGTTAAATCAAGAAACCAGAAGTGAGCAAACCAGCACAGGTCACAGCACAGCTCTGTAGCCACATTCTGCAGCACGGGCTTGCTTGGGGCAGTTACAAATCTGCATGGTAATGGGGCGAAGCCTGGGCAGCCTCTAATCTGCACAGTGTGGGGCTTGGCCTGGGGCAAGAGAACTTCCATAGGGGGATTGTGCTCCCCAGGGCAGAGACACTTCCAGTGCTAAGTAGGGAAGGGCAATTGCTAATACCCACAGTGGGCTTTTGGCAGGAGTAGTGATACTTTAGCTTCTCAGCCTCTAGCTCCAGGGCAGTTGCGAATCCAAACACCAGGGCTCTTTGCAGGTACTTCTGCAGCTTGCCCATGCAGGCCTGAGTCACTTCTGATGTGGAGTTTTTCCCAGAGCACTCCTGCAACCCAGTCGTTCTTTACAGCCCATTGGCAGGATAGTTACTGTCCATATCCGTATTCCTGCTCTGCAGAAGAAGCTGGTAACCTCCTAGGCCTGAAGGCAGATCTTAAAGGCTTTTAAACATGAGAAAAAAAATCAAAAGGATGATAAATAGCTTCTATACAGAAAGAGAGGAGCTTTTCAACTCCAAGGAGACTAATAACAGACAGTGTCCAGACAATACCCCAAAGGTCCCCATCACACAAGGCTCTCCTAGAAGAAACTATAAAAAAATCTTAAAAGAGAGCTAGAAGAAAAATGGGGAAAGGAAAGAGAAGCTATGCAAGAGAGTAACAACTTCCTGAAATGTGAATTGGAAAAGGTAAAGAACTCCCAAGAATGCAGGATTTGTGAATTGGAAAAGATAAAGAATTCCCAAGAAAGTAGGATTCGTGAATTGGAAAAAGAAAATAACTCAGATAAAAAAATAGTGAAATGGGAAAAAATTCCATAGAGCAAAACAATTCATTTAAAAATTCAATTGGACATATACAAAAAGAAGTTAAAAAAAAAACTAATGAAGAAAATAACTCATTAAAAATCAGAACTGAACAAAGAAATGAATGATTCCTTGAGACATCAAGAATCAGTCAAGCAAAACCAAAAAAAAAAAAAAACCTACAAAAAAAGTTAAATATTTACTTGGAAAAACAGCAGACCTGGAAAATAGATCTAGGAGAGATAATCTGAGGATTATTGGACTTCCTGAAAATTATGATGAAAAAAAGAGCGTAGATACTATTTTACTTGAAATCATCAAAGAGAACTGCCCAGATGTAATAGAATCAGAAGGTAAAATAGGCATTGGAAGAATTCATCGAACACCTTCTACAAAAGACCCTACAATAAAAAATCCAAGGAATATTGTGACTAAACTTCAGATCTATCAGACTAAGGAAAAAATATTACAAGCAGCCAGAAAAAAGCAATTCAATTACTGAGGTACCACAATAAGGGTCACTCAAGATATGGCTGCCTCAACATTAAAGGATCAAAGGGCCTGGAATCTGATATTCTGAAAGACAAAAGAACTAGGAATGCAGCCAACAATAAACTACTCAGCTAAGCTAAGCATTTTCTTCCATGAAAGAAGATGGACATTTAATGAAACAGAGGAATTCCATTTGTTTCCAAGGAAAAAAACCAGATCTACAGAAAAAAAAAAAAATTGATCTCCAAACATAGGACTCAAAAAGGAACTCTTGAGAACTGAATTTCTGTTGTGTATATACATAAAGACCACATGTATAATTTGATTTTACTGATGTAACATAGAAAAGGGAAGTAGAAATGGAAAGGGTTTAGTGTCAGAAAAAGGTAAAAGGGGAGATAAAAAGAGGGAAACTATATGTGATGATGAGGCAAATGTAACCTATCATATTTGAAAAAATTTAGAAAGGGGGAGGGACATTATGTAAATCTTACTCTCATCAGAGTTGGCTCAAAGAGAAAATAATTGACATATTTGGCTTACAGAGAAACTTCTCTCACCTCATTAAAAAGTGGGAGAGGAAAAGGGAAAAGGAAAAAGAGTAATAAGGGAAGGGTACAAGAAAGGGGAAGGGATTCAAAGGAGGTGGGAGGGATGCTAAAAAGGGAAGCTGCATGACGCAAGTGGTGCACACAAGTTTAATACTTGGAAAGGGAGTAAAGGGAGCAAGAAAAAGAAAGCAAAATCTGGGTATAATAAGATGGAAGGGAATATGGAATTAGTAATTTTAACCATAAATGGGAATGGGATGAACTCTCCCATAAAGTGGAGGCAGATAGCAGACTGGATCAAAAGTCAGAAGCCTACAATATGTTGTTTACAGGAAACACATTTAAAACAAGGAGATACATATAGAGTAAAGGTAAAAGGCTGGAGCAGAATCTATTATGCTTCCGGTAAAGTCAAAAAAGCAGGAATAGCCATCCTTATCTCAAATCAAGCAAAAGAAAAATTGATCTAATTAAAAGAGATAAGGAAGGAAACTATATCTTGCTAAAGGGTAGCATAGACAGTGAATCAATATCAATACTAAACATATATGCATCAAGTTAGATAGCATCTAACTTCCTAAAGGAGAAGTTAAGAGAGTTGCAAGAAGAAATAGACAGCAAAACTGTAATAGTGGGAAATCTCAACCTTGCACTCTCAGAATTAAATAAATCAAACCACAAAACAAATAAGAAAGAAATTAAAGAGGTAAATAGAATATTAGAAAAATTAGATATGATATATCTTTGGAGAAAAGTGAATGGTGACAGAAAAGAGTATACTTTCTTCTCAGCAGTTCATGGAACCTACACAAAAATTTACCAGATAGTGGGACATAAAGACCTCAAAATTCAATGCAGGAAGGCAGTAATAGTAAATGCTTTCTTTTTAGGTCACAATGCAATGAAAACTACATTCAACAAAAAATTAGGGGTAAATAGACCAAAAAGTAATTGAAACTAAGCAAATTATAAACACAATTAATAACTTCACTCAAGATAATGACAATGATGAGACATCATACCAAAATTTGTGGGATGCAGCCAATGTGGTAATAAGGGGAAATTTTATATCTTTAGAGGCTTACTTGGATAAAATAGAGAAAGAGAAGATCAATGAATTGGGCTTGCAACTTAAAAAGCTAGAAAAAGACCAAATTAAAAAACCCCAATCAAATACTAAACTTGAAATTCTAAAACAAAAAAGAGAAATTAATAATATTGAAAGTTAAAAAATAACTATTGAACTAATAAATAAAACTAAGAGTTGGTTTTATGAAAAAAACAATAAAATTGATAAACCTTTGGTAAATCTGATTAGAAAAAGGAGAGCAGAAAATCAAATTAGTAGTCTTAAAAATGAAAAGGGAGAACTGTCTGCCAATGACGAGGAAATTAAAGAAATAATGAGTTACTTTGCCCAACTTTATGCCAATAAATTTGATAACCTAAGTGAAATGGATGACTACCTTCCACATTAACAGAGGAGGAAGTAAATTGTTTAAATAATCCCACATCAGAAAAAGAAATAGAACTAGCTATTAATCAACTCCCTAAGAAAAAATCCCCAGGACTACATAGATTTACATGTGAATTCTACCAAACATTTAAAAAAACAATTGGCCCCAATGGTATATAAACTATTTGAAAAAAATAGGGAATGAAGAAGTTCTACCAAACTCCATTTATGACACAGACATGGTACTGATACCTTAACCAGGTAGGTTGAAAACAGAGGGAAAAAAATTATAGACCAATCTCCCTAATGAATATTGATGCTAAAATGTTAAATAAAATATTAGCAAAAAGACTACAGATAATCATCCCCAGGATAATACAGTATAATCAAGTAGGATTTATACCAGGAATGCAGGGCTGGTTCAATATTAGGAAAACTATTAGTATAATTGACCATATTAATAACCAAATTAACAAAAACTATATGATTATCTCAATAGATGCTTAAAAAGCATTTGATAAAATCCAATGTCCATTCCTATTAAAAACACTTGAGAGAAGTCTTTTCCTTTAAATAATCAGTAGCATCTATTTAAAACCATCAATAAGCATCATATTTAATGGAGATAAACTGGAACCATTCCCAATAAGATCAGGAGTGAAACAAGATTGCCCACTGTCACCATTACTATTCAATATTGTATTAGAAATGCTAGCTTTGGAAATAAGCGCTGAGAAAGACATTAAAGGAACTAGAATAGGTAATGAGGAAATCAAATTATCACTCTTTGCTGATGATATGATGGTATACTTAGAGAACCTCAGAGATTCTACTAAAAAGTCATTAGCAGACTTCAGGCAAAGATGGTGGAGAGGAGGCATACAGCTGTATAAGCTCCGTGTTTTCTCTCAGAATCCATTTCATTACAAACCTCTGAATTAATGCTTGATTGAAAAAAAAAAAAAACCCACAAATAGTTACCAAGAGAAGACATCCTTAAGATTCGCCAGGAAAGGTCTGTTCTTGCTTGAGGGCGGGGACGGTTTTAGATCAGGCACAGGCTGAGGGCAGACAGTGGCACAAGAGGATGGGAGCAGCTCACAGCCGAGCAGACCGGAGCGGGGTGGGGTGTGATCGCAGCAGTCTCTGTGGGGAGAGCTTTGCTACAGGACTGGATAGTTTGCCCTGGCAGCAAGTCAGTAGCCCAGCAGAGAAGCTAAAAACACTGGGGATGAAGAATACAACCCCAAACAGCTGGAGTCTCTCAGGACCTGGCCACCCCACAGTGTCTCAGCATGCTCTCGGAGTCTCAGAGCACAGGTGCAGCACAGTCCTAGTGCCTCGCTGCTGCCCCCACAGTCTGTAGAGAAAGCCCAGTAACACCACCCAGCCCCTCCCCCAAAAAGCAGACTCCATTCAGGGTTTCTTTCTTTTTTTCTTTTTGCTAGTTTGTCTTTGATTTTTCTCTGACAAAATGAGCAAAAAATTGAAAAGGACCTTAACCCTTGACACTTCTATATGGATAGAGAACAGACTCTAAACCCTGAGGAGACTAAAAACACACCGTCTCCTGGTGAATCCCCAAAGGAGGAGATCATCTGTTCCTCAGCACAGATGAATCTCATATAGAAATTAAAAAGGCTCTCACAAGAGAGCTAGAAGAAAAATGGGAAAAGGAAAGGGAGGCTTGGCAAGAGAGTCTGGAGAAGTCATCCCATTCATTTAAAGGCAGAGTGGATAAAGAAATCAAATCCTTGAAAAATAGCATTTGTGAACTGGAAATAGAAAATAGCTCTCTAAAAAACAAAATTGGTGAAATGGAAAAAAATTCCATAGAACAAAAGAACTCATTTGGACAATTAGAAAAAGATATTTAAAAAGTGAGTGAAGAAAATACTTCAATGAAAATCAGAATTGAACAAGTGGAATTGAATGACTCGAGGAGACAAGAAGAATCAGTCAAGCAAATCCAAAAAAATCAAACAATGGAAAAGAATGTGAAATACCTTCTTGGGAAAACAACAGACCTGGAAAACAGATCCAGGAGAGAAAATTTGAGAATTATTGGACTCCCAGAAAAATATGATAAAAAAAGAGCCTTGACACTATTTTCCAGAAAATTATCAAAGAGAACTGCCCAGAAGTCATAGGAACAGAGGGTAAAATAGACATTGAAAGAATTCATTGATCACCTACTGAAAGGGATCCTAAAATCAAAACACCAAGAAATATAGTGGCCAAATGCCAGAACCCTCAGATGAAGGAAAAAATACTGCAAGCAGCTAGAAAAACCCTGTTGAAGTATCGAGGAGCCACAATAAGGATCACCCAGGATCTTGCAGCATCCACATTAAAGGATCGAAGGGCCTGGAAAATGATATTTCGAAAGGCTAAGGAACTTGGTATGCAACCAAAAATAACTTACCCAGCTAGAATGAGCATCTTTTTCCAGGGAAGAAGATGGACATTCAACAAAGTAAGCGAATTTCACCTATTTTTTTATGAAAAAGCCAGAACTTAACAAAAAGTTTGATCTACAAATATAAAACTCAAGAGAAATCTAAAAAGGTAAAGATTAATCTTGGGAACTATATTTCGGCTATAAAGATGTATAAAGAATACATGTATACTTTGTTCTAGACACTAGATGTGGAAAGGACATTGTACCAGAAAAAGGGCAAAGTGGGGATACTACATCTCATGAAGAGGCAAAGGAAACCTATTATATCTGAAAGAAAGAATGGAGGGGGATGAATATAGTGGGTATCTTACTGCCTTCAAAATTGGCTTTAAGAGAAAAATTTTAGACAGATTCAATTTATGATGAAACTTCTCCCACCTCATTGAAAAGTGAGAAGGGAAAAGTGAAAAGGGAAGGAATAAGCTAAACGGAAGGGAATATAGAAACTGGGAGGGAAAAGGGTAAGATAGGGGGAGGAACTCTAAGACAGGGGGAGAGATACTAAAAAGGGAGGGCTGTGAGAAGCAAGTGGTGCTCACAAGCTTAATACTGGGAAGGGGGGTAAGTGGGAAAGAAGGAAGAAAAGCATAAACCGGGGTTAACAAGATGGCAAGTAATACAGAATTGGTCATTTTAACCATAAATGTGAATGAGGTAAACTCCCCCATAAAGAGGAAGCAGTTAGCAGAATGGATTAAAAGCCAGAATCCTACAATATGTTGTTTACAGGAAACACACCTGAAGCAGGGAGATACATGCAGGTTAAAGGTAAAAGGTTGGAGCAAAATTTACTATGCTTCAGGTGAAGTCAAAAAAGCAGGGATAGCCATCCTGATCTCAGATCAAGCTAAAGCAAAAATTGATCTAATTAAAAGAGATAAGGAAGGGCACTATATCTTGCTAAAGGGTAGTATGGATAATAAAGCAATATCAATATTAAACATATATGCACCAAGTGGTGTAGCATCTAAATTCTTAAAAGAAAAATTAAGAGAGCTGCAAGAAGAAATAGACAGCAAAACTATAATAGTGGGAGATCTCAACCTTGCAGTCTCAGAATTAGATAAATCAAACCACAAAATAAATAAGAAAGAAGTCTAAGAGGTAAAGAGAATACCAGAAAAATTAGATATGATAGATCTCTGGAGAAAATGTAATGGAGACAGAAAGGAGTACACTTTCTTTTCAGCAGTTCATGGAACCTATACAAAAATTGACCATATATTAGGACATAAAAATCTCAAACTCAAATGCAGTAAGGCAGAAATAGTAAATGCATCCTTTTTAGACCATGATGCAATGAAAATTACATTCAACAAAAAGCCAGGGGAAAGTAGACCAAAAAATAATTGGAAACAAAATAATCTCATACTAAAGAATGATTGGGTGGAACAGCAAATCATAGATGTAATTAATAATTTCAAGCAAGAAAACAATAATAATGAGACATCATACCAAAATGTATGGGATGCAGCCAAAGCAGTAATAAGGAAAAATTTCACATCTCTAGAGGCCTATTTGCATAAAATAGAGAAAGAGAAGGTCAATGAATTGGGTTTGCAACTAAAAATGCTAGAAAGAAAAGGAACAAATTAAAAACCCCCAGTCAAACACTACATTTGAAATTCTAAAAATAAAAGGAGAGATCAATAAAATTGAAAGTAAAAAAACTATTGAATTGATTAATAAAACTAAGAGTTGGTTCTATGAAAAAACCAACAAAACAGACAAACCCTTAGTAAATCTGATTTTAAAAAGGAAAGAGGAAAATCAAATTGTTAGTCTTAAAAATGAAAAGGGAGACTTTGGCCACTAACAAAGAGGAAATTAGAGCAATAATTAGGAGGTACTTTGCCCAATTTTATGCCAATAAATTCGACAACTTAAATGAAATAGAAAAATACCTGCAAAAATATAGCTTGCCCAAACTAAAAGAGGAAGAACTAAATATCCTAAACAGTCCCATCTCAGAAAAAGAAATAGAACAAACTATCAACCAACTCCCTAAGAAAAAATCCCCAGGACCAGATGGATTTACATGTGAATTCTACCAAACATTTAAAAAACAATTAACTCCAATGATAAATAAACTATTTGAAAAAAATAGGGATTGAAGGAGTCCTACCAAACTCCTTTTATGACACAGACATAGTACTGATACCAAACCAGGTAGGTTGAAAACAGAGAAAGAAAAGTTTAGACCAATCTCCCTAATGAATATTGATGCTAAAATCTTAAATAAAATATTAGCAAAAAGATTACAGAAAATCATCCCCAGGATATTACACTATGACCAAGTAGGATTTATACCAGGAATGCAGAACTGGTTCAATATTAGGAAAACTATTAGCATAATTGACTATATCAATAACCAAACAAACAAAAACCATATGATCATCTCAATAGATGCAGAAAAAGCATTTGATAAAATCCAACATGCATTCCTAATAAAGACACTTGAGAGCATAGGAATAAATGTACTTTTCCTTAAAATAGTCAGGAGCATATATTTAAAACCATCAGTAAGCATCATATGCAATGGGGAAAAACTGGAACCTTTCCCAGTAAGATCTGGAGTGAAGCAAGGTTGCCCACGATCACCATTATTATTCAATATTGTATTAGAAACATTAGCCTCTGCAATAAGAGTCAAGAAAGAGATTAAAGGAATTAGAGTAGGCAATGAGGAAACCAAACTATCACTCTTTGCAGATGATATGATGGTATACCTAGAGAACCCCAGAGATTCTACTAAAAAGCTATTAGAAATAATTCATAATTTTAGCAAACTAGCAGGATACAAAATAAATCCCCATAAATCCTCAGAATTTTTATACATCACCAACAAAATCCAACAGCAAGAGATACAAAGAAAAATTCCATTCAGAATAACTGTTGATACCATAAAATATTTGGGAATCTATCTACCAAAGGAAAGTCAGGAATTATATGAGCAAAATTACAAAAAAGTTTCCACACAAAGAAAGTCAGACTTAAATAATTGGAAAAGTATTAAGTGGTCTTGGATAGGCCAAATGTATATAATAAAGATGACAATACTCCCTACACTTATTTATTTATTTTGTGCTATACCAATCAGACTTCCAAGAAAATATTTTAATGATCTAGAAAAAATAACAACAAAATTCATATGGAACAATAAAAAGTCGAGAATCTCAAGGGAATTAATGAAAAAAAATCAAATGAAGGTAGCCTAGCTGTACATTTGATGTAAATTGTACCTGATCTAAAATTATATTATAAAGCAGCAGTTACCAAAACCGTTTGGTATTGGCTAAGAAATAGATTAGTTGATCAGTGGAAAAGGTTAGGTGCACAAGACACAATAGTCAACTATAGCAATCTAGTGTTTGACAAACCCAAAGATGCTAACTTTTGGGATAAGAATTCATTATTTGATAAAAATTGCTGGGATAACTGAAAATTACTATACTAGAAATTAGGCATGGACCCACACTTGACACCATATACCAAGATAAGTTCAAAATGGGTCCATGACCTAGGCATAAAGAACAAGATTATAAATAAATTAGAAGAACATAGGACAGTTTATCTCTCAGACATGTGGAGGAGAACGAAATTTGTGACCAAAGATGAACTAGAGACCATTACTGATCACAAAATAGAAAATTTTGATTACATCAAATTAAAAAGCCTTTGTACAAACAAAACTAATGCAAACAAGATTAGAAGGGAAGCAACAAACTGGGAAAACATCTTCACAGTTAAAGGTTCTGATAAAGGCCTCATTTCCGAAATATATAGAGAACTGACTCAAATTTATAAGAAATCAAGCCATTCTCCAATTGATAAATGGTCAAAGGATATGAACAGACAATTTTCAGAGGATGAGATTGAAACTATTACCACTCATATGAAAGAGTGTTCCAAATCATTATTGATCAGAGAAATGCAAATTAAGACAACTCTGAGATACCACTACACACCTGTCAGATTGGCTAAGATGACAAGAAAAAATAATGATGAATGTTGGAGGGGATGCGGGAAAACTGGGACACTGATGCATTGTTGATGGAGTTGTGAACGAATCCAACCATTCTGGAGAGCAATCTGGAATTATGCCCAAAAAGTTATCAAACTGTGCATACCCTTTGATCCCACAGTGTTACTTCTGGGCTGATATCCCAAAGAAATACTAAAGAAGGGAAAGGGACTTGTATGTGCCAAAATGTTTGTGGCAGCCCTATTTGTAGTGTCTAGAAACTGGAAAATGAATGGATGCCCATCAATTGGAGAATGGCTGGGTAAATTGTGGTATATGAACGTTATGGAATATTATTGTTCTGTAAGAAATGACCAGCAGGATGAATACAAAGAGGCTTGGAGAGACTTACATGAACTGATGCTAAGTGAAATGAGCAGAACCAGGAGATCATTATACACTTCAACAATGATATTGTATGAGAATGTATTCTGATGGAAGTGGATTTCTTTGACAAAGAGACCTAACTGAGTTTCAATTGATAAATGACGGACAAAAGCAGCTACACCCAAAGAAAGAACACTGGGAAACGAATATGAACTATCTGCATTTTTGTTTTTCTTCCCGGGTTATTTATAACTTCTGAATCCAATTCTCCCTATGCAACAAGAGAACTGTTCGGTTCTGCAAACATATATTGTATCTAGGATATACTGCAACATATCCAACATATAAAGGACTGCTTGCCATCTAGGGGAGGGGGTGGAGGAAGGGAGGGGAAAAAAATTGGAACAGAAATGAGTGCAAAGGATAATGTTATAAAAAATATTACCCTGGCTTAGATTCTGTCAATATAAAGTAATTATTAAATTAAAAAAAAAAAAAAAACAGTGGTCTATACAGGTTTCATATTAAAAAAAAAAAGAAAGAAAAAATAATGATGAATGTTGGAGGGGATGCGGGAAAACTGGGACACTGATGCATTGTTGATGGAGTTGTGAACGAATCCAACCATTCTGGAGAGCAATCTGGAATTATGCCCAAAAAGTTATCAAACTGTGCATACCCTTTGATCCCACAGTGTTACTTCTGGGCTGATATCCCAAAGAAATACTAAAGAAGGGAAAGGGACCTGTATGTGCCAAAATGTTTGTGGCAGCCCTATTTGTAGTGTCTAGAAACTGGAAAATGAATGGATGCCCATCAATTGGAGAATGGCTGGGTAAATTGTGGTATATGAACGTTATGGAATATTATTGTTCTGTAAGAAATGACCAGCAGGATGAATACAAAGAGGCTTGGAGAGACTTACATGAACTGATGCTAAGTGAAATGAGCAGAACCAGGAGATCATTATACACTTCAACAATGATATTGTATGAGAATGTATTCTGATGGAAGTGGATTTCTTTGACAAAGAGACCTAACTCAATTTCAATTGATAAATGATGGACAAAAGCAGCTATATCCAAAGAAAGAACACTGGGAAATGAATGTGAACTATTTGCATTTTTGTTTTTCTTCCCGAGTTATTTCTACCTTCTGAATCCAATTCTCCCTGTGCAACAAGAGAACTGTTCGGTTCTGCAAACATATATTGTATCTAGGATATACGGCAACTTATCTAACATATACAGGACTGCTTGCCATGTAGGGGAGGGGGTGGATGGAGGGAGGGGAAAAATCGGAACAGAAGCGAGTGCAAGGGATAATGTTGTAAAAAAAAATTACCCTGGCATGGATTCTGTCCATATAAAGTTATTATAAAATAAAATAAATTATAAATAAAATAAATAAAAAGCCATTAGCAATAATCCACACCTTTAGCAAAGTTGCAGGATACAAAATAAGCCCACATAACTTATCAGTATTTTTATATATCACTAACAGAATCCAACAGTTAGAATTACAAAGAGAAATTCCATTTAAAGTAACTACTGATAATATACAATATTTCGGAATCTATCTACCAAGGGAAAATCAGGAACTATATGAGCAAAACTACAAAACACTTTCTCACAAATGAAGTCATATCTAACCTATTGGGAAAATATTAAATGCTCTTGGAGAGGGTAAGTAAATATAATAATGATGACAATACTACCTAAACTAATCTATTTATTTAGTGCTATACCAATAAGACTCCCAAAAGACTATTTTAATGACCTAGAAAAAATAACAATGAAGTTCATATGGAAAAACAAAAGGTCAAGAATTTCAAGGAAACTAATGAAAAAAAAAATCTAATGAAGATGGCCTAGCTGTACTAGATCTAAAATTATATTGTAAATCAGAGGTTACCAAACCCGTTTGGTGTTGGCTAAGAAATAGACTAGTTGGTCAGTGGAATAGGTTAGGTTTAAAAGAAAAAACAGTCAATAACTTTAGTAATCTAGAGTTTGACAAACCCAAAGACTCCAGCTTTTGGGATAAGAACTCACTGTTTGACAAAAATTACTGGGAAAATTGGAAATTAGTATGGCAGAAACTAGGCCTTGACCCACACTTAACACCATACACCAAGATAAGGTCAAAATAAGTTCATGATCCACACATAAAGAATGAGGTTATAAATAAATTAGAAGAGCATTGTATAGTTTACCTCTCAGACCTGTGGAAGAGGAATGAATTTATGACCAAAGAAGAACAGAGATCATTATTGATCACAAAATAGACAATTTTGATTATATTAAGACAACTCTGAGATACTACTTCACACCTGTCAGATTGGCTAGAATGACGGGGAAAGATGATGTGGAATGTTGGAGGGAATGCGGGAAAACTAGGACACTAATACATTGTTGGTGGAATTGTGAATATATTCAGCCACTCTGGAGAGCAATTTGGAACTATGCTCAAAAATTATCAAACTGTGCATATCTTTTGATCCAGCAGTGTTACTACTGGGCTTATATCCCAAATAGATTTTAAAGAAGGGTAAGGGACCTGTATGTGCAGGAATGTTTGTGGCAGCCCTCTTTGTACTGGCCGGAAACTGGAAACTGAGTGATGCCCGTCAATTGGAGAATGGCTAAATAAATTGTGGTATATGAATGTTATGGAATATTATTGTTCTGTAAGAAATGGCCAGCAGGATGATTTCAAAAAAGGCCTGGAGAGATTTACATGAACTGATGCTGAGTGAAATGAGTAGGATCAGGAGATCATTATATACTTCAACAACAATACTATATGATGATCAATTCTGATAGACGTGGCCTCTTCAACAATGAGATGAACCAAATCAGTTCCAATAGAGCAGTAATGAACTGAACCAGTTACACCCAGCAAAAGATCTCTGGGAGATAACTATGAATCACTACATAAAATTCTCAATCTCTCTATTTTTGTCTGCCTGCATTTTTGATTTCCTTCACAGGTTAATTGTACACTATTTCAAAATCTAATTCTTTTTGTACAGCAAAATAACTGTATTGACATGTATACATATATTGTATTTAACTTATGTTTTAACATGTTTATCATGTATTTGTCAATCTGCCATCTGGGTGAGGGGGTGGGGGAAAGGAAGAGGAAAATTGGAACAAAGGGTTTTGCAATTGTCAATGCTGAAAAATTACCCATGCATATATCTTGTAAATAAAATGTGAAAAAAATGAAAATAATAAAAGTTAAAAAAAAAGAAATGCTTGTTGTTATTGTTGATGTTTAATATAGATACCCCCATTTGTAATTAAAAGTTGGTTATTATTTCATATGATATAAAGAGAATTAAAATTCCCGTGACCAAGTCTTCATGTTTTTACCTTTAAAACATCACCACCATCCATCCTCTCCTTTCCACCACTGCCACCACTCTGGAATAGTCCACCTGGGCTATGGCAATAACCTGCTGGTTATTCTACTTCAAATATCTCTCCCTTACAATCCATTCTCTATTCATTTGTCAAATTAATCTCTTAGAAGCATATATATGATCATGTCATCTCCCACCCCACACATACATCTCATTCAATACACCTATGTAGCTCCCTATAATGTTGAAAATGAAATAAAATTTTTTCTGTTTGACATTCAAAAATTTTCATAACTCCTCTTATCTTTCTACTCTGCTTACATTTTATTCTTTTCTCCTTTCTCCCCCCTCTTTGACTCTATGATCCATTGGCACCAAAGTCAGTGCTCAAACAATATATTCCTGGCATTTTCATTGACTATCTTTAATTGCAAGAATATTCTCATTTTTCATCTCTGCCTTCTGATTTCACTGCTTTTCAAATATCATCTTCTATAGAAGCCCTTTCTTGATCTCTGTTAATGTTTTCCTCTATTTATTATTTCCTATTTATCCTCTATATGTCTTTTTTGTACATAGTTGTTTTCATCTTGTCTCCTCCATTAGATTCCAAATTTCTAGAGCACAGGAACTGTCTTTTGTATCCTATTGCTTAGTGCAGTGCCTGAAATTGTAGCAGGTACTTTATCAGTGCTGACTGAATGACTCGCTGCCTGACAGAAAATACCTAAATTTAAATTCTGACTCTTTTCTTTACTACATGTGTGGTGTTGGGTAATTTCATCTGTAAAATGAATATGTTGGACAAGGATAAGATTCCTTTTAAGGCTAACATTCAGTCATCTATGATATTTATAGTCATCTATACTTGAAAGAATGAGGGAGCATTGGAAGAGAAATGAGATCATCTAGTTTAGATCTCTTGTTTTTAAGATGAGAAGAGTAAAGATCAGAAAGTTTAAGTAGTGTGCCCAATATACATAGCAGTTTAGTGGAAAAATCAGCATGAGGACCCAGGTCTCCTGAGTTAAAATGCAGTATTCTTCTCATTGATTAATTTATCAACTCAACTATTATAATTTAATCACTATCCTATGTTTGTATCAATGTACTAAGTATAACAGAAAGATTAAAAGCATATAATATGATCTCTAACCTCACTGACCTTGTGGCCTACTAGGATGCAATGACACATAAGTATTTGCAAGACAAAATAATATATAGTAATTTTACAAGAGCAATAAAAATAAAATGCTTTATAAAATATTGATAATGAAATAAGATGAAGGGCTGACAGAAAAATACATAGCTTATGATCTGGACTTTTAAAGAATGGGCAGGATTTCAATATATCAGGTAGGAAATCAAATGAAAAATCACGAAAAATATATGGGAGATATTTATTAATTCAGTTTTTCGGGAGCATATGACATATGGTGGGAAGTCAGATGACATAGAGCTGAAGGAATATAAAGTTCTAAGATCACTGGAGTTTCAATACCAGGCCAAGGTGTGTGAACTTCATTGAGTAAGATATTGAGAACCATAGAATGTGTTTGAGTAAAGGACTCAAATAATATCTATTCATGAGGAAAATTGATTTAGCAGCAATTAAGGGATGTATTAGAGACTAGAGAGAATGGATATAAGAAGACAAGTTAGGAGATTACTGTGTCTAAATGAGTATTAATAAAGGCTGTATTTGGAAGATGTCAAAAGAAAGAGAAAAGAAATGAGGGATAGATTTTGTGGAACTATTGAGGTAAAATCTGCAAAATGTGGAGGCTGGTATGCTATTAGAATTGAGAGAAAGGGAAATATTGAAGACAACACTACCAGTTGAGTAAATAAGAACTGGGTTTAACTGGAGAAAGCATTAAGGGACAAGTTATAAGTAAAAGACAAGTTCAATTTTGAAAATATTATATGTGAGGTACAATTGAGATATATATGTAACCATGTATTTATGTAACCAGGAAGCAGAGGTTCTGAAGCTCAAGGAAAACCAAGTCTACATTTATAAATTTAGAAGTCAATCACATTGAGTT
Organism: Antechinus flavipes; assembly: GCF_016432865.1. NCBI lineage: Eukaryota > Metazoa > Chordata > Mammalia > Dasyuromorphia > Dasyuridae > Antechinus > Antechinus flavipes. The sequence continues at coordinate 409,544,099 of NC_067400.1, forward strand.
GACAGATGAAGCTAGGGAATAAATGAGGTTTCCAAAAAAGAAAATGCAAGCAAAAAGGAATGAAAGTTGAAGACAGAACTTTAGTGAACATCTACCTTAAGGCATTTGAAAAAAGAGAATGAAGTTAGAGGAAGATCAATCAGAAAGATAGAATATCCCAAAGACTGTAATGATTGTGAAAACAAGGGAAGACAGAATACTGAGTAGTAGGAAATACTCAATAGTATTAAGCCAAGGTAAGGAGAATGAACAGTGAGAAAGTTAATTGAAATAATAACTGGAAGATTATTAATGATCTTGGGAACACAATTTTAGGACAAATGTTAAGACTAAAAAGTTTCAATAAGTGGGAAGAGATAAAAGAATTGATAGTAAACAAATACATATATAGCAGAAGTCTTTTTTTAGGATTGGGGAAGTCCAAGTATGGCTACAAGAAGATAAAAAAAAAATGAATCACAGATTAAATATGCATTAGAGAAAGAGTGATTGTTATAGAAAGGTTTGGAAAGGACTGAAGGGGATAAGATCAAAAACACGGAAAGAAGGACTGGCTTTAGGAAAAAGTAAGAAGATGTCATTCTAAATGAAGAAAAAGAAAAAAAAGTTATAACTGTTGCCAAGCATTTATTAATCACCTACTATATGTATGGCAGGTACTGAGCACTAGGATACAAAGAAAAGCAAAAAAAAAAAAAACTATTTATCCCTTTGGGATAAAGAGGAATCTTGGTGGGTGCAGTATAGAGAGCACCAGTCTCAGTCAGGAGAATCTGAGTTCAGATTTTACTTCAGTTGTGTAATCCTGGGCAAGTCACTTACATCAATTGCCTCCAAAAAGAGGAAAATGTGGAAGAGATTCATTGTTCTCCAATCATGTGACCTGATCTTAGTAAATCTCAAGAGGTTATATCATTTTATTAATACATATATGTATAAGGACAGCAATTGAGGTAGGATAGGAGTTTAAGGAAAGAGAAATAAGTTTATAAGAAAATGCATAAAGAATGAGTTTAAGGTACTATAAATTATTAAAAAAATTAAAAGTCAAGCTGAGATTACTTAATATAAATTTATCAATTTACACTTACCACACTGAAGTCCTAGAAAATTATGGAAGAGAAAACTAAGCTCACATTTCCTTCAACTTTGCACTTTGTTGCCAGACTTGCAAAATTTGAGGAATACTTCAAGGCAATAGCAAATAACATATTTGTGACTTCAGCTCATTTTTGTCCCAACAAGACATCAAAGAATAAATCAGGATGTTTTCCTTAAAAATCAGAGTGGTATTTTAAAATATATTCTTAAAAAGTGTTTAAAAGATGTAGTTCCACACATTTTAGAAGAAAACCCATTTGCAGTTCAAACTATTACAAAGTTACTCTGTATGACCCTAAGTTCCACAAACTCCTGAATACAAATTCAGGTTTCAAAATCCAGTTTAAGAAATCTTTATATGTCCAAAATCCCAAGCTAAAGGAAAGAGAGACCTTTCTATAACTAGTCAGGGTTCTATGTTTTTTTCCTAAGACAGAGCTATTTTCACCTCATTGATTTCCCCTGCTGATTGAGTTGTGCTCAGCTGTACCTCAGAGATAGCTTCATTTCCTTTGACTCATTTTTCACTTACATTGAATTCCTGCACAATTAGTGCATTGCTTCACATAACTGCTGACTATTGACAAAATACTATACTTCCCTTTCATTTCCAGTGCTATAGTAACTGCTATTGGCCCCTCTTGAGTACTTTCTACTATATGTCTATAGAAAAAAATTGATCTGTGGCATGCTGGATATCTAAGCTTCAAAATCCTTTCTGAGAACACTAGCATCATTGGCTATAACTGGCCTGATTTCCTGTAGTGAAAGGATGTTGAGCTCAAAACTAGGAAATCTCAGTTTCTGAAACATCCCTGAGCAACACAATGGACAGTGACTTGTTTTCTATTGCTTCATTTCACCTCAGTCTTGAAAGAATGATTAGAAAACGTCTTCATAATATAGTTTATTTCCTGAATTTGGGTCTTGGCTCTAAGCTTAATGACAATACTAGCTGCAATGTAATTTGATTGATTTTTTTAAATCATAGCAATGGGGAATATACTTATTCTTGTTGCCAGCATATGGAAATAAGGACTTTAAGAAAGCCTTCTTATTCTTATTATACCTCCCTGCTTCTTAAATATAATAAAAGTATGCAATGAAAGACCGAAATAGATTGCTAGCAGATAAGTGAAATTTAAAGGGCTTTCTTTATAGTTTCTGAGTTTAAAGGCTTGTTTTTTTGTTTGTTTTTTTTTTATTTTATTTTATATTTTCTTTATTTTTTTTTTGTTTTCATCAGAGATACATCATCAGTATCATAGTATTTACAAAATAATTTACAAATATTATCTCATTTTATCCTTACAACAACCTTATGAAATAGGTGTATTATTTTACAGATGAATAAGCTGAAGCAGAAAAAAGATTTAAGTGAATAGTTCAGTGAAGTGACTGAACTCCATATTTGAACTCCAGGTCATCTTGACTCTAGGGCCACCATTTTATCCATCATTCCACTTACCTTCCTGATACATAGATTGTCATACCTGTCAGCATTATAAATCAATTGTGGAATTACTAAACTAAATAAATAAATAATTCAGGTAAGTCTAATTTATTAGGTGGGTTACAAAATTAGAAGAATTTTTTTTCCAGTTTTGATCACTATACAGGAATGGTTTTGCTCCCTACCCTTTACTCCTCTACTCTTAGTGTCTAATTGCTTCTGTCTTTGACATGAGGCCCAAACATACTCTGAAACTAGTTGAAGCCTTAGGAAATAGAGGAAGTCTTGCCTCTCTGAGATTTTGTCTCAATATTAAACTGTTTTGTTACTGGTGCCCTTTAGTCTGAATGCCTTGTAAGATCCTAATAGCTTCTTGCATAGACTCTTTGGCCTGGGTTCTTGACTTTATCTTGGCTCAAAGCTCTGTATAAATACCTATTGCTTTGCTCCCTAATCCTCTGACCTGTATTTCTGATCCCTCCTGCCTCACTTCATTTGACTTTAAGATCATTTCCTGCCTAGAATTTACTATAATAGTCTTTTCTTCCCTGACTTAGCTGATTTCTCTTAGAACCTTCTCTCTTAACTTGAGCTTTTCTCCCAATTAGACCTATGAAATCTGCATATCTTAGTTGATCTTCCAGAGTTTGACCTTCAACCCACCTGATTATAATTATTGTCAGTTTGGGGGAAATGTAGTTCAAAATGAGGGAGTCTACCCATGAATATATGTGACAAAGAACATGTCTTACAGAAAAATGTCTACTATTTGAACACATAGTAATGAATCTTTATTTCATTACCTTTCCTTAAAAACTTGAAAACTACATGCCTTGTTTTTACCTTTCACTTTAACAAAAACAACCATTTCCAGTTCACTCTTTGGAAAATTATCCATTCTGTTAAGCTTATGCTTCCTTTTTGGAGAGAGAAAAAGACAAAAACCTAGATCTAATAAAAAGAAATTACATGGTTTATTTTATGTGTAAAAGAAGATCTAAGAAACAGAGTCCATTATAGTAGAATAAAATGTAATGTGATATAATCCAAAAGAATGAAAATTAAGAAAATTCAACAGTCAGAATTTTGAGGGGAGAGGGGGAAATTGTCTATGTATGTGGAATTCCTGGTATGAAAAATCAGCAATATCTCACAGTCTTAGAGGGCTCCTTGAGAACAGTGAAAATTTAAATCATTTGCAATTGGTCAGGTAACTAGAAGTATAAGAATTTAAATGCAGAACTGTCTAATTCCAAGGCTCGCTATTTACTGAGTTACAGTGAATGTTCACTTAAAAGTAAATCTTGCAATGCCAAGACATGAATCTTTTGTAAGTGTAAATAGTAGCAATTGTTGATTTTATGTGATAGATGAATAAATAGATTAAGATATATGATGTCGACGTATATATGTGTTGATTTATATATGATGACATAGTTTAAAAGAACAAAAATATTTAAAAGTCACATTTCATATTTATATTTTTAAATTATTATTTTACCACACATTTTTATTTGAGGCATTTTTGTTTTGCCTCTCATTACATGTAATACATTGAAATTTTCATTTATAGTTCACATAAATCATCTCAAATTTTTCTGCAAGCATCCTAATTCACCATTTTTATAGAATAATAGTATTCCACTACAATCATATAGCATAATTTATTCAGCCAGTTCCCATTTAATGGGAATCTCTCAATTTCCAATTCTCTGCCACCACAAAATAAGCTACAAAATATTTTTGTATATATAGTTCCTTTTTCCCTTTTCTTTGATTTCTTTGGCTATAGACCTAGAAGTGGTCTTGCTTTGTCAAAATGAATGCATACTTTTATAATGGGCATAGTTCCAAATTGTTCTGCAGAATAATAGGGTTAGTTTACAACTCCCTTGACAGTACATTAGTGTCCCATTTTCCCAAAATTTCCTCAACATTTATTATTTTCCTTTTTATTCTTGTTATTAGTAACCAAATATATGAATGTAATTGAGATAAATTTATCCAAGAAACAAAATCAGATAGCAGAATAGATTACAAACCAGAATATGACAATATGTTGATTAAAATAAATGCATTTGAAACAGATAAAAACACATAGATTTAACATAAGGGGCTTGATCAGAATCTATTAAGCTTCATGTAAAATTGTTTTAATAAGTTAGGGTATCATTCATTATCTCATAAAAAATAGGTTTGATTAAAAGAGCAGAGAAACTGTATTCTGCTAAAAGATACCATAGATAATGAAACAATGTCAATACTAAATATGTATGTACAAATGACATAGACCTCAAATTCTTAGAAAATTAAATAAGTTACTCCAAGAAATAGATAGTAAAAGCTATACCTGGGGAGACTTCAACTTTAAACTTGAAAGCTATATAAAGCTAACCACAAAATAAATAAGAAATCTATTAAGGAGATTAGTGAAATTTTCAAAAAGTTATTTGGGGACAGTTAAATGGTACAGTGGACAGAGACCTAGAGGATATGAGTTCAAATTGTGCCTTCCCTATTAACTAGTTTTGTGAAACTGGACAACTCTCTTAACTCAAATTGTTTTCCTCCTAAAAGTTATTTTCTCCTGTTAATCCTTGTGTCTCTCTTTAACTTTGGTTCTGCTCAAAAGTCTGTTTTGTTCCCAACTACTGCCTCCTTTAATCTTACCTCCATTTTATCATTTCTGTTCTTATTGTTATTTCCTTTCCTTCCTACTTCCCCATTGGACCAGCTAGGTTTTTATACCTAATTGAGTCTATATATGTTCTCTCTCTTTCCATTTATCCATCTTATTTTACATTATCCAATATAATTGACTTATTTCTATGTTTTCTGTCAATGTAGAGTCTCTTTAACTTTCCTAATTTTTATAAAATTCTTATAAGTTATAGATATTCTCTTTCCATGTAGATTAACTTTATGGAATCCCTTATAATTTCTCTTTAATATTTACCTTTTCATATTTTTCTTAAACCTTGTGTTTCAGAGTCAGATTTTCTATTTGGCTCTGGGCTTTTTCCCAGGAAAACTGAAAGTTCTCTACTTTTCTCACAAATTATTATACTCAGTTCTGTTAGGTAAGTTATTCCTGTTTGTAATCTTAGCTCTTTTGCTTTCCAAAATATAATATTTTAAGCTCTTCATCATTTAATGTGGTAGCTACTAAATCTTGTGTGATTCTAAAGATTACCACGCAATATTCAAATAATTTCTTTCTGAAAGCTACCAGTATTTTCTCTTTGACCTGGGAGCACTGGAATTTGATTATAATATTGCTAATATTTTCATGTTGGGATCTCTTTCAGGAGGTGAATGATGATTTCTTTCAATTCACATTTTATTCTCTTGTTTTTATCCTATCCTTGTTTTGTTCTGATGAGATGCTTTACATTTTATTCTTTTGACTTTGTTTTGTTGTTTCTTTGTGTCTTGTGGAGTCATTATCTTCTACTGGCCCAATTTTAATTTTTAATTCATTGTTTTCATAAGTGAATTTTTGTAGCATTTCCCCATTTGGCTAACTATGGTTTATAAGGTGTTCTTTCTTCAGTATTTTTGTGTCTCCTTTACTAACTCACTAATTTTCTGTTCATAATTTTGTTGCATACTTTTAATTTTTTTCTAATTATTCCTTTACAATTCTTAATTTGATTTTAAAAATAATTTTCAGCTCTTCTAGGAATTCTTGTTGAACTTATGCCTAATTCATTTTTTTTCATTTCTTTGCTCAGAGCTCTTTTGATATTCTCTTCTTCTGAGTTTGTGTTTTGACCTCTCCTAGTTGCTTTTTACATCCAGGTTCTTTTTCATTGCTCATTAAAAAACAACAACAACAACAACAACAACAACAAAAAAAAAAAAAAAAAAAAAACTTTAAACTTTGTGTTAAAATTATTTTTTTCTCCAAGGGTAAAGTTTGAGGATTACATTGTATGAAATTTCAAGATTTTTCTCATGAATTGTTTTCAGAACTAGTTCTATGATTATACAAGTTTTTTATGCTTCCACGATGGTATGATTCTGGGAGAGGTAGGTCATTGTTCTCTGGTCTTCTCTCTAGTCCCTACCTAGAAAAAATCTCTGCTCCCTTAAAACCAGAAGTGTAATTGCTGTTCAAGGTCTTTCTTTCCTTGGGATCAAAATTGTTCCTGTCCACTCTAAAACAGTGACCTGGAAGTAGATATAGGCAATAAAGCTGTCAAATCCTGCCCTGTCCTTTACCCAGTGATAGCACAGGGATTCCCTGTAATCTTTTTATCTATTCCATGATTCCTGACTGTCTCTGGGACAAGAACTCCCAAAGTTGCTTCTGTTCTCTCCACTGCCTCTAAGGTCCATTTGCTACCACATGCATGGTTGCTCCATATACATGGACTACAGGTTAGTCCCCATTTGACTATAAAAACTCTCATCTTCAGACTTCCTAAGTTGTCTTGTGCTGGAAAACACAAACATCAATTGACTTAGTCATTCCTGAATTCAGTTGGAGTCATTTTAAAGTTGTTTGGATGGGAATGTTAGAAAAGCTCATCTATGGTGCTTTATCTCTACCATTGTTTGTTATTTTAAGGATGTGTCAATTTACTGCTATACTTTTCCACTCATCATCTTTATGATTTTCACTAGTCCCTTTCCTGTCCACCACTTTCCTATATGTTCCCATTAGAATGTAAAAATCCCTGAGGGAAAGAACTATTTCACTCTCTAATTTGTAATTCCCTAGAGTGTATTTAAGTGCTTGGTACATAATAAATGCTTAATGAATCTTTTTTAATTTATTTTTTTCAAAATCTCGTTTTGATTTGTGAATTTGTTTTAGACAAATTAGAACTCGCCAAAAGTCAATTATAGGCAATGCATTTATTGTCTATTCACTATATATTCAGAAAATGCCATTAGTTTTAGTAATCAATCAGTGCACAACGAAACTTGAAGCTAAAAATTCTTTGCAGAATCAGTTACAAATTCTCCAGAGGTAACCAACCACAATTAATTTTATGCAATCTATTCACAAACACCTATGTACACCTTAAAATATTTTCCAAAGCCAAACAAAATACTTCTAATATTTTGATAGTTATCACTTTTTATTTAGTGAACACCTTTATTCCTTTCTTATATAGCATACATCAGGTTGATAATCACTTCTGATCCAGGAAACAGTTTCAGAAGATACTATAATTTGATGAAATACCAATCATGGGATTTGTTTTTCTTCTACATGAAAAAAGTTATATGTCACATTTTTTCCTCAAACATCCCCAGGAACTACTTCAGTGTAAATGCTTCCATTAATGAGTCTGTTTGCCTTGGTCTGGTGTGTCTGTTACTAAACTCCAAAGAGTTTCTTATTTGAAAATTCTTGAGTTTTTTGAATGATGCAGTTCATTTTGGGGCTGCTCTACTGCTCAGTCAGTTCAGACAAGAAGTTGCACAAGGATACAGAATTTTCCCTTTGAGATGCCAAAGTCTATTGGGAATGGGTTGGTATTTTATTGCTATTGGGGATCTTTCAGAAGTTTTGAAAACAGAAGATTTTATTTTTTGTTTTGTTTTGATATAGAAAACTTTGACAATGGCTTTGGCAGAATTACAAAAATCTTTATGCTTATAAACTAGAATAACATTTTCAGCCATCTGGCTTTATTGCAGCACCCTCTGAGCAGGGTTAGATATAAAAACAGTTGGCAATTAAGGGATTTAAGGTGGTTTCCTTATTAGTTTCTAAACTAAAAGTATCATATAATACATACATACATACATACATATATATATATATACATACATACATATACATATATATACATATATATACATATATATATGTATATATATATGTATATATATATATATAATAACTGAAGGAGGGTTGTTACTTCACTGTAACAAACTTGTGAGTGGCTCATCAAGGTGAGAAATTCTTTACACAAAGAAACTTATCACATATTATGCCCTTTAGTTCCCTGGCTATATTTCCTTATACTCAAACTTGCACTGCCATTCTTATACCTTCCCTAACTATATCAACCTTCTTTCTTAATCTAAGTCCTTCCTAACTCCCTTCAAGGGTGATTTTTCTTCTTCTTTAGTATTAAACTAATTTCCATGGTGTTCCAGCAAAGTGGAGAGAAAAAAGCCAAGAACACAAGTGTGAATCATTCCTTTTTAACTTCACAATTATGTCTAGATTTAAGCTTCATGAACTAAATTATTTTATTTTAATTTTAATGATATTTTATTGGGGCAGCTAGTTGGTGCAAAGGGTAGAACATCAACTTTGAAGTCAGGAGGACCTGAGTTCAAATCTGACCTCAGACACTTAACACTTCCTTAACTGTGTTATCCTGTATCCTGGGCAAGTTATTTAACCCCAATTGCCTCAGCAAATACACACACACACACACACACACACACACACACACACATTAAATTGTGCTATGTGATTATGATAGAATGTAATTGTTCTATGGGAAATGATGAACAGGATGCTTTTAGAAAAAAAAAAATGGAAAGTCTTCCATGAACTTAAACAAAGTGAAATATACTGTATACACAGTAATAACAATGTTCTGGTATGATTAGCTGTAAATGACTTTGCTATTTTATTTTAGCAATACAATGATCTACGGCTACTCTGAAGGACTTGTGATGAAAAATCCTATCTATACCCAGAGAAAAAAAAAATTGACTGTGTCTCAATATAGATTGAATCATTCTTTCTGTCTCTGTTCTTCCTTTCCTCCCTTTCTCTCTCTCTCTCTCTCTCTCTCTCTCTCTCTCTCTCTCTCTCTCTCTCTCCTTCTTTTCCTCCCTCCCTCCTTCCCTCCTTCTCCCTCTGTTTCTCCTTTACTTCCTCCCTCCCTCTCTCTCAATGGGAGATCCATGTTTTCTTTCACAACATGACTTTTATGTTTTAAATAACTTCACATGTGATTTCTTCATGGGAACTGGGTGTGGTATAGAAAAGAATCTGAAGCTCAAAAGTTTTTAAAACAAATATAAAAGAATGTTTTTAGTGTAATGGGAAAAATATTAAATGAATAGTTTTTGAAAATAAATGTTTGAAAAATAGTGTTTTATTTTTTTTCCAAATACATGCTTAACATTTAGCTTTGCAAATCCTTGTGTTCCAAATTTTCCCTCTCTCCCTTCTACTCAAGACAGCAAGCAACACAATATAGATTAAACATGTGCAGTTTCACCTGTCAGATTGACTAAGATGACAGGAAAAAATAATGATGAATGTTGGAGGGGATGCGGGAAAACTGGGACACTGATGCATTGTTGGTGGACTTGTGAATGAATCCAACCATTCTGGAGAGCAATCTGGAATTATGCCCAAAAAGTTTGTGCATACCCTTTGATCCAGCAGTGTTTCTATTGGGCTTATATCCCAAAGAAATACTAAAGAAGGGAAAGGGACCTGTATGTGCCAAAATGTTTGTGGCAGCCCTGTTTGTAGTGGCTAGAAACTGGAAATTGAATGGATGCCCATCAATTGGAGAATGGTTGGGTAAATTGTGGTTTATGAATGTTATGGAATATTATTGTTCTGTAAGAAATGACCAGCAGGATGAATACAGAGAGGACTGGCGAGACTTACATGAACTGATGCTAAGTGAAATGAGCAGAACCAGGAGATCATTATACACTTCAACAACAATATTGTATGAGGATGTATTCTGATGGAAGTGGATTTCTTTGACAAAGAGACCTAATTCAGTTTCAATTGATAAATGATGGACAGAAGCAGCTACACCCAAAGAAAGAACACTGGGAAACGAATGTGAACTATTTGCATTTTTGTTTTTCTTCCCGGGTTATTTTTACCTTCTGAATCCAATTCTCCCTGTGCAACAAGAGAACTGTTTGATTCTGCAAACATATATTGTATCTATGATATACTGCAACATATCTAACATATATAGGACTGCTTGCCATCTGGGGGAGGGGGTGGAGGGAGGGAGGGGAAAAATCAGAACAGAAGCAAGTACAAGGGATAATGTTGTAAAAAAAAATTACCCTGGCATAGATTCTGTCAATATAAAGTTATTATAAAATAAAATAAAAATATTTTTAAAAAAATTTAAAAAACATGTGCAATTGTTCTAAATATATTTCCATATTTATCATGAACTGAATTGTAGCAGTTACATTAGAATTTTTTCTGAAATGTCAAAGATATGGTTTATATTTACTATGTTTTATTCTAGAGGCTACAAAATCTCTAAGTTCTTTGAGCACAGGAGCTGTGTCTTCTAATTCCTTTGAAACTATCTATGATCTCTAAGATAACATTCTCTATACATAAGAGGTAATGTTTTTCTCATATGGGAAGAGATAAGATGGAACTGACTGTCAACTTCCCAGGCAGTGGCATGCAGGTTGCAACCCATAGGTAGAGTATGCACGTAACAGACGTAACAGAAAAGTTACTTGAGACACAGAGATTAAAGAATCACAGAATTTGAATTGGATGGGATCTTAGTGGCCATTTAACTGAAACCATATCTGTAACGACTATGCTAGCACCCAGGACACCCCAGAATCAGCCAGAATCAGTTTAAGCAAAAGTCCTTAATCTTTCTTCTCAGTCTTTAGACACAGAATTGAACAGGATGAAAGGAAAATCTCCGTGACTGTTTTCTCCTCATCCACTGCCAAGAGTGTGTGTCCCTGACTAGCTTTACTCCACCCCCTAGTCCCTCTGACAATCTTCTATACATCAATCATTGAGCCAGCACGGATAGTGGAAAGGATCATTTTCTAAGCATATGCCCATAGAGTATTGTCCAATCAGTAGTTAGCTTCAAGTGCTCAGCAGTCCCAGCTTCAGTGTATCAACCCAATAATTTCAGCCCTCTACATCTCCTGTTTTCTTTTGTTTTAAAACACCGGTGGTCATGCCATCCCTGACTTCTCAGTGTGAAAAATGTTTAGAAGTAGATGCCAGTCCATTGTCTGCTTTTATGGCTTGTGGCACACCCATAATTGCAAATGCTTGTATAAGGAATTCAGTGACCATTCGGGCTGTCTCTTTTGCTGCTGGTATTGCAAAAGTGGATCCTGAAAAAGTTTCTACCACAACATGGATAAAAGACAGACCACCAAAAGATTTATAATGGGTCACATCCATTTACCAAATTTCATTGGGTCTCAAATCATGAGGGTTTTTCCCTGGAGGCAGGGTAAGAGCATGGAAAGGAAGGCAAGCTGTACAGGCTTTTACTATGCTCCTTGCTTCCTCTCTTGTTATTCCAAATTGCAAACGTAAAGCTCGAGCAGCCTGATGATATTTAGAATGAGATTCCTGGGCTTCTTGAAAATAAAGGAGTATTGGCCAGCATAGTTAGAAGGCTATCTGCCTTTGAATTACCATCAAAAATTGGTCCTGGAAGTCCACTATGCAAGTGGACATGCAAAATATAAATCTTACCTGGATGCTTTCTCACATGCTCTTGAAGTTCCTTGAAGAGCTGATATATATTAGAGGCTACAAATTTTATTTGGGCTGTGGCAATTCTTTGTACCACACCTACTGAATAGGCCAAGTCAGATATTATATTTATATCTCCTGGATAATAAGTAAGAGCTAGAATGATTGCATATAATTCATTCTGCTGAGTGGACTGAAAAGGAGTTTTGATTACTCTCTTTATAGTTAAGTCATGAGAGTATGCAGCACAAATATTATGTTTGGATGCATCTGTAAAGATAGTTGGTCCTTTAAGAGGAACTTAATAGTCTGGTTATCTTTAATGGAGACCCATGTGCAAAATTTGGAACCATGGCCAATATAATTTCCCACTCTGGGATGGTTTCACAGCATACATTAATTTGTGCATTAGTATAAAAGGTGTATATCTCGTCAGATCTTATCCCAGATAATTGTACTGCTCGCTTAATGGCCTTTAATAAAATTCTAGCCACAAGCACTGGGTAAGAAATAATGCTTTGTTCTGGTTGAACTTGGAGGTTCACCCACTTTATCACACTGTCTCCTTGATGAAGGACTGCTGTGGGTGTCTCTTGTGTAGCAAAAACTGATATTTCCAAGGGTTTTTGAGTGAACCTTTTAACCACATTGGATAAAGCCAGTTCAACTTCTCTCAAAGCCTCTTCAGCTTCTTTTATAAGCTGGCTTGGTGAGTTTAAAGCACTGTCTCCCCTTAAAATGTCATATAATGGTTGTAATTGATAGGTAGTCAAGCCTAACATTGGACGCATGCATTGGATATCTCCTATCAATTTCTGAAAGTCATTTAAGGTGTTTAGCTTCTCTGTTCTTAAGAAAAATTTTTGTACTGTGAGCATCTTAGGATCTATTTCATATCCTAAATAATGAAAAGGAGTATGTCTTTGAATTTTTTTTTCTGGAGCTATGTGCAATTTGTAGTATCTTAGTGTTTCCATGATCTTTTGTAGACATTCTTCTAACATTTGTTCCTCAGATGCACATTCCCAATATATCATCCATATAATATAAATAACATAACTTTTGGAAATGCTTTTCTTATTAGAATAAGAGCAGCAACAACATATATTTGACACATAGTGGAGCTGTTTTTCATTCTCTGTGGCAAAACTATCCATTCGTATCTTTTATAAGGCTCAGCTAAGTTAACGCTGGGCACTGAAAAGGCAAATCTTTTCATATCTTCCTTATCCAGAGGGATAGAATAGAAACAATCCTTAATGTCTATAACCCAATGAGGCCATTCTCTTGTCACTTGAGTAGGAGATGGAAGTCCAGGCTAATCCCTTAGTTTCCATCTATTCATTTACTTTTCTTAAATCAGTCAGCATCCTCCATTTTCCAGATTTCTTTCTTACAACAAATACTGGGGAATTCCAAGGACTTAGAGAAGGTTGTAAGTGTCCTTGGTCAAGTTACTCCTGTACTGTATCTAATAAGGCCTGAATTTTATCGCTACCTAAGGGCCACTGTTCTATCCACACTGGTGTATCAGTTTTCCATTGGATAGGAACAGGTGAAAGTATTGGCAGGCCTTCAACAGCAACTCTGCCCAAAAAATCAAAGTACTCATTTTTAATCCTAATTGTTGTAAAACGTCTCTTCCCCACAGATTGATATGGATTTCTTCAACAATAAAAGGAGTAAAAACTCCTGTTTTACCTTCAAATATTTATCTCAAAGGGGTAGCGCTAACTTCAGCTGCTACTGATCCCCCTAAGCTAGACATGTACATGTCTGCCTTAATCTTTGGCCAGTGACTGGGCCAGTTGGCATTTCTAATGACTGTATGATCTGCACCTGTGTCTACCAATCCTTCCAATGGTATAGCATTTATATAGATAGTAAGCATAGGTCGATCGGCTGTCACAGCTGCTGTCCAGTATATTCCTGCATTTTTTTCCTTGGAGTCAGAATCTAGGCAACTATCACCAGATTGTGTATCAGGGTTCTGTATTAGTAAACCTGATGCTACTACTTTTCCTGGTTGATAAGTCCACATCGTCTACCTGTATTAGTGGCTGGGATATTATCTACACATTCCCCAGTTCCCTACATCAGTGTTTGGATGAACACTGTTTTGTAAGTACTCTCAGGAGGTGAAATGGTCAAGCCTACTGTGCCTGGAGGTAAGGAATATATAAGCTGGAGAGGAATAGATTTCACCTCTTCAGGGGGTATGTCAGTTGTCCCAGCTACATACAACTCTATTCTCCCCAATTGTAATCCCTTTCTCCCATCAGGTTGCTTTCTGGCTGGTTGATTGTATAATCCCCTTCTCCCATCATATGGCTTCCTGGATGATTAGTCATGTCTGGGTACTGGACTTATAGGCACTCTCTGGGTGTAGCATCAGCTGCCATCATGCCCCAAGTATTTTTTGTCTTGGGCCCTGGGGCTGGGCCTCTCATACCATTCCCCTGAATCATCTACCTTCTGAGGCCCAATGGAAGCCTCTGTTACATTTTGGACATGGGGTTTTGGGTCTTGTTCTCCCACCCTGTTGTCTCACTCTGTCTGTATGCCAACATTGAGCTTTCAGATGCCCTACTTTACCACATTGAAAGCATTGACAAATCTCTCTGGAAAGCCCTTGCCAAAAGGGACCCTGTCTCCCTATGTTTGGGTTTGGGGAAGTCTGCATCATATCCTGGCTATAAAAGACTTTTGTGCCCACTGTGGCACAGTGTCTTATGAGCTCCTCTAAAGGAGCATCCTTGTGTAGTCCTAGTATAATTCTTCTACAAATCTCATTAGCATTTTCTTTAGCAAGTTGCCTTATTATAATGTCTGTTACTGCATTTTCACCATTAGTTTTCATGACAGCAATCTGCAGATGTCCCACAAAATCAGCAAAGGGTTCATTTGGCCCTTGTGTTATTTTTGTGAAGGCTTCACCCTTGTCACTTTTATTGGGAAGTGAAGTCCATGCTTTGATAGCAGCAGCAGCAATTTTCCCATATGCCCAAAATCTGTAATGAAATGTCTGCAGAAGAACCTATGCCTGTTAGTTGGTCACAGATGATTAGAGGATTAAGTCCACTTTGACTGTTTTGTTGGGCTTGTATCCTACAGAGCTCACTATATTCAGAAAGCTACAACAAGTTTTGTCCAGGTTCTAAGCATGTCCTTGCTATAGACTTCCAGTCCCTAAGGGTTAAGACTTCATAAGCTAAATTCTGTAATAACATCTTTACATAAGCTGATGTAGTCCCATAAAGAGTATAAGCTTTTTTCAGGTCTTTGAGGAATTCTATATCAAAAGGAGTGTATCTTCTACTTTCTTGACCTGAAGAGTCAAACTCTTGAATCATTGGATACATTTCCAGTTGCAAATCACTTAAATTCTGGCCTTCTTCCCTGGCTTTAACAATCTAGTCATAGGAGGGGGTGATTTTTTTTGGGGGGAGGTGATGGTGGTGTTATAGCCCCTACTACTACTCCTTCCCCCTCCATTCTGGAAGGTGAAATAGATGGGGGTATGTCAAGAACCAGTTCCAGTTTAGGGGGGATTGAAGCTGCTTTGTGAGAGCGAGAATCACCACGCCCTTCACCCTGCCCTTTGCCATGCCCTTCATCCTCACTTAACTCCTCATGCCCTCTGGTGATATCACTGTTACTCCTTCCTTTGTCCTCCTCATTTTCCTCACACTTCCTCATCTGACCATTTTTAGAATTTTCCTTTTTTCTACTGGCTTTAAGGCCAATTGTATTATGTTGTATGTATAGAATGTCTCCTTGGAAATTGAATGAGTACCTTTATCATTGTAGTATTCACATAATTAGTCTCCTACCAGCTTCCAATTATCTAGCCCTATCTCTTCTTCCTTTAAGAACCAAGGGGACATGAGTTCTAATGTATCCAAGAGTCTAGCAATCTGTTCCCAAGTTGTAATTAAGCCTTGTCCCTTGATCAGCTTAAGCATGCTTTCTTTGGCATCTGCTTGGGATGGGGGTGAGTGTGGGGGTGGCGCCGGGGCTAGGGCTGGGGGAGAATCTTTTTTCCCAATATCTGCCCCATTGTAGCTAGAAAAAGGTTACTATTTTAGCCCTTAACAAAGTAAGTTCCATGTTTGTCTATTTAAATGCTCGCCCTATTTCCTGGTCACTGGAGACTTCTTCAGTGAAGTTAGGGTCCTTGGTTCCCATTCTTGGGCGCCAAATGTAATGACCGCACTCGCACCCAGGACACCCCAGAATCAGACGGAGTCAGGATAAGCAAAAGTCCGTCTTTATTCTTGGTCTTAGACTCAGGATTGAACAGGATGGAAGCAGATTCTCTGCAACCACCTTCTCCCTCATCTACTGCCAAGTGTGTGTTTCTGGCTCCTCTTACTCCATCCCCTAGTCCCTCCTACAATCCTCTATACACCAATCATTGAGCCAGTACGGATAGTGGAAAGGACATTTTCCAAGCATATGCCCATAGAGTACTGTCCAAATCAGTAGTTAGCCTCAAGCACTCAGCAATCCTGACCTCAGTGCATCAACCCAATAGTTTCAGCCCTCTACACTTATCAAAAAAGTTTCAACATTTTAGTTGGCAAGTTAATGCTAACTTTGACTTAGATATATGTACTGAGAGGATACCTTCTTCACATTGGACTAGTTCTAATTAAATGTTTTTTTTTATGTCATGCTTCAATTACTTCTTTACAACTTTCCACTTACTCTCTTTGTTTTGTACTTTAAAAACAAACAAAACCAGTCTGATTTCTCTTTCAGCATGTCAATCCTTTAAATACTTGAATATATGTATCATGTCCTTCCCTGGGCTTTTCTTATCCAAGCTAGACATCCTCAGTTCCTTTATCCAACCCATTTTTTAAATTGGACTCAAGTTTTTCATTATCATTCAAATTGACTTTCTCTGAATACTATGCATCTTATCAATGATCTTAAAATGAGGGAGGCACCCAGAACAGAACACATTCCTTCAAATCTTGTCTAGTTGGTTCAGAGGACAGAAGGTATTATTCACTCATGTTCAATTATTTGTGCATAATTATGTACCTGTAAGGAATTTTATCTGGTATTCTGGGATCATAGTTGTCTGATATGCCATATTCCCTCTCCTCTAGTAAATTTTGGTCCAGAAATTTTGATTCTTGGAGACAATAAGATCTGCATTCAAATCTCAACTTAACTCTAAAATACACTAATTATGTAATCACGGACAATCTCTCAGGGTCTCAAGTAACACTGAAAGTTGAGGAAGTTTCCATATTACTTATTACATAGACTTATGAACTCATAATTCCAGAACTGTGTAGTACATACAATACAAACATACAATAACCACCTTGAGTGAAAGCTGAGGGAACTGGAGCATATTAAAGTTAAGACTTTCCTAAAGTTAAATAGTGAGTCATGGTAAATTTTAAGGTAAGGATTTTATTTCTCCTGTCCAGGAAACTGTTCTGTTAACTAAAAGAGAGGGTTTCCTGACCTTTTTGCACATTTTGTATTCAAATAACATATTTCTCTAAGACCATTGAAAATTTCTCACTTAGTTATAGAACTTGGGAAACCCATAACAGAGAGAGAATTAAGCAAGAATTTTAGCAAACAAATTAGCATGTGGAAGAAAGGTGATGTAAATAGCCCCTATCTTTGGCAGCCTGAATTTCCACTATCTTTGGCATCCTGAATTTCCACTATGCTAGATCACGCTTTACAACACAGCTAAGACATTAACAAGTGACGGTTTCATGCACTAGGGCTAGTGATTTACGAAGTTAGCTTGCTGATTTAATAGAGTACTAGAAAGGATTGTTGTTATATCAAGTAAAAGAATCATAAAATGGTAATGAATGTTATGAAACTTCATGAATTTTTCATCCAAGGGCAGGCTGTTGGATTTTTCTTAAGGTTAAAGAGCACATAGAATATAAATCTGGCCAAGGACAGAAGCTGCCTGAAGTTCATAGTTAGGGAGAATTGTTTCCTTATTGAGCAAAGGATATCTGTGTCTATTTTTTCTTCAGGAATGTGTCAGGATCTAGTAAGAGAAAAAGTCCTGCTTCACCAGAAATCACTTTAAAAGAATCTCTAAAGATTTGTGTTTAGTTTTGTTCAATTGTTCTTTGTGATCTCAATTGGTGTTTTCTTGGCAAAGATACTAAATTGATTTGCCATTTCCTTCTGCAGCTCATTTTAAACATGAGGAAACTGAGGCAAAGAGTGTTAAGTGACTTGCCTGGGGTCACACAACAAATCTGAGATCATATTTGAACTCCAATCTTCCTGACTCCAGGGCTAATACTCTAACCACTGTACCACTTAGCTCCCCTTTAAAAAAAAAAAAATCCTAAAAAGCTTGAGAGACCATTTTTTTTTTTTTTGCTGAGGCATTTGGGGTTAAGTGACTTGCCCAGGATCACACAACTAGAAAGTGTTAAGTGTCTGAGACCAGATTTGAACTTAGGCCCTCTGACTTCAGGGTTGGTGCTCTATCCACTGCACCACCTAGCTGTCCCGAGAAACCATTTTTAAGCAATGAGTACATTTGAAATTTTTCAATGAAATTAAGAAGTATTTAACCAATGATTATACTCAGTCTTCTACTACAAAATGAGGAATCATTCAAATTGGCATAATGCATATAAAGCATTGGAACAGTCTTTGTTTAGGATTATAGAAGATCTGCCACATGTAATAATAATATAGCCATAATATAATAATTGACATATATTTAAAGTGTACAAGTATATTACATTCATTATTTCACTTAATCCTCACAAAGACTATGTTAGCTGAGTACTACAGTAATTATCCCCATTTTACAATAAGAAAATTGAGGTTATGTGGTTTGTCTAAAATTATATAGGTCTCTATTTCCAAATTTAGCCCTCTTTTCACCCTTCTGGATAAGTGTGTTTAGTAAGATTGTTTTTGAGTTATAAAATCTCATTGTGAGGTGTACATTATATAACCCTATCAATTTATTAACACCCCATTTCTCTCCAATCAGTTGTTCCCTTTGAAAACATGAATCACTACTAATCTCAAGGAGACAAGTGAAAAATTTAAGATTAGTTCCAAATTTATTATTAGTTTGGGCAGAAGGTTTTTCAAACAAGGTTTTGCCAGAGCAAGTTTACTTTGATAGAATACCTGAAACCTTTGAAAAGAAGGAAGTGATAAAAAGGGGGTTTCTGGATGAGGATATTGGTGCTCTTCTTCTGGTCACTCTCTAGGGGAGAAGGGCAGGGATTTTCTAACAGTTGGGTCATTCAGGCATCCTACAATAATTTAGGCTTGGCTTGGTTTTTGAAAAAAAAATTTTAAATGTGAGCTAGTTCTCTGGTATCTCAGATCATGCTTCTTCTCATGCAAGAAAAGATAAGATGGAACTGAGAGAGTCTACTTTGAGAGTCTATAAATAGTTTTACTCTTCAGGTAATCACTTGAGCCTGGAAAAGCTGATACTATGAGGGTTGCCTATAGAGAAGGAACACTGCTTTAAAGGAAATTCATGTCTAATGAGATTTGGAGGTAAGCTAGAGTCATGAAATGTGTATGGACAAGTGTGTGTGTGAGTGTGTGTGTGTGTGTGTGTGTGTGTGTGTGTTTATGAGAGATAGAGAGACAGCGAAAGACAGAGACAGATAAAGAGACAGAGACACAAAGACATAGAGTCAGAAAGAAAGAAAGGCAGACAGACACAGAAACAAAAGGGGTGAGCTATTCATTCATACTGGCTCTACCTTGAAAGAGGTAGAGATGTCAATTTTAAAAAATATAGAACCAGAGAATTAAGGCCTGAAGGAATCTAAGAAGTCATTTTGTTCATTACTTTCAAGGTAATGTTCAAGGTTTCTTATAAGTAAATAACACAGGCACAGGGATGACACAGCATACTGGAGTTGGAGTCAAGAAAATCTGGATTAAAATTCAGCTTGATATATGAATGTTATGGAATAATATTGTTCTATAAGAAATGATCAAGAGGATGATTTTAGAAAGACCTGGAGAGACTTCCATGAACTGATGCTAAGTGAAATGAGCATAACCAGGGGATCATTGTACACAGCAACATCAATATTATATGACAATCAATTCTGATGAATGTGACTCTTTTCATCAATGAGATAACTGATGCCAGTTCCCATGATTTTGTGCTGAAGAGAGCCATGTACACTTAGAGAGAGAATTGTGGGAATTGAATGTAGATCACAAAATAACATTCTCAGTCTTTTTTGTTGTTGTTCGCTTGCATTTTGTTTTCTTACTCATTTATTTTCTTTTTTTATTTGATTTTTCTTGCATAGCAAGAGAATTGTATCAAAAGGTTTATACATATTGGATTTGATTTATATTTTAATATGTTTAATAAATATATATTGGATTGCTTGCCATCTAGGGGAGGGGGTGGGATGTAATGTTCTTGGTGGTTTTCTGGAAGTCTTGGAGCAGCCTTCTTTTCAGTTCAGTAATCACCACAAGAGTAGCCAGGGGTTAAAGTCCAAATCCTTTATTATCTCTTTCAAAGTCTTGTTGCCTTTCATGGAGCCTGGTTAGCTTTCTTAAAGGCCTTCTGGAGTCTTGATTTCAGTGGAGAAAATGCAGGAGGACAGATCTGCCACCACAGGGTGTAAGATGCAATGAATGAATCTGAGTCCAAGGGCTTGTGCTTCAGCCTCCAGTGCACTTGATTTTCTCTAGCTCTGAAAGAATCTGGCTGAAGCTCCTAGCTTATATGCTCTACACTGAGTATAAACTAATCATT
Organism: Antechinus flavipes; assembly: GCF_016432865.1. Lineage (NCBI taxonomy): Eukaryota > Metazoa > Chordata > Mammalia > Dasyuromorphia > Dasyuridae > Antechinus > Antechinus flavipes. The sequence goes on from NC_067400.1 coordinate 409,564,862, forward strand.
ATATCACTAGGAAACCACTATTTGTTGTAAGATTAAATCAATTATGCTGAACTTAGAGAACTATTAAGCACCATCCTAAACTAGATCATTGTCTTTATCAAGTCCACTGACTTAGCACCTTGTAAGAATCGTAGTTTCAAGTTCAGAGTTCTGGTCCATAACAGTGGAGGAAGAAAGAGAAAATCTGAAACACAAGGCTATGCAAAGGTCAATGTTGTCAAACTATCTGTGCATATGTTTTAAAAATAAAAAGCTTTAAAAAATAAAAAATAATAATAAAATAAAATGCTTGAGATGCTTACTAGTTGGTACACTGGGAAAGTTTCTTTACCTCTGTTCAACTGTAAAATGGGGATGGCAATAGGACCTACATCTTAAATTTATTGTGGTAATCAAATGAAATATTTGTAAAAAAAAATAATAATAAATTAGCACAATGTACAATAAGTAATATGTGCTTAATGAATTTTTGTTTCCATCTTTGGGCAAAAAGAAATTCAAGCCCAGAGTCCAAAGTCAATAATAATTTCCATTATGCCATGCACATGCACAGACTAAAACTACGACAAAAAGGATTTATATTAATTATTTATATTACATTTAGTCAGTAAATAAGCATTTATTAAACACCTACAATTTGCCAGACACTTGTATACTAATAGAAATGAGATAAGCTATGAAATGTCTTTTTCTGAAATCTTTAAAAAAAGAAAGGTCTTTAGACTTTAACCAAAGACAGTAATTGCTGGAATTCCTTAAAAACCAAAGAAATAAGGTAGAAGGAGTAGTAAGTATCCAGGGAAAAGCACTAGAGTGTAAAAGGGGAAAAAACATGAGCAAAAAAAAAAAATTGGAATTTGACTACAGTTTATACCAATGATTTCAATGTGTGGTGCAGGGATCTCTGGGGATTATTATTGATCTGACTTTTTATTGATTCAAGTATTTAAAGACACAAACTTTTCCCTATAAATTTTGGTATCCTTTGTTTACATTCCCAAAATTGTTTATGTGGTCTCATTGTTATGTTACTTTTCAAAGTTTACTATTTCAAAAAAAAAAAAAAAAGAATGAATGAAAAATCACTAGATTCTAGAATTAGGTAATCTAGATTCTCAGCCCAATGTTGACATATACTAAGCATATGGCTATAATTAAGTCATTTAATTTCTCTAGCTTTCAATTTCCTCATCTATAAATGGGAATAGGAAAGTTCTAGCTATGTAGCTCAGACAACTTATTACTTCTTACTAGTGAAAATATTCTTAACAGGGACATAAAGAAAATTCTTCATGTGCCTTAAAGTTTAATCTAAATATAATATTACTTTAAATAAGACTGAATTGTGTATATTATCTTCTATGTTCAAGTAACCTCATCCCACTTCTCTAGGAAAAAAAAACAGTACTATGTTTTTTATTAAAATTGTATATGTATGATTAATAATAATAAAAATATAAAGGAACAAAATATTCAGGTAGAAAAATACTATTCCACACCCACACTTTATTCATTGATATTCCATCTTTATTCAATAAATTCATATTGTTTTACTCAACATTCATTCAATATATTCAAGATTCATTCAGTAATCAATATACAAGTATCTACTATGTTTTAGGTACTATCCTATGTGCTGAGGATAAAAAAAGGAGGCAAAAGACCATCCTCAACCTCCAGAAGCTTACAGTCCAATGCGAAATAACCTGAAAACAAATACATACAAAGTAAGCTACATGTAAGATAAATAACAAATAATTAACAGAGGGAAGACAATAGAACTCAGGATTAAGGAAATATTCTAGTAAAACATGGAATTTTAGTTGAGGCTTAATAAAAGCACTGACTAAAGACCAACACATTGTGCCAGATAATGAAGTAAAATATACAAAGGTGAAAAGCTACAGATAAAAATGAGATATAATCCCTGCTCATAAGAAACTTTTAAGGAGCAATAAAATACATGCAGATAAATTTAATATTAAAAAAAGGAGCTGTTGATTTCCTCAGGGTAGCTGTGGGATTAAGACTGACAATTTCTCCATGATTCATAGTCTTTGATTTGTTTCAGACACTAAGAGGTAAAGTAACTTTCCAGGAAGACTCAATCGATATGTGTCAGAGCTGAGACTTGAACTCAGGTCTTCCTGACTCCAGGATCACCTTCCTATCTTCTATGCCACAATGCCATAAGGATTTTAATGTTTAAAAATGGGGGGGTGGGGGAAGAAACTCTTATTTAGTCTGTTGCAAAACAAAAACTCTTTGGCAGAATTGTAATTGAAGTAATTCAATACCTTGTTGATAATTAATAAGTAATCTATGATTACATTCTTACTGTGGGGCTTGTATACAGGAAGTGTATTGACCACATAGCCTCATTTATAATAGGGAATAAATAATTTATAATTTCTTCCTCACATAAATTAGACCACATTTGCTGTTCACTTACCCTGTGTTAAACTGAGTTATAATGGCATTACCTATTCGATGCCACACTGTTTTTCAAAAATGGAAATCTTGTTCTTAATATCCAGGGGAAAATATCCTCTTTTGGTTTACACCGTATAGAACTGCATGATAATAAACAGTTTCTGTGCAAAGGAAGCTATTTGTTCAATTCTCTGTCCTGTCCCAGGCTAAAGAACAAAGAAGGAAAGGGGAAGCATGACAAAAGGTTTCCAGCAGCAAAGGATTTATAGTCAGGATCGGTTTTTATATGTTTTCATTCATTTTGAATGAATACAAAGAATAATCTTGTGGCTAATACAAATGCAGCAAACTGGGCCATTACATTGACAGTGTGATCTATCCCACTTCACACTGCTTTATAAGCAGAATGTATCATTCTTTGGAGCTCTCTTCTGGTTAAATAATTGTAAGAAATATATCTCTTGCCATTACTTTTATTGATAAAACACAGCATGTCGTCCTAATTCATCCTTCCGCTACTATATTTTATCATCATCTACAGTGTGATTGGGATTCTGATCACCCAGTATTCTGCCCCCAGATTGAAAGCCTCTATCTCCTCATCTGTTATTCCTCATGAGGCAAAGCTCTGGTGTGCCATCTGTTTTATCACAAAATTTTTGCTCCAAACATTCACCGAAGTCTAAGACCCTAGAAAACTATATAACCTTAGGGTTCTTTTGGAAATACCCAAGAGTTCGCTGTTATGTTTAGCCTCTTGGTTATTGAAATGATTTAATAGGCAAATAGTTATAACATTTAATTTGTGGATTTGATTTGTGGTTGGTGGGATTTGTGAAATCATTTTAATATTTTATTGACTTTTGAAAGCATCCTCATTAAGTAAAAGATTTAAGAGACTGAACATTTTAGCTAAGTATTTAAAGCTTTTTTTTTAATTTTCCCCCAACTGACTGCCCATATCTTAGAGATTAAATTAAATCTTAGAGAAAGGGGGTTTTCTTTCTTTCTCATTAAAGATTTTAACTGAGATTTCCCTTTTGTAATAACCAACTACAGTTTAACCAACTACAATTTGCTTTTTTTGCCCTGGTACTGGAATCTGTTTCTCAATTATTTAAAAAAAAAAGTTTTGGAATTTGACAGCTGAAAGTTGGCCAATTATTTCACTTAATTGATAAAAAGCTGTGTAAGAATAAAAGCAGGTGATTTTACTTTGTTGGTGTTCAGTCATTTTAGTTACAGTTGACTCTGTGACGCCATTTGGGGTTTTCTTAGCATTTAGAAAACCCCAAATGGGGTCACAGACTCAAATGTAACTAAATGCAATTTACCATTTTTCTCCAGTTGAATTTACAGATAAAGAACTGAGGGAAACAGAATTGTGACTTGTCATAGAGCTAATAAGTATCTGAGACTAGATTTGAATTTAAGATTATGAGTCTTTCGAACTTTAGAATTGGTACTCTAACCACAGCACCATCTAGCTGCCCAATTTTGCTTTTAGCTTATGTGACATGAGATCTAATAATAAAAGAAGCAATTGCCACAATCATACTTAGGAGTGAGAGAATGTAGTAGTAGTGGTAATGGTGGTTATAGTGCTGTGTGCCATGTTAAGCTCTGATGGTACAAATAAAAATAATAATCCCTCCCCAAGGAACTTGTAACTATAACAAGGACACAGCAGATGCATAATTCTGTTCATACAAGTTGAATATAGAATAAATGGAAAGTAGTCTTAGAGAGGAAGTCTTTAGCAGCTGACGAGGAAACAAAAGGAAAGGTCTCCTAAAATATATGAAACCTGAATGAGCCTTAAAGCAAACCAAGGAGTTTACAAGACCAAAAATGAGGGGCAAATGTTTTCCAATATAGGGAACATCCAATGCAGAGGTAGAAAAATAGGAAATACAGTATTATTTATGAGAAAAAGTAAGAAGGCCAAGATGGCTAAATCCCAGTATATGGAGATAAATAATTCATTTTTGAAAAAAAAAAAAAAGGAAAGGAAAAGCCCAATCTGTGAAGAGCTTTAAATGCCAGAATTTATATTTAATTTTAGAAGTAATGAGAAACCATTGGAATTCTTTGAGTTGGGGAATGGCATGGGCATACTAATGCTTTAAGAAAATTATTTTGACAACTACTTAGAATATGGATGGGAGTTAGAATTCACTTGACGTGGGTGTCTGATTAGAAAGATTTTGGAATAATCCAGGCAAGAGGTAATAAGGGCCAGAACTAGGGTAGTAGTTTTGTGAATGAAAAGAAAGGAACTCACATGAGAAATGTAGAGAAAGAGGCAGAGAAAGAAATTACTAGATACAGTAGCTGAATGGATGTGGGGTTAGTGAGAGAGAATACTTCATGATAATATTAAAAGTATACAGTAGAGAGGCATGTTTGGAAAAGAAAATAGATGACTATGTCCTGGTTTTGGACATGTTGAATTTGACATGCCTACAGAACTTTGTTTGAAACATACTAGGAAGTTAATGATTTGGGATCAGAGCTCAGGAGAGTAAAACCCAAAGTTGATAAATAGATTTCTGAATCTATCTAGAGATAATAATTGAAGCTAAATGTTCATCAAATGAGTTAAAACAGCCCAGTGGGATAGATGATATCATTAGGCCATTTTTCTGATGATAAAACTGAGTTTCTGAATAAGTGACCTGTCCAAGGTCATATAATAATTTCTCTCTGTGGCAGTTTTTGCACCAAGAGTTTCATGACTCCAAGTCCAGTGCTCTTCCCATTACAACATGCTGCCTCTATAAACTGTTTGGCAAGAAGTCATGAATTTGGAGTATTTAAAGACTAAAGTTTAAAGTACCATTTGAAATATTCCCTTTCCTTTAATGTTCATCTCAGGTGCCCTTCTTTCATAATAGCTAATAGCTCAGTAGAAAGTAGTCCTTTTTTGCTAAAATGGCATAGCATTTTACACTCTATGCACATATCACATTTTAATTTATATTGAGAGACAGTGTGGAATAATAGAATATAGTGCTTAGAATCAAAAAGACTTGGATTCAAATTCTACCTCTCATACTTCCTAGCTGTATAACTTTGGTTACTTCTCTTAGCCTGAAATATATAGTTACCTGTAATCTAAAGGTACTGATTCTAAGCATATGTTCCCAGAAGGTTAAAACAGATAGAAAGGCCCTATATCTATCAATATACAAGTTACCCTATGTTTTGTGGTCAAAGAAACTGGGAAAAAATAAGTGTTCGTAGACTGGAGGATGCCAAACAAATGATAGTATGTAGATATAATTGAATATTACTGCTTTATAAGATGTGATTTATGAAGGTTTCAGAGAAATAGGGCAGAATTATATAAATAAATATAGGATAAAATAAGCACAAGGAAAACGGTATGCACCATAACAACAATGTCAATGGAAAGAACAAGTAAAATTAAATTCTGTGCAAGAATAATGATCAAGGTTGGATCCAAATAAAAGCTAAAAAATGCATTTCCCTTCAATCATTGCAGAGGTGGGGAATTATAGGAATGGAATATTGTATATACTGCCTGATGTAGTAATGTGTTGAATGATACTACTAAACTGTTTTTTTTTCCTTTTTTTTAATTTTTTAATCTTTTTCTAAAGAGTATTATCTGGACAAGTCTTTCAGGAAGGGAGGCAGGATATATTCAGAAAGACTGAATGTGATTTTATAAAGTCAACTAACATTAATTAAACACCTGTTCTGTTTCAGGTAGTATGCAAAATTCTTAGATTAGGATATAGTCTCTCTAAGGTCCTTTCCAACTCTTGATCTAAGAGCCTATCATCTATCAAATTATAAATGGTTTGCAATTTGCATTGGTGGAAAGAATCCCCATATCAACAAAATGACAAATCATTTATGTTTGGGGGAGCACTTTGAGTTTTTTATTTCGTTTTGTTTTGTTTTTGTATTAGACCTGTGACTTCATTGGTAAAGGAAACATGTAGTGAACAATTGCTCTCTCCCAGTGCAGATCAGCACCTTCTCTCCAACTTTAACTTTAGAGAGTTGTCTGGGCACTGAGTGTAAATGACTTGGTCAGAGTTCTGCAGCTGATATGTGTCCACATCTGACTTTGCAATAGTAAGCTTTCTGTCCATTTGAACCTTCTACACCACCTAGCATAATTTAATTAATTAGTCTTTCCACACCTGTAATTCCATCAGTACAGGGAGCTCTTGTAGAGGAGTTTCATCTTCCAAAGCAGATAATCATCTTCTCAGAAATTTGTACTCTGAGATTTGCTTACAGCATGGAAATATCACATAGCTTGCCAAGAGTCAAAGGATGAATATGTTGTAAAGATAAGTCTGAAACTCATGTCTTCCTAACTCCAAGGGTAGTTTTCTATGTGCTACCCATGTTATCTCTTCAATTTATTTGCATTTAGCTGGTCAAACATTTATTAAGTAACCAGACGCTGAGTTAAGCACTAAACATACAAAAAAGTATCAAAAGACAGTATAAGCTTCAAAAAGCTTATAATCTGTGTAATCTCTGTCTCTCCTTATTCTATACTCAAAATAAATCAGATTACTTACAAACATATCCTATGCTTTCTACTCTGCATATTTGCTTCTACTGTCCTCCATACACAGATATTAGCAATTGAATTCCTATCCATCTTCTAAAGACCAAGTGGAATGCAAAAACTCCCAGAAAGCATTTCCATATTCATACCTTCCAGGTCATTAGCAATTTATGTTAGCTAAACTATGCCTTTTTTCTAGTGCCTAGAACAATGTATGGAATATGGTCAATATAATAAATGAATGAAGTTTCTCTCACTCATGTTCTTGTATTGGACAGCATTGTTAAAACCTAATTATTAAAAGAGTAAACTTCTATTCTCTTATTACATTAAAATCAATCATGAGCTTAAAAATTAAAAAATATATATAATTCCTATGATCCCATCTTTGCATCATGGTAAGAATTCAGGACTCAATAATTACATGCATATATATTTATGCATGTCGATATTGTGTATATCCACATTATTCTTCCTTTTGCTGTTCCATTTTCTGTCTCCTCAAGCCTTTCCTTACTTTTTTTCACATGGTTCCTTGATGTAGCTGTTTAAAATGAGTCAAAAAAAAAAATGAAAACTGAAAGCCAGTGGATAGAATGTTTACAAACACAACCTGTTCAATCCTGTCAAACCTGATCAATCACCCAGCTGAGCATCTAGGCACTCCACCATATACAGCTGGTCATGGAACTCCCTTGGGGCCAGTTTCTTTTCTCCATGTGAGTCAGCCTTGTTCATGCAGATTACTTGTAGTTTCTGATTACCCACATCAGCATTCCCCTTTTGTGGCCATGGATAATTGGCAGATGGTTGTAGGTTAAAAAAGATTTTTATCACCATTGGTAATTGTTTATAATTTCAAATCAGTAAAAACAAAAACCCAAATAGGCCTCTGGAATTGCCAGAGTTTTTGTCTAGGCATTGATATTTTACTCACGTTAATAATTCATTACTAATATTTGTGTATTGTTTTAACATTTGCGAAGCAATATACAGATATATTGGTTTATCTCCATAACAACCCTATGAGCTATGTGTTTATTACCATCCCCATTTTACAGATGTAGAATATTGATGCAAAATGAAATGAGCTATTAAATATTCTAAGCCTAAGCTTAGTTAAGTATTCTAAGACAGAATTAATATTCGGATTTTCCTGAGTCCAAGTACAGGACTAGAACTAGCAGCCAATATAAACATGTTCATTTTCATGCACAATATTTTCATAAGAAGTTTGCAAAAGAATATGACCAAATGAAACTCATAAAAATCTTAGAACAGAAGTTGGACATTGGTATGTCCACATTTTGCAGTAATGTGTGCTCTGAATTAGACAAAAACCCATCCAATCAAAAATTGTTTTCCCTGGAGGCTGGAAATGGAGGAATTGAATGACTTTGTCAAACACAAAAGTTGTTACACACAGCAGGCAGAGGAGATTTCACCATAAGGACCAAGAAACTGCTGGGAAGAAGAAGAGCCAAATGAAGGATACATTCATTCTGATATTCAAGACAGGAGGGGAGACACTAGCCTGCACAGCAAGTTTGCAAGTTGCCAAAAATAATCCAAAAGAACTGAGAATTCAGAACAGAATTCTTGCCATGACTGAGATTATAATTCTCTAATTATCAACTGGAAGTATAGCTAAATCTTCCCTATTATGTCCCATCACCCAAGAGACAGTTTCTTTACTCTAGTATATAATTTTTTCTAAGGATTGTGCTGTCCTATGTCCTTGGGGAAAATAATCTAGTAACCTGAATATGTGCAATGTAGAAGTGGCAGAAACTATATTCCCTGTTCTTTTATTTTTACATGTTTAGTTTATAAATACATATTCCTTGTTTCCTTGTCTACAAGTAAACTTCCAGGACAGAATTTAAGGATCTTGAAGTTTCTCAGAGTTCCTAGGAAGGAGGCTTGAGCTAAGCTGAGATACAATGATCATCCAAATTATTCATACTTTAGGAATTTTAAAGTAGAAAATGGATTCTAAGTATAATAAGGAAAGTTAAACAATTAAATTCTCTGAGAGGGAAAGGGGAAAGAAGGGAGATGATGAAAGCAAAGAACAACTTTTTTGTGAAATTTTTCAATCTAATTCTCTGATCTGCAGAAAACTAAGAAGAGTGGCACAAAACTCACATTTCAAAAAGTATAATACTTCTGGGGATTAATAAATTGATAGAGATATTCACACTTCTGTCTTTTAAGGAGTGGGAAAATGGAGAATTTATTTTCCCCTTGTGACTCCAGCATGTTTGCTGTACTAAAGAAAATGAGAAAACAGAAATGTTATATGGAAACTTTAAAATTTTGTTCTAAATCTTGCAATGTATAAAATTAATCTTATAGATTATGAGCAGGAATATAAAATCATATAGAACTGTTTTGCTTTCAGTAGCTCAATCCATGAATAAAAAGGAAATCATAGTTTCCCATTAATTTATTGATATGTTCATGCTGAATTGGAAGAAGGAATTTTTTAATTAATTCAATGTTAAATTCTTCACATTTACTGTAGCCAATAAACTCTTGAAATTCTGCATTTTAATTCCTTACCTCTATCTCAGTCTATAACTGTTAGAGTTCAAATGTTGGAGTTTGTTCTTCTCAATGCACAGCCGGTTTAGAGGCTTGGAGCCCTTCGGATGTCTCCAAATCCAAAGGTTCTGTCCTTCAGCCTCTGCCTCTGCTTTCTTCTGCTTCCAACCAAGACAGAGATGGAAGGTCTCTCTTATCTCCTTCTGGGGAGCCCAGCCACCAACTTGCCGGGAGAGAGGGCTTCTGGCGTAGCTCCACTGAAATCCGTCAAAGTGTTCTCTGCACCAGAGTCGTTCCTCTCGAGTCCAGCGCGATCAACCAGCCAAGAGGAAAAAGTGTATTCTGCCATAGATCCCTCATTGCTGGCCTTTTATCTGCCTCTTCTGAGAGAATGGGATTATGGGTTTTCTCCCATAGTGCTCTCTGGCCCAATGAGCTTTAAGGGAGGTGTAGAAAGTGTACTTTGTGAAGCTAGCATACTTGTGGACTCCAGTGAGTAAAGGTGTGAACACAAGCCTTGTCTTAATTAGTTCTACTTAGTACCTTGTTTCAGGTTCTGGACAAAACAACTTCTTGTAAGATTAGATCAACTCTAACTACTTAGCAGTTAGTAAGGATTCCAACATATAACAATCTAATTCTTAGATGCCTAGAATTCTTAGAATAATGTGTGATGTCATAGTAAGAATACTTTCCATTATTATAGTTTCTGAAAATTTATCTTTAACCCCTTAATTGCAAGATGCAATTCCCATAGTTCTCTCATCATTCTTCACCACACTTAATATTTTTCCTCACACCTGTATCATATATAAGGGCAGGCAGGTGGCAAAATGGTTCTAGAGTTAGAATTCAAATTCAACTGCAATCACTTAGTAGCTGTGTGACTCTGGGAGGGTTACTCAGATTCTCTCAGAGTCAATTCTTTCATCTGTAAAGTGGAGTTAAGAATAGTTAATAGCTAACTCTCAAAGTTATTGTGAGAATAAAATGAAATAATATTTATAAAAAAATTTAAAAACATTAAAGATATGTGTTTTGTGTAATGTGTGTAAGGATGAAAATACTTGTTTTTGTGCCAGTAAAATCATTACTGTGATTCTATAATGCAAAGCTATTAAAAAAAAAAAAAACCTTAGAGGACATCTAGTCTAATGCATTCACATTATAAAGAACATTGAGAGTCATGAAGCTGAAGTAACCTATCCAAAATTATATAGGTATGTAACAGAGCCCAGATCTAAATTCTGTTTTTCAGGTTTTTAATCTAATTCTGTTATACTTCAGATAAGTCATTTACAGATATATGTTACATAATTTATATTATAAGTTCCTAGGTTGTAGTGCAGTCAAAATTTTTTTCTTCTTTTCTTATGTTTGCATCAATTTGTTACTTATTATTACATCAAGCATAGCATTTTATATACTAAATCTAATAGATGCTCATTAAATTGAACTTTTGTAAAACAGGTAATTATTTGATGTTAAAGAAAATTAAATAAACTTACTAATTATGTTTTTAAGTAGCACTTGCAGAAAAGTACTTATCTAGGTAAAGAAATAAATCCAGGATAGGAAAAGGAACTAGCCTTACAATTTCAATAGTGTAAGAAGTTTCTGGTGAATATAATTCCTCTATCAATGCAGAACTATAACTTATTGTCTTAGAAAGCTGCTTGGGGTACCAAGAAGTTAAGTGTCTTGCCCGAAGTCATTATGTGTTGGAAACAGGACCTGAACTCATATCTTCCTGGCTGTGAAGATGGTTCTCTATCTATTTTATCACAGTCTTCCTCATATATGTGTGAATATATCATATTATGTGATATATAATAATGTAGCAATAAGTCCAAAGGTTTAATATGGTTTTAAACTATTTAAAATATTAAAGCTTAAGATTAAAATAAGACTTTAGGGATATACTCTTATATAATCATAATATGTTATTATATTATAATTCATAATGTATCATATATTATAATTTGCTATGAATTATATTCAAATAATATAAGTACACATATGCTTATTATATATTAAAATTTGTTATGTGTTACATGTAGATAATATATGCACATATATGATATGCACAAAGTGCTTCAGATGAGGAGGATGGGAATAATACAAAGAATTTCTAGTTTTTTTACTCTGAGCTATGCATATGTTCCCCTCCATGCTTGCAGCAATCATAGCCACCTTGCAAAGGGACAGATCCTAATCTTCATCGCCAGATTTCAGAATGTCTTGCCATATTTGGTCCAAACGGGAAAAAAAAAAAACACAGCTTAATTAGCTTGCAGCAAAGGAACTAGGAACTCTCACTTGCTTATCAAATGTGAAGTGTCTTAGGGGAAAGAAAACACCCAACATGCCTGAGTTATTAATTATCAGTTTACAGTTTGTCTTCACTTGGCAAAACAATTCACTTTTCAAAAGATTTTTATAACAAGTCTTGGGTAGAGCTAGAGAAAACATTTGTGTTTGTGTTCAATCTGGCTATTTCTACATATGTTCACTGTGACTTTAGGAACAGAGCCATAGGGAGAAGGGAAGTTTACAATCATTTGCATTATGCAGATAAAATAGCAGTTTGGATTGGTAGGCCATCTGGGTCAGAAGAAATATCATTACTAATATTTATAACTCATATTTTCAAAATATTCTTGAGGGAAACAATAGTAATAATTTTTAAGAAGGAAGCTAAAATGGTGGCTATAATCTTAACTCTCAGTGCTCCCAAATAATAATTCCAATTTGTTTGTTTGGTGTTCAGACTCCGATTTGGACTTGGACTCAATTTGATAAGAAAAGGAATCCTAAAAAAAAAAAAAAGAAAAGAAAAGAAAACATATTGCTGGAAGCTCATGAGCTAGTCCTATTGAGTAAATAAAGATCTGCACAATGCCTTGAAAATGGAACATTTTTTTTCTGGGGACCCCACAAGAGAAAGAGGCTAATGCCTTATGTACTACATTTTATACATTAAAATGATCTAGAGAGAGAGATTTGCATGAGAAAAACAGCACTGAATTTGTAAGATTTGAATTCAAACTCTGCTTAAGAAATTACTAACTGTAAAAAAAATGAGTCCTCAAAATTATCTGTTAAAGTGTTATGAAATATTAAATTCTTTTTGAATCTTTAAAAAAAAAAAGAAAAGTAATCCTATTCAGTTATTTTTTCCACAAGTGTTTTACCATTTAAGGAGTTTCTATCAAACATTAGAATAAAGGACAATGTAAACAGATCATCTTTAAAGGAAATCAGGATAGAAACCAGATAATGAATGAAAAGATTTCCATAGTGCTCCACTACATTCTTTGCCTACAACAAAATACCTTACTCCAATCCATGAAAGTGGTACTTGTGAATATATGTGTATGTGAATATGTGGGTGTATATGTGTTTGGAGCAGGGTGAGGGATGAGATATCTAGGGCATGCTCATGTTCAGAGGATAATATGATTTATCAAGAGCAGAAAGGAATACTTAGTTCTCTCACACATCTATCCCCTTGATTCCACATAAATGCCACATCCCTATCACTTCTTGCCTAGATTATCATAGCAGTCTCCTAATTGTTCTCCCTGACTTAATTGAAGCTCTTCTTTTATCTGCTCCATCCTCTATATCAGGGCTTCTTAAACGTTTTTCCATTTATGACCTTTTTTTCTCCCAAGAAACTTTTATGCAACCTTGGGTAAATATAGCTATATAAAATAAATATACAAATCAAACATGTATTTGTTGAAGTTCATGTTCTTCTTTAAAATAATAGTTCTCTCTGTGTGAAAGCAGGTTTCTTGGGGAGGTTTTCTGGAGGCAGCCTTAGTTTCAGTTAAGAGTAATAATCACCCAAAATGCAGCCAGCTGGTAAAAATGCAAACGTTTATTTTCTCCTTCCAAAATAACCCGGTTAGTTGAGGCCTGTCTCTCTGCTTGGTTCTAAGAGCTTTTGCAGCTTTGCCCTTTGCTTCTGCCTCTGCTTTCTTCAGCCTCCAGAGCCAGCACCAAGTTGAATCTGTCTTGCCTCTGAGAGAGGGCTTCTGGCTCTCAATCTCCCAGAGTACTCCTCTCCGATCCCAGTCAATGTTCCAAAGTAAAACTTCTCACTCAGAGAGAGCTTCTGCCTGAACTTATTTGATGCTCCCCTCTCAATCTAAATTCAGCTGAACTCCCAACTGAGTCTGCTTCTTATATATCATCTCCCAAAGGTTGACTCCTCCTTCTGGAGGCACACCTAAGGGAGGTGTGAATTCACAAAGTTACAAAGTTTGCTTTGTGAATCTCCCATACTTGTGAACTCCAATGAGTAAAGGTGTGAACCATTGTATCAATTAGTTCTACTTAGTACCTTGTTTCAGCCCAAACATCTCCTTGTAAGATCAGATCAATGATACTGAACCATGCTAAATTAGATGATTATTGTCTCTATCAACCCTAATGATTTAATGGTTTGTAAAGATTCCAACATGTACTGATAATAAATCATGATTTTGTGTGATTATACTCACTCACATATATCATTTTCTTTTTTTGGAATTCAAAATTTTATTTGTTTTTTATTCTTTTATTTCTTTTTTATTATAGCTTTTTATTTACAAAGTATATGCATGGGTAATTTTTCAGCATTGACAATTTCAAAACCTTTTGTTCCAATTTTTCCCCTCCTTCTCTCCACCCCTTCCCCCAGATGGCAGGTTGACCAATACATGTTAACTATCACATGTATCATTTTCATTGCACACACCTATCCCTTTCACTCCACATCAATAATAGCACCCTATCATCTCTTGCTTAGACAATTGTAGTAGACTCCTAATTGTTCTTCCTGACTTCAAGCTGATAATAAATCAATCAAACAGTAGTTATTAATAATCGACTACTGAATATTGTCAACACTTTTTTGCTGGCCATAAAAGGACAGAAATAAAATAGACTCTCCTTCAAGGAATTTATATTCTATTGTGAGAAATAACATAAACATCTATAAGTATAAGCAAAATAATACAAAGTAAATACAGGGTCATTTTGATTTGATTATACTTATTATTGATGCTATGCAATAACATTGGTCAAATTTCATATAGAATGTGCATACAGCTATCAAGTTTCTCTACTGTATATTTTTAAAGACCTGCTTCAAATAGTATTTTTTTCTTTTACTATCATATTTAGAACTAGAGAAAAACTGTTTACTCTGTTATTCTTCCTTGAACATTTCCTTTCAGGATATTCTTTTTTGAAATCAAATTAATTCAACTCCTAAATAAGTCTGTATTATAATTTCCCAAATCTTTTCTTCATTGTAAAAGTCAACCATCTTGAATCGTCCCCTCAAGCATATAAGAAATTATACCAAGCATAGAGACACAGGGAAAATATTCTGAATGTTTGTAAATAGTTGGAGCACTGCCTGAATGATCTCCATTTTGGTCAGTTTTAAATATGATGATCTGGTCAAGAGGCCACAGGAGGAAGGATTAGCCTTCTAAGTAATGGATCAAAGAGAAGCTTGCAACTTCAATATTAGATATGGTTCAGGGGAAATGCTTATGAAAAAGACTGAACTGGGAAAGATAAAGGAGAAATGAACCTGCCCCATGACTTTCTCTAAGATAAAGTATTGAATTCTTAAGAATGTACAAACTTATAGTTTTCTTATTTTGTGTCACATCCCAAGTCTAATAACTCCTCTTTCACTGCAGTCCTTCATTCAACTGAAAATGGAAATCATGTCTATATAAGACTCTTTTCTCCAGTTTAGTCATCTTCAATTCCTTCGTTTAATTCTAACACATAATTTCTGTACTTTGTGTCAAATTTGTATTCTTCTCCTTGACATATTCTGCTTTTGACAATGTTCTTCCTAAATTTGGTATTCAGATTAAATACAATATCCTACTATATCAGTGTACAAAAGGACTATCATTCATCGTCTTTGTTCTGAGAACTGTTTTAGTAATGAAATCAAAAGCCATATTAGATTTTTGCATATTCTTTCACAATGTTGATTTATACTGTGGTCCATTTTAAAAGGTTTTTTTTTTTTCATGATCCATCCTCTAGCCAGAATTCCAACATCCTGTTCTTGTATCTTTCCTTTTTATAAACCCACACAAAAGCTTTATATTTATTCCTATTACATTTCACAGTTTTAGATTATGTCTACTATTCAAACCTGCCATAATCTTTTTTTAAATTTCTTATTCTGCCATCCTATATATTTCCAGCTGCACATTATCCATAAATTTGATAAGCATGCTTTCCATGCCACTAATGATAATGTTTAATGTGTCATGACAGCACCAAGGACAGCTCCTTCATGTTTTTGACCAAAGACATACTTCCAGGAGATCATTGATGCATATATTCTCTGAATAGTCATTTTAATCAATTGTAAATTACTTAATTATAAAATCAAACAATGCATTTTCCTGTCTTATTTACAAAATATGGGAGAAAACTTTGTCAAATGTTTTCCTGAAATCTAGGTACATATGTATTAGATTCTTCCATTCAGTTATGTTCAACTCTTTGTGATCCCATTTGAGGTTTTCCTGGCAAATATATTGGAATAGTTTACTGGTTTTTTCTTATTCACTTCATTTTATAGATAAGAAATTGAAATAAATATGATGAAAAAGATTGAGATTTGCCCAGCAACACATAACTAGTAAGTTCTACATAGTATAGTCTGAGGCCAGATTTTGAATTCAGGAAGAAGAATCTTCTTGATGCAAGGCTCAGCACTTTATCCACTGCACCATCTACTTAATCTGAGATTCTCCTGACATATTCTGATTATTTTGTGAAAAAGAAATTAATTTAACCTAATTAATTTAACTTATTCCTACTGAATACTTTCTGATTAGTTTTAAAAGAATGCATGTGCAATAGTGACATGCAGAATTTGAGGTCAGACTAACCTACATTTGAATACCAGGATTACAATTTACTAATCATATGACTTAGAGACTGTATCTTAAACTCGCCGATCCACAATTCTTGATCTGTGATATGAATAATCTGGACCTGTAAAGTCACTTATAGCTACAAATCATAATCACATAGTAATGTTATTCGTTTTCTCTCTCTATGTTCTGAATTTTTCTTCCTCATCTAATGTATTTGAAGTATTAGATTCTACTCTTTTATAGCTTCCTCTCCTGCCTTAATCAAATTAGCCATAGATTTGTCAATTTTGTTAGTCTGTTTAAAAAAAAAAGATTTTTGCCAGCTCATTAATCTTTTTTTTCTGTCCTACATCTTCTTTGATTTTCACATGTTTGTATTTGGGGATTATTAGTTTGGTGATTTTCTTTTTTTTTTTAATTTTATGCTCACTTCACTAAACATTCTTTTTTTTCCTTTGTTAACATATATGTTCAGAAGGATAAATTTTACTTTAAAGATTACCTTAAGCAAATTTTTATATGCTAACTCTGTTTTGAATGTTTCAAATCATTTTTATTTGCTGTTTGATCCATTTATTCATATTCCTAATTTTGATATATTATAGCTACTCTCTGAAGCTAGCTTAGTGGATAATTGTGGATAATTTTCTTCTTTCCTACTTTCCTTTTCAATTTTAAATATTTTTATTAGACTTTAAAGACCCTAGACAAGTGCATTAATAGTATAATTTATAAGGCATACTATATGTGCCAATCCAAAAACTCATTCCTTTATTTTGTCATAAGTCAGAAACTAAAATCCAGTTCTTACACCATCTTTTCAACATGCTGATCATTTCCAAAATCTGCCTTTTTTTTCCCTCTGCAGCCCTTCCCTTCAATCAACATCAGTGTATCAACATCATCTGTATTTATAGTTTTTACTTTTCTTACCAGAACTTTCAAATTCTTAGCAATGTTTTCTAAATAATTCCAAAAGTATCATTTGTAATTATGTGATTCATAAAAAGGGGGAAATAATCATCCAGTTTGACAATAAGTTAAAAAGCAAATATGTATTAAATGCTGTATTTCAGACAATGTGCTGACTATTGGGGACACAAATATAAGTTTAAAAAAAGTCCCTAAAAGATCTTATATCATAAAGGGGGAAAAACATATAGAAACAGAATAGGAAAATGTACGCAGGGAAGAGAAGCTAGAAGAGATGGAGGACAAATAAGGGATAGTTGGCTTGAATCTTATCACAAAATGGAAAGTTATAGGAATACTTTACTTTCTGTGGAAGGGAACTGTGTAGACAGAGATAGGTGTATGCTAGGACCAATTCTAATCAGCTGGAGCCAAATATTAAATTTTCAGTGTGATTATATATGTCAGAAATCAATGATATATAAATCATAACTTGGTTTATTTGTTATTTATTGTTTAAATTTAAGGATGCATTGATAATACAGATTAAATTTAAAAGCATGTTTCTATAAATATATGTTTATATTTTGCATTGAAGACATTTATTTTACAACAATAGTTTCAGATAGATAATCATGTATATATTATTTGACATCTTATGTACTTGATTACATGTACAGATTGAAATGTTTTTTTTTTTTAATACTTAGATCAAAGTTTGGATTTTCTGAAGGTATGAACAGATATAATTTATGGATTCCTGCTGTATGCTTTGAGATAGTGAACTAACACTTCTCTCTAATGATAAAGTTTTTTTTCTACATGGATTTATGAAGAATTTAAAGCTTTTTATATAGATGCTTTACCTACAGTGTTGTTTGGAGGCAAATTAGCTTTTACCTTAACTTCCCAGTAAATTCTTATAAAAAAGATTGGGGATACACAAATATTTGTATTTTATATTTAAAAACTAGGCCTATGAATTGCCTGAGAGTTCACACCATAAGTCTTCCCTGCTTCTATAGTCAATCTTAAAACCAGGAATCTGTGTCTCTGAAGTGTTTCTTGAGTTAATTCTGCTCAAATGTCAAATTATTTCAAAGATATACATACCATCTATAGTTCTGTGAACATCTAACTTTTTCTGACATGTTACTATTGCTACTGGTTTTCACATTAAAAATGATAGTAGATATCCAAGCTAGATACAAGAAAAGCAATATTTGGTTCTCTTCCAATTATTTGACTGAATGAAGTTTATTAAAATGTTGAACTTCATAAAGTGATGGTAATTTAATGGTCACTTCACTCTCATAACTAAAGACACTGTCAACATGTAAACATAAAGCTTGGCATCTGTTCAGGTAAAGAAATAAAACATTTTTCCTTCCTGTAAGCTTTAAGGTATAATTAGCCATCAAAATGTGTGGCTCTAGCATCACATTTTCTCCCTGAAATAAGCTTTATCAAAATAAGTCAATGCCTTTCCAAAAACGTAATAATAATTAATAATAATAACAAAAACTAAGACTTTATAATTGGCAAAATATTTTACAACTAATTATTACTTCATTTCATCTTCTCAACAGCCCAGTGAAGTTTATGTTATTCTTATTTTCACTTTACAGATGAAGGAACTGAGAGAAAAATCATTCCCAGAGCCACACTGTAAATAAATGGCTGAGAACAGAGTTGAACTCAGGTTTTTCTGAGTCCGGGTACACCATTATTCACTTCAGTACCTATATGGTAATAAAATAACTTACTATATTGAAAACTACTACATTCATAAATAAGAATTTAATGCTTTTATGAAAGCTAAAATTGTGTAGAGGCTTAGCAAAATGAAGAAATTTATAAGCTTTTCCCATAAGTTTAATTGAAATGTAATTCCAGGTTTCTTAAACCTTATGTACTTCCAGGTTTAAGAAATACTTACTAAAAACAAAAACAACATCAAGCCACAAACAGAAGCCATTTACACTGCAAACACAGTTATGCACATATATGAAGCTATTCACATATGCAGTGTTCCTCTGCCCATGTGGCTGTATTCAGAATTATTCAGTTGTGCAGGGTTGACACAACTGTGTTCTGCTTTATTTTCAGGTCTAAAAACCTGAATACAGTGGTAAATGTAGTTGTACTTACCTTAACTATGGAAGAAAATTTTTAAATATATATTAACAGTGATGCTTTTTTTCTCTTTTTGGTGAAGAAAAACAAAGCTTTGGTTTAATAGCTAATCCTATTTAAGGTCTTTTAAAATGGTATGGCCCTATATTAATAGTACTGCAGTGAACAAAAGAAACCGCAGGTGGTTCCAGAGAGCACATCTGACTTCCAATGCAGTGACAAACAGAAACTCTAATAAAGGCGAATTAGCTCCATGAAATAACAATTTCCTATTCCCTGAGAGGATTTGCTTACTATTCATCAAAACACTTCAAATATTTTGCATTCGTCAAGTAATTTTGCTTGAGGGATGATTAACACAGTGTTGCAGAGGGGAGGGAACATGCCTTAAAAATACACAAAGTGCAAAAAATTGCTTAGAACAATTTCCTTTCAATGTGTTAATGCAGAATACACTTACTAGATTGCACTTGATGCTGTAACACATCCAGCAAATTAACTTGCCAGTAAATTTACAAACCTCATTTTCCCTTGGGAAGTTGGCTATCTGAGAGGGGATTTTTTTTTTTCTAAGAAATAGAGATCTTCCAAGTTCAGAAATTTAGCCTAAGAAAGGAAAATTCCTCTTTAGCACAATATGTGACATTTGAGCTTCTTTGTGGGCCATCTAGGTGCCACAGTGGATACTGCATTATGACTAGAGTCAGGAAAACCTGAATTTGAATCCAGCCTCAGATTACTGTGTAATCCTGGGCAAGCCATTTGACTATTGCTTACTTCAATTTCTTCATCTATAAAATGATGATAATGATAGTACCTACTCTGCAGATACCTATGTGGATCAAATAAGATAATAATTATAAACACTTAGCACAGTGCCTGACTGTATAATCTGTAAAGGTTAGTGGTTGTTGTCTTAAAGATTTTTTAAAATATTCTCTCTCATATTTCTTAATTGGAATCTATAAGTCCGTATAAAGCCTAATTTTGGTGTATTCTACCATAGAAATCCTTACCTGAACCTCCAAGTTGTTAATGTTCTCCTGGGTACTCCTTTAAATTTCTTTCTATTTATTTATATTTTTATAATAAAATAATATAATGCACAATGCAATACCCACAATAGCCAAGGACTATTTCAAATTGTCTCCATATCAATAGCTCCTTTCCTTTCTGTTTTCCTAAAAATACAAATTATATAATTCTTTCCTGACCTTTGCTTTATCTTTTATGTTAAGAATGTTATTTATCAAATAATCTTTTTATTAAATTTCACTAGCTTTTTTTTCCTATCTAAAAGTAAAATAAGGGGACTTATGCCCAAAATGGCAGGAAGGACACGCACCTATTTAAGCTCCATCTTTATTCTTAGAATACTTTATTTCATGACAAGGCTTCAGAATTAGTGCTTGACTGAAAAAAAAATAATAATAATTAGCAATAGAAGATATCCTCAAAATTCACCAGAAAAGGTCTATTTTTCCTCCCAGATGGGGATGGTTAGATTGGGTAGCAGATTGAAGGCAGGCAGCTGGAGCACAGCAGGCAATGAGAATACAGAAGACAACTCACACTGAGCAGACCAGAGCAAGATAGGGTGTGATCTCATCCGTTTCTGCAGAGAGTGTGACTACTTTGCCCTGGCAGCAAGCCAGTAAATCAGCAGAGAAGCTATAAACATAGGAGGTAAAGACTATAACCCCAAAAAGCTAGGGTCTTATGGGACATATATGTACTGAGTAGTGTAGCATCTAAATTCTTAAAAGAGAAATTATAGAGCTGCAAGAAGAAATAGACAGCAAAACTATAATAGTGGGAAATCTCAACCTTGCATTCTCAGAATTAGATAAATCAAACTACAAAATAAGTAAGAAAAAAGTAAATAGAATATTAGAAAAGTTACATATTATGGATCTTTGGAGAAAACTGAATGGAGACAGAAAGGAGTACACTTTCTTCTCAGCAGTTCATGGAACCTATATAAAAATTGACCATATATTAGGACATAAGGACCTCAAAATCAAATGCAGAAAGCAGAAATAGTAAATGCATTCTTTTCAAATCATGATGCAATAAAAACTACATTCAATAAAAAGCCAGGGGAAAATAGACCAAAAAGTAATTGGAAACTAAATAATCTCATCCTAAAGAATGATTGAGTGAAACAGCAAATCATAGTCACAATTAATAGTTTCATTCAAGGGAATTACAACAATGAGATAATACACCAAAATTTGTGGGATGCAGCCAAAGTGATAATAAAGGGAAATTTTTATCTCTGGAGGCTTACTTGCATAAAATAGAGAAAGAGAAGATCAATGAATTTGGCTTGCAACTAAAAAAGCTAGAAAAAGAGTAAATTAAAACCTCCAATCAAATGGTAAACTTGAAATTCTAAAAATAAAAGGAGATATTAATAAAATTGAAAGTAAAAAAATATTGAATTAATAAAA
This sequence comes from Antechinus flavipes, assembly GCF_016432865.1. NCBI lineage: Eukaryota > Metazoa > Chordata > Mammalia > Dasyuromorphia > Dasyuridae > Antechinus > Antechinus flavipes. The sequence goes on from NC_067400.1 coordinate 409,586,815, forward strand.
CTAAGAGTTGGCTTTATGGAAAAACCAACAAAATAGATAAATCTTTGGTAAATTTGATTAGAAAAAGGAAAGGGGAAAATCAAATTGTTAAGTCTAAAAAATGAAAAGGGAGAACTTTCCACTAATGAAGAGTTTCCTTCCTTATCTCTTTTAATTAGATCAATTTTTGCTCTCGCTTAATCTGAGATAAGGATGGCTACCCCTGCTTTTTTTTACTTCACCTGAAGCATAATAGATTATGCTCCAGCCTTTTACCTTTACTCTGTGTGTATCTCCCTGCTTTAAATGTGTTTCCTGTAAACAACATATTGTAGGCTTTTGACTTTTGATCCAGTCTGCTATCTGCCTCCACTTTATGAGAGAGTTCATCCCATTCCCATTTATGGTTAAAATTACTAATCCTGTATTCCCTTCCATTTTATTATCCCAAGATTTTGCTTTTCTTTTTCTTGCTCCCTTTACTCCCTTTCCCAGTATTAAACTTATGTGCACCATTTGCATCACGCAGCTCTCCCTTTTTAACATACCTCCCACCCCCTTTGAATCCCTTCCCCTTTCTTGTACCCTTCCTTTATTACTCTTTTTTTTCCTTTTCCCTTTTCCTCTCCCACTTTTTAATGAGGTGAGAGAAGTTTCTCTGTAAGCCAAATATGTCAGTTATTTTCTCTTTGAGCCAATTCTGATGAGAGTAAGATTTACATAATGTTCCTCCCCTTTTCTGAATTCTTTCAAATATGATAGGTTTCCTTTGTCTCATCATCACATATAGTTTCCCTCTTTTTAATCTCCCTTTTTCCCTTTTTCTGATACTAAGCCCTTTCCATTTCTACTTCCCTTTTTTGTGTTATACCAGCAAAATCAAATTATATATGTGGTCTTTATGTATATACACAACAGAAATTCAGTTCCCAAGAGTTCCTTTTTGAGTCCTGTGTTTGGAGATCAAATTTTTAATGTAGATCTGGTTTTTTCCTTGGAAACAAATGGAATCCCTCTGTTTCATTAAATGTCCATCTTCTTCCATGGAAGAAAATGCTCAGCTTAGCTGAGTAGTTTATTCTTGGCTGCCTTCCAAGTTCTTTTGTCTTTCAGAATGCCAGATTCCAGGCCCTTCGATCCTTTAATGTCGAGGCAGCCATATCTTGAGTGACCCCTATTGTGGCACCTTGGTATTTGAATTGTTTTTTCCTGGCTGTTTGAAATAGTTTTTCCTTAGTCTGATAGTTCTGAAATTTGGCCACGATATGCCTTGGAGTTTTTATTTTAGGGTCTTTTGCAGAAGGTGTTCGATGAATTCTTTCAATGCCTATTTTACCTTCTGATTCTATTACATCTGGGCAGTTCTCTTTGATGATTTCTATAAAATAATATCTGGGCTCTTTTTTTCATCATAATTTTTGGGAAGTTCAATGATCCTCAGGTTTTCTCTCCTAGATTTATTTTCCAGATCTGTTGTTTTTCCACATAAATATTTAATTTTTTTTCTAATTTTTCATTTTTTTTTGGTTTTGCTTTATTGATTCTTGATGTCTCAATGAATCATTAATTTCTACTTGTTCAGTTCTGATTTTTAAGGAGTTATTTTCTTCATTAGCTTTTTTTTTACTTCTTTTTTTATATGACCAATTGAGTTTTTAAATGAGTTCTTTTGCTCTATGGAATTTTTTTCCATTTCACTATTTTTTTTATAGTGAGTTATTTTTTTCCCAATTCACAATACCTATTTTCTTTTTTTTTTAAATAACTTTTTATTGATAGAACTCATGCCAGGGTAATTTTTTACAGCATTATCCCTTGCATTCACTTTTGGTCCAATTTTTCCCCTCCCTTCCTCCACCCCCTCCCCCATATGGCAAGCAGTCCTTTACATGTTGAATAGGTTACAGTATATCCTGGATACAATATATGTGTGCAGAACTGAATAGTTTTCTTGTTGCACACGGAGAATTGAATTCAGAAGGTATAAATAATACGGGAAGAAAAACAAAAATGCAAGCAGTTTATATTCATCCCCCAGTGTTCTTTCTTTGGGTGTAGCTGCTTCTGCCCATCTTTGATCAATTGAAACTGAATTAGCTCTCTTTATCGAAGAGATCCACTTCCATCAGAATACATCCTCAAACAGTATCATTGTTGAAGTATATAATGATCTCCTGGTTCTGCTCATTTCACTTAGCATCAGTTCATGTAAGTCTCACCAGTCCTCTCTGTATGCATCTTGCTGGTCATTCCTTACAGAACAATAATATTCCATAACGTTCATATACCACAATTTACTCAACCATTCTCCAATTGATGGACACCCATTCATTTTCCAGCTTCTAGCCACTACAAACAGGGCTGCCACAAACATTTTGGCACATATAGGTCCCTTTCCCTTCTTTAGTATCTTTTTGGGGTATAAGCCCAGTAGAGACACTGCTGGATCAAAGGGTATGCACAGTTTGATAACTTTTTGAGCATAGTTCCAAATTGCTCTCCAGAATGGCTGGATGTGTTCACAATTCCACCAACAAAGTATCAGTGTCCCTGTTTTCCCACATTCCCTCCAACATTCCACATTATCTTTCCCTGTCACTCCAGCCAATCTGACAGGTGTGTAGTGGTATCTCAGAGGTGTCTTAATTTGCATTTCTCTGATTAATAATGATTTGGAGCATATTTTCATATGTCTATAAATAGTTTCAATTTCTTCATCTGAGAATTGTCTGTTCATATCCTTTGACCATTTATCAATTGGAGAATGGTTTGATTTCTTATAAATTAGAGTCAATTCTCTATATATTTTGGAAATGAGGCTTTTATCAGAACCTTTGATTGTAAAAATGTTTTCCCAGTTTACACAATACCTACTTTCTTGGGAATTCTTTACCTTTTCCAATTCACAAAATCTGTTTCCCTGCACTTCTTGGGAGTTTTTTTTTAACCTTTTCCTATTCATATTTCAGGAAGTTATTGCTTTCTTCATAGCTTCTCTTTCCTTTCCCCATTTTTCTTCTAGCTCTCTTTTAAGGTTTTTAATAGTCTCTTCTAGGAGAGCCCTTTGTGTTGGGGAACAACAATTGTCTGGAGACTGTCTGCTATTAGTCTCCTCAGGGTTGAAAACCTGCTCTCTTTCTGTATAGAAGCTATTGATCATTCTTTTGATTTTTTTAATCATTTTTTTAAAGTCTGTGGGGTCTGCCTTCAGGGCCAGGACATTACCAGCTTCCTCTGCAGAACAGTGATAGGTGTATGGAGGGTAGCTGTCCTGCCAACCAGCTACAAAGAGCAGTGAGGTATAGGAGTGCTCTGGGAAAGAGTCCCCCCCCCCCCTACAAGTAACTCAGGCCTGCATTGTCTAGCTGTGGAAATGCCCTGCAAAGAACTCTGCTGTGTTGGTTAATGTCTACTCTGAGGCTAGAAGTTGAGCAGTGAAAATGTCACTACTCCAGGCCAAAGCCGCCACCCTACCCCCATGCCTCTGGGGCTGTGGGTATTAGTGGCTGACCAGTGAATAACCCTGCAGGGACTGGAAGTGTCCCTGCCCAGGGAAGCAGGCTTGCACTGCAAAAGTTCTATTGCCCCAGGCCGAGCCCCCCACTGTGTAGATTTGTCCCTGGTCTGTCCCCCCTGCTATGCAGATTCATAACTGCCTGCAGGATGCAGCTGTGGTCTGTGTAAGTCACTTCCAGTTTGGGGTGATTATAGCCAGATCTTGTTAGGTTCTGGAATTTTTTAGGGTACCCTCTGTCTTTGGCTTTAATTTCTCTTCAGGTTAATGCTGTGTAATCAAGGCAGAGCAGTCAGCTTATGGCAGAGTTGTCTGCTCCAGACTCTAGTCTTTTCTATCTTCTTGCCTGCGTTGGTCTGTTCCCACACTTCTGGATGATCTTCCAGATTATCTTCAGCTGGAAAGTTGTTGTGCTTCTAATCTTTGTGAATTTTAGCAGTCAAGCACTATTTTTGAGACTGAATTTAATAGTTGGTCGTGAGGTCATGAGAGGAGCTTAGAAAGTCTCATGTGCCTTCTCCGCCATCTTGGCTCTACCCCTCTTTTGTTTCATTTGTATAAGATATGCCTTTTCATTCAGTCAGTCCTAAGCCTTCTTTTCCTAAGTCCAAGAGATTGTATTTAACTATTTATGTAAAGATTCTAAGATTTTCCTAAGATTTACATTTTATGTGTTAACATGTTTATATATATATATATATAGGCATACAGATATCTAAGGCCTTAAATATTATTTGTGACTGAGCTTCCCATTAGAATTATTGGGTATCATTTTAATCATATTATTTCTTTTTCTTAGAGGCAGATGGGTGAAACAGTGAATAGAAATTGGACTCAAGAGTAGAGAAGACCTGAGTTCAAATAGTCTCAATCATTTATTAACTTTGTGACCATGAGCAAATCACAAATTCTGTCTGTTCTAGTTTCTTTTTATATAAAATGGGAATAACAATAGCACTTTCTTCTCATTATTATGAAAATCAAATGAAATTATATTTATAAATCATTTAACACAGTGCCTGACACATAGTAGGTGCTTAATAAATAACTGCTTTCTTTCCCACTAGGCACATATATTTAAGTTTCTATATTGTCTGGCTTGTATTCCTATTTTGGCTTTTTTTCTCCTTCCCCTCAAAGTTTAATTTTAAACCCTTTTAATTAGGGCTAGTGGTTCTCCTGCCAAACATGATCTTCAATAAAGTTTTTAACTAAATAATATTTTCCAAATTAGAAAGCAGAATCTCTTATAAATAATCAACTAATTCCTTAAACTAAAGTAGACAGGTTACCTAATGGACAACTGTTGATAGACAACTGTAGTCCATATAAAGATAACACCAAATCAGAATGAACAGCACAGGAGAAGATTGAAAAGTGGGGCTCTATTCTAGTCCTGATCTTGCCAATAATCAGTTTGGTGATTTTTTTAACTTAACACAACACTTCTGGGCTTTAGTGAAGAAAATAGATAAAAGGATCCCTGGGATCTTAGACTGCATTAAAAGCTCTATAACTCTAAATTAAATCAAAAATCAAAGAAAAGTTGGCTTTAAAATTATTATGTATTCAGAAATATAAGGCAAAAGCATTTTTAAAATTTGATCTACAGCTACACATGGAAATTAATTGCTACAAGGCAGGAGATGTAAAAGTAAAATTCAACTTTACTTGATGCCTAAAGCTCCCATGACTGACAGGGATCACTGTCAAAACAAGAAGAAGACTTTTGCTGCCAAGACTAATTTTTAGTTTGTAATGGAACATAGAGCATGAAAAGGCCTTGAGCCTCTGAGACCAAAATATGCCTGTAATAATCAGATAAAAACATGATCCCTGAACAAGAAAATTAAAAAGAAAGACAGAATACATCTCACCAATACTTCCTAAGGCCACTATCAATTTTATTTCAGAGGGTTTCAGTTCTAAGTCTGCTAGTAAGTCTCTGTGTAAAATTAGGCAAGCCTTTTCTGAGCTTCAGTCTTCTTATCTGTAAAATGGACCAGATAAAACTATACTAGATCTTCACATAAATGGTATAAGGAAAGTGCTTTGTAAAGTAGACTTTTATTAAAATAGAATATGAATTCCCAAAAGGAAACAATACTTGCTAAAACTTTTTTTCCATATATTGCTATTTCTGGAAATTTTTATCCCACAATATATTAGTTCAGAATATATAAATATAGATGTAGATATAGATATACACACATATATATGCTAAAATGATATTGAAATGAACAAGAAATTGCTTCTGCATGGAATCTTATAATCCATAAATCAATCAATAAGCATTTACGAAGTGATTATTATATATCAAGCATTGTGCTAAGTATCAAAGATACAAAAAAGGTAAAAGGCAGTTACTGCCCTCAAGGAGCTCACAACCTAATGGGGAAAACAACATACAAATGTGTGTGTGTGTGTGTGTGTGTGTGTGTGTGTGTGTGTATGCCTAGGAACTTTCCTATCTTCTTATACTTTACTGCCTGTCACAAAATCTATTTTACTGACAAATTGTCCTCCTTGCCTCACATACATCTTTCCATCTATAATCTCTGTGCCTTTGTTCTGACTATGTCCTATATTTATAATAATGCTCTCTCTCCTCTGGTCTACCTCTCTATCCCAGACTTCTAAAACACCTTTTTCTGTTCACCAGCTGCCAGTATCTTCCCCACTGAGATGACCTTCCTTTTAGTCTATTTATATCTTCTATGTGACTAATTATTTTGATGCTTGCCTCAATTTAGTATGTGAGCCCTTTGAGGACAGAGACTTGTTTTTGCCTTTCTTTGTATAACTAGCACTTAGCATAATAATTAATATCAATAAGCACTTAATAAAGAACTTTGACTGATTGATTGCTATAAATCTTAAGTTTCTGTCCAAATACTATCATTTCTAGACTTAGTTACTGAATAGTATCTAGTAAAATAACATAATGAATGTTTAGCCAATAAGGGTACCTATGACTGATATAAAGATATAAAGTCAAAGGATGGTAACTTTTTGTTGTTGAATCATTTCAGTTGTATCCAACTCTTTGTGACCCCATTTGGCATTTTCTAAATGATACTAGAGTGATTTGCCATTTTCTTCTCCAGATAGATGAGGAAATTGAAGCAAATGGGGTTAAGTGACTTGTCCAAGGTCATTTAGCTAGTCATTTTTTGGGGGGGAAAGGTTTAAACTCAGGAAAATGAACTTTCCACTTTATCCACTGCATCACCTAGTTGCTCCATAAATAATAATAATAATAATAATAATTAGTATTATTATTAATAATAAAGAATGTTTTACTATACAGAGGTGAATATTTAGTAGCTGACAAAGGAAAATCAGGAAGACCAGAGTTCAAGTATAACCTCATATGAACACTAGGTATGTGATCATAACAAATCACTTAACTTTTCAGTGCTCCAGGCAACTCTAAGACTTCAAATGGCAGACCTGCTCTTGGTCCTCTTGCAAAGGATATTTTTTCATAGGGAGTTCACTACATGGATGAAAACAGTGGTAGAGGGAAAAAGACAAAGTTTATTATGGAGCCTTATCTGCTTAATCACACATTAAATTATTTTGTTTCTTATTATAACTCCTAAAGATGGTGTTTTTAATGAGTGCACTATAAGGATTTCACTTAAGTCCTTAAGTTTTCTGGCTAATTCTATCTACTATTCCCAACTTGGACAAGAAAATATTAGTCTTGGATTTCTTTAACCCTACCTTCATCAAAAAAGACTAGATGGATAATAAGAGGAGAAAACTTAACAAGAAAAAAATTAAATTATGAAGATCTTTAAAAGAAAGGAAATAATGAAGATAGAGGGGGAAGCAAGCAGTGAAACCACTTAACCAAATACCCCAGTTAAACTTCACAAGTGTCTTCTCAATGGGAGGGGAAAGAAAGGAAGGGAAATAATCTAGACCCCAAAGTTTTAAAAATAAATGTAAAAAAATTATTTGTATGTAATTTGGGAAAAAAATATATAGAGAGAGAGACAGACAGAAACAGAGACAGAAAGATAGAAAAAACACAGAGAGAGAAGAAGAAAGGGAGGGACAAAAGAAAAAAGGGAGAGAGAGGGGGAAATGGAGGGAGGGAAGGAGGGAAGAAAGAAGAAAAGAAGGTCGAGAAAGTTCATATTCTATTGGAATGATGCAAGATGCAGACTTATATTCAAAATAATTTCAAAAAGACTGATGTAGTATTCCAAATGCAAAAATAGGTAGATTCCTAATTTTGTTATTTCATCTTCAAAAGAGACATTATTATTGCTCTGAAAAAAAAACTTCTAGAAATATTTGTGTATATCATAGATGTTTATTCCACATTATAATATTGCAGAGATAAGCATTCTTTTTGTTAAACTAAATGTTATATATGTAGAAAATATAGGAAAATGTTTTAGAAGAGGACTAAAAGCTGATGGATTTTGCTAGTATGAGTGGTTTTATTAAATGTAATGTTTGAAATTAGCAATATCAATCATGGAAAGTTTCATTTCAATTAAATTAATTTGTGTTCAGAATTTTAAAAATGCTAAAAATTGTCTTGATGTGTAATTGGGAAAAAATAAAAAAAATGCAAACTAGAGATCAAATCTAAAATTCTCAGAAATCTTCAATTCACACATGCCTTGAAACAAGGGCTTTGGCAAAATCCTAGAATCACCGGAAAAAAACTCAGGTCAGTAACAGAAAGCATAGTCAATTATCCAATAATGCTGAAGACACAAGGAAAATAACAATGGCAAAAGATGAATCTATGAAATTTAAACAATTTTCAAATCCTGAACTTAATGATTCATTGTTAGGATTGTTACAAAGTGATAAGTCAGTTGTTTAATTTTAGCATCGTGCTTAGCAGTTCTCTAGTTCAGAAATCACATCTTTCACACCTTTAAGAGTTCATATATTAGTTCACACATTAGCATTCAAAATTCACAAATCAGGACTCAGTATGAGATTAACAAGTTCAGTGGAGGAGAGTCACAAGTCAGGAACCCACAATCCCACTCTCTCGGAGAAGGAGTCAACCTTTGAGTTTACATCTCTGAAAGAGACTATAAAAGGAGAAGCACTAGAGACTTTTGAGGGATGGAGAAAGCAGGAGTCAGTGGAGGAGATTGAGAGAACCAGAATTCAGTCGGGAAATTCAGAGCCAGGATTCGGAGAGAACTAGAGACTGAAGCCAGCAGAGGCAAAGGACAAGCTGCAAGAGCTTTTGGAACCAAGGAGGGAGATAGGCCTCTGGAAAACTAACCGGGCTATTTTGAAGGAGACAATAAATGACTGGATTTTAACTCCTGGCTGCATTTGAGGTGGTTATTGATTTGAACTGAAACTAAGGCTGCCTCCAGAAGCCCCCCCAAGAAATCTGCTCCTAGAGAATGATTTTATTTGAGAAAAAAGAACCCTACAATGCATAAAGAAGTTAATGATGTTATGAAATAAGAAAAAAAAAAAAAAGAAAAGCAGAATGATATAGCTGTGATTGTAGTGAAAAAAAGCCTAATCCAAATCTAGCCTATAGCTCTCAGTCATACTATATAAAAACAAAGCTGCTGGGACCACTAGTTTGAAAGTCATATTTACAGCCTTTTTATCAAAAGATTCCAGAATCTCCTCTCCATGAATATAATTTCTAAACAATATAGGAGAAAGAGAAATCTAGAAAGTGAAGCCTTATAAAGTAAATGTTATTTAGGAGTGAATATCAAATAACTATTTCCTAGTTTTCCTCTCTCAACAATGGATAGTATTGAAAACATCAAATGAAGTTAAAATATCAAGATGCATAAAATTCTTATCTGTGACAAGCGTCTTAAGATTAATTTAATGATATGACCTAGGTTAATGACATCTGCAAGTATAATTCGAGGACTTGTATTTACTATATTAAGTTCATAATATGAATCACATCTTTTTAGGGGTACCATCTGTTACAATACTTTAAATGAAGGTTTCAATTGCTAAATGCTCCACGGAAACATGAAGACTGATGTATGAGGTTGTTTCATTTAGCTTCTAAGGATAAAAAACAATGTTTAAAACTGATGTGAAATAATTCTTTTTAAGTTTTGAGATAACTAGAAAACTATTCAATTATATTTCAATTACATAGTATACATTTTCTGGAAAATATAGGTACTTTACAAATTGAATTAGATATTACTTACAAAAATATTGGTATAATGAAAACTGGTGAATAAGTAACAATTGAAAATCACACAATTCTAATTAAGCTAATTTAAGGGAGAAATATAAATTATTTCCTGAAGGACCAAATTGCATTCAGTTACATCAGGATAAATGTTCTATTAAAATCATATTGTTTTAGAAATTTTACTTACTTTAACTGAATCTTTGTAGTACAATGGGAAGAGTAAGAATATCTGAGTTCAAATCCATCTCATACTTACTAGTTATGTCATCTTAGGTAAGTCATTTAACTTTATTGTCCTTTAGTTTCCTCTCAGTAGAAATAAAAATATAAGACTTACAACAGGCTTTTTAGCCTTTTTTGAACTCATGGCCTTATTGGCAGTTTGGTGAAGATTATACACTCTTCATAATAATGTTCACAAATGCATTTTATAAAATATATGGGACTATAAAGAAAAATAATTGTTTTGAAAAAATTATCAAAATTTTTAAAATAGATTCATAAAGCCAATAAAAATCCTTAAACTATTTAAACTTCTAAAATCTCTTCTAATTCTAAATCAATCTTTGTCCATCTTTAAAATATCAATACAATGCTCTGTAGCCCATAACATATATAGATTAAGGAATTTTTTTTAAATAAAATTCTAAAGCCCTTTTTAAGTATATGAATAACAGCCTTAACAATGTATTTTGAGGTCTTAGGTAAAATGAGTGGATGATGTGATTTGTTTTCATAGAAGAGCATAGTATCACAATCCCTCTAACTTGCAATAATCTTTCCTGTCAATAAACCAGTTAAACTATGCCTTTATCAGTGATGGGGTCAGCAGGCATTACTGCATATTGTTAGCCTGTTCTCTACATGGTGAGCTACACATCATTTTAAAATGATATGCTGTGTTCAATATTTTATTTGACTGAAGGATAACTGCCACCTCAAATTTATTGCCATATATACTTGCAGCTAAAGTATACAATATTGCCTCAAAATGCCATTTTCAGGATATCAGTGCACATAACTGAAGTTAAGCCATTACATATAAAACCTTTCTGAATCATTTTTCATATGCTATTACATTGTTTTATAGTAATCTAAAATTATTTTATGAGTGCAAAATTCTTTGAACTGCTTTGCATAACCATTGAATTTGGAGAGTTAAAACAAGAAAGTCAAGGTGCGTTCCTTCCATTAAGAAAAAAATTAAAAACCTTTTTAAAAAAAATTAAAACTAGAGCTGCCATAATTTGGGAAAGAAGTCTTTGTCTGGGGAGAAAGATTAATACTATCTTATTAAAAAAATTTGTTATGTAATTTGGATGGAATCAGAGTTAGAAAAATAATGAGTTCATGTTAGAATCATAGTGTTAACTCAATGGAATTGATAGAAACAATGCTTGTGTTTACACTTTTAAGAGTTTACACATTAGAAGTCACACATTGGAATTCACAAGTACAGGAGATACACAAAGTTAACTTTGTAATATTGTGAATTCACATCTCCTATAGTCCCACTCTCAGAGGAGGAGTCAACCTTTGAATTTACCTCTAAAAGAGAATAAAAAGAGCTGAACTCAGTCAGGAGAGATCAGTTGAAAAAGATTGAAAGCCAGAAGTCAGTGAGTTTGGGAGATTGACAAGCTAGAGACTGCAGTCAGGCAGAAAGAAGAATTTGGAGGAGGAGAACCAAGATTCAGAGAGACTGGAGGCTGAAGCTGGCAGACAAGCTGCAAGAGCTCTTGGAACCAAGCAGAGAGATAGGCCTCTAAGAAAACTAACCAGGCTATTTTGGAAGAGACAATAAAAGACTGTACTTAAATCCCTGGCTGCATTTGAGGTGATTATTACTTGGAACTGAAATGAAGGCTGCCTCCAGAAAACCTCCCCAAGAAACCTGCTCCCAGAAAACAATCATATTCTAGAAAAAGAAGAGAACACCACATTTTGGCACCCAACATGGGGCTGACAGGACCCTGATCTCAGTGGAAAAGCCTCTGATCTGATCCAGTGGAAAAATAGAAATTAGGGTGAGTACATCAAAGAAATTTTGTTAAAAGAGTTAAAGTATAATTTCATCTAAGATGGGACAGATGTTTAGAAAACAGCCTTCTGTTTCTCTTTAAGGAAAATGTTTAGAGAACATTGTCAAGGTTATGAAAAGCCAAGGTTTGATTATAATTTTGGAGCAGATCACTGAACTTTTACAAACTGTAAAGTACACATCTCCATTTACTTTTCCATTGCCTTAGTTAGAATGTTTTCATGAGAGGCTATGCCTGCAGGCTAGCCCCTACAACTTATAACTACATTAATTCCCCAGGTTTTTTAATTAGTCATTGCTAACTAAAGACAGCAGCCACATTTAGCCACAGCAAGCATAGAAAAGTACTTGGAGTAAATAATTCTGTTTGGTACATGTTCTGATTAGGAATATATCCTGTATTTGGAATGAGGAAGATCTGGTTTTGATTCCTTCCTTAAGTGCTTAATATCTGTGCAACCACAGGAAAACCACTTGGCTTTTCTGACTTTGTTTCTTTTTATATAAAATGGAAATAAGAACAGTATGTCCCCTCAAATTCGTTGGGAAGAACCAATGATATCATATATTTAAAGTGTTTTCAAAACCTTAGAGATCTTTATAAATGTGTTATTATTATGATAATGTGTGTGTGTGTGTGTGTGTGTGTGTGTGTGTGTGTGTATGGGCAAAGTAATCAGAGTTAAGTGACTTGCCCAGGATCGTATAGCTGATAAGTGTCAATTGTCTGAGGCTGCATTTGAATTCAGGTCTTCCTGACTCCAAAGATAGTGCTCTTTCCACTGTGCCACCTAACTTCCCCTTTATGTGATGATTTTTAATTTTTCTGATCATAGGGAGAAAGTTTTCATTGCCTAATGAATGTTTGCTTTTGCACCACATGTATCAGTTCTTGGTTTAAAATATATCATGAATTTCATCTCTTGGGTCAGTATAAATTACAGAGATAAGCAATCCAGAAATTATAACTATGTGTTTGTATATATACCTCTACAAATATAGAGCAAATTAATTGATATCTCTTCATTCCCACTATTAAATGGGAATTATTTCCCATCAACATTGATAGCAGCATAATTCATAAAAAGAAATTATTATTTTTACCAATTCTCCCAAAAATGTATAGTCTTAAGGAAGCCAGGTTTCACAGTGGAAAGAATACTGGATTTAAAATCAATAAAACTTCAATTCACATCTAGCCTTAGACACTCATTAGGGTCCTGAGAAAGTCACTTAACCTCTGTGAATGTTTCCTTTCCTATAAACTAGGAATCATGACAGTACCAACCTTCTAAGATTGTTACATATTTGTAAAGCACCTAGCGTAAAAAAAAAAAGGAAACATTATAGAAATACTAGTGAAAGCCCTTGTGAATTGTTTTGTGCTCTGACTTAAAAAAATAATAGTAATAATTAAAGAACCATAGCACCCTCCCTTTTCCTTCACTCTTCTATTTTTGACAAGGAGAAAATCATAATTTCCTAACAATATTGACTTTCATGGCCAATATTAACTTTTCATAATAAATCCCCTCATAATATTTACTTGGACTACTACAATAGATCTCTACTTTACCATTCTACTTGCTATCTATCAAAACCCATTCACTAAACAGCTGTCATATTGAAATTCCTAAGATATAAATCTAAGTGTGTCATTCCCCAGCTATATAACCACCAGTGCTCCCCCTTTACCTCTAGTATAAAATAGAAAGTCCTGTCTTTGAAAATATTGTCCAACCTCACTCAAACTTAACTATGGAGTCATTTCATATCATACACTCATACTGGTCTACCTGATGTTTTTTGGTTTTGTTTTGTTTTGCTTTTTTTGTTTTTTATGATGAACCAGATAATCCATCTCCTGCTTCTATGACTTTGTATAAACCTTCCTCCACTCTTGGAATTCCACCTTTGGGAATCATTAGTTTCTTTCAAATATTAGCTGAACATCCACTTCCAATAGGAATTCATGTTTTCCACAATTATATTGCCTTTCTACCTTGAATTACTTAGCATTGATGCTGTATGCATGTTATATTTCCTTTACTGTTAACATACTATTTCCATCATTAAAGATTATTTTTGTCTTTGTCTTCGTATTCCTAGTGCCTAGCACAATGCCTTGCACATAGTAGATTAACAAATGACTGAATAATACACTTAGACTAGAATTTCCTACTCTCTCAAATACTATTCTAAATCCTTTCATGAGTATTCATTGGCCTCTATTTCACAATGAAGCCTTACCTTAAAATGGTAAAATTGTACCTAAAATGTACAATTATTAATAACATAATCATATCAACACAGTAGGTGTGTACACATATATATACATATTCATGCCCACATATACATGTATACATATGTATATATTATCTAATGCACATATATGTATTATAATTGAAATATATGTGTGTATGTATATATGTATATGTATGTATGTATATATATATGTATGTGAGTATTTCAAGCTCTATGGGTACAGAACTTAGAACCAGAAAGCCCTTGATTTAAATTCTATCTCAAAGACTTACTAGCTATATGACCTTGGAGAAGTTAGTCAATTTCTCTTTATCTTAGTTTCCCCATCTGTAAAATGAAAAGTTTGGACATGATGAGTCCTAAGATACCTTTCTTGCCTAAATATTTGATTCTTTGATACAGCTTTTCTTAGAAAAACCCTGCAGCAAAATTCATAAAAAGAGGCTCAGAAATCCTTGTCAATCCTCACATATTTCCTAAGTCTCACTTTGCCTGGCACTTCCTGCTTATATAATGTGGGACAGAGTCATGGAGGAATGTGTAGGGAAAAGATTCTGAAGTAAAACCAAAGTGTCTTAGTTGGCACATAATAATATACATCATCTTCCAAAATGAATTATAGGAACTGATATGTGTTTTGAAAAGAAAGCCAAAAACGATGAAAAACAATGATTATTATTATTAAATAAAAAAATAAGTAAATAAATAGAATCAGTATCCCCCCCAAACTGCATCTTAATATAAGATGTGGTATTTATTATTTAAAAGAAAACTGGAATAGCACAAATAAAGTATATGGTATAAATTATGCATTATATGACTTTATATTTTAAAATATCTCTTTTTTTTTTCAAATACCCATGATTTTATCAGTAGGAGTGTCTTTTTTCAATATGGCTCACAACTAGCAAAAGAACATTAGCAAATAATATGCAAAAATTTTTATCTAAGTCTACTAGGTCTGCAATGACAGGTATATAGTTCATTGCCATGACTATCCTTTCCCAGTTTGATAAGAACTGACAGATAGTCTAGCCTTCAAAAACTCAATTATTTTTGTGCAAAAATGAGACACCAAAAGATATTTGCAAATAAGATACCTCATAACTATATACACATATATTTAAATACATCTATGAATATGTGCATATGTTATGTAGAATTTCATATATTGATTTATTGAAAATATGGAGGTATATAATATATGGAAGCAGCTAGATGGGGCAGCAGATAAAGTGCGAGGCCTAGAATCAGATTTAAATTCAAATCTAGCTTCAGACATTTACTATGTGACATTAGGCAAATCAAATAAGCTCTGCTTCAGTGTTCTCAAAATTGGAAAATGAGGATAATAAGGATTATTAAGGATTATTAATCATTGGATTCCCTAATACAAGATGAGACTGTTTCAGTTCTTGAAAACCAGCAGGAATCATTGGATTCCTTGAGATAAGCAATTGTTGATGAGACTATTGCAGTACTTCAAAGCTTACAGGAATTATTGGATTCCTGGCACGTGAACTAATGGACAATGGAGTCCTTTTGGAATATTTCTAGGTCTTATGGACATGTATAAATTCTCATGTTGATTCATGTTATTTGTTATATTACTACTAGCCTGTGTTATATTGCTATGTGCTTATGTAATTATGTGTAATACCTCCCATATTGATGGATTTATGTGTACCTGTTTCATATGAGCCCCTTTAGAAACCCACTAATCTGATTTGATTTCCCATTTTCTTTGGTGTTTTCATCTCCCTTCCTGAGAAGTCAGGGAGGGTGTGACCACCTTCTTTTTATGGTGTTTTTACTTGTTATGAAAATCAAATAAAATCATATTTCTAAAAGCATTTAGCACAATGACTAGCACAAAGTAGGTGTTTAATAAATGCCTTTTTGACTCCTTCTTCTTCCCCTATATGAGGAAAGAAAAAATGAGGTAGAGTTTTCATAAGATTTTAACAAAGAGCAGAATTATTGAATTTTATGCTTTGTCATCTTAGAAAATTTCCTATCTGGATGAAGAAAGTTGAATTCAAACTGATAATACAATTAGAGAACAACTGAATTCTTCTTGGATGTTAAAGAGTCCTTCCAACTCTGATGACAAATCTGATGGATCCGTGATCCTATGACACTTGAATTCCAAAAAAGGTGAGTTTGATGTGAGCTAGGGATGCTAAAATGGTTTCAAGTAGAAGATAGAATTTAAGTTGTCCTTTCAAGAGAAAAGGCATTCTCCATACTTTATTATTTTCAAATTACCTTTATATCTCTTCAAAATTCTATTTTAAAATTTGTAGGTAGGATTTTGGGAAAGGCAACTAAGTAGTTCAATGAATAGAGAGTCCTAGGCCTCGAGTCAAGAAGACCTGAGTTCAAGTTTTCCCTCAGATACTAGCTGTGTGACTCTAGGCAAGTCATTAAACCTTTTTGCCTCATTTTCCTCACCTGTAAAATGAGTTGGAGAAGGAAATGGCAAACATTCTAATATCTTTACCAAGAAAAACCCAAATAGGGTCACAAAGAATTAGAGATGACTGAGACAACTGAGCAATGATAGGTAGGGTTTAATAGAAAAATGAATTATAACTCAAATGATAACATTTGTTATTTAAGAGAAAATGAGAAACCTATCATTTAAAACAAATAGAGGATATTCTCTATCAATATTATAATAAAAGTTAGGACTTGAACTCAACTCTTTGTTGGGTTTACTATTTACTCTATGCTTCCCTACTCTTCATTATCTAGATTCTATAAAATTAATCTGGATTCTAATAGGATTAATCTGACAGGAGCTGGCTCTTGATCTGGGACTTAAAAGAAGAAAGAATGTGATACTAATCCAGTAAAAACTGAGCCTTGAGTTTGCAAGGCATGGCTGGAAGACGATAGACCATTTGGTAATAAAAGAAATTAGTTCAGTGAAGCAGTTTGGGTTCATATGACAGGGATGAAATGAACAAAATGCCAAAGGAGATACTTTTAAAGAAATGCCTGCTAGTGTTTGTTTGTTTTTTAAGTGATAACTTTCAGATAGACCATAGATTATTCACATTATTTAAAACTAAATGTTATCTTACCTGACAAAAAGTAGCTGTCAATAAGGAGTGAGGTAACTATTAGAGTGTCCCAGAAATATGGCCCTCTTCTATTCAGTCTTTATAACAATGATTTGTACAAAATAATGGATGGCATGCTTATAAAACATGCATATGACCTGAAGCAGGGAAGAGAAGCTAATGTAGTCAATGAGGATCAGAATCCAGAAAAATGGTCTCAAAAAGTTGGAATAATAATTAAAATGAATAAAATAAATTAAATCAATGAAAGATAATTAGATGTCCTACAGTTTAGCTCTAAAAATTAACCACATGATTACAATTTACACAAACTTGACTCCCCAGAAGTTTGGGAGCAGGGACATAGATGTGAAGTTTTAGTGTACAGCCAGCAGCTTGATTATAAAATGGAAGACACAAAAAGTAATGAAATCTTAAGCAGCACTTTTAGAGGTCAAGTGTCCAGAAAAATGGTGGTTATAGTCTTAATAGTTTGAGACTGAATTACTACACTGCATCTCTCATATTGTTTTAAGTTCTGGGGATCATTTTCAGAAAGGATATTGGCAAGTAAAGGATGTGTCCTGAGGATGGTGACCACAATGCCATGCAAGAATAGTCTGAAGGAAGAATAGTTTGAAGGAAGTGAAAATGTTCCATATAAAGGAGAGTAGACAGAGAAGATAGAAGGGATTTCTTTTCAAATATTTGAAAACTTGTCATGTGGAAGAGGAATTTAATTTATTTTGCTTGACCACTCAGGTTAGAAGTATGACAAATGGGTAGAAGTTACAGAAACAGAAATTGTATCTGCATAAGGAAAAAAAAACATTTAGAGGTGTTCAAAAATGGAATGAATTGACTTCTAGAGTATGACTTTTCTGTAACTATACATATATAAGAACGTATTGGCATGTAGTTTCAAAAAAGATTCATGCTTTTGGTAGAGTTGTGATTTCTATTATTCTTAAGATTCTATTATTCTATTTTCAGGGAGTGGGAAAAATATGTATATGTGTATATACATATTTAACCAAAAACAATGAATAATGAGGGATTTTAATAATATAAATATTGTCTATTTGGGAAGGTTTTCTGGCTGGCCTTCAGGATCCCTAAACATTCCCTTCCTGAATACAGGTTTTGTCCAATACAAAAGAATATCCAGAGGCTAGGAGCAACATCATGTGTTAGGATTAAATGTATTTATGTGATTGTACCAAATCGATTAATAAGCAAGCATTAATTGAGCCTTCTCTGTGCTGAGCACCAAAAAATGCCTTGCAGATACAAAGACAAAAATGAAACAGTATTTGTACTCAAAGAATAAATATTCTATCAAATGTAGCAATATGCACATAAACATATGCACAAAATATATAGTACAAACTGATTTCACATGGTAGGCATGAGAGATCAGGAAAGATCCATGTGAAAGGTAGTATCTGAATTAAGCTCTGATAGAAGTAAGGATACTAAAAAGCCAAGGATTCCTCCAAGAATGGAGGAAAGTCTTGCAAGGGCATAAAGATTATAAATAAAATATTGTACATGAACAAAAGTAAATAGACCAGTCTAGCTGCTTTGAAGAGTATATAAAGAGGAGTGATGTGTAATAAAGCTAGAAAGGTTGTGAAGGCTTTAAGTGACAAACAGAGGAATCTGTATTTGATCCTACTGGCAATAGAGATCCATTGAAACTTATTGAGTCAAGGAATAACTTGGTTAGCTCTGTATTTTAAGAATATAATTTTGGCAATTGTGTAAATTGCAGAGGGTGCCAACCCCCAGAGAAAAGGGTATTGAAACATGTTAAAACATAGATTGCAAAGATAATATAGTCATTTATAAAGATGAGGTAAATAAAGAGATGTAATATGATATAAATTATGACTGTATAAAGGGCAGAACATCTAATCAAAATAGAGGGCTGTACTTGAAATATGTTCAAATTTCCCCTTCTGGTACTTTCTAACTGTGTAATTATAGATAAGTTACTTAACTTCTCACAACCTCAATTTCCTCACCTGTAAAATGGAGATAAAAATATTTATAGTGCCTACCTAAGAGGATTGCTGTAGCAATTATCTCTCCTAGTAAGTATGAAAAACTTTTCAAATTTTAAAGCACTTTATAACTGTAAAATGTCATATTAATATTAATATAAAGATTAGAATACTGAAGATTGGGGGGAAATTACTCTTATTTTTTATAACACCAAGAGCAAGCATGTCAGTGATACCTCAGCACTCATTTACTTCAAAACTCATTGAATTTGGTTTTCAACTCATTTTAACAAGGGAAAAAAATGTGCCAGCACTTACTTCTTGCTCAGCACTCATTGAACTTGGTTATTGTCTTGATTAAGCAGTAGGAATGTATGGTTGACCAAGCATGTTGCCCAGCCCTTGAAGTCAGTATTTTTGCTCTCAGTCATAGGCAGCTTCTCCCCAGCAAAGGCAGGGATATACAGGACTGTCAGGTTGGAGCCCATGATGCTGAGATTATGCTCCTCTGCACATAGCTCCTTCGGGATGATGTGCTGAAGCAGATAGTCTCCTGGCTTCTCAAAAATTAGTACTAGAAGAGGCACAGAGCAGCTGGAATGTTCAGCAGGAAGAAAAGCAGCAGCAAGAACAGTGGAGCTGGAAGGAGCAGGACTAGTGGGAGCCCAGGCCAAGCTGGCCATAGTGGTAGAAGACACAGGACACTTGAAAACCCCAAGCACTGGGCAATGGCCAGAAGGCACAGGACCATAGTTTCTTCCTCTACATCTAGCCCTGCCTCCCCAAGAAAATTTGGACACTGTGACATGGGGGGAGCTATAAAGATAGGTTCCTCTCAGAAAGGGAGTTGGGTCGAGTAGAGAGGAGCTGACTGGGCTGGGCTGGGCTGGCTTGTTTCTCCATAACAAGAAGCCCTCCTTGCCCCTTTGGGGGATTGGATGGGAAAGGATAGTTAGGCTACAGACTATGGATATGAACTCCTTAATGGAAAAAATTAGTGCATTACTCATCATTTTCATCACTCATTGTATAATGATAATCACCAAGGTACCATTGTATATGTAAGGGAAATAAACTCAGTGCCTTCCCAGTAACATCAGATAAGGTGAGAATTGTCCATTATTATCACTATTATTTGATATTGTACTAGAAATGATAGTATAGCAATAAGACAAGGAAAAGGAATTGAAGGAATAAATACAGGCAATGTAAAACAAAAAAAAATACTTTTTGCAAATGATATGATGGTATATTTAGAGAACTCTATATAATTAAATAAGAAAGTGTTCAAGACATTTAACAAGTTTAGTAAAGTTTCAGGATATTGAATAAACTCACAAATCATTAAAATTTTAATTTATATATTTGTTGGAATTCTTTTTCCTTTAAATTTGGAGCTCAAAGTTCTGTCTCCCTTTTATATTCTTCCCCTAACTGCTAAGAAAGAAAGCAATATATTATATTGCAATATGCAACATATTGTAATATACATGTAAAATAATGCAAAATATTTTCCATGTTAGCCTTATTGTAAAAGGGAGGAACAAAAATGATAATATGTTATTTAAATTCAACAGAGTAACCAAGTCTTTCACAATTGTTCATCATTATAACATTGTTATCATTGCCAAAATGATTTTCCAGTTATTCTTACTTTATTTTACATTCATTCATATAGTCCTTGTCATATTTTTCTGAAATGATGTCCCTGATCATTTCTCATAGCATAATAGTACTCCATCACAGTCATATGCCACAATTTTTTCATTTACCAATGAGTAAGTATCCCCTCGATTTCCAATTTTTTGAGATCACAAAAACAGTTGTTATAAATATTTTGTATTTGTAGGACCTTTTTATTTTAGTTTGATATCTTTTGGGGTATGGATCTAATAACAGCATTGCAAGGTCAAAAGACATGCAAAGTTTTATAGCCCTTTTGGCACTGTTGCAAATTTTTCTTCAGAAAGGTTGGACCAGTTCACTATTCCATCAACAATTCATTAGTGTACTTCTTTTTTTCTAATCTCCAACATTTATCATTTCTAATAAGTTTGAGGTGCTTCCTCAAAGTTATTCAATCTGCGTTTCTCTAATCAATGATAATTTAGAATATTTTTCATAATGTAGATAGCTTAGATTTTTCCTTCTGAAAATTATTTATACACATAATTTGATGCTTTATTAAAGAGAGAATGTCTCTCTTTTAAAAAATTCACTCAGTTTTCCATATATCTGAGAAATTATACCTTTATTAGAGAAACATCAATAAAATATTTGATATTATTTCATTTTCTAAGGTACCTTTTATCAAAATATGGCTTCTCTGATTTTCTCTTTTAATTAGATCTATTTTTGTTTTTTGTTTTTTTTGAGATCATGATTGTTACTAATTTTTCTTTTATGAAGTGTTTACAACATCATATTTTATAAATTGTGTTAAGCATATACACAGGCCATGTGTAGGTCAATGTTAAGTAAAAATACTGAATAATTTTTTTTAAATATGAAATGTTATATTAATTCATTATGCTGACCCACAATATATCAAAACACGGAAAATGATGATGGAGAAAGGATAACTGTATTGGATTCTGCTTCAGCCCTTTATTTTCATTGTGTGCCTTCCCATTTCAAACATGTGTTTTATGAACAACATATTATTAGATTCCAGTTTCTAATCCATTCTGTTTTCTGCTTCCATTTTATGAGTGACCTTATCCCATCCACATTCAGTTATTATTACTAATTGTGTATTTCCCTCCCTCCCATTTTCTTCTGTTTATTTATCTCCCTCTTTCTCTCTTTCTTCCTCTATTTTATCTTTTCTCAAAAGGCTATTTGGCTTCTAGCCACCTCCTTCCTTAATTTGCCCTCCCTTTTATCAACTCCTTTTCTATCCTTTCCCCTTCCCATTTCTCTGTGTACTTTTCTTCCCTCTTTGAATAAACTCCAATGAGAATAAGACAAGCATTTCTAGCCAACTCTTTCCATTTCCCCCCCAGTATAAAAGTTTTCCCTTTAATCCCTCTTTTATGTAAGAAAAAAATTCCCAATTCTACCTCTCCCTTCCCTCTTACCTCAGTGCACCTCTATTCATAAACCTTTCACTTTTCAGATAATTCCAAAAAGTTTAATTCGTATATATACTCTCTATCTATAAAAACTCCTTTTAACTTTTATTAAGGTAAAGTTGTTATAAGTTACATAAATCATATTCCCATATAAGTATGTAAACAGTTTAACTTTGAATTCCTTACAATTTATCTTTCTTATTTACCTCTTTATACTTCCTCTTAAATATTTGAATGTCAGACTTCAGGAAAGCATTGAGAGTGTGGGAAACAGAGCATGGTGAGCAGACCAGAGTAGGGTAGGGTGTGGTCTCTGCTGGCAGAAAGTCTGTGGGGCAGCAAGCCAGTAGATCAACAGAAAAGCTATAAACACAGAGGGTAAAGACTATAACCTCAAAAGCTAGAGTCTCTTCAGACCTGGCCACACCCACCCAACACCCAGAGTAACTCATCATGATCCAGGAGCAGCCAAAGTAGTTGGTCCCAGCATAGCCCTAGTAGTTGTGTTTCCACTGCTGCTAATTTCAGGACCTGATTTCAGGTCCCAGCTCAGCCATTGAGTGCTGTTCCACTGCCCCTTCATTGCTACTTCCTGTTGTCTGTAGAGGCACCTTGGAAATACCCCACTGACCCTGATAAGCAGACTGTAGGGTTTTTTTTTTAATTAAAAATGAGATAAAAAGCAAAGCACTCTCTAACTACTGATAGGTTCTATACAGGAAGAGAGCAGACTTCAAACCCAGAGGAGACTAAAAACAGTTTGTCTCTAGATCCAAAGGTGGATATGATCTGGTCCCCATCACACAAGGCTCTTATCAGAAGAAATTTTTTTTAAAGGATCTTAAAAGACAGTTATATGAAAAATGGGAAAAGGAAAGGAAAGCTTTGCAAAGAGGTCAAGATAAGTCATTAAAAGATAGAGTGGATAAAGAAATTAACTCCCAGGAAAACAGAATTTGTGAATTGGAAAAGATAAAGAATTCCAAGGAAAACAGAATTTGTGACTTAGAAAAAGAAAATAATTCTTTTAAAAAAAATTGGCAAAATGTAAAAAAGTCCACAGAACAAAACAACTCATTTTAAAACTCTATTGGATAAATACAAAAAGAAATTTTTAAAAATGAAAAAAATAATTCATTATAACTCAGACTTGAACAAGTGGAAATGAATGACTCAAGGAGATACCAAGAATCTGTCAAGCAAAACCAAAAAAGTGAAAAAAAAGAGAAAAAATGTTAAGTATCTACTTAGGAAAACAACAGACCTGGAAAATAGATCTAGGAGAGATAATCTAAGGATTATTGGATTCCCTGAAAATCATGATAAAAAAAAAAGAGCCTAGACATAATTTTCAGGAAATCATCAGAGAGAACTGCCCAGATGTTATAGAAACAGAAGGCAAAATAGACATTGAAAGAATTCATTGATTACCTAATGAAAGAGATCTCCAAATCAAAACTCCAAGAAATAGTGCGGCTAAATTCCAGAACTATCAGACCAGGGAAGAATTACTACAAGCAGCCAGGAAAAAAAAAAGTCACATACTGAAAAGCCACAATAAGGATCACTTAGAATCTAGCAGCATCCACATTAAAGGATCGAAGGACCTGGAATCTGATATTCTGAAAGGCAAAAGAATGTGGTATGCAGCCAAGAATAACTTACCCAGCGAAATGAGCATTTTCTTCCAGGGAAGAAGATAGACATTCAATGAAATAGGTGAATTAGATTTATTTCTAATGAAAAAACCAGAGCTAAACAAAAAATTCGACCATGAAATATAGGACTCAAGAGAAGGATAAAAAGGTAAAAAAAAAAAAAAAAAAACTCTTGAGAACTGTATTTCTGTTGTGAGTATACATAAAAAGTACATGTATAATTTGGTTTTACCGTTATAATATTAAAAAAAAAAAACAAGAGGGGGAAAGGAACTTGTACTAAAAAAAGGAAAAAGTGGAGGCAAAAAGAGGGAAACTATATCTCACGAAGAGGTAGAGGAAACCTATTATATTTGAGAGAATGAAAGGAGGGGATGAACATAGTGTGAATCTTAACTCTCATCAGATTTAGCTCAAAGAGAAAATATTAGACATATTTGGTTTACATAGAAACTTCTCCCACCTCATTGAAAATTGAGAGGGGAAAATGGAAAAGGGAAGGATTAGGGTAAATAGAAGGGAATTCAAAAATAGTAAGGAAAAGGTTTAATAAAAGGGGAAGAACTTCAAGGGGGAGGGAGGGATTCTAAAGAAGGAAAGCTACATGAGGCAAGTGGTGCTCATAAGTCTAATACTGGGGAGGGGAGTAAAGAGGTGAGGAAAGAGAAAAGCATAATATGGGCATAATAAGTTGGCAAAAAATACAGAATTAGTAGTTTTAACCATAAATGTGGATGGGGTAAACTCCCCCATAAAGCAGAAGTGAATAGCAGATTAGATTAAAAGCTAGAATATTACAATATCTTGTTTACAGGAAACACACTTGAAGCAGGGTGATATATACAGAATAAAGGTAAAAGGCTAGAGCAGAATCTACTGTGCTTCAGGTAAAGTCAAAAAATCAGGGGTAGCCATCCTGATCTCAGATCAAGCAAAAACAAAAATTGATCTGATTAAAAGAGATAAGGAAGGAAATTATACCTTGTGAACAGGAAATCTCCATATTATTAGTAAGTTCATTTCAAATCATTGTAAGAACGTGACTTTCCCATGGGAACCTAATCTCCATCCGAACCATGTGAATGTTGAACTCAATCTCCATGTGAACCTAATCGAGGTAGGACAAGACTCCCATGGGAACTTGACCGTTCCCTAATCCATAAGAGCATATATTTTCGTTGATTCTCCCATGGGAACTTGACCATTCCCTAACCCATAACAACAGGTGTTTTAGCTTTTACTCCCATGAGAACTTGACCATTTTTTTACCTATAAGATAGGCACGTACCGCCTGTGTTTTAACTCCAAATACGTAATTCCAGGAACTCGCCACTCCTTGGAACCATTGCTGTTGATAAGGACTGGCCCCCTTGTCAATGCAACATTTGACTATAACCACCTGGAGCCCTCGTCGGTACATCCCTGTCTTACATGAGGTCTTCATTTGGCCCAAAGCCTTCTTTGTCCTGATTCCTATAAAAAGCGGGCAAAGCATTCTCCATTTTGAAGCCTCAACTACGGAGATGATGATCTGCCTAGGATTTCCCCGATCAAGACTCACAGGCTGAAATACCGGGGCCTCCCAGCCGGAAATTAGAGTTGAAGCTCCCTCGACCAGTGATGTGATGTAATATACACTTTTTCTGCTATTCTAATCATAATTCTCATTATTCTTTGTCTGTTATGTGTTATTTGCTGTATTAGTTGTTATTGCAAGCAATCTATTCCGTGTATTGTATAATTAAATTTTACTTTCACTTTAATTGAGTCCGAGAGCATCATTTTGTAGGAGCAAATCTGAACCTTTCCCTAAAATCACAAAACACCTTGCTAAAGGGAAGCATAGATCATGAAGCAATATCAATACTAAACATATATGCACCAAGTGGTATAGCACCTAAATTCCTAAAGGAGAAGTTAAGAGAGCTGCAAAAAGAAATAGATAGCAAAATTATAATAGTGGGAGATCTCAACCTTGCACTCTCAGAATTAGATAAATCAAACTACAAAATAAATAAGAAAGAGAAAATTGATGAATTTTTACTAATTTTCTTAAAATTTTATTAAAATATAAAATTTTACTAAAAAAGCTAGAAAAAGAGCAAATTAAAAAACCCAAACACTAAACTTGAAATTCTAAAAATAAAAGGAGAGATCAATAAAATTGAAAGTAAATAAATTATTGAATTAATAAATAAAACTAAGAGTTGCTTAAACCTTTGGTAAATCTGATTAGAAAAAGGAAAGAGAAAAATCATATTGTTAGTCTTAAGAATGAAAAAGGAGAAATTTCCACTAATGAAGAGGAAAATTAGAGCAATAATTAGGAGTTATTTTGCCCCACTTTATGCCAATATTTTTTTATATTGCCAATCTATCCTTTTTTTTTATTTTTAATAGCTTTTTATTTACAAGTTATATGCATGGGTAATTTTACAGCATTGACAATTGCCAAACCTTTAATTCCAATTTTTCCTCTTCTTCTCCCCACCTCCCCTAGATGGCAGGATATCCAACATGTTAAATATATTAAAGTATAAATTAAATACAAAATAAGTATACATGACCAAACCGTTATTTTGCTGTACAAAAGGAATTGGACTCTGAAATATCGTACAATTAGCCTGTGAAGGAAATCCAAAATGCTGGCAGGAAAAAAGTAGGGACTGGGAATTCAATGTAATGATTCTTAGTCATCTCCCAGAGTTCTTTCGTTGGGGATAGCTGGTTCAGTTCATTACTGCTCCATTGGAACTGATTTGGTTCATCTCATTGCTAAAGATGGCCAGGCCCATCAGAATTGATCATCATATAGTATGGTTGCTGAAATATATAATGATCTCCTGGCCCTGCTCATTTCACTCAGCATCAGTTCATGTAAGTCTCTCCAGGCCTTTCTGAAATCATTCTATTGGTCATTTCTTACCAAACAATAATATTCCATAATATTCATATACCACAATTTATTCAGCTTCATCTACTCAGTTTCCAGTTTCTGGCCACTACAAAGAGGGCTATGCCAATAAATTTGATAACTTAAATGAAATAAATGAATACCTTCAAAAATATAGGTTGCCAAGATTAATGGAAGAAGAAGTAAATTGCTTAAATAGTCCCAGTTTAGAAAAATAAATAGAACAAGCTATTAATCAACTCCCTAAAAACAATTCCCAGAACCAGATGGGTCTACATGAGAATTCTACCAAATATTTAAAAAACAATTAACTCTAATGCTATATAAACTATTTGAAAAAATAGGGAATAAAGGAATCCTACCAAATTCCTTTTATGACACAGGCATGGTACTGATAACTAAACCAGGTAAGTTGAAAACAGAGAAAAAATTATAGACCAATCTCCCTAATGAATATCAGTGTAAAAATCTTAGCAAAAAAGATTACAGAAAATCATCTCCAGGATGATATACCATGACCAAGTAGGATTTATGCTACGAATGCATGGCTGGTTCAACATTAGGCAAACCATTAGCATAATTGACTATATCAATAACCAAATTAACAAAAACCATATGATCATCTCATTAGATGCAGAAAGAAACATTTGATAAAATCCAACACTCGTTCCTATTAAAAATACTAGAGAGTATAGGAATAAATGGACTTTTCCTTAAAATAGTCAATAGCATCTATTTAAGACAAGTAATAAGCATTATATATATGTAATGGTGATAAACTGGAACCATTCCCAGTAAAATTAGGAGTGAAACAAGGTTGCTCACTTTCATCCTTGCTATTCAATATTGTATTGGAAATGCTAGCTTTGGCAATGAGAGATGAAAAGGAAATTAAAGGAATTAGCATAGGTAATGAGGAAAGCAAATTATCACTCTTTGCTGATGATATGATGGTATACCTAGAGAACCCCAGAGATTCTACTAAAAAGCTAGTAGAAATAATCCATGACTTTAGCAAAGTTGCAGGATACAAAATAAATCCACATAAATCATCAGCATTTTTATACATCATTAACAAAATCCAACAGCAAGAGATACAAAGATCAAAATGGGTTCATGATCTAGGCATCAAAAATGAGATTATAAATAAATTAGAAGAACATAGGATCATTTCTCTCTCAGACCTATAGAGGAGGAAGGAATTTGTGACCAAAGAAGAACTAGAGGTCATTATTGATCACAAAATAGAAGATTTCAATTATATTAAGTTAAAAAGGTTTTGTACAAATAAAACTAATGCAGACAAAATTAGAAAGGAAGCACTAAACTGGGAAAATATTTTTACAGCTAAAGGTTCTGATAAAGGCCTCATCTCCAAAATATATAAAGAATTTGACTGTAATTTATAAGAAATCAAGACATTCTCCAATTGATAAATGGTCAAAAGATATGAACAGACAATTTTCAGATGATGAAATTGAAACTATTTCTGCTTATATTAAAGGGTGTTCCAAATCACTATTGATCAGAAAAATGCAAATTAAGACAACTCTGAGAAACCACTACATACCTGTCAGATTGGCTAAGATGACAGGAAAAGATAATGATGAATGCTGGAGGGGATCCAGGAAAACTGTGACAGTGATGCATTTTTGATGGAGTTATGAACGGATCCAACCATTCTGGAGAACAATTTGGAACTATATTCAAAAAGTTATCAAACTGTGCATACCCTTTGATCCAGCAATGTTACTACTGGACTTATATCCCAAAGAGATATTAAACAAGGGGAAAAAACTTATATGTGCAAAAATGTTTGTGACAGCCCTTTGCTTAGTGGCTAGAAACTGGAAATTGAAGGGAGGCCCACCAACTGGAGAATGGCTGAATAAATTGTGATATATGAATGTTATGGAATATTATTGTTCTATAAGAAATTATCAGCAGGATGAATACAGAGAGGCTTGGACAAACATACATGAACTAATGCTAAGTGAAATGAGCAGAACCAGGAGATCATTATAAACTTCAACAACAATACTACATGATGACCAATTCTGATGGATGTGGCTCTTTTCAACCATGAGAGGATCCAAATCAGTTCCTGTTAGAATTCTATCAATATGCTAAGTCACTGGAATTGATAGAGACAATGCTTATATACTTAGTACTTATTAGAGTTCATACCTTTAAGAGAGCATATATAAGGAGGAGCTCCCACAAGCCCACAGAAGCCTACAAGCCCACTCTCTTGGAGGTGGAGTTAGATTCATTCCACTTTCCACCTTTGTGCTGGCTGGGGATTCAGAGGGAGCTAGAGGCAGAAGCTGGAAGAGGCAAAGGACTAGTGGCAAGAGCTCTTGTATCCAAGGAGAGAGACAGGCCTCTAAGAAAGCTAACCGGGCCCAAGGAAGAACAAGACTTGGATAAATAAATAAATAAATAAAGGATTTGGACTTTAACAGCTGGCTGCATTTCAGGTGATTATTACTTTGAACTGAAATGAAGGCTGCTCCCAGAAGCCCCCCAAGAAACCTGTTTCCAGAAAATAATATGTTTTAAGGAAGAGAATATTACAAGTTCCAATTAATCTATAATGAATAGAACCAGCTACACCCAGAGAAAGAATACTGGGAAATGAGTGTGGACCACAACACAATATTTCCACTCTTTCTGTTACTATTTGCATGCATTTTTGTTTTTTTTTTTCTTCTCAGGTTATTTTTACCTTCTTTTTAAATCAGATCTTTCCTGTGCAACAAGATAACTGCATAAATATGTGTACATATATTGTATTTAACATATACTTTAACATGTTTAACATGTATGGGACTACCTGCCTTCTAGGGGAGGGGGTGGGTGGAAGGAGGGGAAAAGTTGGAATAGAAGTTTTTTCAGGGGTCAATGTTGAAAAATTACCCATGCATATGTTTTGTATATAAAAAGCTATAATAAAAAAATAAAATAATATAATATATTTGAATGTCAGATTTTCTATTCATCTCTGCTCTTTTCCTCAAAAATTCTTGAAAGTATACTATTTTATTAAATATCCATTATTCCCATGAGAGATTATATTTTGTTCTGCTGAGATTATTCTTTATTGCAATCCTAGCACCTTTGCCTTCCAAAATATCATATTCCCAAGATCTCTAATTCTTTCAATATAAAAACTGCCAAATCTTGTGCAATCCTAAGTATGGCTCCACAGTATTTGAATTGTATCTTTCTGGTTGCATAAAGTAATTTCTCTTTGACCTGGTAGCTCCACAATTTGGCTATAATATTCCTGGAAGTTTTCATTTGGCAATCTCTTTCAATTGTTAAATGATGGATTTTGTCAATGTCTAGTTTGCCTTTTTTCTTTTCTGTTAGGATTCTTACAAGGTGCTAAGTAAGTGGAATTGAGGAGACAGTGGTTTAATCTAGTTTAGCATTGATTTAATCCTAAAACAAATAATGGTTTCCTAGTAATATAATGATTGGTGTATACTCAGTGTGGAACACATAAAGAGGAACTGTCAGGGCCAGAAGGACAAGCACACTAGAAGCCTCAGCCAGGATTTAGTCTAGGATATTCAGAAGCCAGAGAAGGCAGGCCTCTCAGTACCAAGAAGAGAAATAGGCCTCCAGAAAAACTAGCCAAGCCCCTAATGAAGGAGACAAGACTTTGAAGGAGACAATAAAGGATTTGGACTTTAACTCCTGGCTGCATTTGGAGGGATTACTCTGAACTGAAATGATGGCTTCTCCCAGAAACCCCCCAACAAACCTGATCCCAGAGAACATTGCATATTAGAGAAGAATATTACAGTTTTCCTTGATAATTTCTTGAAATATGATGCTTATGTCCTTTCTCTGATCATGGTTTTCAGATATTTCAAAGTACCTTCCATTTTCTCATGTTTTACTTTGTTTTTTGGGTTTTTTTTTTTTTTGATATCTCAAGAAGTCATTTGCTTTCAGTTGCCCATTTATAAATTTAAGGAATTATTTTCTTCAGTGACATTTGTATTCCTTTTTTCATTTGATGAATTTTATTTTTTAAGGAATTCTTTTCTTCAGTAAATGTTGAGGGTCGCAGATGAGGGAGTGCCAGGTAAGCCTAGAGGGAACCTCCTGATAATATCTGATTTGGCTCCCCATCTCTCCTTAGGCTTCTAGGCTTTCCTGAGAAGTCAGGGAGGACATGATCACTTGTATTCTACTTGAAACAAGGGATACTTACAGTAAAGAGACTAATTTACATATCAATAGCAGGGTGCTTATACTTAGCACTTATGCAGTGTGATATGGTGATGTAATGATTCTACAGCTGGCACATTTTCAATGTGCTATAGTGATGTAATCCTACTAAGGTATTTAAGGGCTGAGAGAACTTGAAATAAGCAGACTCCATCTTTGACTAACCTTGTGAGTCTCCTGTCCTCATCACTCCTCAATTAAGACCAAGGACTCAGGCTGGTCCTGAGTTCCTCCAGAAAGCTAGTCCAGATGGTATATTTTGGCACCCTAGCATGGGTGCTCTAGAAAGTAACAGTATGTTTTGTCACCCCTATTTGGGGGATCTAGAAATCACACTATAAGTAAATATTTGCCTCTTTTGCCTTTGGGCCAATTCTGATTTTTTTTTAATTTTCTTCAATATTTTTTGACCTTTTTAATAAGCTGTTGATTCTCTTTTCATAATTTTCTCACATCACTCTCATTTTCCCCCTAATTTTTCCTCTACCACTACTTATTTATTTCTTTAATTTTTCCAGAAATTTTTTTGTGTGTGTGATTTGGTCTACTTAGTATTTTCCTTGAGGCTGTCATTGTTCTTTAGGTTTCTTCTTTGATGCTTTTTTTTTGTTTGTTTGTTATTTTTGTTTCTTTGTTATTTGTGTCATTTTCTCTTTTTGAGTTTGTGTCTTGATCTTTTTTTTTTTCACTGTAGTATTTATTTATGTTGACTCATTTTTTCTTGCCTATTTTTCCAGTGCATTTTCTCAGCATATTTCTTAACTTTGAACTTTGAATACAATATTTGACAAAAATTGCTGAGAAAATTGAAACACAGTTTGGGAGAAATTAGGCTAGACCAACATCTCATAAAATATCCCAAATTACTATCAAAATAAATATATAATTTAGACAAAAAAGGGTGATATAAAAAATAAATCAAAAGAGTATAGAAAATGTATCTGTCATCTCTGGATAAGGAAAGACCTCACAAGCAAATAAAAGATAAAAGATCACAGAAAATAAAATTGATAGTTTGTTTATATGAAATTAAAAATGGGTTACATGAACAAAATCAATCCAGTGAAAATTAGAAGGAAAGCAAGATGCTAATACAAAATTTTATACCACATTTCTTTGATAAAAGGCCTATTTCTCAAATTCCCTATAGGGAACTGAAGCAAATTTGTTTTTTTGTTTTTTTTTTTTAAAGAGCCATTCTCCACTTGATAAACCATAGGAACAGGCAGTTTTCAGAAGAATAAGAATAAATCAGAACTTTTAATAATCACATAAAATGTTCTAAATCACTACTGATTAGAGAAATACACATTTAAAAACTCTGAGATATCACCTGATATCTATCAGATTAGGTAAAATGATAGAAAAGGAAAAATGACAAATGCTGGAAGGGACATAGAAAAATTGAGACTTATTCCAAAAAACTATAAAACTGTGTGACACAGCAATACCCCTAGTAAGTCTATTCCCAAAGATATTAATGAAGAAAGAAAAAGATAGAGATAGAAGTAGAGGTAGATGTAGAAATAGATAAATTGAGATAGAGATAGATGTAGTAAAGACAAAACTACTTTGATCAAAACATTTGCAAAGGATTCGTGATTAAAAATGCTGTCCAGTTCCAGAGAGAGAATTGTTTGTTCCTTTGGGCTTTTTTGCAACACATCTAAAATGATAATGTTTTGTATGACTTCATATGTATAGATAATATCAAATCGCTTTCCTTCTTAAGGGAGATAGAGAATTTTAAGCAAATAAATTTTTAATTCATTGTTAAAATTTTTCACATATAATTGGAAAATATTTAATGAAATAAATTTAAAAAATTAAACACGTAGTTAAGCATATAAGATCTGGGCCTTTTCATCAAGCTGTAAAAAACATTGTAAAATATTTATCACATAATGATAAATGTTGGATAGAATATGGGAATACTGGGACACTAATACATTGTTGCTGGAACTGGTGAACTGATCCAAACATACTGGAGAGAAATTTGAAACTATGCCCAAAGAGCTTTCAAACTTGGAGCCAGCAGTGTCTCTACTAGGTCTGTATCCCAAAGAGATAATAAAAAAGTGGGAAAGAATCCACATGTGCAAAAATGTTAGTAGCAGGCCTTTATATAGTGACAAAAAACTGGAAACTGAGTGAATGCCCATCAGTTGGGGAATGACATATATGGCTTATGAATGTAACGGAATATTATTGTTCTGTAAGAAATGATAAGCAGGCTGATTTCAGAAAAGCCTTGAAAGACTTGCATGAACTAGTGTTAAGTGAAGTGAGTTCAGCCAAGAGAATATTGTACACAGCAACAACATCATGTGATGATCAACTGTGGTGGATTTGGTCTTTTCAACAATGTGATTCAAGGAAATTCCAATTGACTTGTAATGGAAAGAGCCATCCAAAGAGAAAACTATGGATACTGAATGTGGATTAAAAGAGTTGTTTTTGTTACTGTTTGCTTGCTTATTTTCTTCTTTCTTTTGCTTTTTTTTCCCTTTGATCTGATTTTTTAGCAACATGACAAATATGAAATATGTTTAGAAGAACTGCACATGTTTAACGTATGTTAGATTGCTTGCTATTAGGAGAGAGGGGGAGGGAGAAAGAAAAATTTGGAACACAAGGTTTTGCAAGGGTAAATGTTGAAAACTATCTTTGCCTGTATTTGCAAAGAATAAAAAGCTATCATTATTTCATAATTTTCTCTAGTTCTTCTCTGGCCACAGATTCCTTCCTTCTCCACAGATATGAGAGGTATATTATATCTTATTCACCTAATTTGCTTGGAGTATCACCCTTTATGTCTAAATCATGGACCCATTTTGACCTTATCTTGGTAGAGGGTGTTAGATGTTGATCAGTGCCTAGTTTCTGACACACAATTTTCCAATTTTCCCAGAAATGTTTGTCAAATACTGAGTTCTTATCCCAGAATCTGAAGTCTTTGGATTTATCAAGCACTAGATTATTATAGCCATTACTGCTGTCTCTTCCACTGCTAACCTATTCCAACTGCTCTATTTCTCAGCCAGTACCTCTGAATAACTATTATTATAAAAATAAAATGAAATCCTAATATTTTAGGCTTAATATTAGAAATATAGAATCTATTTTCTTAATAATTCCTTCCTTTTTCTTGATAAACTTTTTATGAAGCAGATGTTTGACATAGTGGATACAGTGTTGGACTTGGGGTCAGTAAATCTTAAATCTGATAGTCTGAGGTTTGGCTATTTGACTAGTTATCTCTCTTGGCAGTGTTACTCTAAGGTAAAGCTTTCATACATTGTCCTAACTTAAAGCACAATTTTCTCTTATTCCACCAATAGCATGATTGGGAGCAATAACAGTTACAAGTGCCTGCTTTGAAATAGTGTAGAACATTGGAAAACATATCTTAATACTCCAGATATACAAAAACAAAAAACAACTCTTTAATGCTACTCAGAGTAAAATTATATCTTTTCAGTAAAAACAGTAAAGCATCTATCTCAATGATTGATGGAATTCTGCTTCAGGACAGAACCTAGCAAGCTGTAACACAACCATGATAATACCAATGTTTTATTGATAAGTAGAAAGAAATAGTGGAAGAAATTGCCAAAAGAATAGACTGAAATCCCAAAAGTGGTATAAATACTATGTTGGTTTACCAGGAATAGATATTTTAGAAGGCACTTTCCTTTATTGATCACTGCAAGATAGAATACTGTCTTCTTTCTCATGAGACAGGAATTACAGTAGTGGTCCCTCTAGTTCATTGCATCTGGATCTTAACTAACATATTCTAGCTTCATTCTTGGGGAAAGGTAAAAAGAATTTTATGAAAAAAAATCCCAAGAAAGAATAGTATGTAACCTATTAGACTGCTGGATGGAGCAAATCTCATAACCAACCCTCTTTTTTTCACACTAGAGATGACATTTTTATTTTACTAGAATTGTAATTTTATCAGTATGGGGAGTGCCCAAGTTAAGCAATCTCCCTATGAATGCAAAACAGCTTCTGTTCTGCAACTTATAGAGAGTTAGCTGGGCAACTGAAGAGTTAAGTGATTGACACCATCAAGTCCTTTGGAGAAGACTTCAACCTTAAGTCTTTCTGAGTGAGGGTGACTCTCTAATCACTATGATACACTGCCTCTGTGAGATGATATTTAAATCAAATGTAAGGTTTATTACTATCTTTAATTCTCTAAATAAGTGGCATTAAATTCAAATTAATTCTGGCTTTTGGCATCTAGACTTAGTAAAATATGAATTACATTATCTGTGTTATATTGAATTTTTATTTTGTTGAGCATTTCCCGATTACACAATCATTTATCAGCACTTGGAAGTTTTGCTTGTCCTTTGGCTACAGTTTTGACATGTCTACTCTAAACAGAATATTATAAGAATATGACAAGAACCCTTTATAGTCTAGCCAATTTTGGCATGAATGAGAAAGAGTGCTCTGTAGGTTCATATTTGTAAGAAGTGAAAATAAATTTGCAAATCAAGAAAACATGCCAGACTTATCTAAGTGTTGAAATCTCTTACTTTACATTAAATAACAGTGAATCTATAATTCTGGGTATTTAAGCCCTTATCAATCAGCCTACTAATGATACAGTGGTGAAGAGATTAAGGTAATTTATGCTTGATGTTTTGGGGTTAAATTTTACAATATCTAGTTATCATGACAATTATCACCTAGAATGAGTCAAAAGAGACAGTGAATAGTCTCAAATAATGGATTCATGTCTCAAAATTAGAGCTCCGTAATTTAAAAGCTTCCTATTTTTAGTCTACAAAGGAAAAATAACATGGGATTATACCAAAGTATGCTTTTATGTAAGTACAAATACAGAAAGGAAAATTATGAAAAATTAATGAAAAGAAAATGGATTTAACTTGATGTTATCTTTTCCAACCAGAGAAGAAAAAGACTTTCCATTCCTCTTCTTAATCCCTTAGAGAAAATAGTTAAAATAGAAGTATGAATCCATAGTTGGTAATGCAGCATTTGATAAGGGAGCCAGCATAACTGCACTGAGGCCCTGAAACTCTTAAAAGTATCAAAAAATAGGATGCACATTCATCAGGGAATTTTTTTCTTTATTGTTGCAATTAAAACTTTTCACAATGAAAAAAAAGTTACCTCATTCAACTGATGGCTAGAAATTATAACTTGTAACAAGGAAAGAACTGATGTGGAGAGCCAGAACCTGACAATAAAAGGAATTAGAGTGTCAAGGTAGCAATATCTAGTGAACAGTCAAACATGATTCCACGAGCAGTAAAAATATATGAAACAATAACTAGTCCCTCATTGGGTCCTCTTCACCTCCTAACTTCCTTTGATAATCTTCTTGAGGTCAAGAGAGTTAGTGTGTGTCTCTCTAGGGGTAATTTGAGGGGAACACAAACACTAAAGAAGACAGGAAGGTTCCATGAAATATTGGATGGCATTAATTACTCCTATGCATGTAATGCCATGAATTTTACAAAGCATTTCTTTCACAATAGTCCTATAAGATAGAAGACAAAGCATTTTTATATGGGTGGGAGGAGTGAGAGACTATACATAATTTCTTTGGTGTTAAAAACTGTCACAGTAGAAACTCTTATCACAGGCAAATTGTCTATGAATTTAAGAAGTTAAGGAACTAGCTGCTAATTAAACAGCTAATGTGTTAGAAGTTGAAGGGAAACTTAGTATCTTATTCCAAGGCAAGCCTTCTACCTAGGAGTCTACATTGCCCATCATTAGGCAGTGTAGCAGTGTGATTTGGACTTTTTTAAAAACCTGGGTTCAAATCTATTTTATTTTCTATGTGGACATAGGCAGGTCAAATAAAACCTTTGAATCTCAGTTTCCTCCAATGTGAAATAGGAATAATATTATTTGTGCCACAAATCCAACAGGATTATTTTAAAGAAACTTTTTATAAACCTTAAAATATTGTATAAACATTAGTAATTATTATGTCCATTTTAGAGATAAGGAAACTGAAAGTCATTTTCCTATCCATTCCTTAGAGTTATTTTGTGAGATGACATTATCTGTAATCTTCTAAACTCATCTGGAAAGATTTTGGATTGCTAATTCAAAGGATTATATTGATCATAGAATTATAGAATCATCCACTTATAGCTGAGGATGAATTCTGAGACTGTCTAGTCCAACTCCTTTATTTTATTTTTTATTTATTTGACACCACAACTCCATATTTTGGTAAGGCTGGAAGTTCTTTCTATAGTCATTCATGGGTTCTATCCCATTGTCAATCAGCCCAAAAACTTTGGCCTGTTGAATTCCTGACATGGGGTAATCTATCTCTCCTTAATTTGCTCCCACTACCAATATCAACACCATATTGGTACAGAACTAATCAGCTTTTAGTCTTAATTTAGTACTTGAGCTCAAGTCATTCATTAGTCTCAGCCATCTTCAGTATCAGAAAATTAGCGATGTGCTCTGCCATATTTGGCCAAACCCTGCATTTTACAGATGAAAAATCTAAGAGCTAATAAGATCAAATAAATTAGGTTCAAATTGACTTACATAGTAAATGTCAGAGATGAAATTTGAACTCAGTCTTCTGGCTCCATAGATAGCAGTTTTAGCCATTTTACTATGATGTCTCCTATTATAGTGACTACTAAATACTAACCCTAATATTAATACTAGTACTTTACTGAAGACTAAAACAGAGGCAATTATACTTTTATTAAAATCATCAAAGAGTAGTAATTAAGGACACAAGATGAAAGTTGGATAAGATAAGAAGCCCATGCTTCTATTGGCACTTCATAGAAGCTTATTTTCAAGAGGAACAGAGTACTAGTACTGAGTATCTTTTTTTGGGGCAGAAGAAAAATTATTCTTTCCCAATGCCTAGATGGTTATAATCTTCTGATTACTATCTGTCATGTCAGCTCAGGGATAATTTGAGTAATGTGTCAAAAAAAAAAAAAAAACAGTCTATTTGACCTAGAATCTGAAAGTCTCTATTCTCTCTCATTCCTTTATTTTATAATCTTGTTTTTCAAAAACTTAATTTATAAATTAACATCCTGTTCCATAGGTGAATGGGGTTAAGTGACTTTCTCAATGTCATAAAACTAGTTAGTAAATGTCTGAAGATAGATTTGAACACATAAAGATGAATCTTCCTGATTCAAGCCCAGGGTTTTATACACTGTGCTACTCAATTGATTACATATGTGTCATATATATGTATATATGTGACACATGTGTGTACATATGTTTGTATATGTCAGAAAATAATTTGAAATTAAGAAAGTAAAGAGGACAAAATATTGTGGCCTCCTCATGCCATTTTTTCATCAATATTCAAGAGTAGTCAAAAGACACTAAATAATCATGGTGAGTATTAAGCAACCAAAAAAATCACATTTTTATAGATCTGGAAATGAAAGTTTACTGATGGGAGAGTTATTTCAGAATCAGTTGCCTGTATGATACTTATTAACTAGTTAAAACAAAGATCAAATTTAATATCAATTAGAAGAAAGGTTAAAGACGAGAGGGGATGGTATATAATTATAAGTTCCAAAATGGCCTGTGTGAACCAAAGATTTCCTGAAAACTTCTCAATTGAGTAAAGAACTTGATTCCAGTTAAATTAATAAAGTGACAATGTGCAATATAGTCAATATTCTGTTGCAATCTTAAATCAATCAGTTGTTTCAGTACATTTCTAATTGTCCCTTCCTCACCCACAGAAATATTCACCAGGAAATGATTGAGTGATATTCCACAAAATAGCAATTAGCAGTAGAGAGGAAATGTGGCTGTAGAGATATGAGCATGAGGCTCAATGGGCAGATCACCCCAGAAACATTTATTGATAAAAATGGAAGAAGGGCAAGAATAAAAGTGAAATGGAGCAAAGCTCTCACAGTGCCTATAGTGCTATATTTTCATCATCAATTACAATAAAATCACATTTGCACCTTCACAACTCATTAGGCAGAGATAGTGCAGTGAATAGAGACCTAGACCTGGATTCACAAAGATCTGAATTCAAATTAGCCTCAGTCCCTTCCTAGTCCCATGGCAAGACACTTAACCTTGGTTTGCTCCAGTTTTCCTAACTGTAAAAGGGAGGTTATAAAAGCATCTGTCTGGTTTTTATGAAGATCATATAAGATAATATTTGTAAAGCATTTGAAACAATGCCTGGCACATTGTAGTATGAATGCTTATTTTCTTCCTTTTTGGTCCCTAATATGAGGGAAGATAAAAGCAGTGACCCCACACACAAGAGGACTACCAGAAAACATAATGTGAACAAGTTAGAGGGCTGCTCTCAGGATGACTAGTTTGTTGCTAACTTGGAGGGAAAGCTGAGCTGACACATAGTTGGCAAGAGTAAAGAAGAAAAGAAGGGAGCAGCTTTCAGAGATTTGGCATAGGATACCACATTTACTCATCTGGACAAAATACAAACATTAAGATTGGTTTGACAAAAATGATGGAGAAATGAAAAATGAGAACTCCACAGGAATTATCAGCAGGATAGTTTACAGGTCTCTAAGAAGGCAATGTTGAACTCCATCAAACATAAAATGCAAGTGAAGCTTAGAGAGATACAAGATTCTTGGCTCCATAAGAAAATGGATGAAATTCAGTTTTGTGCTGATAGTGATAATCCACATTTTTTAAAATGATTCCCTGAAGGCTATTTATGAGTCAGATACCTATAGTGCAATTCAACTACTCAACACTGATAAAGTCATATTGATCAGTGATAAGGATATGATCCTGCAAAAATGGGCTGAATAATCTCATGATATTCTCAGCAAATCATCATCATCCAATGCTGAAGCCACTGATCTCAGGTTGGAGTCAAATGCTCTCCAGTAAAACTTTCAACTGAAGAAGAGATTTTAAATGCTTATTAGGCTTTTCTCATGTGACAAGGAGTCTGATGATGATTCTGTTCTAACTGACATTTACAAAGTAAAGGCAAACTTTCCTAGGACCATCACTGAAGTCTTTTTTAGCCCCTTCTGTATTCTGAAAACAATGGCATCCAAGATCTGGCAAACATTTTTTTTTTTACTAAAGCTTTTTATTTCTCAGGGCAGCTAGGTGACACAGTGGATAGAGCACCAACCCTGAAGTCAGGAGGACCTAATTTCAAATCTGGTCTCACTTAACACTTCCTAGCTGTGTGATCCTGGTCGAGTCACTTAACCCCAATTGCCTCAGGAAAAAAAAAAAAAAGCTTTTTATTTTCAAAATATATGCATGGATAAATTTTCAACATTGACTTTTGCAAAACCTTGTGTTCCAAATTGTTCCCCTTATTGTCACTTATTGTGAGTCAAAGGTCCTTTATCCAAATCCTCCAAGAAAAATATTAATTGATATCAGATCATGGAAGAGCTCAAAATAAATGCAAGCAAAGAACAACAAAAAGAATGAAAATGCTATGTTGTGATTCACAGTCAGTTCCCACAGTCTTCTCTCTGGGTATAGATGGCTCTCTTCATCCCAAGATTATTGGAACAGGATGAGTCATCTCATTTTTGAAAAGAGCTTCATCCATCAAAATTGATCTTCATATAATCTTGTTATTACTATGTACAATGATCTTGTTCTGCTCATTTAACTTATCAATAGTTCATCCAGCCTTTCTGAAGTCATCTTGATTGTTTCTTACAGAACAATAATATTCCATAACATTCATATACTATAATTTATTCAGCCATTCTCCAACTTATGGGCATCCATTCAGTTTCTAGTTTCTTGCCACTACAAAAAGGGCTCTGGCAAACATGTTGCATTCTGGCAAGTAAGACACAATTGAACCCTCTCTTCTGATTCTTAAGACTTATGCTCTGAATCCCTCATTCCTTAACTTTAAACCTGCCAGTGAACTTATATTGCAGTGTCTTATGTTTGGCCATAAATATTTTCTTATATGAGTCTAAATTAATCTAATAGACTGACATTACTTTAAATATTGTCTAGCTTACTTGGTCCTTCTTTGACAATCTCCTTAAACTCTAGAACAGAAAGAATAAGACGGGACACACCTATACAGATTCATTCAGAATCAAAATAAAAATGTTATTTTAGCTATATGTAGTGCTTACTTCTCAAAGATATCAACTGGATTCTGAGAATAATGCTGTGAAGAAATTAGAATAAGTATCATTATTCCCAGAGCCTATGAGACTGGGTTCTATCCTGTGAATTTTTGGCCAGGCTTCACGGCAAAGATGGTAAAAAGGAGAAGAAAGAAAAGGAAAAAGAAATGGTGTGGGAAAGAGAGGACCAAAAATACTCATTGAAAATCTAAACACAGAATTTGTATTGGTAGGCAAAATTTATCCATATAGACACATACATGGATAGATGACTATGGATATATCAAGTATTTATTGCAGTATACTATGTGTGATTTTGATGTATATATTTTTTAACTTTTTACTTCATATGTTCTTTAAGAATCAATATTTTCTTTTAATATTTCATGTTTCATTTTTATATCAGACCAGAACATACATATCTTCACTGAATGTGAATCACAACATAGCATTTTCACTCTTTTTGTTGTTCTTTGCTTGCATTTGTTTTGAGCTCTTCCATGATCTGAGATACATATATATATAAACATGCATACATATGTGTATTGTGATGGATATATGTGTACAAATTATGTATATATAGATACAAATATATACATATATATATATATATATATTTATCCTTATGGTGTGTAAATGCAGTTCATTTAGAGTGGAG
The DNA here is from genome assembly GCF_016432865.1 of Antechinus flavipes. Taxonomy (NCBI): domain Eukaryota; kingdom Metazoa; phylum Chordata; class Mammalia; order Dasyuromorphia; family Dasyuridae; genus Antechinus; species Antechinus flavipes. The sequence continues at coordinate 409,628,530 of NC_067400.1, forward strand.
ATGTCTCTAAATTTAAGTATTTCACTTTTTCTGAAGTCACTGAAATTCTGTTTTGCTTACATCATCTTATGCATATGTGTATACATATATGTATGTATGCATGCATGTATGTGTGTGTGTACAAATATAGATAACATAGATACATCTATATTTGTAATATACAAATTTAAAATGTAATAACTGGAGAAGGAGGACCTTAAAATCAATAAACATTTACTGAATATTTACAATGACAGTACTATGCAAGGTGCTAAGGAGATCAAGAAAAGCAAAAGCATTGTGCCTGTCTTCAAGGAAATCACTTTCTACATTTGTACATATAAGATATGTGTAATATAAATGGAAGGTCATCTCAGGAGGAAACCACTATCAGTTGTAAGTAAAAAGAAGTTCATTTTGCCTAGATACCTATAGCTATATTTCTAACATCTATCTATTAATAGACTTATATTAATATCTATATCAATGTCAATATTATAAATATAGATATTAGATATCTAGACTTTATAAATATATATTTTAAATAATAGCTTTTTATTTTCAAAATATTTGCAAAGATAGTTGTCAACATTTACCCTTGTAAAACCTTGTGTTCCAAAATTTTCTTCCTCCCTTCCCCCACCCCTCTGTGAATAACAAGTAATTCAATGCATGTTAAACATGTGCAGTTCTTCTATTCATATTTCCATTAAATATAAATATTAACATACATATTTGTAGATATCTATAGATATTATATAGATATATTTCTACCTTTGAAATTCATCAATTTTAAATGGATGTCAAAAACATTAGACAAATAATGAAACTATCCAGAAAAGTAAAAATGTATTCAGGCCAGTCCCCCTCCCTACCACTGGTAATTTGAACCAGCATCCCTTTTCCACAACTCCAGAATCCCTGCTTGTCCTCATTTCAGACTACTAAACTGAGGTTTGAAAAGATTAAGAGAATTACTAACTTTTTTGTATCATAAACCCCTTTAGGAATTTGATGAAGCATGAAGATCCTTTCTCAAGAGAATATTTTACAATGGATAAGATTACAAATGTAACCAATTGTACTGAAATAGTTATAAATATATGCGTATGTATATGTACATATACATACATGCATATGTATATGCAACATAAATACATGTTTGTGTGCAAATTTGCCCATTTCAGAGTAAGTATACTGCATCTAGAGGGGGATAGTAGTACCAGTAACCCCTGCTTCCAGGGAATCTAGAGAGAGTAGACCTTATAAATTCAGCAATTCTGTACCAAAGTGAGCTAAGCAGAAAGACTGATGAGGTATCTATACTAAGTCTGGCATTGCTCTGATGAGGTCCTGGCAGTGAGGAGTCACCAAACTGCCCAAAGAGTGAAACAAGTCAGAAATGAGTCCCACTATAGATCAAAGGCAAGGTTTGGCACATGAGTATCTGCTGTACATAGAGTCTAAGTAGGATAGGGAGATCCAGTCTCAAAAAAATAAAATAAAATAAAACAAAACCAAAAGTGCATTAGGAAGAAAGGATAAACTGCTATTTTCTCTTAGTGTCCTTGAATATAGAAGGTTCCCCTCACTAAATGTGTACATCTGAGAGAAATTAGTGGATAAGAAAGCTTTCTTTTTTCTTTTACTTTTCTTCAATAACCTATTTTATAATAAATCTACTAATTATTCTACATAAGGTTCTAATAGAGGCATCTAGGGATGGTAGCTAGAGAATTAACCTAGAAGATAAGAAAATTTGCATGTCCATCTAACCTCTGATGCTCACTGGCTATTTGACTTTCTCAAACTATTAGGCATCTCCTAAAACTATAATTGCATATGAGGTGACATCCTGCATTGATTTCCAATTTCCTCTCCTGGAAGTATACTATACCAGTGAAATCACAGGTCCAATCATATTCCTAAGGTACTGCAAATAATTAAAAAATAAAGAGGAGTTAGCACATGAGAGAGAAATACTGGCAATTATCCTTGTATTAGCATCTGAGCCAGTTCTGTTCTATTTCCAGTCATGCCCTGGTGTGACATCATTAGATTATTTAATCTATCATGTCCAAGTCCTCAACCTGGCATTTAAAGCCACCTCAAATTCTCTCCAATCTACTCTTCCAGAATTATTTCATACTGCTCCTTTTCATGCCTTCTATATTCCAGTCAAACTGAACCCCCAACTTCCCCCCCCCAATTCAACTTATCTCCCACCTGAATCTATTCATAAAAGCAACCTTCTATGTTTTGAATTCCCAGTATTCTCATCTCTGCCTTTAATTCTGAAACCGATCTCTCCTTCTGGTATCAGCTTGCCAAGGAGCTTTCTCTGCTCAATCATTTGTGAACATTTTGTCAATATCTCATCATTTGTGAACATTTTGCATCGTCCAATAAAATTGAAGTTCTTAGAGGACATGAAGAAGTGTGATATAATAGAAGTTTATTTAGAGCAATACCACCCAGAGCTCAAACTCCTCTCTTCCATTCATCATATGTATGACTTTGGGAATGTCACAACTCATTTCCCTCATCAGTAAAATAAAGAATTTGGATTAGATAATACTATAGTCACTTCCAGCTCTTAACTCATGCTATTTTGGCTTTTTATCAGCAATCAGCACAGGAATTAAAATGGAAGTATGGATTTTGCTGGAGCTTTCCTTTGTTTTGTTTCCCAACTGGAAAGACTGAAAAAATGTTCATGGGAGGCAAAAGGAAAGCTTTGATCTCTATAAAGAAGAAAAGGACTCAGAGAGACACATCACATCAATGAGCAGATGGCAAGGAAGGGCACTACTACCTTGAACTGATTATAATAATGAGCAGTATGACAAGGGAGAGAAAGAGAAAGAATGGGCATTCATAAATTTCTTAGTATGTGTTTAAAAGTCTGGTCTAACTCACTGAATCACCTAAAGAGTAAACTGCCTATAGAGAATTTGCTATTTTTCTGTATGTACCTGCTTTGCCCTGCTGTATGTGGGACAGGGTATTATTTTTACTCAATTCAGTCTCCTCTGCCCCTTAACTCCTCATTGCTTAGCCAACTTGGTAGTTTCCTGCTTTATTTAAAGCTTTGTTTATTTGATATCTATACTTTCTTAAGGAGTTTTGTCTTTAGGTAAAAACAAGCTGATGTTTTTCTATAAAGAAATGGACCAAGAAATGGAGGGAAGGTCCAAAGATACCTGATACCAATTGCATCAATCTTAAATAGGTGCCCCTATTCACTTGCCTTATTGAGTGGACAAAGATCATCACTATAAACTAGTTTGTTATTATTTTGTATCCCCAGCAATACACAATGTCTTGTACATAGTAAGTTCATAATTAATATCTATTAAGCACTTAATGTATTAAAATTACTGTACTCTTAAACACATGGGAAGATACAAGGATAAGGGTCTTGTTCTCAATGAATTCAAAATTAATTGCCAGGTCAGTATCACCTCACAATCAAGATCAAAGTAGATTAATCTAATTCCTAAAATCCATTCTTGGCAGGGAAAATTAGGAAAGACAGCCCTTTGAAAAAATAGTGTTTATAGATTTTTTTAAAATTTTAGCTGACTAGCTAGTTTTTCTGAATTTTGATTCCAGGAATTTCTCTACAAATTTGCATAAATGCTAAAAACATTTTCCACTAGTATTGAAGCCCTTGCTATACTAATTACCAAGAAAAGGCAAAAAAAGTTTATTGTAGGACTTTTTAAAAATTACACTCTTAAATCTAATCAACTGAATATCTTGTTACTAACAAATTCTGAGATAACCTCCCATTCATATTGTAAATATTTTGTATATATAAATTTTTTCATGTTTTCATTATAATATGAGCTTCTTAAGAGTAGGGACATCCCACTCATGTCATCAATCTCTCTTTGCAGAGATTGCCTAAATTCATGGACAAAGGAGAAAAGAGCTGTATGTTATTTCCTTTCATCTTATAAAACTTAATATTATGTGTTTCTATTCACAAATGTAACACAAATTTTATAAAGTACAATAAATTATATGTATTTATGGAAAAAAAGAGTAGGGACATGAATTTACTTTTTTAATATCTCTAGCAACAAGCATAGTATCTGGTACTTTTATTAAGGAGGACACCATTGCCAGTCTCCATGTTTTAACATTGGCTGTCCCACATGTCTGAATTGTATGCCTTCCTTCTTTCTGCCCCTAGAGACCTTACCATCATTTTCACTTAAATACATACATACATACATACATATATATATGTATTTTATATATATATATATACATATATATATATGTATTATATATATATATATGTATATATATATATATATATATATATATATATATATATATAATGTTATTTGTCCCAGGTATATGTAAAAACAATTTTTAACATTCATTTTTAGAACTTTTGAGTTCCAAATTATCTCCCTCCTTCCCTCTCACTCCTATTAAGAAGCCAAGCAATTCAATACATATTGTACCTAAGTAGTCACACAAAAACATTTCCATAATAGTTATATTGTGAAAGAAAACAGACCAAAAAACAACAAAAACCTTAAGAAAAATAAAGAAAGCAAAAAAAAACTGTTTTAATCTGTATTCAGACACCATCACTTCTTTTTCTGTGGATGAAAAGCATTTTGCTTTATAAATCCTTCAACTTTGTCTTGGATCATTGCACTGATGATAATTCTTATGTCATTCACAGCTGATCATCTTATGATATTATTGTTACTTTGTTCACAGTACATTTCAGTTGGCATCAGTTCGTATAAGTCTTTACATGTTTTCTGAGTGTACCCTGCTTATCATTTTTTGTAACACTACTATTCCATCATAATCACATTCCTCATTCCCCTATTAATGGCTATCCCTGCAATTTTCAATTCTTTGCTCCCTGAAAAGAGCTTCTATAAATAATTTTGAGCATATTAGTCTTTTTTTCCCTTTTTGGAGAGAAGGGAAAAAAAGACTTTTGGGGGGAGAAGGCCTTCTTTCTAGATATAGACCTAGTTGTAATATTGCTGGGTAAAAGAGGATCTATGGTTAAGGGGATGTATTGGGGAATAGTTCCAAATTTCTCTACAAAATGGGTGAATCAGTTCACAACTCTATCAACAATGCATTAATAACTCATTTTTCCTATATTCCCTTCACTATTTGTCAATTTCTTTTTCTGTCCTATAAATGTAATAGGTATGAAATAGTAATGCATAATTATTTTCATTTGTACCTCTCCAATCAATGATGAGTTAGATCATTTTTTCATATAGCTATATATGGTTTTGATTATTTTATCTAAAAACTGTTTATATCTTTTTATCATTAATCAATTGGAGAATAGTTCTTTTTTTATATAAATTTGATTCAGCTTTCTTTATGTTTGAGAAATGAGGTACTTATCTCAGAAACTTGCTTTAATTTTTTTTTCACATTTATTATTGCTAACAATATTTCCTTCCATCCTATCCACTCCCCATTGTTTATTCTATTCTCTCTCTCTCTCTCTCTCTCTCTCTCTCTCTCTCTCTCTCTCTCTCTTTACATTGTACCTCTTCTAAATTGTTTTACTTTTTACTATTCCCTTTCCCAATGTTCCCTCCCTTTTATCACCATACCCTTGTCTTATTCCCTTCCCTTCTTGTTTCCCTTACTTTTCTAGGATAAGGTAAATTTCTGCACCTGATCAAGTATGCTAATTCTTGTGTTATCCTGACTGGTCCAAGGTGCTTCAATTGTTTCTTTCTGGGTGTTTGCAATAGTTTATTTTTGACCTAGGAGTTCTGAAATTTGGCTATAATATTTCTGGAAGTTTTCATTTTAGGATCTCTTTTAAGAGGTGATCAGTGGATTTTTCTATTTCTATTTCACCCTTTAGTTCTAGCATCAATTTTTCTTAAATTTTCTTGAAAGATGATGTTTAGGCTCTTTTTTTGACCATGGTTTTCAGTAGTCCAATAATTTTTGAGTTATCTTTCCTGGACTTATTTTCCAGATCATTTTTTCCAATATTTCATGTTGTCTTCTATTATTTCATTCTTTTGGTTTTTTTATTTTTCATAAAGTCATTATTTACCATTTGCTCAATTCTAACTCTTAAAGGATTATTTTCTTCAGTAATCTTTTATATATACATTTTTTTTCCTTTAGTCCAATTCTACTGTGTAAGGATTTTTTTTTCTTCAGTAAATATTTGTGTCTCTCTTACTTTAACCCTATTCTGTATTTTAAGACACTTTTTTCCTCATTAGCTTTTTATACCTTTTTTGACTTTTGGTCTCTTCTGTTTTTTAAGGTGTTGTTTTCTTCAGCATTTTTACTATCTCTTTTACCAAGTTGTATTTTTATGTTTTTTTCCATGATTTTTTTTCATGATTTTCTTTCATTTCTCTCATTTCTCTTACCAAATTTTCCTCTATGTTTCTAAATTGAGTTTCAAAATCCTTTTTGAGCTCTTTCATGATCTGAGATCAATTAATATTTTTCTTGGAGGATTTGGATAAAGGACCTTTGACTTTGTTATCTTCTGATCAGAATTTTTTTCTATTGTTTGCTAATTTTTTCAAACCTGTTTCTTGATTTTTAACTCTTTGTTAAAGTAGAGTTCTGCTTCCAGGGTGGAAGGTGCAATGTTTCATACTTCAGGGATTTGTGTAGCTGTTTTCAGATAGGCTTCTAGGAGCCTTTAAGTTTTTACTTTTTCCAAGGTGGTATGATCTAAGGAGAAATATTTATTGCCTTCCTGGACAGTGTTCTGGTCTGTGAATGGCCTCAAGTACTCTTTTTTGCCATGGAACTGTGAGGGGGATTTCTTCTCTACCATAGTCAGAAGATCTGGTTTACTAGTGCTCCTTCTCATGCTTGGACTGTCCCCTAAAACTTCCATCTAGATCTATGTATGGGCAAAGCAACAGAACTCTGCCTCAGTGCTAACAAACAGACCCTTTCAATCTCCTTCTGACCAGTTGTTCCACCTCTTACCATCTTTGGGCTATGAAATAATTTGCCCTTATATAATCTTGGTTTATTGTCCTTATACTTCATTCATTTCAATTAGACATCCCTAAAATCAGTTACCATTATGATGAACTGCAAAGTTGTAGAATTGATAATATTAATATTGCCCTAAATTGTTTCTACTCAGCAAGAATTATAAAGCATTGCTCAGTTTACAATCTACAGAAATTATTTAAAATTAGAATAGACAGTTGATGGATTTCAATTATAAGCAATCAGAAATTTTCATACATCCAGATTAAATTTATTCATGACAATCTAGACATTTAATTTTTAGGATTGCTCTGATAGAGCTGCTTTTCTTTTTATATTTAATTTTTATTGAAGCTTTTTATTTTCAAAACATAAATGCAGCTAATTTTCAATATTCACTCTTGCAAAATCTTCTGTTCCAATTTTTATCCTTCCTTTGTCCTGCCCTCCTCCTCTAGACAGCAAGTAATCCTCTCTTTGGGTGCAAACAGTTTTCTTGTTGAAAAGAGATGGTTCACTGTTGAAAAAAACCTTGTCTAGATTAGAAGGAAGCAATAAACTGGGAAACATTTTTCCATACAAAAGATCTGATAAGGGTCTCATTTTTAAAATATACAGAGAATTGACAGAAATGTACAATAGTTCAAGCCATTCTCCAATTGAAAAATTGGTTAAAGGATATAAACAGACAATTTTCAGATGAAGAAACTGAAACTATTTGTAGCCACATGAAAAGATGCTCCAAATTACTATTGACCAGAAAATATAAATCAAGACAATTCTGAGACATCAAAACCTACCTTTCAGATTGGCTAAGATGACAGGAAAAGATAATGACAAATGTTGGAGGGGATGTGGGAAAACTGAGACACTGATACATTGTTGGTGGAACTGTGAACAGATCTAACCATTTTGGAAAGCAGTATGGAACTATACTCAAAAAGTTATCAAACTGTGCATACCTTTTGATCCAGCAATGTTTCCATTGGGATTATATCCCAAAGAGATCTTAAAAGAGGAAAAGGGACTCACATGTGCAAAAACGTTTGTGGCAGTCCTTTTCATAGTGGCAAGAAATTGGAAACTGAGTGGATGCCCATTAATTGGAGAATTACTGAATAAATTATGGTATATGAATGCTATGGAATACTATTGTTCTGTAAGAAACAACCAGCAGGATGATTTCAGAGAGGCTTGGAGAGACCTACATGAACTGATGCAAAGTGAAATGAGCAGAACCAGGAGGTCATTATAAACTTCAACAATACTACATGATGATCAATTCTGATGGATGTGGCTCTCTTCAACACTGAAATGATTTGGACCAGTTCCACTTGTGCAGTGATGAAGAGAACCATCTGCACCCAAAGAGAGAACCATGGGAACAGAGGGTGGAATACAGCATAGCATTCTCACTTCTCTGTTATTATTTGCTTGCATTTTGTTTCTTTTTCTTGTTTTTTCTTTTTCTTACTTCTTGATCTATTTTTTCTTGTGCAACTGGATGACTATGTGAATATGTATACACATATTATATGTGGCATATATTTTGGCATATTTGGCATGTATTGGACTGCCTGTCGGGTGGGGAGGGAATGAGGGGAAGAAGGGGAAAATTTGCAGCAGGATGTTGTGCAAAGGTCAATGTTAGAAAAATTATCCATGCATATCCTTTGTGAATAAAAAGCTTTAATAAAAGAAAAAGAAAAAAAAAGAATCTTGTCTATCAGAATTGATCATCATATAATCTTGTTGTTCCTATTAACAATATTCCCCTACTTCTACTGACTTAACTTAGGATCAGTTCATGTAAGTCTCTCCAGGCCTCTCTAAAATCATCCTGCTGATCATTTCTTATATAACAACAATATCCCATTACATTCATATACCATAAACTATTCAACCATTCCCCAACTTATGTGCATCCACTAACTTTTCAGTTCCTTGGCACTACATAAAAGCTTGCTATAAACATTTTTGCACATGTGGGTCTTTTTCCCTTTTTATGATCTCTTTGGGATACAGATCCGGTAGAGACATTGCTGGATAAAAGGATATGCACAATTTGATAGTATTTTGAACATAGTTCCAAATATGGAGCTGATAGTCTTATTATGGTTTTCACCTAGAATTGCTTTGAGTCCCACTTTTTCTTTAGTTTGTGGATGTGGAGATGCCAAGTGTCTATGAAACAATATTGAGTACCTTTCCACAATGATTTCTTCTTGCCAACTCCAAACCTCCAACCAACTCCAAATCTTCTATTTTAAGATTCACTTCTTTTTAATATAACAATTTTTCTTACACATTGAGTTTATACTATTATCCCATATTGTAACAAAATTGCCACATTTGGCATTTATTAAAACTAAATGGAGCTTCAAAATGACTGTTAAAAACAACTATCCCATTTTTATCTTGCTTAAAATTCTTTTTTTTTTCTTATGTGATATTTTATGGTAACATTCCAAATATTCTTTCCATTACAAGTGATTTCAGAATCAAGGGAAACATACAAAAGTTTATTTCTATTCTTTGCCACATTATTGTTTGGTTCCTCATTCTATTCCTCCTTAGTAAGTCTTACATTTCTGGAATAAAGCTTCAAGTATAATGTACAAGATGCCTAATATTTCATGGCATATTCTCATAACTATGTCAAGTTATCTGAAAGCCAGTCCCTAGATAGGTTAGCCAGTGTTATAGTCAGAACTGCAGCATGGACATACTATATACTTTACCCTATGCATTGGCAGCACTTGTAGGCTTTTAGCATCATATAAGCAACTGACTGGCCAAAGTTTGAGACTTGGAGTTGGGACATTCAAATCTACCCTCAAAGATTTATTAGCTACATAGCATAGCATAGAATTTCATTTATTTTTCTAAACCTCAGTTTCCTTATCTGTAAAATGATAATAGTAGAACTTTTATCCCTCCCAGGGCTGTTGTGAGGATCAGATTAAATAACATACATAAAGTGTTTTGTCAACATTAAAGTATTATATAAATGCTAAGTAGCAGTAGCAGCAGGAAGAGGAGGAGGAGAAAAAGGAGGAGGACAAGGAAGAAGAGGAGGACAAGGAAGAGGAGGAAGAGGAGGAGGAGGAAGGGGAGGAAGAGTTTAAGAATAGTAATAGGAGTAGGAGCAGGAGAATGAGATCAAGAACAGCTCTGCAAAATATAAGCATCAATAATTGCTTGGAACACAGTGAATAAGAGACTTTCCCAGAGGCCCTAAAACTAGTAAAGAAAAATTTGAACTCAGGTCTTCCTGACTCCAAATCTCATACTTTGTCCATATGCCACCAAGCTACTTTTCAATGACCTGAACTGGTAGTGTAAGTCTCATTATGCCACTGAAATTATAGATTCTTTTATTATCCACCATGAACTATATGTTAACAAATTTGTTGTTTCTATGAGGCTAAACTCTGAAGACAGTTGTTTTTCCCCTCGTTTCAATGCTTTGCCTCTAAGCTAGTCATAAATACCTATTTAGTAATAATTGAACAATTCTTATATGTATCCTGCAATGTGTATTTGAAACTGGAGTCTTTCTAAAGTGTCACTAAATAATTTTAGGAAAAATGAGTGCTGCACTAAGAGAATATTTCCACCCTTCCTAAGTTTTTATTTTACTCACCACACTCCCTCCAATAGTAAAGTTCTATGTTAGGCTGATCATTCATTTGTGGGTAAGGCTTTTGTGTAGAACCATTCTCAAAGGCAAGGAGATCTGGATTAAAGTCCCATTTCTGATTTTGATTTCTAGTGCCCCAAAGAAATACTTTAAGGCAATAAATTAAAAAGAAGGGGTTTATCTGTATTTGTAGATGGAGTATCCTCTTCTGGGCAACCTCTGTTGAAATGATGAAATCATCTGTCTAGTTCATATCCTTATTAATTCATTCATGTAACAATAGCAAAATTCATATCCAAAGGCTTCCTAATATGTTGTCCTCTCATGTTCAAGTATTTCACATATAGATGAATTTTTTGAAAAATGAACTGTATCAACTATGTTTTCAATTTTATTTTTTAATTTTTAGTTTGGGTTTAAAAAGTCTGGAGTTTCATTTTTCATTCCTAGAATCAAGATTTCCTTAGCCAAATACTTAGAGTATTTTTATTTTAACTCTTTCCTCTTTTGTGTTTTCCTTTCATTAGAGCAATCATTAATTAAATTAGATCACTTTTTAAACTACAGTTTCCTTAATTCAATTAGCCTTTTGCTAACTTGCCTGATCTTTGCCCTGATCTGGGAAGAGGAGGACAAGGAAGAGGAGGAAGAGGAGGAGGAGGAAGGGGAGGAAGAGTGTAAGAATAGGAATAGGAGTAGGAGCAGGAGAATGAGATCAAGAACAGCTCTGCAAAATATAAGCATCAATAATTGCTTGGAACACAGTGAATATCTAAATCTAACATGTCACGGTGGAAAGTTTCATTTAATATATTTTTTTTTTACTAAAAAACTACTCCAGTCCTCATAATGTCAAATATAACACTGTGAACACTCCTTTCTACTAAAACATCTTTCTGGAACAAAGTAATACATTACCATTATGTAGGTCTTGCATTTACATAATCTAGTCAGAGAAGCAAACAAGAAATATAATAATTACCTGAAATACCCAAGGGTATTTTTATTTTATAATATTTCAGAATTGATCTCAAATATGAAGATGTGGGTCAAAGCCTCCTCTCTGACTTTGTGCCTCGGTAAACCTATGAAATAACTATAGGTCCAATATAATTGTTTCAATTTGCTATGGTTTGTAATTCTTATTAATAGATGAATATCCATTATATCCAGATATTTATTGCCTATAATAACAAAAGTCAATGTTACATTGTGGATAGAGAGCTGGTCTAGGACTCAACTAGGTTCAAATCCTGCCTCTCATCCCTATTGGATGTGTAATAATAGGCAAGCCACTTAATTTCTGAGAGAACACTAAACAACTCTCTAAGCCTGTATATAAACTACAGAGCTGTTCATTTACATTAGTAGAAGAGGTCTATTCATCCAGAAATGTCCTATAAAAATAAAATCACAATCCAGTCCCTATCCTAGTCGATGTACATCTAAAACATAAACATATTACATTTATAGGTTCATTTGGAAACAAATGACTCCTTAGATTTCTATAAAACTAAATGTTTTACTCCCAACTATGAACTCCTATGAGTCAATAGGTTCTCTTCTGGCTTCAAAGAAACAATATTTTTTTTTCAAATTGCAGAACTGGCATTTGGTTTTATTATCATAAACACATAATTACTTGATATCTATAGAATATTTATGAATGAAAAATGGATTATTAGACTAAAATAAACTTCATTCTCAATTTTAAAATATCACTTTTTGCAGCAAGGTAGCTTGGCTTAATTATTAAAGCCTATAGAGTAGGATGCATGAATATTCATCACCTCCTCCTTTTATTTTATATTAATCCTAATGAATCAGATAAACAGTAATTTTTGCTTCTTGTCTCAAAGGTTTAAGCATGAGGTTAATTAAATAGAATCTGTAAAATGTTTTAATTACTTTGAGAAAATTATACTCTATTAGATTTAATATGTATCCTTATGTTTGTATTTATATATGCATACATGTCTGTGTGTCTGTGTATGTATATATCTATATCTAATATACATAGAGAGAGAATATATAGAATAATATATTAGATATAGATATATACATATAGAATAATATTAGATATATTAGAATAATATATTAGATATATACATACGTCTATATATTAGATATAGATATATATACATACACAGACATATCTATATGTCTACATATAAATATAGATATATATACACACATACATGCAGAGAGAGAAATCCCATTTTGTCTGATAAAATGAAGGTAATGGTTTTGCAACTTCAGACTGTAGTACTAGTTCAAAATTCAGGAGTGGTCTTTCTGAACATTAACCTCTGAAGGACAAAGGTCTACCCCAGAACAGTAACTCTTAAAGTATGTTTTATGCACCAGTTGTTAGTCCCAACACTGCCACCATCTTGTGCAGAATAGACATCTCCTTTATTCTCAGCATTTCTTTCATTTGTGTGAAATGATGACAGTTGAAGTTTACTGACATCAGGGATATATGACATACAGCTTTAGTCATTTTAAGGGATGTTATCTACAGCACAGAGCAAGTGAGAAGATATTAAAGGTCCAGGGACTGCAATTTGAAGGATGTGCTTTATAAATGACAAACCATCCTTTGAGTCACATACCATCAATAGGTCTTACGATTAGAATCTGATTTTGTTCTGCCATATCCTGACAGAGTTAACAGCACTAAAATCAGTTTGTCAATGTTGCACACAGTGTGCAAAAGGGAAGGAATTTAGGGTGAGGTGGGGAAGAAAAAAGATTTTCCTCAGAAAAGAAAATGAAATTGACTAATCAGTTTTCAGTGTTATAGAAAGCAGTTCATATAGAGGGGGAATCCCTTGGTAGTCTACCATATTGTATGATTGAAATATTTTCAACATTGAAATCAAATGTTCATTTATGTTAAAGAGATTTTATTTATTTTAGAAGAAAAATCCTTCCCTCTCAATTAATATTCTCTACAAGACAATGTTGCATTTCCAAACATAAATGACCATTCTCCACACAGATGCCAAAGTGACATTCCTAAAGCTGAGATGAGATCATGTCACTCTGCTGTTCAAAAAATTCCAGTAACTCCATATTCACCCTTGGATAAAATAAAAACTTCTCTGTTTGACATTTAAAACCTTTTTGAAACATATAATTCCAGACATCTTATAGTTGTTTCTCAGCGTGCATGCACTCTACAATCCAGTCAAAACCTCTGGTTCTTCACACATAACATTCTGTTTCCCATCTTTTATTGAGCTTCTCCTCTAAATCTCCTAACCTTTACCTCTTAGATTCCCTAGCTTCCTTTGAAAGCCAGCTTGTGTCACTTCTGTTGTGGCACCTTTCCTTATTTTCTACTATCAAATGTCAAAATACGTATAAATAAAATACAAGAGTTAAAAAATCTTCTCATTCTGGACATGAGGTGCTAAGATATTATTAGTATTTTTCAAGTACATTCAAATACAAAAAGATTCCCTTTGTCAAACACTCCCCCCACCCATCTCTGCCTCTCTGACCCTCTCTCTGTGTCTCTCTCTCTCTATGTCTCTCTGTGTCTCCATGTCTTTCTCTGTCTCTCTGTCTCTATCTCTGTCTGTGTCTCTGTCTTCATTTCTCCCTCCCTCCCTCCTTTCCTCCCTCCTTCTCTCTCTCTCTCTCTCTCTCTCTCTCTCTCTCTCTCTCTCTCTCACACACACACACACACACACACACACATACACATACACAAACATACATCAAAATCTCCTACTCATGTGTTTCTTTATAAAACATACACCACAATGTTCAAAGAAAGCCTAATGGATTGGTTCTGAAACAGTCTCTTAAATTACCAAGACTACAGAAAAAATTGGCTATTATAAAATTACAGAATAAAAAACTGGCTTAGTCCCACTCAACCTGCTCCCCTTCCCTCTCATAGTCTCAAATAACAAACTAAAAGCATAGTGTTTAGCATGTGGGAGGTACTTAATATTTGTTAAATTATTGATTTAGTGTTGATTCTCAATCAAATAGACATTCTTCCCCGATACCTTTTCTGATTTTTTGAATTACTTGTGCTTATTCCCAAAAAAAAGCATGAAAATTTCTTCAATTTTTCAACATATTTTATATAATTCACATATTACATAATTTATTTTTATGTATTTTTGTGTATATTTTAACTGTCACAAAAAGAACACAAATTGACACTAGTTGTGTGAACTTGAGCAAGTCATTTAGTTTCTATCCCTCTGTTTCCTCTTCTGTAAAGATGAAAGCAGAGACTATTTTATTATTCTCTTTGTATGTCTAGTATCAAGTACAGTGCTTGAAACAAAGTAGGCACTTAATAAATGCATGTTAGTTTATTGATTAATTGATTTTCTTATTTAAATAAATATCCTTAATTTTTTAATAGTGCCTCCAAATTAGTACAACTCTTCTAAAAAGTAATTTGGAATTATTAAAAACAAAACTAACTAAAGAAAACAATACACAAAATAACAACAACATAAATGGAAAGAACAACAACACATTCATAAAAATATCAAATAATGAAAACTTATAAAGATAATAAAAGAAAAGTTATAAGAAGATCCTCCCATCCCACACTCCTTTGTAGAGGTAGGGATTAACAAGCATTGTATATTGTACATATTTTCAGGCTTTTTCAATGTATTGATCAGTTATACTGATTTTTTTTCCCTTTTTTAATCCTAAAAAAAAATTATTGTTACATGAGATGGCTCTCTGGGAAGGAAAAGGAAATGGATGCTGAAGGAGTAAATGGTGATTTTTTTTTAATCAATGAAACAAAGTAGCAAAAATATCTATAGCCTTTTATGCAGATTCTACTGCTAGGTATATATTCACAAGGAAGCTATTGACAAAAAGCAAGTCTTCATATGACACAAAAATATTTATAGCAGCATGCTAGTGGTAACAAAGAAGTGGAAACAATATATGTCCATCACTTAGTGTGCAGGGCAATAAAATGGTATTTAAATGTGATTAAATATTATTATACTCTAGGAAATGGTAGATATGTGAAATATATATATATATATATATACATATATATAGAAAAACACATATTAAGTAAAGTAGCAGAACCAGAAAAACCATACATACAATGACCATAACAAATACAAATGGAAAGAATAACAATCACAAGAAAACTTTTTAAATTACATTATAAAATTATAAAGAACAAGATTGGTCTCAAATAAGAAATATGAGAAGATAAGTTACCATTTGCTAAAGCAGGATTTATATTGGTATATAATATTATATATAATATTAGATTTCTTGTATATTGTTAGAATTTGTTGCATTTTTCCTTTTTAAAAAAATGCTACATACAAATGATATAATAAATACAATACAAACTTTTCCATTTAACATTTAAAACTCAGTCAAGGTAACTTTTTTAAAAAACAATCTAGAGGAGTGAAATGGTGCAACAAATAGAATACTGAACCTGGAATGACTAAAACTTCAAATGTAGACTCAAACATTTCTAATATCTCATCCCATTGTAGATTTGAAATGACATCAAAAGGGAGCATGTTTTAGATGTTCCTACATAGCAGGAAAGTCTTTAAGGGTCTAATGGTGTAGCTGTCATCTGAGACCCAGACTAGATAAGTATAAAGTCACATATCAACAGGAGATCTGTGAGCAAAGATAACACTGACAGTGCCATAACTTTACCCTTGGCAAGTTCGATGTGTTATACAATGAGTTAAACAAGGAGCACCCTGCCAGAGAAACTGAAGCCCAGTCACATATTCTCCCAGATAATGGGTAAAAGTTATAGATTTAGCTATTATTTGTGAATAACCTGAGACTGAAGGCCAATTATAAAGTTGTTACAATTAAAGCAAGTACAAACACCAAACAGTAAAAAAACTGAGAAGGCTCATACTTTCTTTTAGAAAGACTATCAACAGTTCCAACCCATAATAACTCAAAAGTTCTCTTTGGAAAAGTGAATAAAGTAATTAGTTGTGCTGTTTTTATCATGTGCCCAAGTATCAATTCATGAAATTCTTGGAAAGTTCATCTTTCACTGCTCATAGTGAACATGAATACAGCACCCATTTCCATAATGTATAAAGTTTGTAAAGCATTTCTTTACATACTTCAAAAAGCAAACCACAAATATATTATTATTATTATTTTACAAATTAGGAATTTCAGTCTCAAAGAGGTAAATGACGTTGCCAAAGGTCATTAAACTAACAAGGCTCAGAGTCAGGATTTGAAGCCTAGTCTCCTTATTCCAGCCTTTTTACTTTAGATAACAGCAGACAGACCATTGGGGAGATAATTGAAGCTTATTTGCTGCAGAAGATAGCAGTTGCAAAGGATAAAGCCAAGAAATTCATTGAAAAACTTTACAAAATCCTATAAATTAAATGAACATATAGGGGTAGAGCCAAGATGTTGGTGTATTTAGCAGCAACTCAGCTAAACTCTTCCAATGTTTCTGTCCAAATAATTTTAAACTTCTCAAATCAAATTCTGAAGAAGCAGAACCAATATAAGGTTGAAATGAAACACTCCAGCTCAAGACAACTTAGATCAGCATAAAGGTTTTATGATACCTGGGTGGGAGCCTACTGAGTTGAACAGTAACAGTGATAGGCCTAGGAGTTGGCTGCCACAGCAGCAGTAGCAATAGCAGCTTTGGGAAGTCTCAGTTCAGCGATGGTAAAAGGATGAAAGACTAATCAGAAGGAAATCACAGAGGATCCTTCAGTGACATTGGATATATATGTCCCTGATTGACAACTCTATTGTCCATATAGTTCTAGAATGCAATTCCAGGATACAAAAAAAAAAAAAAAAAGGCATGTGGTTGGTCAAAAGGAAAGGGCAGAGTACAAACCAGGATAGCAGTGAACACACATCTCTCTTCATCATACCACCTTGTAAGCACTGAAAATTTGGAGACCTCCCCAAACTAGATCTGAAAGTGGTAGCATGAAAAAGCCTGAAACTTGAGACAGTACATCCAGATCTCCAAGAAAGAAGAGCCCAACTTTAATATAAAGTTCAAAGTCAAAAAATAGGCCAGGAAATGAGCAAGCAACAACAATAAGAATATGATCATAAAAAGCTACATTGGCAGAAAGGCCAAGAAGAAAGTCACAAGACAACAATTAAAGGAGCTACTAGCAAAGCCACAAAATAAAATATTAATTGGACTCAAGGCCAACAAGAATTCCTGGAAAGGTTAAAAAATGACATAAGACTGATAAAGGAAAAAATAGGGAAAGAAATGAGAGTTGTGAAAAAATAGAAAAAAAAATAAGTTTAGCAAAATAGGCAAAAAAAAGATTTAAAAATAATAACTTGAAAAACAGAATTGTCCTCATAGTAAATGATACATAAATATTTAAATATTCACAGAAAAATAAGGAAAAAAAAAACTTCTTAAAAAGAAGAATAAACCAAGTAGGAAAGAAAGTACAAAAGCTTACTGGAAAAAAAAAATTCCTTACATATTAGAACTAGGCAACTAAAAGCTAAGAACTCCATTATGTATCAAAAAACAACAAAACAAAATCATAATAGTGGAAATAGAAGAAACTGTGAAATATCTTATTTGTAAACCAACTGACCTAAAAAATCGATCCATGAGAAATAATTTGAAAATTGTTGGACTATTTGAAAGTCATGAGCAAAAAAGAAACTGATCGTCATCTTTCAAGAACTATCAAGGAAAGCAGCCCAACTACCTTAGATTCAGAAAATTAAATAGAAATTGAAAGAATTCATTGACCATCTATTAAAAGATATCCCAAAATGAAAATTCACAGGAATATTATAGATAAATTCCAGAACTCCAATTCAAGCAATTTCAAGCAGCCAGAAAGAAACAATTCAAATATTGTGGAGACAGTCAGGATAACAGAAGATTAAACAGTTTCCATATTAAAGGAGTAGAAAGCTGCTTTATAATATTTTCTTAGCTTGACATTATGGAAAGCAAAAGAACTAAGATTAAAACCCAGAATAATCTACCCACCAAAACTGAATACAATCTTTTGGGGGATGGGGTGAAAGAATGCATTTGTTGAAACAGAGTATTTTCAAGCATTCCTGATAAAAAGACTAGAGTGAAATAAAAAAACTGACATTAAAACAGAAGATTTAAGGTAAGCATAAAAAGAAAAACATGAAAAAGTAATCATAAGAGACTCAATAATGTTAAACTATTTACATTTATACAAAGAAATGTAATTCGGGTAATTAAAAAACTTTATCATTATTGGAGCAGGTAGAAATATTATATATATATATATATATGTATGTATATATAGATGAAGGGAATGACTATGAGTCAATTTTGTTGTATGATCTCAAAAAAAGAAGGGATAAAAAAAGAAATATTTTAGAGACATGAATAGAGATAGAGAATGGGAAATTTTTTTCTCACATTAAAGAAACATACAGGGAAGACCTTTTATAGTGGAAGAGAAAATGGAGGGGTTCAATACTTGAACACTCACTCTCTTTAGAATTGTTCAAAAATGGAACTATATACAAATGTGTTTATGTACACATGGTTATGTGTAAGTATATAAATATATATGTGTGTACATATAGAGACAGAAATTTATCTTGGCAAAAAGAGAAATAAAAGGGAAAGGGAATAAGAGAAAGGGAAGTAGGAGGATAAAAGGGAGGGTAGATTAAGAAAGTCAGTTGTCAGAAATGAAGCAGAATTTTAGGAAGGATGAGAGGGAGGGATGGAGAGAAAAAAAGAGTTAGGGAAAAGGAGGAGGAGGAGGGAGGAAGAGAGAAAGTGGGGAGAGGAGAGACAGAAAAAAAAAAAACTTATTCCGGAAATCATTTTGGAATTGTGCCCAAAGGCCTATAAAGCTTCAGACCTTTAATCCAGCTCCACCTCTGCTAGATCTGCACCAGAAAAAATGCTAATAAAGGAGGAGGAAGAATTATTTGTACAAAATCATATTTATAATAGCTCTTTTTATGGTGCCAATGAACTAGAAATTGAGAGGATATCCATCAATTGGGAAATGACTGAATATGTGGCACAAATATGACTAGAAAAGCTATAAAAAGTAACAAACAGGATGCTTTCAGAAAAACTTAGAAAGACTTATATGAATTGGTGCAAAGTGAAGTAAGCAGAATAAGAACAGTATACATAGTAACAGCAATTTATATTATGATCAATTATGAATTCTATAGCTATTCTAGCAATACAAAGATATAAGATAATTCTTAAGCACTTATGGGGGAAATTGCCATTTACCTCTAGAGAAAAGACAAATGAAATTTTAGTACAGATCAAAGCATATAATTTTTCACTTTTCTTATTTTTCTTGTGGTAGGTTTTTTTGGGTCTGTTTTCTTTACAGCATGACTTTACAACATGAAATATGTCTTGTATTACTACACATGAGTAACCAATGTTAAATTACTTTTCATCTCAATGAGGGAGCAAAATAGGAAGAGAGAGAATTTGAAACTCAAAAAAAATTTAATGTAAAAATTGTTTTTACATACCATAGAAAAAAATATTTAAAGAAAATAAGTAATCCCACAGGAAAAGAATAATTTAAAAATATTAAAAATTATTGATTGAAAATAAAGAATGAAAAAGATATGAAGGTCTTCTGAAACAAGCAATATGAAAATTTTTGGACATGATGGACACTGAATACATGGCAAGATCAAATTGATGCTACCCTGACAGTTAAAAGGTGAAAGATTGTACCTATAATGTTATTTTTAATCAGCCATGTATGTGAAGTCTGATTGAAAGGTGGGTAGTATAAAGAAAAGTACAAAAACAAAATTAAAAATAAAACATTAAAGCTCATGCTACTACAGAGGCATATGACTATAACATCCCCAATCTAACCTGTTTAGTGGCAATGGCACTTAAGAAGATGAAATTGAAAAGGACAGCTAATCATTTTTAAAAATTCATGTTGAAGATACAATTTTAAAGTACTTCAGAGAGTAATTCTTGATATATCTCAAAAATGGAAAATCACAGAAGAATAGGAAAAGCTATGAATAGTGGTTTTACTGATTTGTTCACTCCATTTCTTTCTAAATTCTGTTCCTGACTCTCTGGACTTCCTTGTCCACCATGACCCAAAAACTCTCTTATCCTGAAAGATCACTTTACCCCTGTGGCCTATTCTGATTGCTTAGGTTCTCCCAAAAGCTTCATTTTAAGGAAAGTGCTCATATGCCCTCTAAGTGCACTCCATTTCATTCCTCTCTGGGCTCAACTCTTGATTCACTGTACTTCTTTTTCACTGTGTCCTTAATTAGATAACTTCTCTTCTTCCTGCTCTATCTCCCATTCCCTTCTTTTCAGTTTCCTTTTAGGTATTGTCTTTCACCTATTAGAACATAACATCTTTGAGGGAAAGGGCTGCCTTTCTTTTTGCTTGTATTTATCACAGTGACTGATCTGTAGTAAGAATTAAATAAATTGACCGACTTTGCTTGCTTTAAAAACTTTGAGATGTTATATGTAAACTATAGTTCTTAAAGGCAGAGCAGAGAACAGCCTTAGAGGATATCTATTCTTAAAACTAAGAAGAGTTGGGTTCCATTCCTGCTTCTGACACATTCTATATATGATTCTGGACAAATCGCAACTTCTCAGGATTCTAGGTGACCCACAAAGACAAGTAAGTGGCAAAGAAGGTGTCAAGCTACTCTTAGAATAGAATTAATTCTCCTGAGAGTTTCCTATGACAAAGAAATCACTGATCTAGTCTAAATTCTATGGTACTGCTAAAAGAAAAAGGGCAACCAGGAAAAGAATAGAAATTACTGATCTACTGATAAACCTGATTTCTCATTTCTATGGAGTTTTTATTATAATGATCTATAGATGTATCAAGGGCATCTTTAGTAAATGCATGAAAAGAGAACAAATAAGTTTTGAAATTATTTTTATAGAAGATTATAGCTTTAAAGTAACATGGTTAACTAGGAGATTTTATAAATTGTTTTATTTGTTGTTTTTGAAAATATTTGACTCAGTAGAGCAAAAGGTACTTTACTCAGCTCCCCTCAGATTTTCTGAAATCCACAGAACAATACAGAATTCATTGCAATAGAATTGACTTGTTCTATAAAAAGTGTTGACATCAAGCAAATGATAAAATTTAAGATCATCAAGCATGTTTTTGAGTACCACCAAAGATGATTTTTTCCCCTAAAATCCAAATAATAGAGGGATTTTTTATTGATGACAAAACATTCCAATTACTCTTTCACAGATAGCATCATATTAATAATCTGTTAATTTGGACCATAATTTGCTAATTGAAACATGTATTACTATGTTACCTTACTAAAATTCAAGATAAAGCAAAAGGAAATGATTTAAACATTTATTTAAACATTAAGTGAATTTAAATGTCTGTGTTTTTAAAATTAAAGATAGAATTAAACTGCATAAGTTTGACTATATCATCAGAATGTGTAACCAGAACCAAATACTACAGCCATAATAATATCAGCCAAGACTTAATTAGCATGAGACTATGTTGCATTTGTGAAACTACAAAGAGCTTTCAATAATTCTCACTTATTTCACTGATATAATAATCAATCTTTTTGGCATCCCAATATTTTTTCTGTATTGTCACATGGTTGTAAATTATGAAATTCCATGTTCCTAAAAGAAATGCATTACAAATACATGAAAAGACTGTGGAAAGACATATAAGTGGCCAATAATGACTTCTATACAATATGTATTATAAAGACTTTATTTGACCAGTCTTAATCCTGAAGAAAACAGCATGAGGTATAACTTGCCTTCTTTGATAAAAGACAATTCACCTGACTCCTTTCACATGTAGCCCACTCTTTCCCAAATTGTATAACCAGAAAAGGAGATGAGTAAGTCTTGTAACAAGAATGAGAGACATATGATAGGTAACTCCAATGATACACTGAGAACCCTAAAATACAAAAAGAATAAAGGTAAGAAAGATAATATGGTGGATTTTCTATGGTGGATTTATGGGAAGTCACTGGGAAAAATGCATATAGGAAGTAACATAAAATGATTCACCTGTTTGCTATTTAAAGCTATGCATAATGTGGATCTTTTTTACCTTTCTACAATTCTTATACAATATTATATTCTGCCCTCTTTACAATCTAGCCACATTGACTTCCATGATATTAATACTATTAATAGAAGAAAAAGAAGAACAAGAACAAGAAGAACAAGTAATAGTAGTAGAAGCAGTAATTGTAGTAGGAGTGGTAGGAGTGGTAGGAGTGGTGGCAGTAGTAATTGGGGTTGGAGTAGTGGTGGTGGTAGAAATGGTCAGAAAAAGAGAAGAAGGAGGAAGAGAAGTAGCAATAGTAGTTGGTAGCAGCAACAGCAGTAGTAGTAGCAGCAGCAGCAGCAGTAATAGCAGCTACTAGCATAAGACACTCCATTTCCCATGTTTACACCTTTATATTAACTCTCCCATGTGTCTGAAACAATCACCTCTTTAACTCTTCATTGCATTGTCTTCTTCCAAGAATCCATTCAAATCTGATCTGCCAAAGTCATTCCCATTTGGTTTTACTTTCTATCTCTTCTGTATATATCTTATATATACTTTACTAATGTCATGTTTGTAACCTTCATTGTTCTATGAGCTTCTTGAAGGCAGCATCTATTTTTGTCCCTTTTTGTATTCTCAAAGCTTAATGAAATGCATAGGGCATGAGAAGAGTTTAAATGTTTGATAAGTGACTGTTGACTGATCTGGTTTAGTGTAAAGAAAATTCATATGGAAAAATAAGATCTCTCAAAATATCAAAGTAAGCATCTTTAGGTCTTCTAGACAAAAAGGTGATATTATGTAGCTTCTTTGCCTTCCAACACATTTCCCACTACTATTCTTTCATCTTTCACTAGCCAGCCAATGTTCTTCAGTTGGTGAGGAAGATTATATTGCCAAACAGATTTTCTACCAACACCCAAAACAATCCAGATAAGCAATTATCTATTCTACCAACTCATACTTCCTCCTTTTACCATATGGCTCATAGGAGATTTTAAAAATTATTTTTTTCTCTTGATGTTTTTATAAAATACTTTTTATCATCCAAGGCTCAGTTCAAATCCTACCTCCTTCATGAAATTTTCTTTGATTTTTTTTTTTTTTAGATATGGTTTTCCCCACTTTTAAACCTCTGCAGTAATGTGTATCTTTCTTATAGCCCTCATTTTCCATCCTGCACTGTAGTTATTTGTGTGATGTCTGATGTAGGCCAATTATGTTAGCCCCCTCACCTAGAGAAGGAGGGATATAAAACAGAAGCAGATAGAGTGATTGATGAATATTCATGGATACAGGAAGGAATTCTATTAAGCCTTGTAAGGCTTAGGTTTATAGGTTCTACTCATGAATGGAGTATTCAAAGACAGTTGTAGTCATTCAGCAAGGTTGAAGCATTCAGCTCTCTCTGTCTATCTCCATATAAAATTGACAGCAGCTTAACATCTGTAGGTCCCCTAGAATGAGCAAGTTGCATCATTAATTGGAAGCTTAGGATTCAATTTCATTTTTACAACCAAGCCATAGTGAGGGTGTTGGAGTGCCACTGGAGAAGAGCATGCACATGCCTGAAATCTTTTTTATAAGTAGCTGATTAGTAGTTTGTATTCTATTAATAAGCCCTGTAATTAGATTACTTTCAAATGAAGTTTTGTCTATGATTCTTTAAATACAAAAAGGTTGGAAAATGAGTATGGACCACAACATAGCATTTCCACTCTTTCTATTACTGTTTGCTTGCAGTTTTCTTCTCAGGTTATTTTTACCTTCTTTCTAAATCCGATCTTTCCTGTGCAACAAAATAACTGTATAAATATGTATACATATATTGTATTTAACATCTATTTTACCTTATTTAACATGTATGGGACTACTTGCCAGCTAGGGGAGAGGGTAGGGGGAAGAAGGGGAAAAGTTAGAACAAAAGTTTTTGCAAGGGTCAGTGTTGAAAAATTACCCATGCATATGTTTTGTATATAAAAAGCTATAATAAAAAATAAATTTAAAAATAAATAAATAAATAAATGCAAAAAGGTTTTTACAATATTTTACTTCCCTAGTAGATTATAAGCATTTTGAAGGCAAACACTGTATCTTATTCAGCTTTATCTCTATCTATTCCTATCTGTCTTAGATTTTAGGATAATATCTGGTACTCAAAAACTCATATTTGTTGACAAGAATTCATGAAAAGTAAAAAGTCTGTTTATTTATGTGATGGCTATTAGTTTGTTGTTGGGGGGGTTGAGTTGTTTGTTCAACTAGCAGTATACAAACACATATATCATATAAACAAAACTATATGCATGCATAACCTTAATATTTAGCTATTCTATTGTCCTTGACAGAGTTTATCATTAAGAGAAATGTGGGTTAATATCAATAAATTGCTGAACTTGATCTTTGAAGAAGTTAACCATTTCAAACATTATTTTGTGTGTGTGGTGTGTTTGTGTATGTGAGAGAGAGACAGACAGAGAAAGACAGAGACAGAGACAGAGACAAAGAAAAAGAGAGAAAGAAAAAAAGAGATTCACATCTTCCAGAAGTACAGCAATGCTTGTCACAACTTTCTCCTCTGAGAAATTTATAAATGACTTTATTAATACCATCAAAGGAGTTAATTTAATTGTGCACCCATAAAATACTAACTCTGCTCACAAAACAGCTTATGCTATATATAACTGAATAATTTGAATATCAAATAGGGACTCACCTTTCTTCAGATAATACGCAAATTTTCATAGCCAAAATCTGACAACTCATTTAGCCTTTCTCACTGCCCTTCAAGTAGTAATTTGTTAAACTTATCACCTTCTCCTTTCATAAACTTAGTCCCATCTACATATTACATATTACTAGCCTTTGCTCAGTATAATACCTATAAGTTTCTCATGATTGAATTCAAGGCCTTAATTTCAGATTATCAACCTAACAGCAATACATGTTAAGCCTCTAATTGCAGATAGACTTTAATCAATAAAAATAAGTAGAAAGAAGAAAAGAAAACTTTTATAAAAACTAAATTGGACATGCTTTATAGAGTTTGCCAATACCATTTATCAGAAATATTAAGAGTTGTGCATTTGAGCATTTTGAATCTGCTTTACAAAGAACCCTCAGAGAAGATTCTAGATATATGTGCTATAGTGATGAAGCTTCCCAGGAGAGTATTCATTCAGTGTATGCTCCTGATTGCATGAGAGAGCAGTATGCTAAATTTCTCCAGCATGCTTAAGATAACCCCAAAGATTATTTTCCCCCCACCAAAGAAAAAGATTAGGCATAGTCACAGAGGTTCCAGCCAGTGCTTGGTAGAATTTTATCTCAAATTGTCTAAGATTTTTAAATTCATTTCAATTGTTTCAGTTTTGTTTTTAAGGTAAATCAATACCATGTTAGAATATACATTTTCAGCTTGTCCCAAAACCATCTCTTATAAAACCTGAGTATAACCTCTAATCAAGCTCTGTTTAGCTTTTGTTTATTAAATGATGAGTTCTTTTTTGGCAAAAAACAGAAATTGGGCGTGGAATCTAGTTCTTAATAACTCGGTTAAAAAAAAAAATTAGTGAAATGGAAAAAAATTCCATAGAGCAAAACAACTCATTTAAAAACTCAATTGGTCATATACAAAAAGAAGTTTCAAAAAAAGCTAATGAAGAAAATAACATTAAAAATCAGAATTGAACAAATAGAAAGGAATGATTCATTGAGACATCAAGAATCAGTCAAGCAAAACCAAAAAAAAAAAAAAAGAAAAGAAAAGAAAAAAGAAAAAAAAGAAAAATTAGAAAAAAAATGTTAAATATCTACTTGGAAAAACAACAGACCTGGAAAATAGATCTAGGAGAGATAATCTGAGGATTATTGGATTTCCCAAAAATTATGATGAAAAAAAGAGCCTACATACTATTTTGCAGGAAATAATCAAAGAGAACTGCCCAGATGTAATAGAATCAGAAGGTAAGATAGGCATTGAAAGAAGTCATCAAACACCTTCTGAAAGAGACTCTAAAATAAAAACTCCAAGGAATATTCTGGCTAAATTTCATAACTATCAGACTAAGGAAAAAATATTACAAGTAGTCATAAAAAAATTTAAATACAGAGGAGCCACAATAAGGATCACTCAGCATCTAGCTGCTTCCACATTAAAGGATCAAAGGGCCTGGAATCTGATATTCTGAAAGGCAAAAAAACTTGGAATGAAGACAAGAATAAACTACCCAGCTAAGCTGAGCATTTTCTTCAGGGAAGAAGATGAACATTTAAGGAAACTGGTGAATTCCATCTGTTTCTAATGAAAAAACCAGAGCTAAACAAAAAGAAAAAAAAATGACCTCCAACTGTAGGACTCAAGAGAAGCAGAAAAAAATAAAAAAGAACTCTTGAGAACTGTATTTCTGGTATGGACATACATAAAGAGTGCATGTATAATTTGATTTTACTGATATAACATAAAAAGAGAAGTAAAAAGGGCAAGGGGATAATGTCAGAAAAAGGGAAAAGGGGAGATAAAAAGAGGGAAATAGCATCTCACAAAGAGGCAAAGGAAACCTATCATATCTAAAGGAATTTAGAAAGGGAGAGGAACATTGTGTAAATCTTGCTCTCATCAGCATTGGCTCAAAGAGACAATAATTGACATATTTGGTTTACAAAGGCACTTCTCTCACCTCATTAAAAAGTGTGAGAGGAAAAGGGAAAAGGAAAAGAGTAATAAGGGAAGGGTACAAGAAAGGGTAAGGGATTCAAAGGGGGTGGGAGGAATCCTAAAGAGGGAGCATTGTATGATGCAAGTGGTGCTTATAACTTTAATATTGGGAAAACTTGGGGGGGGGGATGGAGAAGAAAAAGAAAAGCATAATCTGGTGATAATAAGATAGGAAGAAATACAGAATTAGTAATTTTAACTGTAAATGTGAATAGGATGATCACTCCCATAAAGCAGAGGTGGATAGCAGACTGGATCAAAAGTCAGAAGCCTACAATATGTTATTTACAGAAAACACATTTAAAGCAGGGAGATAAACACAGAGTAAAGGTAAAAGGATGGAGCAGAATCTATTATGCTTCAGGTGAATTAAAAAAAGCAGGTGTAGCCATCCTTATCTCAGATCAAGCAAAAGAAAAAATTGATCTAATTAAAAGAGACAAAGAAGGAAACTATGTCTTGCTAAAGGGTAGCATAGACAATGAAGCAATATCAATACTAAACATATATGCATCAAGTGGTATGACATCTAACTTCCTAAAGGAGAAGTTAAGAGAGTTGCAAGAAGAAATAGACAGCAAAACTATAATAGTGGCAGAACTCAACCTTGCACTCTCAGAATTAGATAAATCAAACCACAAAACAAATAAAAAAAAAATTAAAGAGGTCAATAGAATATTAGAAAAATGAGGTATGATAGATCTTTGGAGAAAACTGAATGGAGACAGAAAGGAATATACTTTCTTCTCAGCAGTTCATGGAACCTATACAAAAATTGACCATATTTTAAGACATAAAGATCTCAAATTTAAATGCAGGAAGGCAGAAATAGTAAATGCTTTCTTTTCAGATCATGATGCAATAAAAACTACATTCAGCAAAAACTTAGGGGTAAATAGACCAAAAAGTAATTGGAAACTAAATAATCTCATCTTAAAGAATGATTGGGTAAAACAGCAAATTATAAACACAATTAATAATTTCACTCAAGATAATGACAATGATGAGACATCAAACCAAAATTTGTGGGATGCAGCCAAAGTGGTAATAAGGGGAAATTTTATATCATTGTAGGCTTACTTGAATAAAATAGAGAAAGAGAAGATCAATGAATTGGGCTTGCAACTTAAAAGGCTAAAAAAAAAAAATTAAGAACCTCCAATCGATCACTAAATTTGAAATTCTAAAATTAAAAGGAGAAAATAATAATATTGAAAGTAAAAAAAAAACAAAACAAAACTATTGAATTAATAAATAAAACTAAGAGTTGGTTTGATGAAAAACACCAATAAAATAGATAAACATTTGGTAATTCTGATTAGAAAAAGGAAAGAGGAAAATCAAATTGTTAGCCTTAAAAATGAAAAGGGAGAACTTTCCACCAATGAAGAGGAAATTAGAGCAATAATAACGAATTACTTTGCCCAACTTTATGCCAATAAATTTGATAACCTAAATGAAATGGATGACTGCCTCCAAAAATATAGACTTCCCAGATTAACAGAGGAGGAAGTAAATTGCTTAAATAGTCCCATTTCAGAAAAAGAAACAGAACAAGCTATTAATCAACTCCCTAAGAAAAAATACCATGACCAGATGGATTTACATGTAAATTCTACCAAACATTTAAAGAACAATTAGCCCCAATGCTATATATACTCTTTGGAAAAATAGGGATTGAAGGAGTCAGACCAAATTCCTTTTATGACACAGTCATGGTACTGATATCTAAACCAGGTAGGTTGAAAACAAAGAAAAAGAAAATTATAGACCAATCTCCCTAATGAACATTGATGCTATAATTTTAAATAAGATATTAGCAAAAAAGACTACAGATAATTATCCCCAAGATAATACACTATGATCAAGTAGGATTTATACTAGGAATGCAAGGCTGGTTCAATAGTAGGAAAACTATTAGCATAATTGACTATATCAATAACCAAATTAACAAAAACTATATGATCATCTCAATAGATGCAGAAAAAGCATTTGATAAAATCCAACACCCATTCCTAATAAAAAACACTTGAGAGTATAGAAATAAATTGACTTTTCCTTAAAATAGTCAGGAGCATCTATTTAAAACCATCAGTAAACATCATATGTAATGGGGATAAACTGGAACCATTCCCAGTAAGATCAGGCGTGAAACAAGGTTGTCCACTATCATCATTATTATTCAATATTGTATTAGAAATGCTAGCTTTGGAAATAAGAGTTGAGAAAAATATTAAAGGAATTAGAGTAGGTAATGAGGAAACCAAATTATCACTCTTTGCTGATAATATGATGATATACTTATAGAATCCCAGAAATTCTACTAAAAAGCCATTAGAAATAATCCACATCTTTAGCAAAGTTGCAGGATACAAAATAAACCCACATAAGTTATCAGCATTCTTATATCTCACCAACAAAATCCAACAGTTAGAGTTACAAAGAAAAATTCCATTTAAAGTAACTGCTGATAGTATAAAATATTTAGGAATCTATCTACCAAGGGAAAATCAGGAACTATATGAACAAAACTACAAAACACTTTCCACACAAATAAAGTCAGATCTAACCTATTGGAAAAATATTAAATGCTCTTGGATAGGGTGAGCAAATATAATAAATATGACAATACTACCTAAACTAATCTATTTATTTAGCACTATACCAATCAGATTCCCAAAAAACTATTTTAATGACCTAGAAAAAAAATAACAACAAAGTTCATATGTAAAAACAAAAGGTCAAGAATTTCAAGAGAATTAACAAAAAAAAAAAAATCAAATGAAGGTGGCCTAGCTGTACCAGCTCTAAAATTACATTATAAAGCAGAAGTTATCAAAGCCATTTGTTTTGACTAAGAAATAGACTAGTTGATCAGTAGAATAAGCTCGGTTCAAAGGACAAAATAATCAATAAATACAGCAATCTAGTGTTTGACAAACCCAAAGACCCCAGCTTTTGGGATAAGAACTCACTGTTTGACAAAAACTGCTGCGAAAATTGGAAATTAATATGGCAGAAACTAGGCATTGATCCATACTTAATATTGTACACCAAGATAAGTTCAAAATGGGTTCATGACCCGTGCATAAAGAATAAGATTATATATAAATTAGAAGAACATAAGATAGTTTACCTCTCAGACCTGTTGGAAGAGGAAGGAATTTATGACCAAAGAAGAACTAGAGATCATTATTTATCACAAAATAGAAAATTTTGATTATATCAAATTGAAAAGTTTTTGTACAAACAAAGCTAATGCAGACAAGATTAGAAGGGAAGCAATAAACTGGGAAAACATTTTTTACAGTCAAAGATTCTGATAAAGGCCTCATTTCCAAAATATATAGAGAATTGACTCTAGTTTATTAGAAATCAAGCCATTCTCCAATTGATAGTCAAAGGATATGAACAGACAATTCTCAGGTGAAGAAATTGAAACTATTTCTAGCCATGTGAAAATATGCTCCAAGTCATTATTAATCTGAAAAATGCAAATTAAGACAACTCTGAGATACCACTACACACCTGTCAGATTGGCTAAAATGACAGGGAAAGATGATGTGGAATGTTGGAGGGGATATGGGAAAACTAGGACACTGATAATACTGTTGGTGGAATTTTGAATATATCCAGCCGTTCTGGAGAATGATTTGGAACTATACTCAAAAAGTTATCAAACTGTGCATACCTTTTGATATAGCAGTGTCACTATAGGGCTTATATTCCAAGAGATTTTAAAGAAGAAAAAGGGACCCATTAGTTGGTGAATGGCTGAATAAATTGTGGTATATGAATGTTAGGAAATATTATTGTTATGTAAGAAATGACTGGCAGGATAATTTCAGAAAGGCCTAGAGAGACTTACATGAACTGATGCTGAGTGAAATGAGCAGGACCAGGAGATTATTATATATTTGAACAACAATACTATATGATAATCAATTCTGATGGATGTGGCCACTTCAACAATGACATGAATCAAATCAGTTACAATAGAGCAATAATGAACTGAACCAGCTACACCCAGTGAAAGAATTCTGGGAGATGACTATGAACCACTAAGTCCACTACATAGACTTCCCAATTCCTCTATTATTGTCTGCCTGCATTTTTGATTTCCTTCACAGGTTAAGTTGTATACTATTTCAAAGTTTAATTCTTTTTGTACAGCAAAATAACTGTATGGTCATGTATACATATATTGTATTTAACTTATACTTTAACATATTTAACATGTATTGGTCAACCTGCCATCTGAGGGAGAGGATGGGGGAAAGGAGGGGAAAAATTGGAATAAAAGGTTTTGCAGTTGTCAATGCTGAAAAATTACCCATGCATACATCTTGTAAATAAAAAGCTATAATAAAAAAAAAATCTGATGAGGAACAGCAATTAATTTCTTATTTCATCACAGAACCATAGCAAAATCTACTACAAGCCCAAGGAAAATAGGAAACCAAGCCATCAACAAAATCAGTACCTGCATAAGGCAACCTAAACACATAAATGGAGATTATTCAGGGATATATATAAATATATATATATATATATATATATATATATATCCTACAAATTGTTCTGTCTGGAGGCAACAAACGTACCAGACTCCTCAGAGAAAGCCCCAGGGGTTGAAACAGACTCAAAGTAGGAACCTTGGATTCCCAGATAGTGTTAGAAGCTAGCATGAGGGTGGTAGGGCTCAGAATGCATTCCAGGTTGAACCTGAACATCCAACATTCTGAACTTCAAAGAGTCAGGAGGCCTAATCCCAGGAGATGGGAGTCACACATACTTTGACATCCAATGACATCCTTTAAATGCATCTCTTATACTATTTTTGTTGGTAATATATTGCAAACTATTCACCATAAAGTGATTAAAATTATTTCATTTTTAAATCCCAATTGGAAGAAAAAAATTGGAGAGCAGCACAGAGAAAAGATATTTTATTTTTTATTAAATTGGAGAATTTTTAAAGGAACATGGTAATCTTCTAAACTCTGTGAATGGTAAGAAAATAACAATTCTATAGACATCAAACTAGCATTATTCCGTAGTAGAGTAATCAGACTGAAGGTCAGGCTCAAACAAACAGATGAATTAGTAATCTATGTATAAAGTGAGTAAACCAATCAATCAAGAAGAAGACCATTAAATTTGAAAGACAAGACCAGAATGTCTAAATTGTCTTCATTTATTTTTGCGATAATTGATTGTCATCCTGGTTAGAATTTTTTAAAAGTTCTATGGAACAATTAAGTAAAAGTGTGAGCATAGATTTTATTTTTCTCCACAGCAGACAGTTGTTTATGTAATCTATGATCCAACACTGGAAGATTAGCATTTTTGTTTTTCATAGAACAAGTTCAATCTTGTCAGTCTTTGAATAATCCTATTATTCTGATTGTCTCCACCCAAGATGTCTTTCAGGATCTTCCGAATTTGTCTCATTTCTATCTTTCTATAATAAAAGGAGAAGGGTCCTCAGTTCCTATGCAAGCACCTAGGCTAACAAAACATAGAATAAAGATCAAATTTTAGGCTTGCTCAATAAAATACATAAGAGACACATGACCATGCTCATATATAGATGATACCACTCTCTTTTCTTCACCAGTAGGTTTCTAAATCATTGGGAGACATAGGTGTGTGAATGTATGTATATGTATGTGCATATGCTACTATGGGTTTGACAATTTCCCCTGACTGCACAAAAAAATTTGAGAAAAGTAATCCTGGCCTGTATTAAACTGCTAACTTCACCACCTAGCTTATTGGATCAAGGAAATGTCCAGTTATCTAGGTTTACTTTCCCATGTCTTGGCTCTATTCTGGGTGTTCTTAGGCTCTGACTTCAAATTGATTGAAGAACTGAGTATTGTGCAGAAACTTTTTCACTAATTCTATTATCTTTGCCAGGCAACAGTTGGCATAAGTGGGTATGATCATTTCCTGAAGTACCTACACCATTTGTCTTTGTCCATGTCTCCCCATTCATCTATATTCTTGTTACTTTTCCTTTTTTTTTTTTTTTTTTTTTTTTTTGCTCTACAGCCTTTTTTTTTAAAGGCCAAAGCCAAATATAATAATCTTATCAGCAATAAGGTGCTAATTGGGGGTTGTTTGGAGTGAGAAGCAATTTCAAGTTCATATCTCTTCAGTTAAACTCATCAAGGATATCAACATTTCTAGTGCCAGAAAAAAGTCCTTATCAAAGAGCAATTTGTGTAGGGAATTTTAAATCTGAATCCAGGACAAAACATATGCATAATACCCACATTGGCCAAAGATACCTTCTACATTATTTAAACATCTTTAAAGCTTATTGCATTCAATTCAGAATATAAATATTTCTTTAGGCACAGTGAATTCAAAGAAAAGAAAAGGAAAATGTCCCATAGGATTAGGTAATAACTTTTCTCGTGTAAGCTTATTTTAACATACAGTTCATCCTTAGGGACTTTAACAAAACAAAGTACTCTTCTATTTCTATGTCTACTTAATTCAGTTAAATCATTTCCATGGTTATTTTTAGTCAACATTTATATACCTTAAGGTTTCTTAATTCATTTTACATGCATTATCTCATTTGATCCTTAAAATAGACATGGGAGGTAGGTAGTACAAATATCATTATCCCCATTTTAAAAATGAGAAAAAAAAGTTATGGAGTTAAATGGCTCATCTTAGTCCTAATATTAAATGTCAAAGACAGGATTCAAACCCCCAATCCTCTTTCCACAAAAATGCTTTTGTTCAGTAAGAAAGAAAAGAAAGTGAAGGGAAAGCAAGTAAAGGCAAAGCAGAACTTTGAAACTGTTTAAGGCTTTCAGCATATTGGATAAAACATTTGTGGTGGATTTATAGCAGAATAAGTATAGGCATATTTAGAAAAAAAGAAGGGAATAATCAAAGCAATAAAATCACAGATCCATCTAAGTTTAAAAGCAAAAATGGAGGGGGAAAAAGAAATTGGTGGCTGATACAATTAATTTGGTTAGGTTTTTTTTGTCGTTGTTGTTGTTTTATTTTTTGCTTTGACATCTAGTAGCATTGTCTGCTTTTAAAAAAAACTGTTTTGAAACATCTTTCTAAAGTTTTTCTAGGACAATTTATAACTGGGAGACAAGAGATATTCTTTGGATTAGAGGATCTTGAAAAGTCATCCCTCTCTGATTCCTGCATTGAGAGGCTATCATTTTAGATGAGAATCTAATCTGTTTTTAAAGATCCTCAGAGGATCCTTCCTATCATCTTCATCCCAACATACATATATAAGTTCTTCAGGGGAAATTAGAGACTATTCTCAATATTGTCTCTTACTCAATATTGTCTCTTCTACACCCAGCATAATGATATGCAGAGGGTGTTTCATAAATCTCTGTTGATTGGTTGGCCTAAATCTTATTCCAGGAACTTTTAATTGTTATTTATGAAGATTTTTAACAGATGTCAATTATATCCTTGTACAAAAGGAATTCTGATAATATTTTTAACTCTCTCAGTTAGTTTTTTTTTCCCCTCATTATACAATTTGTCTATGATTAGTGACATGGAGGGGTGTGTGACTATTTACAGAAATATGAAACACATGAAGGAAGGGAAAATTCTTGGTTTTCTGATTGAACAATATGAGGAGGGCTTTAAACAATGTTTTAGATCAAAAAAATGCATCCTCTTCAGAACATCCATCAAAAGCTCCCATATCTGGGGATATCTAGTTAAGTATTTGGCAATCTTTTCATTAATACTTACCATGAGTTAATGTAGTTAATTCTTTTTATGTGATCAATCATCTTATATTAGGTTATTGCTCCTGATTTGGCAGATAGTAGAGCATTTTATGGGCACTAGAAAAAAAAAAGTCAGATTACTTTATTACACACATAAATTCAAAAGATATCAAGGCAAATAAATTTCTTGGGTCATTTAAATAATTTCCCTCTAATCGTTTTGAAAACAATTATCTAAACACTCCAATTGTAAACTAAATTTAGAAATTCATAGACTGCTTAATTCTCCTTTTTAGCTTTGTTTTTATTATCTTTATAAAACTAATTATGTTTTTCCCAATCCAAATATCAGAGGTATCACATTAATATAAAGCATAGGAGCATCTATGTAGCATAATAGATAGAGTACCAGACCTGGAGCAAGTAAGACCTGAGTTCAAATTCAGTCTCAGTATTAGCTGAGTGACCTTGAGAAAATGGAAAATATTTCCAATATCTTTGCAAATAAAATTCTAAATGGGGTCATGAAGAGCTGGACACAACAGAACAAAACAAATTGTCAGGAATATATACAATGTGAAAATTAGCTTAAGATCATATGGTTTTCATATCTGAATGTATCATATAAATGTTAAATATCATACTTTAACATTTAACAGCATTTGTGGCCCACATATATTTCTGATTGCATTTTGCAGGTCATTTTTTGTTCCTTTTTTTTTTTTAATTTTTACTAAGCAATTAGGGTTTACATGACTTGCTCAGGGACACACAACTAGGAAGTATCTAGGCTTGATTTGAACTAATTAATCTAATCTGTACTAAGCATGACCATTTGTGTTTCCTTTCCCAGAACTCTTACTTTATAACCCAACTTGTATAGAACTTTTTACACAATCCCTATGTCCAGGGCCTCAATGTTATAGGATTCTGATATTCTGCACCTCAGTCATAATGGCAAAAGAGGTCACAGAGGAGACAGCCTTTGTCAGCCAGTCTCCATATTGCAGAAGTGATATAAAAGGAAATTCATGGGAACTGAGTCTAGGTCAGTGATGGATCCTGAAGGACTCTGGGTAAAAAGGTTCTAAGGTACTTATGCATCTCCAGCACCATATCCAAGGCTATTATGTACTTGACAGTCAGCCTCAGTAATCCAGAGTATCCTCAGAGTTTAAATTATTCTACTTAAATTCCAATCTTGTTTAGAATTGTAGAAGTATTGAAAAAAGATCTTAAAGATTGTCCAGTGGCAGTTAGGTGGCACAGTAGAGTACCAGCCCTGAAGTCAGGAGGGTCTGAGTTCAAATCTGGCCTCAAACTTCCCAGCTATGTGACTCTGGGCAAGTCACTTAACCCCAATTGCCTCAGCAAAGGAAAAAAAATAAGATTGTCCAATCCAGCCCACTTTATATTAACCTACTATTTATTCTTATTTTTGCTTTTGTGGAGAGAGAAATAGATGGTTACCTTGATTTAAATAATAATCATTTATATTTAAAGGAGAATGTTTACAAAGGAATTAATTTTCACAAAGGAATTTATCTTCAACAGTAGAATTTCATGCATCATGCAAAAGATACATATGTCTTGTAGTAACCGTGAGAAATGGAAGGAATATTCTTACAGAACCCCTTGAAATCACAAAGTTTTTCTTGGCAAGATATATTCTATGCTTGCCATATCTAATTCCTTTCTCCTTACTCCTTACCCACCAATTCCTTGTCCATGAATTGCATGTCATAAATTCAAGCTTAAATACTACTTATTTTAAGACATTTTTGCCCACAAGCAAGCTAATTGGCCTTCATATATCAGAAGGAATAAAAAGGAAATCTTTCACACTTACATTTTCCCAAAACTCACTACTCTCTGCCAGAATTGTGGCTCTGCATTCTGGAATTGCTGTCACAATTCCTTTTCCCAGTTCTTTTTTTTAACTGTTTTTTTATTATTATTATTTAAAGATATATTGTTGTTCCAATTACAAGTAAATGTTTTTGACATTCATTTTTGAAAGATTTTGAGTTCCAATTTTCTCCCTTATCTCCCCATATCATGCAAACTGATATAGGTATGTATCCAATCAATTTCTTGCATATTTTCATATGAATCATGTTGGGAAAGAAAAATATATAACAAAAGAGAAAAACTACAAGGAAACAACAGCAACAAAAATGGTGAAGATGGTATGCTTTGATCCACATGCAGTCTCCATAGTTTTCTCTCTGGAGGATGTCATTTCCCATTTTATGTCTGTTGGAATTGTCTTTTGGACACTAGAATTTGATGAGTAGAGCTAAGTCTATCATAGTTGATCATTACTCTATTGTTACTGTGCACAGTGTTCTCCTGGTTCTACTTATTTCACTCAGTGTCAGTCAGTTCATTAAGTCTTTCTAGGCTTTTCTGAGATCATTCGGCTCATCATTTCTTATGTAACAATCATATTTGATTGCATTCATATATCATAATTTATTTTGCCATTCCCCAATTGATGGGCAACCCTTGAATTTCTAATTTCTTGCCACCACACAAAGAGCTGCTATAAACATTTATGCACACATGGATCCTTTTTCCTCTTTTATGATCTCTTTGCATCTAGTGGTGGCATTGCTAGGTCAAAAGAAATTCACAGTTTGATTGCCTTTGGGGCATGGTTCCAATGGTTCTCCAGAATAGCTGGATCAGTTCATAACTCCAGCAACTACATATTAGTGTTCCCATTTTTCCTCTTCAACATTTATCGTTATCTTTTTTCTCTCATCTTTGCCATCTGATAGGTGTGAAGTATTGGCTCAAAGTCTTTTCCCTAGTTCTTTAGAGTAGGCTTACAAATACATATTTGAGCATTAATGTTGTAAAAAAAAAAAACTGTGCCATATTATCTAAGTTAATAGAATGTACACATAAGGAATTAAGACACTGTGAAGAAGAACCAGAGTAAACATTGTCATCAGAAAATATATATCTGAAAAACTCATATATTATGAAGGAAAAATAAACATCCCATGTGCTCTGTTAGTAATCTTACTATGTATATCAAAATAAATCAAGGAAGTCCCCCTAATAAATAGAGTGAACCCTCTGTGGAGAATTTATTTCATAATGTAGATAGGTATCATATCAACAGAGTAGGAATGGGTTTGCCTTCTGCACCACAGATTTGTTATCTATATGAATAGGATACATCACAAATCCATTTGAATTTTATTATTGTGGTGATAATAGAAACCAGTCATCACAATTCATCTCACAAAATTTTGGTATTGTGAAACTAGAGTCTGAGTTCAAGTCCTAGCTTTAACACTTGTTAACTATGTAAATAATTTAATATCTCTGAGCTTCAGTGTCCTTGTTTATAAAATGGGACTATTACTTATAATTTAAGTAAATAGATTTAAATGGTAACATAATTAATTTAGGAAAATGATTTTGTACATCAGTTTTGTAGTTCTAAAAGTTATTAGGTATTGAATTAATCTCTAGATTATAGGCATAGAGGGAATTGCTATTCAGGTACTGATTAGACTAAATTGACAATGAGTTTATTCTAACCCTGAGACTGAATGATTCTATGTGGTTATTGTAAAAAAGATTCCTGTTCAAGTTACATCTTAAAACTAATAACATTGGTCCTAATAGACTAATGAGGTCATTGATTGTCTTAAATAACTTTCAATTAGAATTCTGAACATAAACAAAAATTACTTTGGTTAATAAAAGCATTGACAAACATATTTTATATGCTGTTTTCCATTGCTCACTGCTAAAATGGGACACTAGAAAATGTCATATCAAAAATTGTTTTGACAAACAGCAGGTAGAGTACAAGACACAAGTAGGATAATACTAGAAATAGGGGATTTAGCAGTCAAATAACCAAGAAATAAAATGAGAACTACCAGCATGAATGTTAAAAGCATTTATAAAAATTTCAAGAATGCATGACTGGAGCTTTTAAAAGGGAAATTATAAACAATAAGAAATTTCATGCTGCAATTCCACATTATTCAGAACCATGTAAGTAAATGTACCATTTGATTTAATAATGAAAATGGTAATAAATTTTAGCAAGATATAGTCTGTAGGATCTCTTGCTGAGAACGGGATGTGTGTATGTATGTGTGTGTATAATGTTTTAAGTGAGAAAGTTGATAGATGAAAGATTAAAAAACATTATTTGTATCTTTTTCCCAGCAGGGTGACTAAGATGGTTGTTACTATACATCTTACCTCACTGTTCCCTGATGCAAACTCTCTAATAGGAGGAGATGAATATAAGTGTTTTAATTCTTTTAGCAGTATCAACAAAAGAAAATAAAAAGAGTTCGGAAACAAATGTTCTGCCACCTCCCAACCCCCATTAACTGAACATGTTTGATTGTGCCTTGAGATAGAGAAGAGCTTGTATGTCAATACTTTTTGTAGTGATATAAGAACAACAATTTAC
Organism: Antechinus flavipes; assembly: GCF_016432865.1. Classification (NCBI taxonomy): domain Eukaryota; kingdom Metazoa; phylum Chordata; class Mammalia; order Dasyuromorphia; family Dasyuridae; genus Antechinus; species Antechinus flavipes. The sequence goes on from NC_067400.1 coordinate 409,668,101, forward strand.
TGATTAAATGGGGCAAAAAATACGAGCCATATAAGATTGTTGCTCTCTTTTACAAGGACCTTAGTGACATACTCCCAGAAGGAACTTTCCTCTTCTCTAACAAATTTGAAGTCTGGTGTGCTTGATGGTAGAGAAATGGACAATCAGAGCCTCTCACTCTCCAATTCAATCCTCTGGTTCTTACAGATATGTGGAAATAAGTATTAAAATAAATCTGAGATTCTGCAAGATTCTTCCCAGTTTAGAGTACAAACTTGTAGTGCAAAGCAAACTGCTCCCTATCTTATGGTAGAAAATGCATAAAAAGTTCAAAAAATGAATGTGCTTTATAGTTGTGTCTGATATACAGAAAATCCCAAATCACAGAAAAAGTCTCTCTAGAACCCAGATAAGTTTAGCCAAAACAGAATTCATTGGTTTGGGCAATTTGTCATGTTACAACTCTTTAGATCCTCCCAGAGCTGGCAAGATGCCTTAGAGAAGAATCGACTGGGACATTAATCCTAAAAGTGGGCTACCTGAAAACTTCTGGCAGCTTTAGCCTCAGGGACGGCTCTAGGCAAAAACCTGTGAAATATATAAAGCTGACTCCTCTTTTTTAAATTTTATCTTTCTTTTGGTCACTTCGATCCATCTCCCTTAGGTGCCTAGTATGTTTTTTTTTTTTTTTTGCCTTTACTTAAACTCACAGGAAAATACTTGATTAACTCTTTAGAGATGATAAACTATATATATATGGTTTTCACATGATAAGTTTTCAATAAACAAATGTATTAATTAGTATAAATCTTTCCCCTGAATATGGGGACTTAACATGTCAACTTCTAGTTATTTACATTTTTAACTTCAAAAGAAAGGGGAGAGGGGAGAAGACCAGTAAAGAAATAACTTTTTTTAAAAGAATGGATGACTAAATAGTAGAATTTTACACATTTGTAGAAAAGATATGTATATCTGTTAAGGATAAAAAAAACTGGGTAAGACCCCTTGAAATCTTATTTATGTTTGCATGACTTAGCCCCTTCTTCAAATACTAACTATAGCTTCTTCTTACCTCTCCACACTTCCAATTCTCCAATTCTTCATTAAATACAGGATACAAATCTAGTCTTTCATTCTACTTATTAAAAACATTTCTCTTGAGACAAACAAGGTCATTAAAACAAAGCCGATTACTTACTTATCAAAAAAGAAGTAGAAATTTTTGCACCAGACTTGGGGTTTTGAGATCCTAGAGTAGCTTCATTTGGAGTTTATTCACTTCTTTGAAATGGTTTGTAGAGCTATTGAACTTTAAAAATTGCAGAAGAAAATATTTTATATCTTGCTTTGTAAATTGGCACAAATTAATGTGATGTCAATAAAAGGTTACCCTCACAAGTCTGTTTGACAATAGGTATGATGCAGTCAGCAGCCTACTACTTCGAATCATGAGAAATCTGATACTACACTGAGTTCTGACATTTACTCACTGAGCCTGTTAACTTAAAATCTCTGAACCTCAGTTTTTTTCATTTATAATGGAAAAATAATATTTGCACTCTCTAACTCTCATGTTGTTTCAAAGGAAGGGCTTTGTCATCTTTACAGGACCTTAAAGTTCTTATGGGACAAATAAAATTTAAGCTCCTTCTTGGTTTTCAGGTAGCCCACTTTTAAGATTAATGTTCCAGGCGATTCTTCTCTAAGGCATCCTGCCAGCTCTGAAGGACCTAAGAGCTGTAACATGACAAATTGCCCAAACCAATGAATCCTGTTTTGGCTAAACCTAACTGGGTTCTAGACAGACTTTTTCTGTGATCTGGGATTTTCTGTATGTCAGACACAACTATTTTAATTTTAGAGTGTTTGCCTACCCAGAGCTTAATTTAGTGACTTAAATTTACCAATTTATTAAACCACATACTAAGCTAAATTCTGGGAATACAAAAAAGAAGGAAAGGATAATCCCTTCCCTCAAGGAGTTTACAATCTAATGGAGAAGACAACATGTAAACAAATATAAACAAAGTGAGAAATATACAAAATATATAGAAATAACTTTAAAAGGAAAGGCATTTTGGAAGCTCTTAATAATTTTTTGGTGATTGACACATAATGGTTATATCTTCGTTAAAGTCCACCACTTACTCAGGATCTCTATAATGATTTAGGTCAAATAACTACTTCTTACCTTTTGGGTGAATTATTTAAACTCCCTGGGACTCAGTTTTGCCAATTATAAAATGAGGACTCTGTTCTAGATGATATAGAGATTTTCATTCTCTAAATCTATGATGATACAATTCTACAGTAAGAATCTAATTGAAAAATTAAAAGAAGTTTTAGTGGTGTAGTGTAGGAGAAATCCAGACCCAAGGCTTTGTTAAAATGTAGTCCAACTTTACTTCTTTACTTAGAATCCTCTCACTTCCCCCATTCAATTCAACAATAATGATTAAGTTCCTCCTTTCTGTAAGACATAGCCTCCAAGTTCCTTCCCTTAAGGCAGAGGTAAATTCTAAGCAAAGGTAAATTCTGTCATTGTGTAAACATCTGACTGATGTATATCTTCCTCATGGAGATACAGAGACTAGTGTCCTCATACCTGGAAGTCCTCCATCAGCCTAGGCCCCTATCTTGATTGAAAGAAAAGGTAGGGTCCAAGAGAAGATGAAGCAGGAGGATAACTCCTTCTTGTCTCATGACTCCCTAATTTGAAACTGTCTCTTCCCATATCTACTTGCCCCAGGCACCAGAATATATAATAATAGCTCTGACTCATGGAGTTTAGCTTCTATGGAATGGGAATATCATACCTTCTACTAAGATAAGCAAATAGAAAACAATTTCAGAAGAAAGAAAGTACCAACAACTAGGGAGATTTAGAGAGGCTTACTATAAGAAAGGGAAACCAGTTTAAAGAAAGCCAGAGATTCCTAGCAGCAGAAATGAGGATACCCCATTGAAAGGTACAGAGATAAAAAAATGACACATTAAGTATGAAGAATAACTAGGAAGACAATTTAGCTGGATCACAGAATAATTGAAAAGACTCAACATAAAAACCAGTTTGTTAAGGACTATGGGGACTAGATCAATAATTCCCTTAAATTTCAAGTTGAGAAAGTTAAAGGAGACATAAGCAGAATGTGATACACATTTTTGAATGTGGTTAATAGAGATCATTTTGACTAATTTTATATATATATCAAACCTTTTTTCAGATAAATAAACTGGGCTACTTTCAAGGACTGGGTTTGAAAATGTTTGAGGAGACATTGAAACTCAAGTGTCCTTCATCAAAAAGTGACATCAAAGAATGTTTCTTACACATGTTAGACCTGGTGGAACAAATCCTTCAATTTCAATATATATATATTTCAATATATATATCAAAATTTTTGCACTCTCTAAACTCTCATGTTGTTTCAAAGGAAGGGCTTTGTCATCTTTACAGGACCTTAAAGTTCTTATGGGACAAATAAAATTTAAGCTCCTTCTTGGTTTTCAGGTAGCCCACTTTTAAGATTAATGTTCCAGGCGATTCTTCTCTAAGGCATCCTGCCAGCTCTGAAGGACCTAAGAGCTGTAACATGACAAATTGCCCAAACCAATGAATCCTGTTTTGGCTAAACCTAACTGGGTTCTAGACAGACTTTTTCTGTGATCTGGGATTTTCTGTATGTCAGACACAACTATTTTAATTTTAGAGTGTCTGCTTGAAAGCAAGGATGTATTGGTCTTTCTCTTTGTAACCCCAAGACCTAAGACAGTGTCTTGCAAGTAACAGACTATTAATGACTAATTTTTATCAATTTGAATTGAATTAGAACAATTCATTTTGAATTCACAGCTCCCCATTTTTTCAAGATTTGAAAACAGAATGTTAAGCCATGGAAAAGGAGCTTGACAAAAATGGAAAGTCTTCTTGTTCTAACATATATCCTTAAATGATGACCATCAAACCTTTTTTCAGATAAATAAACTGGGCTACTTTCAAGGACTGGGTTTGAAAATGTTTGAGGAGACATTGAAACTCAAGTGTCCTTCATCAAAAAGTGACATCAAAGAATGTTTCTTACACATGTTAGACCTGGTGGAACAAATCCTTCAATTTCAGTATTTCCTTTGTAGTTCTACATTAAACTGTCCTATCATTTTCACCCAGTGAGGTGGGAGCTATGGGACAACAAAGGCTAATAGTCAGCAATGCTATTCCAGGAGCATCCTACTACTTTGATGTCTCATTTATCAATTAAACTCCTTACTTCCTGCCAGATCTGATGTATGTTATGTAGGACAAAAACAGCTTAGTCTAGCAACTGCTCCTGCTACAAGATCTCCCTTTCCCTGCCCACACATTTAAAAGGGAAATACTATGGCATTAGTCTATGCTGAAAGACCAGCTCCAGCACTAGAATAGGATCTTGCTTTTCTCTTGAGTATCTTAGCCTCCAAAAGGAATATACCATAACCTTATAACCCCAAATAGAATAAGAGTAGGGACCAGATCTGTGATTTCATTAGTACAGGAAATAGCTAGATGAATAAACTCCTTTTACCAGTGCAAGTCAATATTTTCTCTGTAATGTATTGTTTTAGGGAATTACCCAGAACAATAAGAGGTTAAATGACTTAACTAGAATGCCAAAGTCTATATGTATAAGAAGCCAGACTTGAGCCTAGTTGTTCTTTAATTTTAAAAGAAGTTTTCTATCCATTATGTCAAACTGTCTCCCCTAAAATGAGAATGGAACCCAATTTCTCTCCATAGTTAGATTTATTTTACCCTAGAAGCAACTAGGGAACACCTTCAAAACTAAATATTTGTTGGATTTGAGACTAGCTTTACCCTTCTATAAACAAATAAATACATTTTTTATTTGACAAACATCTCATGTATCTTGCTTAATCAATCAATATTTATTAAGTGACTACTATGCATCAAACACAGTGCTAGGCACTGAATGATGCTAGAATTGCTACATTAGGAAAGGGGGGGCAGAAATAGGAGGTGCAAGAGGCCACAGTTTTGACTGTAGGCTCAAGCAGTACTTTAAAGGAAAGGAACAACCCTGTGTATCATGGTACCCACTTGCCCTGCACCCCATAATATCTCCTCCTTGAGCACATCCAAGTGCCTGAAATGTTTACCATAAATTCAAAAATAGTATACCCTTGAAGGGATCCTAGAGATTAAGTAATCTAATCTGTTCGTTTTATATGTACAATTCATCCAAGATGTACCTTTTGGAGGATTGTTTTTTGTTGTTATTGTTATTACAAATATTGTTGTAATGTTTGTTGTATATTGTTGTTATATGGGGGGGGGGATTTTTTGTGGTTTTGTTTGTTTGTTTTTGATATGTAAGCATGATAGTTGTCTTTAATCAAGAGATAATGACTATAGGCTTTAGTATGCTCTTCTATTCAACAGAGATGATATTCTTACTGGGACAGCTATGGAGTACAGTGGATAGACTACCAGGCCTGGAATCAGGAAAATTCATTGTTTAGAGCTCAAATTTGCCCTCAACATTTATTGGGAAACTGGACAAGCCACTTAATCCTGTCTGCCTCAATTTCTTATTGTAAAATGATCTGAAGAAGGAAATGGCAAAATATTCCAGTACTTTTGCCAAGGAAACCCCAAATGGGATTACAAAGAATCAGAGTTGAGAAGTCAAATCTATCTTCTATTTACATTCCTGTGGCTTCAACATGTTTGCCACATTGTGTAATGTTCTTGTTGATTTTCTGGAGGTCTCTGGACCAGCCTTCTTTTCAGCAGAGTCATTTTCAGAGATAAAGTCCAAAAATCTTTATTGTCTCCTTCACAGTCTTGTCTCTTTGCCTGGGGCTCAGGCTAGCTTTCTGGAGGTCCTCTGGAATGTGTCTTGGTTTCTGTGGAGGCAGCAGGAGGGCCACCACAATGGTCTCTGTCTTGAAATCTCCCTGAGTCCCGAAACTTGTGCTCCCGCCTCCAGTCTTCTATCTTCCCCAAGTCTGTCCTAGTCCCTCACATCGTGGAAGATAGAATGAATGTCTGAGTCCAAGGATTTGTGCTCCAGCCACCACAAAGGTGGGAGATGGAATGAATGTCTCTGGCCGAGTTTGTCCCAGTTTATATATTTTATTATAATTGAATCATCATAGATATCAATCTTGTAGAACTATATTAAGTACTAAGTACATGTACTGAACAAAAGAACTATGAATCACCATGCTAAACTCGATAATCATTGTCTTATCAAGTCTACTGAGTTAACACCTTGTAAGAATCCTCGTTTCAGAGTTCTGGCCCATTACATCATATTAGTTTTTTGTTATCTGGCTATTCTGATTTTACATTAGTTTTTTGTTGTTGTTGTTGTTGTTGTCTGATTATTTTGATTCACTAATAGCACCAATTTTTATCCAGGGTAGAGGTGAACATCCTAAAAAATGAGTCATTAAGCAAATAACCAAGAAAATGGAGAAGATCCGTATATGAAGCATCTGGGCTCTAGTTAAGATGCCATAGATAAACTCCCTGTGCTCAGCAGATTCTGTGGCTCATCGCCAGAGGAACTCAAATATAACATTTATCAAGTGTACTACTAGAACCATAGTTTATAGAAAAGAACTGAAACATGACTTGATTATAGGATCATAGATCTACAGCGTATGAGTCTTGAGTCCCATATAGAATTTTTTTTTATTTCACAGATAAAGAAACTGAGATCCAAGAAGATTATAACTTACTCCCAAAAAACAATATAGCAGAGAGAGCATCTGACTTCAATTCTTCTGACTCTTAAGTCCAAGGCTTTCTACTTTCCTACCCTTCTCACTATTACTTACAGAACACTGAGGGGAATTTGTAGACAAATGTCAGTCTTGACACCAAAAGACATCAAAAACAACAGGCGAATCTACAATGAGTTTGCATGGAGGAAACCAAAACAGATTTTCATCTATTTTATAGCTTTACTCTTGCCTTGAAGGAGAGCCCTATTTGAAATTGTGTGTGATCTCTCACCTAAGTAGTCCCAATTCCATTTCATTTGTGAGTACAATCCTGATTCTGAGCCAAAGATGACTCAGCAATTGTGAATAGATGGATTTCACAGAAATTTTGACAATCATGTGGGGGAAAATCTACACATGGAAAAATGAAAAGAAGCGAAAGAAAAACTCTAAAATCGGTTTATGTTCCTATACCACCATCTAGTGGAATTTTCACATTCACTCTGACTAAAAAAACATGCTTTAAGTCTAAAATGAGAGAGCTGTGAACTGGAATTTTGTGCCCAGAAGAGATGGCACCTGAGAAAGATTAATTAGTTCAGTATCTTAAAAGTATATTGTGAAATGTTCATGAGAGGTTTTTAAGTCTTCAACTAGGATGATAGTTAAACTAGCATTCAAACCTACTGATAAAAAGCTTTGTTGAGTTTCACATAGCATTTTTCCTTACTTTTCTAATATATTTAATAATATACTTATCATGTGTATTATACTTACCTGTGTATATGACTTATAACCTACTAGATTGTCAGTTTCATAAGGACAGGAGCTTTATCTTATCTAAACTTGGCATCATTCTCAGTAAGACCAGTACATAAAGAGGGTTTAATAAATGTTTAGTGGATTGAAGTAGTCTTAATAATGCAATAATTATAATCATCACCTGATCTACAATCTACTGGGATAAAGGAAAAACTTGAATATACAAGAAAATTTGGATGGATAGATGGATGAATAGATACATAGATACATAGAAGAGGTAGTAACGGATGGTAAAGAGATGGATCAGTGAATGGATGAAAGAGATGTATAGATGGATATATAGATAATGGATGCGTGAATGGATAAATGGATGAAAGGGTAGAGATGGATGGATGGATGGATATTTAGATAGATAGATAGAACATTTATTAAGTACTTACCACAGGCTCTCTGCTAAACTATGGGAATACAAACAAAATAAAACACAAGATAGTCTCTACTTTCAAGAAGGTTATATTCTAATGGTAGAACTAAAACACCTAAAATGTAACTGAAAAAATTGGAATTAAGGAAAAGACAATCATATAGAGTCAAGTTGTAAAAGCCAAAAGAGTCTAGGAGACTTGGAAATGAGCATAAGTTTGGGGGAAACTTCACTGAATAGAGTTTTAGGGGAGATCTTAAGCTGTCCATTTTGAATGTACAAGATCAGGATGGAGAATCCTATTCCTAAGAACACAATATTCTGTCTTCCCAAGGTTCCAATAGGCACTGGCTGCCATTTCGGGAATGACTTCTTGCCTCATCTCTGACTTTTTTCTCTTCCCATTGTCTTTTGCAAGAAACACAGTCCCCCTTAATGCTTGTTTCTTCTCTAATATTTTCTATCCATTCCAGGTATTTCTTATCTGTACATTATTTCTGCCTTTGTTTCTATTCCCAATGCTTAGCAGCACAGTTGGAAAATAGGAAAGCACTTGTTGATTTTCCTGGATCTGTGATTAAATTAATATAGATAATTCCTGGTTGAGAAAATGCCCTCTATCTATGCAGATTCTCAACTTCTTTGCAATTTATAGTTTTAGAAAGTTGACCATAGTAACATGGCCACTTGAAGTCAGAGTTGAAACTTAAAGCTAGGTGTCCATGATTCTAAAATCCTTTGTTAAGTAGAAAGTTTTAAAATATTTCCAATCATTGCTGCCTGTTTTCTGTTTATATTCTGCCTATAATGCAATGGTCTTAAATATAAGGAATTCCTTTTCTGGTAACTTCAATTTACCAAATATTTATATAACCATCTACTTATATTCAAGGCATTAAAGTCAGTGATGGAAGGATAATAATAGCATATGTTAATCTAACACTTTACCATCTGCAACATTTTGCCTTTGTAACAATGCTACCAGGTAGATAGTTCAAATTATTATTATCATCTCTATTTTACAGAGGAAGAAACCAATTCATAAAAAATTAAGTGATTACTCAAAGTCACATTGTTAGGAAGTGATAAAAAGCTGGTTTCACATTCAAGCCTTCTAATTCCAAGATTGAAATTTCCTTTTGCCCCAAACCGAGTTTGATAACTTTTCTTTGTTTTTCCATGAGCAATTGTTAATGATGCTTTATTTTATTGTTTTATATGTATAAAATTCTTTCTTTATTTTATTTTTTAAACTTAATTGTATTTTATTTTTTCAAATTATATGAGAACTTTTATTTTTTGCTATTTTAAAAAATTTATTTATTTTTATTATAGCTTTTTATTTACAAGATATATGCATGGGTAATTTTTTTAGCATTGACCCTTGCAAAACCTTCTGTTCCAACTTTTCCCCTTCTTCCCTCCACCCCCTCCCTTAGATGGCAGGTAGACCAATACATGTCAAATATGTTAAAGTGGAAATGCTATGTTGTGGTCCACACTCATTTCCCATAGTTCTTTTGTTGGGTCTAGCTGCTTCTTCTCAATATTGAACAATTGGAACTGACTTGGTTTATCTCATTGTTGAAAAGAGCCATGTCCATCAGAATTGATCATCATATAGTGTTGTTGAATTGTATAATGATCTCCTGGTTCTTCTCATTTCACTCTACATCAGTTCATATAAGTCTTTCCAGACCTTTCTGAAATCATCCTGCTGATCATTTCTTACAGAACAATAATATTCTATAACATTCATATAACACAACTTATTCAGCCATTCTCCAATTGATGGGCATCCATTCAATTTCCAGTTTCTAGCCACTACAAAAAGGGCTGCCACAAACATTTTAGCACATACATGTCCCTCTCCCTTCTTTAAGATATCTTTGGGATATAAGCCCAGTAGTAACACTGCTGGATCAAAGAGTAAGCACTCTTTTTATAACTTTTTGAGTATAGTTCCAAATTGCTCTCCAGAAAGTTTGGATGCATTTACAATTCTAAGAACAATGTATCACTGTACCAGTTTCACCACATCTCCAACATTTATCATTATCATTTCCTAGCCAAACTGAGAGGTGTGTAGTACTATCTTTGATTTGTCTTAATTTGCATTTTTCTGATCAATAATGATTTGGAGAATCTTTTCATATGGCTAGAAATAGTTTCCATTTCTTCATCTGAAAATTGTCTGTTCATATTCTTTGACCATTTATCAACTGAAGAATGGCTTGATTTCTTATAAATTAGAGTCAATTCTCTATATGTTTTGGAAATGAGGCCTTTATCAGAACCTTTGACTGTAAAAATGTTTTTTCCCAGTTTATTGCTTCTCTTCTAATCTTGTCTGCATTAGTTTTGTTTGTACAAAAACTTTTTAACTTGATATAATCAAAGTTTTCTATTTTGTGATCAATAATGATCTCTAGTTTATCTTTGGTCACAAATCCCTTCCTCCTCCACAGGTCTGAGAGGTAAACTATCCTATGTTCTTCTAATTTATTTATAATCTCATTCTTTATGCCTAGATCATGAACCCATTTTGATCTTATTTTGGTGGATGGTGTTAAGTGGCCTAGTTTCTGCCATATTAAATTTCCAATTTTCCCAGCAGTTTTTGTCAAACAGTGAATTCTTTTTTTTTAATTTCCAAAATAATTTTTATTGTCAGGATTTTGTATTTTAGTTCCCCTTCTCCTGTACAGTCTTGATACCCCAGAATTGACCAGTACACCTGGCAGCAATGAGACCAACCTTTCATCCAGCTGGCACATCTCTTCGAATAGTGGATGGTTTTCCAATATGCTGGTGATTACCTCCTCTGAAGGGATGTTTCACAGGATTCATGGCCACACCCTGGACATGAGACAGCAGTTTCTCTTGTCCTTGTATTTGTGATGAGTACTACTTGCCTTAAGAAAAGACTTATTAATCCAACCTCCTCCAACAACAACACCAACCACAGCTCTTTTTGCAAAGGAGATCACTTTTTTAGAACCTGAAGGTAGCTTCACCCCAGTTTTCTTGGTTGCAGGATTGTGGGAGATTACTGTAGCATAGTTTCCAGATTCATGGGCAAGCTTGCCCCAATCCCCAGGCTTTTCTTCATGACAGCATACTATAATCCCTTCAGGCATAGTGCCAACTGGGAGGACATTGCCAATGTTGAACTGAGTTTTCTTACCACAGTACACAAACTGGCCAGTATGTATGCCTTCAGCAGCAATAAACAAATATGTCCTCTGTTTAAACTGGTAAGGATCCAGAAAACTATTTTTGCAAAAGTTGCCACTGGCCCTGGATAATGGATTATTCCTTTACGATACCTTTAATTGTTCTTCGCCTCTCAGCACAGCCCAGAGCTTGGTGGCTCCTTTTCTGTGCTTCACATCGGCATGGAAGAGAGAGCCCGCATTCTTCCTTTGACCACAGATCACCTGGCCCATATTGTGTGGTCTGACACCAGACTTGTTAGAAAGAGCCAACAGTGAATTCTTATCCCAAAAGCTAGGGTCTTTGGGTTTGTCAAACACTAGATTGCTATAGTTATTAACTATTTTATCCTGCGAAGCGAATCAATTCCATGGATCAACTAGTCTATTTCTTAGCCAATACCAAGTAGTTTTGATGGCCACTGCTTTATAATATAAGTTTAGATCTGGTACAGCTAGGTCATCTTCATGTGATTTTTTTTTTCATTAGTTCCCTTGAAAGTCTTGACTTTTTGTTCTTACAGATGGATTTTGTTATTTTTTCTAGGTCATTAAAATAGCTTTTTGGGAGTCTGATTGGAATAGCACTAAATAAATAGATTAGTTTAGGTAGCATTGTCATCTTTATTTTATTTGCTCACCCTATGCAAGAGCACTTCACATTTTTCCAATTGATTAGATCTGATTTTATTTGTGTGGAAAGTGTTTTGTAGTTTTGCTCATATAGTTCCTGACTTTCTCTTGGCAGATAGATTCCCAAATATTTTATGTTATCAACAATTACTTTAATTGGAATTTCTCTTTGTATCTCTAGCTGCTGGATTTTGTTAGTGATATATAGGATTGGTGATGATTTATGTGGATTTATTTTGTGTCCTGCACCTTTGCTAAAGGTGTGGATTATTTCTAATAGTTTTTTAGTAGAATCTCTGGGGTTCTGTAAGTATACCATCATATTATCTGCAAAGAGTGATAATTTGATTTCCTCATTACCTACTCTAATTCTATTAATCTCTTTCTCAACTCTTATTGCCGAAGCTGGCATTTCTAATACAATATTGAATAGTAATGGTGACAGTGAGTAACCTTGTTTCACTCCTGATGCTACTGGGAATGGTTCCAGTTTATCCCCTTATATATGATGCTTATTGATGGTTTTAAATAGATACTACTGACTATTTTAAGGAAAAGTCCATTTATTCCTATACTCTCAAGTGTTTTTAATAGGAATGGATGTTGGATTTTTTCAAATGCTTTTTCTGCATCTATTGAGATGATCATATGTTTTTTTGTTAATTTTGTTATTGATATAGTCAATTATGCTAATGGTTTTCCTAATATTGAACTAGCCCTACATTCCTGGTATCAATCCTACCTAGTCATGGTGTGTTATCCTGAGAATGATTTTCTGTAGTCTTTTCACTAATATTTTATTTAAGATTTTTGCATCAATATTCATTAGGGAGATTGGTCTATAATTTTATTTTTCTGTTTTCAACCTACCTGGTTTAAGTATCAGTACCATATCTGTGTCATAAAAGGAATTTGGTAAGATTCCTTCATTCCCTATTTTTTCAAATAGTTTATATACCATTGGGGCTAATTGTTCTTTAAATATTTGGTAGACTTCACATGTAAGTCCATCTGGTCATGGGATTTTTTTTCTTAGGGAGTTGATTAATAGCTTGTTCTATTTCCTTTTCTGAAATGGGACTATTTAAGCAATTTACTTCCTCCTCTGTTAATCTGGGAAGCCTATATTTTTGGAGGTAGTCATCCATTTCTCTTAGGTTATCAAATTTATTGGCATAAAGTTGGGCAAAGTAACTTCTTATTTCTTTAATTTATTCTTCATTGGTGGAAAATTCTCCCTTTTCATATTTAAGATTACTAATTTGATTTTCATCTCTCCTTTTTCTAATCAGATTTATCAAAGGTTGATTAATTTTATTGTTTTTTTCATAAAACCAACTTTTAGTTTTGTTTTTTTGTTTATTACTTCAATTGTTTTTTTTTACTTTCAATATTATTAATTTCTCCTTTTAATTTTAGAATTTCAAGTTTAGTATTTGATTGGGGTTTTTAAATTTGGTCTTTTTCTAGCTTTTTAAGTTGCAAGCCCAATTCATTGATCTTCTCTTTCTCTATTTTATCCAAGTAAGCCTCCAATGATATAAAATTTCCCCTTATTTACCACTTTGGCTGCATCCCTCAAATTTTGGTATGCTGTCTCATCATTGTTATTATCTTGAGTGAAATTATTAATTGTGCCTATAATTTGCTATTTTACCCAATCATTCTTTAAGATGAGATTATTTAGTTTACAACTACTTTTTAGTCTATTTACCCTTAGCTTTTTGTTGAATGTAGTTTTTATTGCATCGTGATCTGAAAAGAATGCATTTACTATTTCTGCCTCTCTGCATTTAATTTTGAGGTCTTTTTGTCTAATACGTGGTCAATTTTGTATAGCTTCCACGAACTGAGGAAAAGAAAGTGTACTCCTTTCTGACTCCACTCAGTTTTCTCCAAAGATCTATCATACCTAACTTTTCTATACTATTTACCTCTTTAACTTCTTTCTTATTTGTTTTGTGGTTTGATTTATCTAATTCTGAGAGTGTAAGGTTGAGATCTCCCACTATTATAGTTTTGCTGTCTATTTCTTCTTGCAGCTCTCTTAACTTGTCCTTTAGGAATTTAGATGCTATAGCACTTGATGCATATATGTTTAGTATTGATATTACTTCATTATCTATGCTACTTTAGCAAGATATAGTTTCCATCCTTATTTTTTTTTTAGATCAATTTTTGTTTTTGCTTGATCTGAGATCAGGATGGCTACCCCTGCTTTTTTTTTTTTCCCTTCACTTGAAGCATAATAGATTCTGTTCCAGCATTTTACCTTTACTCTGTATGTATCACCCTGCTTTAAATGTATTTCCTGTAAACAACATATTGGAGGATTCTGGCTTTTGATCCAGTCTGCTATCTGCCTCCACTTTGTGGAAGAGTTCAACCCATTCACATTTACAATTAAAACTATTAAATCTGTATTTCCTGCCATCTTATTATCCCCAGGTTATTCTTTTTTCTTTCTTTTCCCTCTTATTCCCCTTCCCAGTATTAAACTTATAGGCACCACTTGCCTCCCACAGCTCTCCCTTTAGAATTCCCTCCCACTCTCTTTGAGTCCATTACCCTTTCTTATACCTTCCCCTTAATATTTCTGCATTCCTTTCTATTTAGCCTACTCTTTTCCTTTTCCCTTTTCTTCTCCTGCTTTTTAATAAGGTGAGAAAAGTTTCTCTGTAAACCAAATATTTCTAATATTTTCTTTTTGAGCCAAATCTTTTGAGAGTAAGATTCACACAATGTTCATCCCATTCCCTTAATTCCCTCAGATATGATAAGCTTCCTTTTCCTCTATGTGAGATGTTATTTCCCTCTTTTTACTTCTATTTCTCATTTTTCTGATACAATCCCTTTCTACTTCTAATTTCTTTTTTGTTATAGCAGTAAAATTAAATTATACATGAGCTCTTTATGTATGCCTGTAACAGAAATACAGTTCTCAAGAGTTCTTTTTATTTTTTTATGCTTTTCTTGAGTCCTATATTTGGAGATCAAATTTTTTTGTTTAGCTCTAATTTTTTCATTAGGAATAAATGGAATTCACCTGTTTTATTGAATGTCCATCTTCTTCCCTGGAAGAAAATCCTCATATTCTTGGCTGCATTCCAAGTTCTGTTGCCTTTCAGAATATCAGATTCCAGACTCTTCAGTCCTTTAATGTGGAAGCTGCTAGATCCTGAGTGATCCTTATTGTGGCTTCTTAGTATTTGAATTGGTTTTTTTTTTTTTTTTGGTTTGGTTTGGTTTTGTTTTGTTGCTACTTGTCATATTTTTCCTTAGTCTGATAGTTCTGAAATTTAGCCACAATATTCCTTGGAGTTGTTATTTTGGGGTATTTTTCAGAAGGTATTTGATGAATTCTTTCAATGCCCATTTTATCTTCTGGTTCTATGACATCTGAGCAGTTCTCTTTGATGATTTCCTGAAAAATAGTGTCTAGGCTCTTTTTTTTTTCATCATGATTTTCAGGGAACCCAATAATCCTTAGATTATCTCTCCTAGATATGTTTTCCAGGTATGTTGCTTTTCCAATTAGATATTTAACACCTTTTCTACTTTTCATTTGTTTGTTTTGCTTGACTGATTCTTGATGTCTCAAAAAATCATTCATTTCCATTTGTTCAGTTCTGATTCTTCATTTACTTTTTTTTTTTAATTCTTTTTGTAAATGGCAAATTGAGTTTTTAAATGAGGTGTCTAGCTCTATGAAATTTTTTTTCCATTTCACAGTTTTTTAATGAGTTATTTTCTTCTTCCAATTTACAAATCCTACTTTTCTGTGGGTTCTTTATCTTTTCCATTTCACAAATTCTGTTTCCCTGGGAGTTCTGTACATTTTCCATTTCACATTTCAGGAAGTTGTTTTCTTTTTCCACTTTATCAAATCTTTTTTTTTAATGAGTTACATGCTTTTTCCATACTGTCTTGCAGAGCTTCTCTTTCTTTTCCCCATTTTTTCTTTCAGCTCTTTTTAAAGATCTTTTATAATTTCTTCTAGGAGAGCCTTGTGTGGTGGGGACTAGATTATATTCCCCCTTTGGTTTTCTTTTTTTTTTTCCTAGAGACTGTCTGCTAATAGTCTCTGCAAGGTTGGAAATCTGTTCTCTTTCAGTATAGAAGCTATCTATAGTTAGAGCTCTCTTTGCTTTTTTACTCATTTTTAAAAGTCTTCGGGGCCAGGAGGTTCCCAGCTTCCTCTACAGAACAGGAACAGAAGACTATGGAGTAGCTTTCCTGCAAACAGCCTCCAAAGAGCAGCTGCGCTGAAGAAGTGGGACTGCCCTGAGAAGAGAGCCAAGTGTGACTGCACTGGGGAGAGCATCCATGATTCAGAATGTGGCTGAGCTGTGATCGTGCTGAGTCACTCCCAGTGCTGGGTGGGTGTGGCCAGGTCCTGTGAAACTCTGGTGTTTTGGGGTACACTCTACCTTTGGTGTTTGTGTAACTTTTCTGCTGATCTACTACTTTGCAACAAAAGAAGAGCAGCCAACCTGTGGTAGAGTCCTCCCTTCAAATTCTCCACCTGCAGAGACTGCACCCCATCCCCTATCCACTCAGCATGAGCTGGCCTCCCTGTTTTGCTTCCCTGCCTGCACTGGCCTCCTTCTGCCCAATCAAGACAGACCCTTTCTGGTGATCTTCCAGCAGAAGCTGGTAATTTGCTGTACTCTCAATATTCATGGATTCTACCAGTCAAGCACTATTTCAGAGGTTGGATTTGGTAGTCAGTAGTGTATGTAGAAGGGAAGCTCAGAATGAAGCGTGTGTCCTCTTTGCTATCTTGGTTCTGCCCCTCCAGTAACTTTTCTTCTTCATCTGAATTTATATTGCAGCAAATAAATTTTGGGCATTTTCTTTATTAGATTTAAACCAATAACCATACCATTGTAGATGACCCCTTAACATAAGGTACTATCAGTTTCTTCAGCTTAAACATCTTAATATGCACTTATGCATCCAATAAATGTGAAATATTTTATCTCCAAATAAATGATACTACTTCCTTTATCTAGCAACTGTTATTAACAAGCCTTCAAAAAAATAAATATTTATTCAATACTGGCTATGTGCCTAACACCATATTTGACAAAGGAAAGCAACAGAGACAAATATAACAATTGATATTTATATAGTGATATTTGTATAGATTTGCAAAATGCTTTTGCACATTTTAGACAATAAAAAGCTTGGCAAATACAGAATACAGTAAGGAATCCAGGCCTAAAGAAGCAGAGAGTTTATATTTAGAAAGCAAGTTCAGAAAAATAGCATATAGCAATATTATAGTGACCTAGAAAGCCTGACTGATTGTTTTTACTAAAGTTTTTTTTTGAAATATATGCATAGTTTTCATATTAATCCCTGCAAAACCTTGTGTTCCAAATTTTTTATCCCTTCTTTCCCCTCACTTTCTCTCCTGGACAGCAAGTAACCTGATATATGTTAAACACATATAATTCTTCTATACATATTTCCACAATTATGATGCACAATAAAAATCAGATCAAAAAGGAAAAAATAGAAAGAAAACAAAATACAAGCAAGCAAAAATAACAAAAAAAAATTGAAAATATGATGTTGTGATCCACACTCAGCCCTCTAATCCTCTTTCTGAGTGCAGATGGCTCTCTCCATCACAAGACCATAAACTGGCCTGAATACCTCATTGTAGAAAAGAGGCATGTCCATAAGAATTGATCGTTGTCTAATCTAGTTGTTGCTGTGTACCAGGTTCTCTTGGTTCTACTCATTTCAATTAGCATCAATTCATGTGCTTTCCAGGCCTTTCTGAAATCATGTTGCTGATAGTTTCTTATAGAACAATAATATTCCCTAACATTCACATACCAAAACTTATTCAGCCATTGTCCAACTGATAGGCATCCACTCAGTTTCCAGTTCTTTGCCACTATAAAAATGGCTGCTACAAACATTTTTGCACATGTGGGTCCTTTTCCCTTTTTTTAATCTTCTCTTTAGGATACAAACCCAATACAGATACTGCTGGATCAAAGGATATACACAGTTTGATAGCCCTTTGGGTAAAATTCCATATTGTTCTCTAGAATGGTTGGATCAGTTCACAACTCCACCAACAATTAGTGTCCCAGTTTTCCCAATCCTTTCCAATATTCATCATTATCTTTTCCTTTCACCTTAGCCAATTTGAAATGTGTGTCTGACTGAATGTTTTAAAGACAGTTTATAGGATCATACTAAGTTATCATAAGGACTTAAGTGCCATATTAACATGATGAAAGTGATGTGTTAAAAAAAAAAACTTATTTGGATACTGTAAACAAGATGGATCAGTATTGGGATTAAAACCCAGGAAGCTAGCAAAGAAGATTACAACATGATGTAATTGAAAATATTGAAATTGTTCTAGAATCCAAGGACCTGAATTCAGATCTTTACTGGAATGTCTATTATTTTTGTAAAGTTGGAAAATAATCTATTCTCTCTAGAACTTAGTTCTCCATTTATAAAATTCTGAGAGAGATATCTAATATTTTGCAAAGCCAAACTTAAAATTCAATCAGACCTTAAAAGCTAGAACACTAAACTAAATCTAATATTATATAATTAAACAGTAAAAATTCAGTTTTACACTTGTGGTGAAAAATCAACTTCACATATAAAATACAGTAAGAATATTTTTTGATAACTGTTATTGTTTCCTGAAAAAGAAAGCAGGGTTTTAGTGGATTGCAAGCCCATTACAAGTCAGTTATATGTTATACCAAAGCTTTTTATACTGTGAGTTACAGCCATGTCATATGGGGTCATGTAACTAACTGAATGTGGGATTTGTGAAAAATTTGGTAATAATAAAAGATATCAAATATTGCACCAAGATCTAACTCTTTATATAAAACTAAACAAGCATATCCATCTCATTAGTATACAGATTTGCTTTCATCTTTAATAAAAGGTAAAACTATATGTTTGTCAAAGAATGATTTTAAAAGAAATTTCTTTATGATTTGTTATTAGTAAATGTTTGATTTGCATGCTTATTTTATCTACCCATAATCTCAGGGTCACATAAAAATTTCTGAAATAAAAAGAGGTCACTAGAAAGCTTTAAAAGCCCTGTGATATAAAATCAATGTGATCTTAGGAAGCATTTTTTTTAACAAAGGCATGAATAATAGAAATGAAATAGCCCCTCTACCTAGTCCTAATCAGACCTATATTTGAAGTATCATTCACTTCTGCACATCACAGTTTTGGAAAGACATTGGTAAGATGGAGAGCATTTATTGATAAAAGTCAGTCAAACAGGGTGGGAAAAACTCATGAGATTATGTCATATAAGCCTAAAAAATTTAGAGATGTTTAAGCCTGGAGAAGAGAAGGCTTTAGAATCATGATAACTGCCTTTGAATATTTGAAGACCTGTCATGGTGAGGGTGGAAGGGGGAAGAGAGAAATGAATTTTTTGGTTTTCTCCAGAGTACAGAATGGATATACATTTTAAAATAGGTATAAATTATAAAAATGAGTAAAAATTGAAAAGAGATAAATTTAAGCAACATAAGGAAGAACTTCCTAAAAATCAGAGCTATTAAAAAGCAAAAGAGAGTACCTTTAGAGCTGTTTTTTTTTTCATTAGACATCTTCAAGCAAAGGCAGTATGACCTCTTATTGATTGTGATATAATAGATATAATTTTCTAAGTATGGTTTGTCAATAAACATTTAATTACTGGCAGCTAGGTGACACAGTGGATAGTTTTAGGCCTGAAATCAAAAAAACTCATATTCTCAGTTCAAATCTTTCCTCAGATACTTATTAGCTGTATGAACTTGGTCAAGTCACTTAATCTTGTTTTCCTCATCTGCAAAATAAACCAGAGAAGAATATAGCAAACCACTTCATTATCAGTGCCAAGAAAAACCTCAAGAAGCTTGCACTCTAATAGAGGAAAGAAATGTGCAAAAGAAAGTCAGAAAAAAGGACAAGGGAGGTAGAAGAGAAGGATGGGGAAGAAAGTGACAGAATCCAGTCCAAGGAATACAGCTGGTGGGAGATGAAGAGTTGGCTGACTCTGTAAATGGAGGCTTTGAAAGGAATTCTCTACTTCATCCTCTACTATCCCCAATAGTGAGACTAAAGTCAAAGAAAGTAGAGTCAAATTACATTTGGTGCCATTTATTGCCGATCTGACTTTGGGCGGATCACTTAATCTCACTGAGCCTTAGATTCCACATCCAGAAAATATAGATAATAGTCCTGGCTCAATCTTGTAAGAATGGAAAATAAAAGTGTTCTGTAAATCTTAAAGGATTAGAAGGAAATGAGTTATTATTTCCATAGTCCAAGAATTGCTAGCTTTGCCTAGATTTTATTACTATAACCAGAAAGCTATTGCACTTCATGAAATGTTTTTTGAGGGAAATGGATCTTTCCCTGACCATGTGGGATCCACAAGTCCTCTATGGAATTTCAAAAAATAAAAGTAGCTGTTGGGGTTTTAGGGGATCCCAAAAATGTTGGTGTTCCAGACTGGTGTTGTGAGCTGTTTCAAAAGAATTTGCAGATTTGAATAGATCTCCAAGTCAAGGGGCAAAGTTTATTATAATTGCAATACCAATTAGAGTGGGCTAAATTCCAAAAGAAGTTAGCAAAGAACTAGGAGCAGAAAGATAAATTTATAGGGAAAAGGTGCTTCATGTCATTCAATATGCTAATTTTATGGCTTAGAGGTAGAATTGAGGAGTGGTCTGACTCTGTGCCCATAGTTCTCTGGGTAGAGTTCATGGGAAAGAGACGAAAATCTTCTAGAGGTGTGTTTTTAGGCCTGAAACATCAATAGAGCAAGTGATGGACAGCCAATTTTGTTGTGAGCTTATATCAACTTTAAGTATCTCCTTATTGTTGCTCATTAGTCTCTGAAACTCTGTTATCACTGATCAACAATCTATAATCTGACAGCCAACAATATTTGTGGTTTTAGCATTCTGGTCATATCGAGTAAACTGGGGCAGAATAGCCTAAGGGTAGAAATATATCATTTCAAACTATATCAGTTCCCAAGGCCAGGTAGCCTTGGAGTTATTGCTATATCTTCCCTAAAAGCCACAACATATTATGACCATGTGTTTTGGGGAGTAATATTAATTCAACTCAGCCTATCTTTCACACAACTATAATTCTGAATCTATTGCTGAAAAAAGTGATATGGTTTGGAGAGAAGAGCTCATAAACTATTAAAACTATATCTATTACCTGTTGGTATTAACTTTAAAGAGCTTAGGCATTCTGTACACAGAATATAGCCTGGAGAAGTTCTAAGCTTACCTAAAGCTAAAGAAAATTTTCATACACTCAGCATTTCTGCCTCTCCATTCCTATAGTCTCAGAATTGATAAGGATATCTTAGCAAATACATATCTCAAAAATAATCACCTCTACAATATACCCAATCAATAATCATCTAGTTTTTACCTGAAGATCTCTGATGGCTGGGGTGGGTTGAGGGTGACAAGTATCTACTTGCTCCTAATAGAGCTCATTCCATTTTCAGATAAATTTTAGAAAGTATTTTTTTTTCTTTTTTGCAAATCAAAAATTTGTCATTTCTATCAGTCGCTTTTGATTCTTCTCCCTGAAATTGAGGAAAATAAGTGTCATCTTTTTGAAAGCTTTGGACACATGGACTTACTTGCTTTGGTACCCGGCATATGTATATATAATGAAAGATACATAGTGACACAGAAAATATTAGACTTCAAATCAGGAAATCTGGATACTAGGTCTATCTCTGTCATTAACTTACTTTAGATTTTTTTATTTTACCTGGAAAATAAGAGTTAGATGAAATAATTCATAATGGCACATTCAACTATAAGAATATATGTCTATCATGTAGAGTGAGTGCCCCAAAAGTTTTAATGCAGTGTTACACTATTAAAACTTAAAACTTTTGTGACTATATATATATATATGTAAAATCACATTATATATATTTTATATATTCACATTTTCTATACGAACATTATATTTCCTAAAATATAATCTACTTTTTCTTCAGTTTTGTGATACATCTTCTAAATTCTCTCTTGATTATATTGGAAATCCTTCAAAAATATTTTGCCTTATGTTCTAGGTCTGAAGAAGTATTTATAAAAAGTTAATGGTCCTATATAAAGTATAGAAAAGTAAATATAAAAAGGTATAATTATCTAGCTGAGAAAGGAAAAATAAGAAAAAGAAGCAGAAGAATTTTCACTAAATTTGATAAAAAATATATCTCAAGAAGTCAAATCAAATTTTTATCTTTGCTTATAGATCATATATTATATATTGGAAGAAAGATTGGGCATGATTTCCTTGATAGAGGAAACTCTCAGGCAATAAACCCCCTCTACAAATGCACATTGGTACTTTTTATGAAATTTATATTCTTATAGAGTTGTTTATGAATCTATCAAAAACAGTTATTAAGAGTCTACTATGTACCTGGCATTGTACTAAGCATTAAGAATACAAAAATAATAATCCTTGTCTTCAAGTAGTGTACAATATAATGTACTACTGTGCAAACCAGAATAGGTACTGTTAACTCAAATAGATTTCTATCCCAAACAAAAGGCCAAAAGATAGAGAAATGCATTTTTACTCTTCAGATTTTTGTGGAGGATGGTGTTACTTGAAAAAATGGAAGTATTTCAAGAAGGAAACAAAACAAATGGATGTGAATAGCCAGAGGACAATCTAAAATGCATCCAAGATTTCATCAATGTGAAGTTTTCCTCTATTGTAGAGTACAACCCATCCTTGCCTACCCATCTCTTCCCATAAATTTGCCACACAGGTTTCACTCAACGAAGTTGCAAATTTGTTCCTTTTTTTCATGACATCTTAAGAATATCATTAGTGCCCCCAGAGCATGGTCAATTCTGTCAGAGTTTATGCTCAACTGTCATATCTTTTGAGAGCCCAGAAATACCTTTATACCATAATTTGCAAGAAAAATAAAACTATAGTGGTATATGCAAACTGATATGATGGCTTTCAGGACAGGAAAATGAACATTTCCATAATTCATCAGTTTAAAATAAAATTCAGAATAACATTTTAAATATTTTGTTTATAGTCATTTTAAACTATTTCCTCATATCTGAAGTTAAGCATGAAAAAAGATACAAGATGTGTAATGAAATCCATTATTTTTCATTTGTGCTTTTTAAAATAATTATTTTCCTTAAGATTTATGAAAATAGAGGGCTGTAATGCTCTTTTTTTTTGTTTTGTTTTCTGGAGGTCTTGAAGCAGATTATTCAACTTTTAGTAGATTAATCACCCCAAAAATAGCCAGGTATTAAAGTCCAAATTCTTTATTATCCTTCATAATCTAGTTTCCTTGCCTGGAGCCCAGGATAGCTTTCTTGGAGGCCTTCCAGACTCTTGGTTTCAGTGGAAAAGTGCAGGAGGCCAGGCCAGCCACCTCAAGGCTAATGAAGATGGAATTGAATCTCTTTGAGTGCGAAGGCTTGAGCTCCCACCTCCAGTCTGCTTGTCTTCTCTGGCTCTGACTCCAGGCTCTCTTGAGTCTCTCTCTCTCTCTGGTTCTTTCTGAGTCTGACTTTGGCTCTGAGTCCAAGCTTATATGCTCTACACTGAGTATAAACCAATCGTTATATCACTAAGAAATCATTATTTATTGTAAGAGTAAATCAATCATACTAAACTTAAAGAATTATTCATTACCATGCTAAACTAGATAACTATTGTCTCATCAATTCTACTGACTTAACACCTTTTAAAAATCCTTGTTTCAGAGTTCTGGCCCATAACAAAGGGCCAAGCCAAGATGGCACAAAGTAGACAGTGCTATGTCTAAGCTCTTTCTGGCTTTTCTCAGAATCAACCCCAGATCAAGGCTCTGAACAGATTTTGTAGCTACAGAACCCACAAATATTTGGAGTGTAACAAATTTCCAGCAGGAGGTATCTTTGAAGGAATTTAGAGAAGCTCTGCCTCAATTAGCAGGGGAGGACATGACCCAGCATAGTCATAGTACAGGGAGACCCAAGGGAGAGAAGCTCTGCATGGGGAATCTAATGGAACTTAGCCAAAATACAGCAGTGTTGGCTACTCTGACCTGGTTCAGAAGCCAGTGGATCAACAGACTAGCTGTGAAACTTCCAACACAACTACAGCAAGCAAATAGTGATCCCTTGAACCCCAGTACTTGCCATCTCCCCCCAGCACTGGAAGGAAGCCAGTAGCACTAAATCCAGGGCAGCATAAACTCCTGTCACCTTATAAAGAAAGATCAGGACAAACTCCCCTTTGCCTTGATCTTTAAAAATGAGCAAAAAAGCAAAAAGAGCTCTAACAATAGATAACTATTGTGGAGACAAGAAAGAACAGACCTCAAACCCTAAAGACACTAGAGACAAAATACCTCCATATGAAGCCTTAAGGGTAATATGAGTTGGTGTCCAACTCAAAAGGTTCTCTTGGAAAAATTCAAAAAAGATCTTTAAAAAGAGTTTTTTTTTTAAATGAAGACAAGAAGTGAGAACTTTGCAGGGGAGTTTGGAAAAGATAACAGAGAAATTATCTGAAGAAAATAACTCTTTAATATATATATATATATATATTACTGAAAATAATACTACTTAAAAAATAGAATTCATGAAATGGAAAAAGAGAACAAATCCATAAAAATAGTATTGGTGAGGAGGTAGAGCCAAGATGGCAGAGAAGGCACATGCAACTTTCTAAGCTCCTCTCATAACCTCACGACCAACTATTAAATTTAGCCTTCTACTTCAGGGAAGTAGAAATGGAAAGGGGATAATGTCAGAAAAGGGGGAAAGGAGGGATAAAAAGAGGAAAACTACATCCCACAAAGAGGTAAAGGAAACCTATCATATCTGAGAGAATTTAGAGAGGGGGAGGAGAATTGTGTGAATCTTACTCTCATCAGAGTTGGCTCACAGAGAAAATAACTGATATATTTGTTTTACAGAGAATCTTCTCTCACCTCATTAAAAAGGGGGAGAGGAAAAAAGAAAAGGGAAAGAGTAATAAGGGAAGGGTACAAGAAGGGGGAAGAGATTCAAAGGGGGTGGGGGGGATCCTAAAGAGGGAGAGTGGTGTGATACAAGTGGGGCCCATAAGTTTAAAACTGGGAAAGATGGTTGAGGGTTAGGGGGGCAAGTAAAAGAAAAACATAATCTGGGGATAATAAGATGGCAGAAAATACAGAATTAGTCATTTTAAATGTGTGAATGGCATGAACTCTTCCACAAAATGGAGGCAGAGAACAGACTGAATCAAAAGCCAGAATCCTCCAATATGTTGTTTACAGGAAACACATTTAAAGCAGGGTGATACATACAGAGTAAAGGTAAAATACTGGAACAGAAGCTATTATGCTTCAGGTGAAGTATAAAAAAAAAAAGAAAAAGCAGAGGTAGCCATCCTGATCTCAGATCAAGCAAAAAAAAAAATTGATCTAAAAAAGATAAGGAAGGAAACTATATCTTGCTAATGTGTAGCATAGATAATGAAGTAATATCAATACAAAACATATATGCATCAAGTGCTATAGCATCTAAATTCCTAAAGGACAAGTTAAGAGAGCTGCAAAAAAGAAATAGACAGCAAAACTATAATAGTGGGAGATCTCAACCTTACACTCTCAGAATTAGATAAATCAAACCACAAAACAAATAAGAAAGAAGTTAAAGAGGTAAATAGAATATTAGAAAAGTTAGGTATGATAGATCTTTGGAGAAAACTGAATGGAGTCAGAAAGGAGTACACTTTCTTCTCCTCAGTTCGTGGAAGCTGTACAAAATTGACCATGTATTAGACAAAAAGACCTCAAAATTAAATGCAGAGAGGCAGAAATAGTAAATGCATTCTTTTCAGATCACGATGCAATAAAAACTACATTCAACAAAAAGCTAATGGTAAATAGACCAAAAAGTAATTGGAAACTAAATAATCTCAATTTAAAGAATGATTGGGTGAAACAGCAAATTAGAGACACAATTAATAATTTCACTCAAGATAATAACAACAATGAGACATCATACCAAAATTTGTGGGATGCAGCCAAAGTGGTAATAAGGGGAATTTTATATCATTGGAGGCTTACTTGAATAAAATAGAGAAAGAGAAGATCAATGAATTGGGCTTGTAACTTAAAAAGCTAGAAAAAGACCAAATTAAAAAACCCCAATCAAATACTAAACTTGAAATTCTAAAATTAAAAGGAGAAACTAATAATATTGAAAGTAAAAAAAAAATTGAACTAATAAATAAAACTAAGAGTTGGTTTTATGAAAAAACAATAAAATTAATAAACCTTTGGTAAATCTGATTAGAAAAAGGAGTAGTCTTAAAAATGAAAAGGGAGAACTTTCCACCAATGAAGAGTAAATTAAAGAAATAATAAGGAGTTACTTTGCCCAACTTTATGCCAATAAATTTGATACTCTAAGAGAAATGGATGACTACCTCCAGAAATATAGGCTTCCCAGATTAACAGAGGAGGAAGTAAATTGCTTAATAGTCCCATTTCAGAAAAAGAAGTAGAACAAGCTATTAATCAACTTCCTAAGAAAAAAATCCCATGACCAGATGGATTTACATGTGAAGTCTACCAAATATTTAAAGAACAATTAGCCCCAATGGTATATAAACTATTTGAAAAAATAGGGAATGAAGGAGTCCTACCAAATTCCTTTTATGACACAGACATGGTATTGACACCTAAACCAGGTAGGTTGAAAACAGAAAAAGAAAATTATAGACCAATCTCCCTTATGAATATTGATGCTAAAATCTCAAATAAAATATTAGCAAAAAGACTACAGAAAATCAGAATAATTCACCAAGATCAAGTAGGAATGCAAGGCCAGTTCAATATTAGGAAAACTATCAGTATAATTGGCCATATTAATAACTAAATTAACAAAAACCATATGATCATCTCATTTGATGCAGAAAAAGCATTTGATAAAATCCAACATCCATTCCTATTACAAACACTTGAGAGTATAGGAATAAATGGACTTTTTCTTAAAATAATCAGTAGCATCTATTTAAAACCATCAATAAGCATCATATGTAATGGGGACATACTGAAACCATTCCCAATAAGATCAGAAGTGAAACAAGGTTGCCTACTATCACTGTTACTATTCAATATTGTATTAGAAATGCTAGCTTTGGCAATAAAAGTTGAGAAAGAAATCAAAGGAATTAGAGTAGGTAATGAGGAAATCAAATTATCACTCTTTGCTGATGATATGATGGTATATTTAGAAAATCCCAGAGATTCTACTAAAAAGTTATTAGAAATAATCCACACCTTTAGAAAGTTGTAGGATACAAAATAAACTCACATAAGCCATCAGCATTCTTATATATCACTAACAAAATCCAACAGTTAGAGTTACAAAGAGAAATTCCATTTAAAACAACTACTGATAGTATAAAATATTTAGGAATCTATCTGCCTAGGGAAAATCAGAAACTTTATGAGCAAAATTGCAAAACATTTTCCACCAAATTAAGTCTGATCTAACCAATTGGAAAAATATTAAATGCTTTTGGATAGGGTGAGCAAATATAATAAAGATAACAATACTACCTAAACTAATCTATTTAGCACTATACCAATCAGATTCCCAAAAAAACTATTTTATTTTATTATTTTAATAGCTTTTTATTTACAAGTTATATATATGGGAAATTTTACAGCATTGACAATTGCCAAACCTTTTGTTCCAATTTTTCCCCTCCTTCCCCCCACCCTCTCCCCTAGATGGCAGGATGACCAGTAGATGTTAAATATATTAAAGTATAAATGAAATATAAAATAAGTATACATGACCAAAGCGTTATTTTGCTGTGCAAAAAGAATTGGAGTCTGAAATATTGTACAATTAGCCTGTGTAGGAAATGCAAAATGCTGGCAGGCAAAAATATAGGGATTGGGAATTCAATGTAATGGGTCTTAGTCATCTCCCAGAGTTCTTTTGCTGGGTGTAGCTGGTTTAATTCTTGCTCCATTGGAACTGATTTGATTCATCTCATTGCTGAGATGGCCAGGTCCATCATAATTGATCATCATGTAGTATTGTTATTGAAGTATATAATGATCTCCTGGACCTGCTTGTTTCACTCAGCTTCAATTCATATAAGTCTCTCCAGGCCTTTCTGGAATCATCCTGTTGGTCATTTCTTACCAAAAAAATAATATTCCATAATATTTATATACCATAACTTATTCAGTCATTCTCCAACTGATGGGCATCCACTCAGTTTCCAGTTTCTGGCCACTACAAAGAGGACTGCTACAAACATCAGTGCACATACAGCTCGCTTTCCCTTCTTTATGATCTCTTTGGGAAATAAGCCCAGTAGTAACACTGCTAGATCAAAGTATGCACAATTTGATAACTTCCAAAAAACTATTTTAATGACCTAGAAAAAATAGCAACAAAGTTCATATGGAAAAACAAAAGGTCAAGAATTTCAAGTAAATTAATGAAAAAAAACCATCAAATGAAGTTGGCCTAGCTGTACCAGATCTAAAATTATATTATAAAGCAATGGTTGCCAAAACCATTTGGTATTGGCTAAGAAATACACTAATTGATCAGTGGAATAGGTTAGGTTCAAAGAACAAAACAGTCAATAAATTTAATAATCTAGTGTTTGACAAACCCAAAGACCCCAGTTTTGGGGATAAGCACTCACTATTTACAAAAATTGCTGGGAAAATTGGAAATTAGTATGGCAGAAACTAGGCATTGACCCATACTTAACACCATACACCAAGATAATGTCAAAATGGGTTCATGACCTAGGCATAAAGAAGATTATAAATAAATTGGAAGAGCATAGGATAGTTTACCTTTCAGACCTGTGGAAGAGGAAGGAATTTATGACCAAAGAAGAACTAGAGATCATTATTCATCACAAAATAGAATAATTTTGATTATGTCAAATTGAAAAGGTTTTGTACAAACAAAACTAATGCAGACAAGATTAGAAGGGAAAAAATAAACTGGGAAAACATTTTTACAATCAAAGGTTCTGATAAAGGCCTTATTTCTAAAATATATAGAGAACTGATCCTAATCTATAAGAAATCAAACCATTCTCCAATTGATAAATGGTCAAAGGATATGAACAGACAATTCTCAGACGAAGAAATTGAAACTATTTATAGACATATGAAAATATGCTCCAAATCATTATTAATCAGAGAAATGCAAATTAAGATAACTCTGAGATACCACTACACACCTGTCAGATTGGCTAGAATGACAGGGAAAGATAATGGGGAATGTTGGAGGGGATGTGGGAAAACAGAGACACTGATACATTGTTGGTGGAATTCTGAACACATCCAGCCATTCTGGAGAGCAATTTGGAACTATGCTCAAAAAGTTATCAAACTGTGCATACCCTTTGATCCAGCAGTGTTTCTACTGGGCTTATACCCCAAAGAGATACTAAAGAAAGGAAAGGGACCTGTATGTGCCAAAATGTTTGTGGCAGCCCTGTTTGTAGTGGCTAGAAGCTGGAAAATGAAAGGATGTCCATCAATTGGAGAATGGTTGAGTAAATTGTGATATATGAACGTTATGGAATATTATTGTTCTGTAAGAAACGACCAACAGGATGAATACAGAGAGGACTGGCAAGACTTACATGAACTGATGCTGAGTGAAATGAGCAGAACCAGGAGATCATTATATACCTCAACAATGATACTGTTTGAGGATGTATTCTGATGGAAGTGGACCTCTTTGATAAAGAGAGCCTTAATTGATCAAAAATGGACAGAAGCAGCTACACCCAGAGAAAAAACACTGGAAATGAATATAAACTGCTTGCATTTATGTTTTTCCTCCCGGGTTATTTATACCTTCTGAATTCAATTCTCCCTGTGCAACAAGAAAACTGTTTGGTTCTGCACACATATATTGTATCTAGGATATACTGCAACCCATTCAACATGTAAAGGACTCTTGCCATCTGGGGGAAGGGGTGGAGGGAGGGAGGGGAAAAATCGGAACAGAAATGAATGCAAGGGATAATGTTGTAAAGAATTACCCTGACATGTGTTCTATCAATAAAAAATTATTAAATAAATAAATCGATTGGAAGAGCATAGGATAGTTTACCTTTCAGACCTGTGGAAGAGGAAGGAATTTATGACCAAAGAAGAACTAGAGATCATTATTCATCACAAAATAGAATAATTTTGATTATATCAAATTGAAAAGGTTTTGTACAAACAAAACTAATTCAGACAAGATTAGAAGGGAAGCAATAAACTGGGAAAACATTTTTATAGTCAAAGTTCTGATAAAGGCCTCATTTCCAAAATGTATAGAGAATTGACTCTAATTCATAAGAAATCAAGCCATTCTCCAATTGATAAATGGTCAAAGGATATGAACAGACAATTCTCAGGCAAAGAAATTGAAACTATTTCTAGCTATATGAAAAGATGCTCCAAGTCATTATTAATCAGAGCAATACAAATTAAGACAACTCTGAGATATCACTACATACTTGTCAGATTAGCTAGAATGATAGGGAAAGATAATGTGGAATGTTGGAGGTGATGTGAGAAAACAGGGACCCTAATACATTGTTGGTGGAATACATCCAGCCATTCTGGAGAGCAATTTGGAACTATGCTCAAAAAGTTATCAAACTGTGTAGATCCTTTAATCCAGCAATGTTACTATTGGGCTTTTATCCCAAAGAGATCATAAAGAAGGGAAAGGGACCTTTATGTACAAGAATGATTGTGGCAGGTCTCTGTAGTGGCCAGAAACTGGAAACTGAGTGGATGCCCATCAATTGGAGAATGGCTGAATAAATTGTTGTATATGAATATTATGGAATATTATTTTTCAGTAAGAAATGACCAGCAGCATGATTTCAGAAAGGCCTGGAGAGGCTTACATGAACTGATGCTGAGTGAAATGAGTAGGACCAGGAGATCATTATATACTTCAACAACAATACTATATGATGATCAATTCTGAGGGACGTGACCCTCTTCAACAATGAGATGAACCAAATCAGTTCCAATGGAGCAGTAATGAATTGAACCAACTACACCCAGGGAAAGAACTCTGGGAGATGACTATGAACCATTACATAGAATTCCCAATCCCTATATTTTTGTCTACCTGCTTTTTTGATTTCCTTTACAGGTTAATAGTACACTATTTCAAAGTCTGATTCTTTTGTAGAACAAAATAACTGTTTGGACATGTATACTTATATTTATATAACATATTTAACATGTATTGGTCACCTGCCATCTGGGGGAGGGGATTGGGGGAAGGAGGGGAAAATTTGGAATAAAAAGTTTGGCAATTGTCAATGCTGTAAAATTACCCATGTGTATAAATTGTAAATAAAAAGCTATAATATTTTTTAAAAATAGAATTGGTGGAAATGGGAAAAAATCCGATGAACAAAATAGCTTATTTAAAAGTTCAACTGGTCAAATACAAAAGGAGGGGAAAAAAGCTAACTGAAGAAAATAATTCACTAAAAATTAGAATTGAACAAATGGAAGTGGTTGACTCAATAAGATATCAAGAACCAGCAACCAAAAAATAAGAATAAGAATAAGAATAAGAAATAGAAAAAAATGTAAAATACCTCACTGGAAAAACAACTAACTAGAAAATAAATCTAGGAGAGACAATCTAAAGATTATTGGACTACTGAAAATCATGATGAGTAAAAGAGACTGGGAAACATCTTTCAAAAAATCATCAAGGAAAACTATCCTTATTTTCTAGAACTAAAAGGTAAAATAGCCATTGAAAGAGTCCACTAATAACCTCCTGAACGATATCTCAAAATGAAAACTCCAAGGAATATTGTAGCTAAATTTCAGAATTATCAGATCAAGGAGAAAATCCTGCAAGCAGCCAGAAAGAAACAATTTAAATATCAAGAAATCACAATCAGGATTACCCGGGACCTAGCAGCTTCCACTTTAAAGGCTTAAAAGGCTTGGAATATGATATTCCAGAGAGCAAAAGAGCTTGGACTGCACACAAGAATTAACTACCCAGAAAAATTAAGCATTATCTTTCAGGGGAAAAGATGAACATTCAATGAAATAGGGGTGTTCAATTATTTTTAATGAAAAGACCAGAGCTAGACAGAAAATTTGATTTTCAAATGCAGAACTCAAGAATAACATAAGAAGGCAAAAAAGGAAAAAAGAAAAAAATGATGTTTTTCAAAAGTTAAAATGTTTACCTCTGTACATGGGAAGATGAAATGTGTGCTCCTTGTTAGGGTTATACTTAGACAGTGTAGGTATAAGTTGATTTTAATGTGATTATAAAAAAAAAAAAAAACTAGTGGTGGAAAAGGGATCATACTGAAAGAAGCAGAAGGGAGAAGTTAAATGAGGCAAATTACATCACATAAAGAGGGGGAAAAGATAGGGGGCGGTGAGTATTGTTTGAACTTTGAGCCAAATCATTGGATTTGATCCAAATCATCTGATGTAGAAGAGAAAAGGGATGGGGGAGGGGCGGTGAAAAAATGGGAGGACAGATTTAGGGAGGTGATGGTCAGAAGCAAAGCACTGGTGAAGAGGAAATGGGGAAAAGGAGAGCAAAATATATTACTTGAGGAAAATTGGATGATAGGAAATGCAGAGTACTTGCTGAGTAGGGGAAGGGGTAGAGAGAAGGGAGGGAGAAAAATTTGAAGCACAATCTCTTATAAGAATGAATGCTGAAAATTATCTTTGCATGTATTTTGAAAATAAAAACCTATTTAAGAAAATTATATGAATATACACATAGCCTTATTTTTATAGGTACAATCAAGGACTGTGCTTTGTTTCCAAAAAATTACCAGAAAAAGTTTTAATTTCAGTATTTAATGTCATATATTATCAAATATACTATTAGTTCTTTGGCTTGCATTAAATGAGCTGTTCTGTATAACTGTTTTTATATTGCTATATATACAGAGTTTACATATTTATTAGTTATAACATCAGAGGAAAATATTTTTCCTTCAAAATCATTCTCTAATCCAAACAGCATGTTACAAAGTCTATTTTAATTTATAATCTGCTTTTCTACTTTTATTCTACTCTACAGGCAACTACAAAGTTTGTGTAAGCATATTTTTTTCAGACATTGTGTTCTTCCTATAATTTTTTTCCTCTACACTTTGAGTTTTTTCTTACAATTCACATAATCTATGTCTACACCATAATAACTGGACAACATCAAAGAGATACTCTACCACTTTGCATTTCATTTTACCACCATACTTCCAGTAAAAAGGTTCACAATAGTAAATAAACAGAAGGAGTCTCCAAGATCTCCTAGTCCAAAGTTTCTTCATGTCTCCATATAGGGTCATACAACTAAATGTGGGAGTCACAAAATTATAATTTATTATCAGTAAATGTTTGATTTGTATACTTATTTTTATATATCTACATATTGGGTATTGTGCAAAATTTTCTCAGGTAAAAAGGGGTCATGAGAGGAAAAAGTTTAAGAAGCTTTTTAAATCTGATCTAACCTCTCTCCAAAGTATTGATCATTAATGAAATATCTGGCAAGTGGCTATCCAAGCCCTATGTGAAGATTTCCAATGACATTTAAGTTAATACCCATTCCAATTTGAGACAGCTCTAATTAGTCAATTCCTCATATTTACATAGCACTTGAAAGTTTAGAAAATAATTTGTTCATACACTGTATTATCTATATTTTACAAATTATGAAATAT
Source organism: Antechinus flavipes (assembly GCF_016432865.1). Classification (NCBI taxonomy): domain Eukaryota; kingdom Metazoa; phylum Chordata; class Mammalia; order Dasyuromorphia; family Dasyuridae; genus Antechinus; species Antechinus flavipes. The sequence goes on from NC_067400.1 coordinate 409,701,641, forward strand.
AGATGCTAATTAATGTGTATTAGTAAGACCACTGGGTTTGCAGTCAAAAGAACTGGTTTTTAATCCATGCTCAGCTTTTAACCCTTACAAAGTGATCTTGTGTAAGTCACCCATCTAGGCCTAAGGATTTTGTCTATAAAATGGGAGCTTAACACTTGATCACACAGACACACATACATACACACTTAAATATAGATCTTATGAGAATATGAAAATATCAGTTATTTTATACTGATTTTTTATCATTTTTTGCAAAGGATTGAAACTCTTGAGTAGATGCACTAAGGTCAGACAACTGAGCACTTAAGGCTAATTACCAATTGGACAATACTCTGTAAGCACATGCTTGGAAAATGGCCCTTCCCACTATCCTGTGCTGACTCAATAACTGGTGTATACAGAGAATTGTAGGAGGGACTAGGGGATGGAGTAAGACTAGCCAGAGTCACTTCTGGGCAGGGGATGAAGAAGGAAGGTTATGGAGATTCTGCGTCCATCCAATTCACTCCTATCTCTAAAAATCAAGTATAAAGACCAAGGACTTTTGCTTATGCTGACTCCGGCTGATTCTAAGGAATCCAGGGTGCTAACACAGTCATCACAATTTTTCATAGTGAAAATAAAGTTTAATAAATTCCTAATATACTTAAGTAAACATTCCAATCATTTGATATTCACTGATCATTGATGCTTTGGGTATTTCAAATCAAAACTATTCATTTCTCAATATCTCTGGAAAACTTGGAAATCTCCAAGTAAATGTTTTCTTTTCTTCTAAGGAAGTTCCCATTATTCATAGCTAAAATTAGATTGTAAGAAAATCTAGTAGAAAAAAAATTTGTAAGAGACAGAGGATTCAGAGAAAAAGCTCAATAAATTGGAAATATCACATAAAAGAAATGAAACAATAGGAGGGGGAAATGGAATCCAGCTCCAAGGATGAAGACAAGGAACTAAGAAGAGTTCAAAGGAAATAGAAGAGCTTAAACTCCCTGACCTCCTTCATATCAAAAGAGCCAAAAAGGGGATAGGGAATCTTACTTTACATTTCTTGGGTTGCAGAATGTATTGTACTTTGAAGGAGCACAGGATAAATTATTTAGACAGATTTCACTAAGATTGGCAAAATCCCAGCCTGTCATAAAGTAGTATCATAAAAGAACTGGTTCTATATAAATAATGTATGGTTTCTGGACCAGAAAAGTCTAAATTTTATACCAAGCAATAAATAGAAAGTGGTATGCCACCCACCATTCTTTCATCTCTATTTAAGGAGCTGCAGTGATGCTATGTACTAAAAGGTGACCAAAGATATCTTAAGTCTAGTTTCATCTCTTGTACCCATTTTCTATCTTAAAAAAAAAGTCAACACACAACACAGAATAAAAATCATACCATAGCTTTTAAAATATTTTTAAATCATGTGCTCAGTTATTCAGACACATGCCTTATACAATTTTAAACCATTTCATATAAATTATTGAGCTGTGTTGAATTACTCTGTACCTCAATAGGTTTCAGGCATCTTTGGGATCTTGTTAATTCCATACCACTTGAGTTTCATCTAAATACTAACAATAGGTAACAGATTGAAAGAGTCAACATACCTGGGTATGAATAAGCACTACAAAGATAGTTACAATTATACAATAATCAGCACCATCTGTCACAGAGAAGATTACATGCGGATGCCATTGATATTCACTTATATTACTCAGGAGTGCTTCACTGCTATTCTGTATAATAGCTGCCAGATATATTAAGCAGGGGCAAGTTATAATCTTTCAATTTTTCTGTTATCGTTACCATACAAGATTATCAAGCTGTGAGCTTGTTTTTCCAGGGCAATGCAGGTCTCTGAACTGCAAAAACTCTACATTTCCGTGACCAAGAAGAGGAAGAACTTCAGGCAATGAGATTTAGTTAATTTCAAGGGAACAATTCTTTCCCATGAGAAGTCATGGGGAAGAAAGATAGCATAGAAAGAAGAGATTTTTCTGACTTTACCAATTTCATTGATAATTTTCAAGAGAAGATTTTAAGACGGGCCCATGGTATTTGAGGCAGACTGGTATTCTGATATTCTTGACTTCAACTCTAGCACCCTAACCACTGTGCCTTAGCTAACATCCCATCCAATTGTAAGTCCTTATAAATCAAATATAATAGAATTTATATGTACCTTACCAAGAATTTCCTCTAAAATATATTTTACCAATGATCATCCAACTCTACTTGAAAAATTCCAGTAAAGAAAAATCTATCGTATACCAAGGCATTTTATTCCATTTTGAGATAGTTTGATTTTTTAGAAACAGATTTTGGTTTGGTTTGGTTTGGTTCTGGGGAGAGAGGAATTACTTCCTTTTCTCCCCTATACATCAAATAGGGGAGAAAATTTTCTGTCATTAGCTTTGTTTCTAAATCTAGTTCTACTACTTCCTACCTCATGACTATGAATAAATCACTTCCTCTCTCAGATCCCAATTTCCTCACCTGTAAAATGGGATGGGGGGAGGTAGCTCTAAATATGTGATTCTGTGTTCCCTTAAGATGACTTGTTCAGGTTGACATAACTGTTACTGTTCAATTATTTCTAACTCTACCTCATCTGGAGATTTCTTTCCAAAAATGCTAGAATAATTTGCCATTTCCTTTTTCAATTCTATTTACAGATGAGGAAACTGAGACAAATAGGGTTAAATGACTTTCCCAGGGTCACTGGATTAGTATCTGACTCATCTTCCTGACTCTAAGCCTGTCAGTTTATTCACTGCATCACCTAGCTACCCTAATTAGTAGTAAAGCCAAAACTATAGTTGAAGTATGCTGACAGTCTAATACTCTTTTCACTGTGTACCATTTCAATCAAAGCTAAAAGAAGAAGAAGAAGAAGAAGAAGAAGAAGAAGAAGAAGAAGAAGAAGAAGAAGAAGAAGAAGAAGAAGAAGAGAAGAAGAAGAAGAAGAAGAAGGAAGGAAGGAAGGAAGGAAGGAAGGAAGGAAGGAAGGAAGGAAGGAAGGAAGGAAGGAAGGAAGGAAGGAAGAAAGAAAAAAAGAAAGAAAGAAAGAAAGAAAGAAAGAAAGAAAGAAAGAAAGAAAGAAAGAAAGAAAGAAAAGAAAAGAAAAGAAAAGAAAATTCTGCTGCTCCATTTAGAACACAAATAATCTCAAGAAGGCATTGCTCTATAAAAACAAGGTAAATTACATGGAATCGTTAAGTCTAAGTATGATCAGAAGGGTGGTCCCTCTCTCTCAGCAGCATCTATATCAAGTAACTAGCAAGCCCCAACTTGAAAACATCCACTGATGAAACTCAATGACACTCAATGATAGAATGACAATCTCATTTGTGAGATTGTATGATGTAGAGTTGTCCAGAAAGATAGGATTTTAGAGCTAGTAAAAAACTTAAAAATTTCTTACTCCAGTTTCCTCATTTTATTTTTTAACTTATGGAACAAAACAAGCATTTCTATAACAGTACAATAAAAAAGATAATTGCATATGAAACTATAAATCTACTATGTTCAATTTGCTATTCCTTTCAAACATACAATAAATTTTCATATAAATTTCTTTTTTTCTTCCCTCACTCCACCCTAGAGATAGTTACCATTAGGCACAAATAAATATGATATATGTAAAAATTACTCTATATGTCTATTTATTACTTTTTCCCTCTAAATATATATAGCTTTTTTTCCATAGGTCATTTATAGTTAATTTGGGTATTTATAATAGTCAAAATAACTTATTAGCTCCAAGTCATTCTTAAAGCAATACTGCTTTTACTGTATACAGTGTTCTCTTGGTTCTACTCATTTCACCTTTATTTATTTTGTGCAAGTGTTTCCATGTTTTCTAGCATCACCTTGCTCATCATTCCTGATAATACAGTATTATTCCATCACAATTATGTAACACAACTTGTTCAGTCATTCCCCAATCGATACACATCCCTGCCATTTCCAATTCTTTGACACCACAAAGAAAGTGTAAACACTTTAGAATATATAGGTTCTTTTTCTTTTTCCTCATTATCTTTAGAAATAAACCAAGTAGTGGTATTACTAGGTCAAAGAGTATAGGTAGTTTAATAACTTGGGGCATGATCCCAGATTGTTTACAAAATGATTGGATCAGTTTACAATTCCACTAACAATGAATTGTCCAAATTTTTTCACATCCCATCCAACATTTTTCACTTTTCCCTTCTATCATTTTAGTCAATCTGGTAGATAAAAAATGATAACTCAAGATTATTTTAAATTTACATTTCTATAATCAAAAATTATGTAGATCATTTTTATATGACTATAAATTCTTTTGCTCTCTTAAGAAAATTGACTTCATATCTTTTGACCATTTAACAATTGGGAGAATGACTCTGATTCTTATAGATTTGACAATGTTCTTCATATAGTTTAAAAATTAGACTTTTATCTGATAATCCATCTATAAGATTTCCCACCAATGTCATGCTTTCTTTCTAATTTTAGCTATATTTGTTTTATATGAACAAAATTCATAATTTAATGTAACCAAAATGATCTGTTTTATATCCAACTTTGCTCTTTATCTCTTTTTTATTCATAAATTGCTCACTTATCCATAAGCCTGATAAGTAATATATTCCATGTACTTCCAATTTTCTTGTAAAATTTCTTTATATCTAGGAGGACCTGAGTTCAAATCTGATCTTAGACACTTAATTCCTAATGGTGTGACCCTAGGCAAGTCATTTAACCCCAATTGCCTCAGCAACAAACAAACAAACACATAAATGAATGAATGAATGAATAAATAAATAAAATTTTCTTTATATTTAGGTCATCTATATCTTTTGACCTTATCTTAGCAAATGGTGTAAGATATTGGTGTAAGATATTGGTCTGTGCCGAGGTTCTGTAATACTGTTTTCCAGTTTTCTTAACAATTTTTACCAAATAATAAATTCTTATTTCAAAATTTTCAGTCTTTACACTTGTCAAATATAGGTTATCATGGGTATTTGCTGCCATAAATTGTGTCTACTACATTTCGTTAATTTTCTATTTCTATTTCTTAGCCTGTACCAGATAGTCTTAATTACTGTCTTAAAATATAGTTTAAGATCTGGTACTGCTGAATTTTCTTACTTTACATCTTTTTTATCATCCCTTTTGATATTATTGACTTTTTCTTTTTTCCAAGTGAATTTTGTTATTATATATTCTATTTTTTGTAAAAAAAAAAAAAAAAAAAAAAAAAAAAAAAACAAGAGGAGGGATTTAATTGGGGTGTAATTATTTACTTTGGCTAACATTCTCATTTTCATCATATTGACCCTGCCTAGCCATGAACAATTAATATTTCTCAAATTATTTAGGTCTGAATTTATTTGTATGAATAAATATACTTCTCTCCTTGTTTCTTTTTCTTTCCTTGAGGATATATGCAGTTTTATATTCTTGCCTCAGGCAAAAATTATCTAGGAGCCTGAAAATCAGAATGACTGTCCAAAGGAAGGCAAATTAGGCTTGTTCCATTTTGCCTCTGGGATAAAACTGGGAGTATTGAAGAGGCAAATTTTTACTCAAAGCTGGAAAAATTTATTAGCAATCTAAATGTGAATTGACTAGATCCCATTCTCCCCAACTACAGGTAATGATTTCTCCCTGCTAGAAGTTTTCTCAAAGAATATAGATCATGTATTGTTAGGTCAATTATAGAAGTGATTGTTCATTGGATGCAGGTTGGACAAAGATGGTATTTAAGATTGCTTTCACCTCTGACAGTCTGTGAGATCAAGTTTACTGACACTCTGAAAAAAGGACAACTGTCTGGGAAATAACTGCTAGAGACTGCCAGGTCTGAATTAAATCACTACAAATGTTACACAAAGCTGTCCCCAAACTATAGAGTATTGATTCTAGGCCCTTCACTGTAAGGAAATGGTAGCGCAATAGAATCCAAAAAGACAGAAGCAATCAGTTCTTCTATAACATGAACTTGTTATCCAGTCATGTCTGATTTTCTTGTGACTTCATTTGGGGTTTTCTTGGCAGAAATACTAGAATGGTTTGCAATTTCCTTCAACTCATTTTATAATAAGATAAGAAAACTGAGGCAAACTAGGTTAAGTGACTTGTGCAGGATCACACGGCAAAGTGTCTGAGGTTAGCTTTAACTCAAATCTTCCTTATTCCAGGCCCAGTGATCTATGAACGATTTCCCCTATTTGTCCTTTATAAAATGGATACTTGTCTAACTTGGTTTTTGATTGAAGCATGCTGGAAAGTAATTAGAACATAACATCAGAAGACTTTTAATCATAAAAAACTTCAGATGTTTTCTGGCACAAATCCTTTTTATAAAAAAGGAAGCTGAGAACGAGAAAGTAAATTGAACATAACAGCAGAAGATTTTGAACTATAAGAAACTTTAAACATTTTCTAACATAATTCATTCTTTTTATGGAAAGGGACTGAGAACCAGAGAGTTTAAGTGACTTAGCTAACACCATATATTCTGCAGTAAAATTGTGAAATTGGTGAAATTTGGTCAGCTTTTACCTATATATATTAGACAGATGTCAGGAACCCAGCAGTTCTCTTCCTCTCAGGCTTTTTGGAAGCATTCCAATGTCTGCCTTCAGGGCTTTTGGTTTTGATTTTAGTTCTTTGGTGTTAATATTTTCTTTTCCTAGGCTTCAGGGTTTATATATACCAAAATGGGTGGAATGGAATGCAACTTAATTCTTTCAAGTATTTAAAAGTAAGACAATTCCTTTTCTTTTTGTTTTAAGATTTGCTTGTCTAATTTTAGCAGTCTTCCAGGCTGATTCTGGTAGTGTTCTAGATCTCTTAGGGCCTTTCAAAGATCCTTCAACTTCCTTGATATTGCTATTTTGGGGATGACCAAAAGATTTCTCACAGAACTAAGAAAAATCATTTGTGAATCTCAAGAGAAGGTTGAAAATCGTTACACTTGGTTAAACAAATGAAGGCTTTGGGCTTTGTGTGACTTGATATCACAAAAATGAAATATCTATAAACCAGGAAGACTGGACTTTAAGTATGTACATTTAGTAACAGGGACTGGGTGAATGATTTTGTTGGCATAGGGAACTCCCAAGTGAGAAAATTCCCTTTGCCCAATGCAAAGTAATATCTTGTCTTCAACTTAATTTTAGAGAGTTGCTGAAGCATTGATAGACCAAAGTCATTCCAAATGACAAGACTTGACTCCAGGACTTTCAGACTATCTATCCATGGATCAAAAATTTTCTATTACAGATAGAAAATGTCCATGAACTTACACCTTTTTTGGTTTTTTTTCCTTGATTTTAAAAAGATATGATAATGGGTAATTAGATGGTATAGTGCACTGGCCCTAGAGTCAGAAAAAATTGACTTCAAATCTAGCCTCAGACTCTAACTGCTGGATTTGAGCTCTGGTCTTCCTGACTCCAAGACTGTTGTTCTATTTACTATGTCACATAATTGTTCCTTTGCTGTTTTTTAGTTAATGGAAGAGATTTGAATCCTAGTTTTGTTACCTACTTTCTATGCAACTTTGACCAATTCTCATAACTCAACCAACTAATTAGCAAGTATTTACTAAGTGCTTGTTATGTACTAGTACTCTGCTTGAAGATGAAGATACCCTCAAATATATCACATCTCTTTGATAACAATAACATTATTAAGAAGACTACTTAAAGTATCCACAATTTCCCTGATGGGAGATAAAACTAGGAGCAAGTTGTCATCAACTTTGTCATCCCAGGAAAATCTCTTAACCCTGTTGGTTTCATTTCTTCATTTATAAAATAAGTTGGGGAAGGAAATTGCAAATTACTTCAATTTCTTTGCCAATCTTGGTGGAGTTTAGAATTGGAAGTAATTTTTGACATTATCTAGTCCAATTTCCTGATTTTCTAAATGAGGAAATTGAGGTCTAGAGAAGCAAAATATTTTACACAAAGTAGTAAATGGAAGGATCAGGATTTGAATATATTACATTGAATTCAATATGCAATGCTTTTTCTACTATAGTGCAAAACCTCAATATCTGTTATTAAATGTATTGAATAACAATTATTATTATATGATTCTTTAAATATTATCAGTCTCCCTAATCAACAAAATGGAAGATCCATTTGTCATATGATTTTAACATTTATTTGATTTTAGTTTTAAATATCATAGTTACAAAGAACACCTTCCATTGGACAGCATTTAATTTTCTTCAAAGAGGGGTCAGAATCAGTATCATTAAGGTCTTCCATGGTGGAGGTGTCCAAGGTTCTGATTTTGTTTAGGCTATTCTTCACTCTCTCCCAGTACTCCTGAGAGCATTTTACTCTTCTTCCCTCTACTGATCCAGGCTCTATTTATACTTCACATCTAATTCAAACTCCACCTCCTCCATGAAGTTTTCTGGATTATTCCAGCCCATGTTATTCTTCCCCTTCTCTATTTATGACACTTGGATCTCTGTTATTAGTTAATGATTTAATATGTATATATCTTAGATCTTCAACTAGATTTTATTTTTTCTGCAAAACAAGAAACTACTTTTATGCTTCTTGGATTAGTGCTGGACACAGGGGGATACTGATTATTTATTGACTTAATGAATGAATAAATGAAGATTTTACAATTCTGAAAAGTACTGACCAAAGTGATCTATAGCAAAGCAAGTAACAAAACTAGAAATATCCCAGACTTTAATATAAGGTAAATTTGTTATGTAATTCTATTGGAGTCCAAAAAGAGGATTTAATTTTTGTATTATTCTCACAAAGAGACAAAGACCTAGGAATCTGGGAGGGAAAGAAAGTCAAAATGGAATTCATTGCCTTTGCAAAAATATCCTCAGTGAGAAGCAAGAGAGAAATTGCAAGTGCTGGAAGGAAAGATAAAAAGAAGGAAAAAAGAAAGAAGGAAAGGAAGTAAAAATGAGGAAAGAAGGAAGGAAGAAAGGAAGGAAAGAATTTTTGTATCCCTATTTATTCATTAAATTAGACTATAATTTCCTTTATCCTTGTGTAGATATCAGAACCATATTTGTTTCATAAGAAATATTTGATAGGACTTCTTATTGTTCCAAATAATTTATTTAATACTAAAATTTGTTGATCTGTAATCATTTGATAGAATTCATGTGTAAATCAATCTGGTTTGGTGCTTATCTCCAAGGAATTTCAATTATGGCCTGTTCAATTTCTTTTTTTCTAAATTATATCTAGGTAGATATTCTATTTTCTCTTCCACTAGTTTAGATAATTCATATTTTTGTAAATATTATTTCATTTCATTTAAATTATTAAATTTGTTGGCATACTAGTATGCAAAATAATTTATTTTTATTTTAATATTATAGCTTCTTATTTATAAAACATATGCATAGGTAATTTTTCAACATTGACCCTTGCAAAACCTTCTGTTCCAAATTTTTGTTAGTGATGTATAAAAATGCTAATGATTTATGTGGATTTATTTTGTATCCTGCAACTTTACTAAAGTTGTGGATTGTTTCTAATAGCTTTTTAGTAGATTCTCTGGGCTTCTCTAAATATACCATCATATCATCTGCAAAGAGTGATAATTTGGTTTCCTCATTACCTACTCTAATTCCTTTCATCTATTTGTCATCTGATTGCCAAAGCTAGCATTTCTAATACAACAAATAATAATGGTGATAGTGGGCAACCTTGTTTCACTCCTGAACTCATTGGGAATGGTTCCAATTTATCCCCATTATGTACAATGCTTATTGATGGTTTTAAATAGCCTGACTATTTTAAGAAAAAGTCCATTTATTCCTAGACTCTCTAATGTTTTTAATAGGAATGGGTGTTGGATTTTATCAAATGCTTTTTCTGCATCTATTGAGATGATCATGTGTTTTTTTGTTAATTTGGTTATTGATATAGTCAATTATGCTCATAGTTTTCCTAATATTGAACCAAATCTGCATTCCTGGTATAAATTCTATTTGGTCATGGTATATTATCCTCAGGATAATTTTCTGTAATCTCTTACTAATATTTTATTTAAGGTTTTTGCATCAACATTCATTAGGGAGATTGTTTTTCTTTCTCTGTTTTCATCCTACCTAGTTTAGGTTTCAGTACCATGTCTGTGTCATAAAAGGAATCTGGTAGAACTCTTTCATTCACTATATTTTCAAATAGTTTATATAGTACTGAGGTTAATTGTTCTTTGAATGTTTGGTAAATTCATCTGGTCCTGGGGATTTTTTCTTAGGGAATTGTATAATATCTAGTTCTACTTCTTTTTGTAAAATGGAACTATTTAAGCAATTTACTTCCTCCTGGGCAACCTGGAATGTAGGTATTCCTCCATTTCACTTAGTATTGAATGTTTTGGTATAAAGTTGGGCAAAGTAACTCCTCATTATTGCTCTAATTTCCTCTTCATTAATGGAAAGCCCCCTTTTCATTTTTAAGACTAACAATTTGATTTTCCTCTTTCCTTGTTCTAATAAAATTTACCAAAGATTTGTCTATTTTGGTTTTTTTTTTTCATAAAAACAACTCTTAGTTTTATTTATTAATTCAATACTTTTTTTACTTTGAATTTTGTTAATCTCTCCTTTTATTTTTAGAATTTTAAGTTTAGTATTTGATTGGGGGATTTTAATTTGTTCTTTTTCTAGCTTTTTTAGTTACAAGCCCAATTCATTGATCTTCCTTTTTCTCTATTTTAGGCAAGTAATCCTGTAGAAATATAAAATTTCCCCTTATTGCTGCTTTGGCTGCATCCCACAAATTTTGGTGTATTGTCTCATTGTTATAATTCCCTTGAATGAAATTATTAATTGTGTCTATGATTTGCTGTTTCACTCAATCATTCTTTAGGATGAGATTATTTAGTTTCCAATTACTTTTTGGTCTATTTTCCCCTGGCTTTTTATTGAATGTAGTTTTATTGCATCATGATTTGAAAAGAATGCATTTACTATTTCTGCTTTCTGCATTTGATTTTGAGGTCCTTATGTCCTAATATATGGTCGATTTTTATATAGGTTCCATGAACTGCTGAGAAGAAAGTGTACTCCTTTCTGTCTCCATTCAGTTTTCTCCAAAGATCTATAATATATAACTTTTCTAATATACTATTTACTTCTTTCTTATTTATTTTGTAGTTTGATTTATCTAATTCTGAGAATGCAAGGTTGAGATCCCTCACTATTATAGTTTTGCTGACTATTTCTTCTTGCAGCTCTCTTAACTTCTCCTTTAGGAATTTAGATGCTATACCACTTGGTGCATATCTGTTTAATATTGATATTACCTCATTATCTGTAGTATCCTTTAGCAAGATGTAGTTTACTTCCTTATCTCTTTTAATTAGATCAGTTTTTGCTTTTGCTTGATTTGAAATCAGGATGTCTACCCCTGTATTTTTTTTTACTTCACCTTAAGCATAATAGATAATCCAGTCTGCTATCTGCCTTTGCTTTATGAGAGAGTTCACCTTATTCACATTTATGATTAAAACTACTAATTCTGTATTTCATGCCATTTTATTATCCCCAGATTATACTTTTCTCTTTCCTTTTGCCCTTATCCCCCTCCCCAGTATTTAACTTAGAGTCACCACTTGCCTCAAGTAGCACCCCCCTTTGGAATCCTTTGCCCTTAAAATCTCTCCCACTTTCTTATACCTTTCCCCTAGTATTTCTGTATTCCCTTCTATTTAGCCTACCCCTTCCCATTTCACTTTTCCTCTCCCACTTTTCAATGAGGTGAGAGAAGTTTCTCAGTAAACCAAATATGTCTAATGTTTCTCTTGGAGCCAAATCTGATGAGAGTAAAATTCACTCTGTTCATCCCCTTCCCTTCTTTCCCTTAGATACAATAGGTTTCCTTTGCCTCTATACGAGATGTCATTGCTCTCTTTTTACTTCTACTTTTCCCTTTTTCTGGTACAATCCCCTTTCTACCTCTAGTTCCTTATTTTTATATTATAACAATAAAATCAAATTATACATGCACTCTCTATGTATGCTCATAACAGAAATGCAGTTATCAAGAGTTCTTTTTGTGGTGATCTTTTTCTTCTCAAAACGCAGCCAGGTGATAAAAGTTCAGATCTTTTATTATCTCCAATATAGCCCGGTTAGCTTAGAGGCCTATCTCTCTGCTTGGTTCCAAGAGCTCCCTCCGAATGTCGCCAAATCCAAAGGTCTGGTCCTTCAGCCTCTGCCTCTGCTTTCTTCTGCCTCCAACCAGCACAGAGATGGAATGAATCTCTGAAATCTCGACTTGTAGCTTCTTCACTCTGAAGAACTCCTCGACTGGCCCATTGAAGCTCTATTTATGCTCAAGAGATGGATTGTGGGTTTTCTCCCATAGTGCTCTCTGGCCCAAAAAGCTTCAAGGGAGGTGTGAACTCATTGAACTCCAATGAGTAAAGGTGTGAACACAAGCCTTGTATTAATTAGTTCTACTTAGTACCTTGTTTCAGGTTCTGCCCAAAACATCTTCTTGTAAGATTAGATCAACTCTAATTAGTTAGCAGTTAGTAAGGATTCCAACATCTTTTTACCTTTTTATTTCTCTTGAGTCCTATATTTGGAGGTCATTTTGTTTTCTTTAGCTCTGTTTTTTTTTCATCAGAAATAAATGGAATTCACCTGTTTCATTGAATGTCCATCTTCATCCCTGGAAGAAAATGCTCAGTTTATCTGGGTAGTTTATTCTTGCCTGCATTCCAAGTTCTTTTCCCTTTTGGAATATCAGATTCCAGGCTCTTCAATCCTTTAATGTGCAAGCTGCTACATCCTGAGTAATCTTTATTGAGGCTCATCAGTATTTGAATTGTTTTTTTTTTTTTTTCTGTCTACTTGTGATATTTTTTCCTTGGTCCAATAATTCTGAATTTTAGTCACAATACTCTTTGGAGTTTTAATTTTGGGGTCTCTTTCAGGAGGTGTTCAATGAATTCTTTCAATGGCTATTTTACCTTCTAATTCTATTACATCTGGACAGTTCTCTGATGATTTCCTGAAAAAAATTTAAGCTCTTTTTTTCATCATGATTTTCAGGAAGTGCAATAATCCTTAGATTATCTCTCCTAGATCTATTTTCCAGGCCTGTTGTTTTCCCAAGTAGGTATTTAACATTTTTTTCTATTTTTTTTTTCATTTTTTTTGGTTTTGCTTGACTGATTCTTGGTGTCTCATCGAGTCATTCATTTCCATTTGTTCAGTTCTGATTTTTAATGAATTATTTTCCTCATTTACTTTTTTTTTACTTTTTTTGTATTTGTTTAATTGAGCTTCTAAATGAGTTGTTTTGGTCTATGGAATTTTTTTTTTCCATTTCACAATTTTTTTTTAAAAGCGTTATTTTCTTTTTCCAATTCACAAATTCTGTTTTCCTGGGAGTTCTTTACCTTTTCTAATTCACATTTCAGGGAGGTATTGTATTTTTCCACTTTGTCAAATCTTTCTTTTAATGAGTTATATACGTTTTCTGGATCCTCTTTCCAAACTCTTTCCTTACCCCACTTTTTCTTTTAGCTCTCTTTTAAGATTCTTCTTAATTTCTTCTAGGAGAGCCTTGTGCTGTGGGGACTAGGTTATATCACCCTTTGGGGCAAGGAGCTTCCAAGATTTTTCTACAGACCAGGAAGCAACAATGGCTGTGCTGGGATCGGGCTGAGTTATTCCCAGTGCTAGGTGGATGTGGCCAGTTTCCATGAGGAAAACTAAAATTTCCTCCCTTATCTTCTCCTCCCACTGTTGTAATCTATATAAGCTTTTAAAAATCACTTCCTGATCCTATTCCCCAAATTTCTCACATCTCTTGTAGTTTAGAAGACTTCTAAACCCTTTCAAATAGACACTTTTCCCCCCTTTACCCAGATGAAAGTAAGGTTTCAACATTACCAGATCTCCACTCGCAACTATTTCCTCTATACTAATTCTTCCTTTCATATCCTGCTTTTATGAGATAATTAAAAGATAGTGGGATGCACTATCTTTTGCATTTGTGTTGGATGTTTTATAAATTCCCTGCTGATGTATTTGCTTGCAACCAGGGCAGAGTAGCCAACACTATGGTAGAGTCCTCCCCTTAGATTCTCTGCCCCACAGACACCATACTGGCCCCAGTCTGCTAAGCATGTTCTGGCCTCCATTCTCTGCCTCCTTGCCTGTGCCTGGCCTCCTTCTGTGCTCACACCCAATCAAAACAGACCTTTTCTGGTGATCTTCAAAATTGTCTTCTGCTGGTAATTTATTGCACTCCCATTATTTGTGGATTCTACCAGTCACTTACTATTTCAAAGGCTGAATTTTGTAATTAATGTGAGGGTAGTAGGAGAGCTCAGAAAAAAAGTGTGTGTCCTCTCTGCCATCTTTGGCAAAATAATTTCTTTTAATTGCTCTAATTTAATCTTCACTAATGGCTTGTTCACCCTTTAAATTTTTGGTACTAGTGATTTGGTTTTCTTTTCTCTCTCCCTTAAATCAAATTAACCAGTTGTTTATCTATTTTATTTGTGTGTTTTTTTTCATACAGCTAGCATCATTTTACTTATTAATTCAATGATTTTTTTGTACTTTTAATTTTATTAATCTCAGCTGTCATTTATTTTTTAGGATTTCCAATTTAGTGTTTAGTTGTTTTTTTAATTTATTTTTTTTCTACTTTTTTTTCCTAAATTGCATATGCAATCATGATTTTGTTCTTTATTTTATTAATGCAAGCTTTTATAGATATATTTTCCTTTCATCATTGCTTTTGCTATGTCTCAAAAGTTGTAATATGCTGTCTCATTGTTGTCATTCTCTCTAATTAAATTTTTATTATTTTTATGGTTTATTGTTTAACGCTCTCATCCTTTTAAATTAGGCTCTTTAATCTCCAATTAGTTTTTAAACTATGTTTCCTTGGTCATTTATTAAATATATTTTATCGCATTATGATCTGAGAAGAATACTTTTAACATTTTGGCTTTTCTGCTTGTAGTGATAGAATTATATACAAAGAAACATTGGGGAAAAGGTATATTTTTTTATTTCCATTCAATGCTCTCCAGATATCTATCATATTGAGTTTATCTAAAATTCTATTCACTATGTTAATTTCTTTCTTACTCATTTTTTAGCTAAATTTATATAGCTTTGAGAGGGAAAAATTAAAGTCATCTACTTATATTGCACTACTATTTCCACTTGTAATTAGTTTAACTATTTTGTTAAAAATTTAGATGCTATGGTTTGGGGTACATATAGATTCAGTATTGATATTACTTCATTTTCTATGGTATTTTTTTATCAAAATGTAGTTACCCTAGTGAGCTCTTTTAATTAAATCTATTTTAGTCATAATTTTATCTGAGATCACAATTGTTAACTGCCTTTTTTGCACCAGTTGAAGCATAACAAATTCTGTTCCAATTGCAATCTAAATTTTTTTCTTGGGAACAATGTATTGTTGAACTCTGATTTTAATGCATGCTATTCTCCATTTCTTTTTTATGAGTGAATTTCTCCCATTCAAGTTATGAGTTTTTTGTGAATTTCTGAATTTTCCTCCACCTTGTTTTTACTATTTCTCTTCCCAGATGCTCTTTTTACTCTATCTCTGTTACTTCATCTTCTCCCTTTATACTCTTATTCCTTATCTTACCTATCCCACTAAAATTTCCTCCCTTATCTTCTCCTCCCACTGTTGTAATCTATATAAGCTTTTAAAAATCACTTCCTGATCCTATTCCCCAAATTTCTCACATCTCTAGAAGTTCAGAAGACTTCTAAACCCTTTCAAATAGACACTTTTCCCCCTTTACCCAGATGAAAGTAAGGTTTCAACATTACCAGATCTCCACTCACAACTATTTCCTCTATACTAAGTCTTCCTTTCATATCCTGCTTTTATGAGATAATTAATCATTTTTACATTTCTTTTTGTTTTTATCACTCCATCATACATAACTCAGGTACAACCTTTCTTTAAAATTATTTTAGTAATCAGAAGAGTTTTAAGAATATTGATAACATTTTCATATAAGTAAACACTTTAACTTTTATCAGAGCCTTGTAATTAGTCTTGTTTTCTAATATCTTTTTCTGGATCATTAATATCAAATTTTTTACCAATCTTTTTGTAACAAATACCTGTAAGACTTTCAAGTCATCAAATATCCTTTTTTCATTCAGGATTATATTCAATATTACTGAACAAGTAATTCTTGGATGCAACCTCAGCTCCTTTATTCTTCAAAATATAATGTTCCAAGACATGTTATTTTAGTGTAAAAGCTGCTAGTTCCTGTGAAATTCTGATTGTTTTTCTGCAGTATTTACATTATTTTTTTTTCTTGTTATTGTTTTTCTGCAGTATTTTCATTGATTTTTTTTCTTGTTTCTTGCAATATTTTTCTCATTAACTCAGAAATTTTAAACTTAGTTATGACATTACTGTAAGTTTTCTTCTTAGGTTCTCTTTCAAGTGGCAGTTGGGGCATTCTTTATATTTCTACTTTACTTTCTTATTCTAGAATTTCAGAGAAATTTTTCTTAATCATTTTTTGTAATATTGTATCCAGATTCTTTTTTTGATCATAACTTTCAAGTAGTATAACAAATGTTAAGTTGTCTCTCTTCAATCTTTTCTTCAATTCAGTTGTTTTTTCTAATGAGATGTTTCAGATTCTCTTCTTTCTAATTTTATTGTATTTTGGTATCTTATAAAATCATTCTTTTCAATGTGTCTGATTTTAGATTTCAAAGAGTTAATTCTTCCTCAAGATTTTGTCTCCTTTCTTCATTGGTGAACTTTCTTTTCATAATTTTCTTGGATGGCTTTTTTCTCCAATTTTTCCTCATTCTTTTATTTTTTTTTTGTTTTTCACCTTATTCTCTCTTATTTGGTTTGTAAAAGTCCTTTTTAAGTTTTTCCAAGATTTCTTTTGGGGCTTGCAGCCATTTGATATTACTCTTTAGAGTAAAACTGACATTTCTTTCTCTTATCTTTCTCTGATGAACCCACATCTTTTTTACAACAAAGTAGCTATCAATGATTGGGTTATTTTTCCTTTGCTTACTAATTTTTATTTTGAATTTATCTTATTTTACTTTTAGCAGTTTATTACAATTAACTTCATCATCAAGTTTTAGTCAGGAGTTGTAGGTAATTTTGGGCTAGGCTTCAGGTCCTTCTAACTGTTGTTTTCTGAATTCTATCTGGAGATTCAATCTCAGGGACTCTTCTCTTCCTTCCCTAGACCCCAGCTATGCCCCTGAAAATGTTCTTTTTCCCTATATCAGACTCAGTTGTACTAGTTCCTGCTCACCCACAGTCATAACCTGGGTCAACACTGCTCTAATTTGTAGAAATAGCAGAAGATTCAGCAATCTTCTCTGTCTCTCAGTCATCTGCCATTCTTTAGATAAAAATTTGTGAGATAAAAGTTCATTAAGTAAAAGTTTCTGAGTGTGTGAGGTAAAAGTTCCTAAGGTTAAATTTCTTGAGGCTGTATATGATAGGATAATTGAGGTGAAAATTTTTGAGATCTAATCTACTTCTCTTAGGTCGTGCTGTTTGTTGACTCAGTGGAATTTACCTAGACCTGTTTGTGCTTCACTCAGGCCAAAATTCAGCCCCTGGAATCTTCCTTGAGGTCCTCTCAAGTTATCCTAGGAGGAAAACTCCTTTATTCCTTTTTGTTCTTTCAGGCTTATTTCATAGTGATTTTCTGTCATACTCCAGCTCTTTCATTATATAGTTTGTGGGTGTGGAGTTCATTTAGTTTGGGGCAATTTTCTTTATTCAATTTTGTAACACTTCCATTGAAACATGTGAAAGGAACCTAAATCAGTTATTGGGCTATCAAGATTTTACATGGTGACTGGAACACCTCAACTATGTCTAACAATTGAGGAATTTTTCAGGATTTTTTTTTCTTAGTCCAGCTGGAACTACTTGGTACCCTATTTCTTCTTTGTTTGTCTTCCAAACTTATTTACTAGGATTGTCCTAGACCTGTTTTTCGTTGTTGTTGTTGTTGTTGTTGTTGTTGTTGTTCTTTTCTTTGATCTCTCTGGGAAGCACAAATATCCTAAATAGGCCACAATCCACTTTGGCACTTTAGATGAAAACATATCATTACAGAAATGGGCTGATGAGTCTAATTTTGAAGCTGTATTGGCAATGAAAATAGATTGAAGTAACTTTAAAGTGAGAGTTCACATGAAGTCATTAGAGAATTCAGTAATTTTATGGAACAAATTCTGCAGTAGCTAGAATGCTGAGAATGAAGTCAGGAAACTCTGAATTCAAATCTGGCATCTGGCATATAATTTAGCAGTTTGACCCTAAACAAATAAGAACATTTATTTTCTAAGAAAAAAAATCTAACTTAACAAGATCTATATTTTAAAATGCTCCAAATTATTGACACATGCACATTAAATCTGAAATTAATCTAAACTAAATTAAATTTGAAATTAATTATATGTCCACCAGATTGGCAAAAAGCTCATCAAAAAGAAAAATGTTAGAGGTGCTTCAGGAAGATAAACATATTGTTAGTCTATTAATGAAGTTTTAATTGTTATAGCCATTTTGCAAAGCAATTTATTCTCTAAACGTTACTAAATTGTGTATAACTTTCAATTCAGTATAATTACTACTAGATTTAGAACTACTAGACTTATAAACAGATCAAAGAAAAAGGAAACAGATTCAAATGTAGAAAAATATGTATAATAGCTCTTTTGTTGTGGCAAAGAACTGAAGTAAAGAGATACTCATCCAGTGGAGAATGGTTAAACAAATTATGATAGTTCAATGTAATAGAATAATATTGTACCATAAGGAATTATGAAAGGAAGAGTTTCACTAAAACCTGATAAGTCAAATCAAATAAAATCAACAAACATTTATTAAGTATTTTCCCTGTACTGACCACTAGAGTTGTTTTTTTGGGGAGGGTTAAGGCAAAAATAGTCCCTGCTCTCAAAGAGCTCAATATACTGGAAGAGACAATATATAAATAACTATTTATAAAGAAGATATATAAAGGATAAAAGTCTCACAGAAAGAAAATATTAGCACTAAAGGGAATTAAGAAAGGATCCTTATAGAAGGTAAGATTTAAGTTAAGATTTGAAGTAAGCCAAGAGGCAAAGATGAGAAGGAAAAGAAACAGACTTAAATAAGAAGATTAACTTATTCAATAACAACAATATTATAAAAACAAATGAACAATTGTGATAGCCTTTACAACTCTGATTAATACAGTAACCAACCTTGATTCCTGGAGGACTGATGATGAACTATGATACACATTTCATGACAGAAATAATGAATTTATGAAACAGAATTATATGTATGTATACATATATATACATATATATTTGTAATAAGGCAGTGTATGAATACACTTTTTCTTGATGATACATTATTATAGGAGTTTTGTCTTTCTTTTTTAATGGTAGGGAAGAGTGGGATAAAGAGTAAACCAATTTTAATTAAAAACTATTTTTTAAAAAAAAATCATCTCTCTAATGCTAATCCATTTGTTAAAAACAATGCAATGCCTTTTCCAAACTTTGGAATTAGGGATGAGGAGGTTCATGGGAGGTTTGGAGTGAGGAGATTGCAGTCATTCAGTTAACAAAAAGCTTTTTAATGCTTATTTATATATCTGACTCTATGCTAAACACTGATAGGATAAACAAAGGCCAAAATTCAATCCCAGATTTCAAGGAGTTCACAGTATAATGGTGGAGACAGCTCTCAACTGGGTACATAAACAATATATACAGCATAAATGGAAAGTAATTCAGGAAAGAAGGGTCTCGCAGAAAATGGGGACTGAAAAACCTCTCTTGCAGAAAATGCGATTTTACCTGAGTATTGAAGATAGAGAAAGTTTTATCACAAAAACATGGAGACAGGAAATGGAATGCATTATATTAAAAAAAATAGCAAGTAGACCAGAGTACTAAAGTGTAAAGCAGGAAAGGCCAGAAAGGATCAAGTTGTGAAGGATTTTAAATGACAAGGGAGTCTGTGTTTGAAACTAGAGTAATAGAAAACTACTAGAAGTTTTTTGAAGTCACAAGGTGAAGAAAGATAGGCTAGATCTACACTTTAGGCAAATTATTTTAGCAGCTGAGAGGAGGATGGATTAGAATGGGAAGAGATTTAAGGTAAGGAAAACAGTTTTAAGGTTATTGCTATAGTCCAGTGTAGGAGTCATGAAGGTTTGTCATT
Organism: Antechinus flavipes; assembly: GCF_016432865.1. Lineage (NCBI taxonomy): Eukaryota > Metazoa > Chordata > Mammalia > Dasyuromorphia > Dasyuridae > Antechinus > Antechinus flavipes. The sequence goes on from NC_067400.1 coordinate 409,721,890, forward strand.
TGGGCTATTCTATAGCTTTGGTTTTAGTTATCTCTAGAACAGTTGTGAACAAATTTAAAGCTGTACTTATTGCAGTTAAAAATCAGTAAGACAAGAAATTGTTATTGGTTGAAGACTTAAGAATTATATTCTCCTTGGTCTTGAGCTTCAAGGTAACTAAAATAATAAAGGACTTATACTTCAGGGGATTTGAAGATCTAGAAATCAAATGTTTGTTCCATTTTCAATGTGTTTTCTAGGGATGTTTATATTCTATCCTCTGAGGATTAGACTATAGAACTGGTACCAGACTAGGGTACCAATTCACTACCAACTCAGATGCCCCACTAAAACCCCTAACTGCCATATTATACTTGATGTCTACCACCCCAGCATGCCTTTTTTTTCTAACACAAGTCAAGAGGTGAATAAGTCTAATATCATTTGATTCCTTTGCTCCTGTCACCATTTCTAGATCCTCCCTTCATTATTATTACTCTATTATTTTCTCCTTTGAGCCTTGCTCCATTTATATTTGTTATCCCATTTACATCTTTGTGGTCAAAGTATACCACATTCCCCTTCCCTTCTGTAATCTCTTTATCCCACTCTTCCCTACCATCTCTACATCTACATCTTCCTCCTTTGTCAAGTAGTATTGTACCTGACTCACATTCTTCTATTCTAGCCCTATTCCTGCCATCATCCAGCAAATTTCAATATACATTTTGAAATCTACCCACAACATAATAACTACCTAATTCACCAAACTCAACTCCTGTAACCTGTGTTTTTAATAATCTACTATTAATTTATTACTTTAATGACTACTGGTTTAGTCATACCTTATATACCTTATATACAATCCCCAATTGTGTCTATACCTATCTCTATAGTGTTAACCTTTGAAATTCCTTTTTTTCTGATAATACTGCTATAATCCTTCCACCTCTTTCCTTGCCTAAACTTATTCTTTCTCCTTACAACAATCTCCAATCCCTCTATTCCTCTCTGTTTTCCCGATTCATCATCCCTTTTCTATTTTTCTTTCTTACCTTTATAGTTTTGACCCTTCATTTGATCCATAACTATATATTGTTTTGCATACTTGATTCCTTTACTTTGATAAAATGACTCTTTATCCTACTATAATTTATACCATACTCATTTTCAAGCTTGAATCATCTCCACTATCTACCTTTTTCACTCCTTTGTGTTTCAGAATAACACTAGAGAAAGTCACTCAAGTGTGCCAAATGGATTCACTACAAATTCATTTTATCTAGGTAACTAAGGGAAAAGTGGCTTCTCTTTTTCAAGGATAATCCTACCCTAGCTGTGTCCTTGACACCATTGCCTTTCTTCTCCTCTGTGGGGGAATGTTGGCTTCCTATCCCCCACATCTTTAATCACTGGCCTTCCAATGACTCATTCCCATATTATAAGATCATCACTTTAAAACTTAAAGGAAACTTGGAAAAAAATCTAATTCAACTCCCTCAATTTTCTAGATCTCCACATTTGGGAAAAAATCCTTTAACCCAGGAATTCTTCTCAAGTTACATCTTCCTTTTTACATTCTCCAAGCTCCTAGAAGACTATCTATGCTCAATACTTTCTCATCCTCATTAAGTAGCTATTTATCATCTTCTTATAATCAGATTTATAACCCCATCACTCTTTTAAAGCTTTTCTCTCCAAATTTTATAGTAATCTTTTAGTTAGTTGCCAAATCCTACAACCTTCTTAATGTCTCATTCTCTTTGATTTGTTTACATCTTTGGACATCATATGTAAACTTCTTATAAATAAGGACCATGTTTTAACTTTTTGTTAAATGAGTGACACAGTATCTGGCACACTTTAAATGCTTAATAAATTCTTGAAATTGGTTGGTTGTTCAAAAGTTTTCCTGTTGTTTCTGGGGGGGGGGGGGAGTGTCAACTCACTGGATTTTGTGGTCTACCATAATGTAGTTCCAAACTTCCTAACTTTATTTTGTGTTACTCTTCTCCCCATTTTAGTCAAACTGAACAAGTAACTATTCTTCAAACTTATTTTTCTACCTCATGTCTCCATGTGATAAACAAGCTGTCCCTCACTCCTGAAAAAACACTTCCTCCTCATTTCTGCTTTAATGTCTTTAACTTCCTTCAAGTTAAACTTGTGTCACCACCTCTGTGAAGCCCTTAGTATTCATACTTCTCCCAGCTATTAAATTTATTTCCTTCATCAAAGTACCTCAAATTTACATTATCTGGATATGTCTTATAAAGAGAACAATGTTATCTCCCAGTATGACATATGCTTTTTAAAGATAGGGACATTTTTTGTCTTTGTATCACTTTGAACTGAGTAGGGACTCAATAAATGTTGTGGAATTCAAAGAGATCACTATAGACATGGGGCCAGTCAACTTTGTAGTTTCAGAAGCTTAGTTCAGAAATTCAGTTCAGGAAACAGTGATAGAGTCCTGTACTGTTGAATCATAATAATTCATGTCAGAAAACATTGACTTACAGACAAGAATTTGGATTTATTAAATTCTAAGTAATATAAAACTAACAAATATGGTACAATACCCAGGCCAGCAGGTCAGAGCAGTATCAGCAACAAATAATCTTCTTGAGGAACAACAATGATGTGAGAAGATTGTTTGAAATAGTGACAACTAAGCTTCTCTTGAAGGAAGGTAAGGAAATTATGAGGAAGTGATGGGGGAAGGAATGTATTCTAGGCATTGGAGATGGCTTGTGCACTCCTGAAATCTGGAAGAAAGAAAGACAAATTTAAGCCACAATGAGCTTTAAAGGATCATTCAGTTTTCAGCATGAGCATCTACATCTTTGAAATTGCAAACACTGGGGCAATTTTTTAAGACAAAAATGGCAATGTCCCAACAAGGTTGAATTATTTTAGGAAGACAATTTGAACTCTGGCAGAAATAATCTGATTGATCTAATCCATTTACAACAAAGCAATTTTTTGTATACTTAAAAATGGTTTCCTTATTCTAAGATCACAATATATGATAACAGGAATTTATCAAGGGTCTTTCTTAATCAGTCTTATTGGCTACATTTCTCTAATATAACTTTTATCTATTTATTAAAGTCAAATATTTTTGGTGAGTTCACAGAAATTAAAATGCTTTCTATTATTGGCTATTTCATAAAACTTTAAAGAGTTCGGATTATACATATCTTCTATCTTTTTGTCTTTGATTCTTCCTTATTCTCTGAGGCCACAACTATTACTGTCATTCAATCATGTACAAAACTTCGTGACTACATTTGGCGTTTTCTTGGCAAAGACACTGGGATAGTTTGCTGTTTTCTTCTCTAGCTCATTTTCTACAGATGAGGAATAGAGGTAAACAAGGTTAAGTAACTTATCCAAGATCACAAAATAGTTAAGTATTTAAGGCTGGATTTGAACTCAGAAAAATGAGTCTTCCTGACATCAGACCTAGTACTCTATTAGCAGCAGCATCTAGGGGTAGGGCACCATAAATAGAAATATTCTAACTAGGAGAAATACTGATGATTCAGAACAAAGTCTAACCACTGTGAAACTGCAATAAGAAAATAATTCCCACTTATCCCACTAGTGTTATTAAGGGAAAGACAGGCCCCAGGAGAAGGGCTTAATTGGAAAAAGACCCTAGGGATGGATCTAGCCACTCTTTATTTCCTTTCTATATTTACTTATGTATCTCATTTTTCACATTAACTTTTGTATGGGCCTCTTACTTTCCCAAAACAAGAACAGATCAGTCTCTGATTAGCATTCAAAGTACTGCATAATCTGTTCCCTCACTTATTTTTGCAGTCTTCTTAAACCTTAGATACATGTACTTTTCAATCCAGTGATACCACCTGCTTTCTTGTTCTTCAAACAAGATATTTCATCTCTCAAGTGTGGACATTTTCTCTGGCTATTCCTTCAAGCCTGAATTGTTCCTTCTCCTCATATCTGCCTCCTGACTTCCTTGAATTCCTTCAAGTTTCAGATAAAATTCCACTTTCTACCAGAAGCCTTTCTAAATTCTCCTTAATTTTACTTTACTTCTATTGGTAATTTCTCATTTATCCTACATATAGCTTATTTGTACAGTCATCTCTCACCTTACCTTTCACATTCAAAGATTTTGTTATTCACAGTTTTGCCATCAATAACTAAATGGGAATTTTGGGAAATTTTGCAGTGTACTAGGAAAAATCACAGATGTACTTATGTAAACAAATTTTTTTTAATTTAAATAAGTCAAAATGTATAAATAGTTTGTACTAGTAATCTATTTTATCATTTACTATCACAAGTATACATACATAAATTTATTATAAACAATTAAATTCTTACTAAAAATTTTAGTTCACTAAAGAATTATAGATCTCTCACATTCTTTGGGAATGCCTCCTCTTCTGCTCTTTATTAGTCAGATTCAATCACATGATTTTCTTGCAGAATGATCTTGAGATTTTTGTAGAAGAATGAAATCTGGGAAGTTGTTGCTGCAAATATACCAGAGACAGTTGGAGAATGCATAATGTGCAGAGACATTAATCTCTCTCACGTGGAAACTAACATTTAATGGGTGCAGTGTAATGTTTTACTTGTTTTATATGTTAAATAAATATGAACAGAATTATTAGAAATAAAGATTCAGGTGGGGCCTAAAGTTAGTTCCAGTTTTTCACATTCATGAATATCAAGTATGTAGTATATAGTTGTGCGCATGTTGTTTTCACCATTACACTATAGAATCTTTAAGATCAGGGAGTGCCTTTTTAGTTTCTTTGTAGCTCTAGGGCTTAACAGAGTGCTTGGCACTCTTTTTCTTCTCTTGTTTTTTTCAAAATTCACAAGAAGATTCCAACTTTCTTCATCCAAAATGAAAGAATAAACTTCAGAGTAAAGAACTAGAGCCAATATTTATAGAACTATATCATGCTAAAATTAGGAAAAGACTTTTGGTCTCTATCCTTAGAATACTGTCTTTTATCTGACATTAGAAAGAAAGAAATCAAAGAAAAAAAGATCAAACCAAGAGGATACAGACAGACTCATTAAAAGATACAGACACAAACATAGATAGAAATAGAAACAGAAAAAAGGGGAGGAGGGAAAAGAGAAGAAGAAAAAAGTGTAAGAAGAACAAAGAGGGGAGAGAAGGTGGAAGGGGGTCTGTGGAGGGGAAGAAAGGCAGATGGAGGGAGGAAAATAGGAAGAAAAGGAGCAGGGAAGAAGGAGGGGAGAAGGAGAAAGTAAGGAGTGGGGAAAAGACTTGGGTTGATCTTTTGTAAGACACTCCCACTTCATACCCAAGCCAATCAAAAGTGCCCTTCCTTAAGAAGTGGTTAGTAGACCAAAATCAATTACAGAGTATTGCCATATACTCCAAAGTCTAAAACTCTTCTATTGCACATCCTCTTCCAGAACTATGCTCATCTTGTACAAGTAAAATTGCAGAAATAATCTGCACATGCTCATAAGGATTTGACTTATTGTCCAGGCCCCTGTTACACTATTCTAAACCTTGTCTTCTCTCCTCAAGCTCCATTAAGATGTCCTCAAACCTCCTACTTCTCTGAAAAGATGAGACCATATAGTGGAAACTCCTATCTTCACATTTCAAAACTGATCAGTACCTTTTACTCAACTTACTTTTTTTACTTTCTGACTCAGGGCAATAGATATGTCTTTATCTTTTACAAAGAAGTCATCCCTCTCAAACATCAAAGTATTACTTTTCAGTCTACATCTCTTTTTACCTCTCTTCATAATGCATACTACAAGCCGCCTTTCTGGATATATACATATATACATACATATATATATATATGTATATATGTATATATGTGTATATATATATATATATAATCTATTATGTATATATATAATCTATTGACCTTTGTAACATCATGTTCTACTGGTTTTCCTGCTTTTTTTCCTGCCTCCTCTTACCTCTAAATGCTTGGATTCTCCATTATCCTCATCTTACACCTTTTCCTCTTCTCTTCCTAAATATCATTATTTTTTTTTAAAGTGGTCCTCTACTCAATGCTTTATGGTCTCTCTCTACAAAAGCTTCCTTTTTTAATACTATCTTCTTATGATGTTATGTCTTCTCTTCTTCTACCATAATTTTCTACCCGTGAGGAAGCTACTTATCTACTACCACCTTTAAAACCCCCATTGAACAATTAATCTCTCTTTCAGTTTCTTTGAAGAGATTACATCTTCTTCTGAAATAAAGAGCAATTTCTATATGTCTTTCTACATCACAAACATACAAAATTAAATGACAGAATTTTGTTCTCCTAAAAGTTACATTCTACGTTCACTACTTTTCAGTAAAAGCATACAAAGTAGCAGCACATTGGGCTACTGCTATACTTCACTTGCCTAATATAAGAAATATAACTTTATGTTTCAAGAGTTCTCCCAGTCTGTAGATCATAAAAAAAAAAAAAAACTTTTGATCAGAAAGCAAGCTTCAGCTTCAACACAATGTGGAAATTGGATGTTCCCTGACAGTTATCTCTATAGATAACCATCAGGAAACCCTTATCTTATTATTTTTCTGTACAACCTGCCAGGTTACTCTTGGTCTTGAAGAAAATGTCTAATAAATAATAAAACAAATAGAATAAGCTAAAACCAGTCCTTGGATATAAATATATAAATATGTGTGTGAGTGCATGTGCTTGTATATGTGAGTGTATATGTTTGTGAGTATGCCTTTCTTGGCCTTCATAGAAGAGGGCCTAGAGAAAATATCTTATAACTATTATTCACCTTAGAGCAAAATAGAAATATTATAAAGAATGTTTGTTTAAATTTCCATTTAAAAGAAACTTACAAAAATGATACCATTTAATGAATATTTCTATATATCTGTATTCATTCTGTATCAATATGGATACTCCCTGCCCTGCTATAGATATAATAATAATAATAATAATAGCAGCTGGTATTTATAATTTAAGATTAATAAAGTCCTTTATAAATATCTCATTTGAAACTTACAACAATCCTAGGAGATAAATACTATTATTCCATTTCATAGATGAGGAAAGTGAAGCAAATAAATGTTAATTGATTTACCTGTGGTCACACAGCTAATAATTATCTGACACAAGATTCAAACTCAGATCTTTTGACATCAGGTCAATGCATACACATACTCCTATGCCTGGCCTGTGATTGATCTTGTCCATCTTCTTCCAGAGTGGCTGCACACAACATTCTGGAGACCTTCTTCTAGGTCTTTTTATATTTTGTGGAAATTCTCTTGTTTGTGTCATTCCCTTGCTCAATAAATTGCAGTGACTCTCTATTACCACTAAGATCAAACACAAACTTCATAAACTGGTTTCCAAATTGATGTGACTCTTATGATATTAAATTATGCCATATTCACTGTTTGCATATAGCTGATAATTTTGCAAAGATAAAAATTGGTATACATTATTCCTTTTCACTCACTATTCATTTCAAACTGTCCTTGCTCTTCCTTACACATGACACTCCTTCTGACTTTGCTGTCTTACACTGGCTGTCCCATATACCTAGAATTCACTCCCTTCTCACCTCCTCTTCTTCCAAGCTCAGCTCTATCATCAACTTCTATATGAGAGTTTTCCTGATCCCTTTTCCAGCTTCTAATGTGAGCAAATATATCAGTCAAGTTGTAAAGCAATTATGAGAAATCTATCCTTAGATACAGACTATACAAGAGTTAAATAGTTCTATGATTTGTTACATTATAGACCTTCCCCATGTATCAATAGCTTCAGGAGGGTCTCTCATCCATTATTCAAATAACTCGCCTCACCTTTAACCAGATATCTCACTTTCTCCAATTCTCTGTCTTCTTCTCTTCACCAATTCAAAGCCAAGTCTCTCCATTAGGAAGCAGAATATGTGATCTTAGGGCTGGCTTTTAAAGATATACTGAAAACCACTTAGGGCAATAATGTCCAGTATGCATGATGTGAATATACTTATATGTACACATGTTATCCTCCCAAATAAAATCCTTAAGGGATTGTTTAATTCTTACCTTTACAAGTCCCTGAACCAAACACAGTGCCTGGCAAATAAATTAGTAGGTATTTAATAAATGCTTTTTGATTATTTTATTTAAAGATTTCATACACAAATATGTATGTATGAAAAGTCTTTGAATACAGCCCAATGGTGCCTTTTGTCAAAGGACAAGCCTAGTAATTTTCAAGGGACTCATCACCATTTTAGTTTTACAAATGATATTTCTGGCTGAAACAGCACCTAATGGGAAAGTTTTAGAGTAATGGTGATCTAAATGAGAAGTATCCACACCTATAAAATTACATATTCTTGAAATTTTGAAATATGATCTAACTTATGATGTGATATACATATTAAATTATGGCATTCACTATGTTTGCATATATCCGATAATTTTGCAAAGATAGGTTGGTATTTTTCTAATTGTACAAAGAAAAAAACTGAAGCATGAAGATTAGGTTACTTGACCCAAGTTCACTCATTTTTTTGCTGGGAGGAAACTTGAAAAAGAAAAATATTTTAGAAACACATCTTTCTTAAAAGAGTTGTGTCAGCATAGGGTATGACATATAGTAAGTGTCTAATAAATGCTTCTTGATTAATTAATTATCATAGAGTAACTTTTGTTGTGCTTTTGGTGGCCTCTAAGTCTGGTAAGTATTGAGGCAGATAAAATAATTTGTTGATATTCAGAAATGCTTCAAGAGTATTATGTGTGTCAAACTAAGCAATTCATTCCCTATTATCTAGTTCAAAGTGTCAGGTACAAGATAGTAAATTTTTGTAAGTGTAACTAAAATCTTAGAAATAAAATTACAACCTACAGAATGTGCTTGAGAAAATATATTTTAATAGTATCTGTCTTTTTTTCAATAACATAAAGCTCATTTCATACTCACATAAAAAATAAAATCTGATCATTTGAAGGATTTATTTTAAAGGAATGACATACTTTAAACAAAATTATACAGAGACTCATATAGAGCAGAGCCATAGGCTGCATTTAATTAGATTCAATCTGTTTAGAATAGGCAAAGATACAGCCATTTGTAAATAAGAAAGCAGTCTCATGAGCAATGAGATTTTCTTCTGTCCATAGATCTCATTGAACTAATTCTTATCCAATTTCAGAAGTCTTTTCTTCCTCCTGAAATTCTTTTTTGGTAGCTTTGCTTCCATGCAATCTGTTCTTGGGCTACAATAAGGAAAAGAGAAAAGTGATGCCAGAGGACTCCTAATCTATAAAAAATAGACTTTATCTTCTCTTATAATCTTAGAATCATCTTTTAAAATGAAATAATGCAGATAAATCTATGAAGGAAATAAAGAAACATGTCACAGAGCTTGGAATCATTGAAATCTCAGATCTTCAGAAATTGGATACCCAAGATCTGAAAAGGAGCTTAGAGGTCACAACTCAATTCCCCATTTACCTGATCAGGAAAATAAGTCCCAAAAAATAACTTACACTCTTTTGCATCTAATTTGTGCTCTGACCTGAGTTTCAATTGATAAATGACGGACAAAAGCAGCTACACCCAAAGAAAGAACACTGGGAAACGAATGTGAACTATCTGCATTTTTGTTTTTCTTCCCGAGTTATTTATACCTTCTGAATCCAATTATCCCTATGCAACAAGAGAACTGTTCGGTTCTGCAAACATATATTGTATCTAGGATATACTGCAACATATCCAACATATAAAGGACTGCTTGCCATCTAGGGGAGGGGGTGGAGGGAGGGAGGGAAAAAAAATTGGAACAGAAACGAGTGTCAATATAAAGTAATTATTAAATAAAAATTAAAAAAATAAAAATAAAAATAAAAATAAAAAAACTAAAAATAATAATAATAATAATAATAATAATAATTTGTGCTCTGGTGGTTTTGCTGTGGTTGTTGTAATTATTTAATTGTTCAGTTGTATTTGGTTCTTCATGACCTGGTGGACCATGATATGGCAGGCTATTCTGTCTTCTACTATCTCCTAAAGTACCTTGAAATAAAACTCCATTAGTCCTACCAAACTCCTTTTATGACACAGATATGGTACTGATACCTAAACCAGGTAGGCTGAAAACAGAGAAAGAAAATTATAGACCAATCTCCCTAATGAATATTGATGCTAAAATCTTAAATAAAATATTAGCAAAAAGATTACAGAAAATCATCCCCAGGATAATACACTATGACCAAGTAGGATTTATACCAGGAATGCAGGGCTGGTTCAATATTAGGAAAACTATTAACATAATTGACTATATCAACAACCAACCAAACAAAAACCATATGATCATCTCAATAGATGCAGAAAAAGCATTTGATAAAATCCAACAGCCATTCCTAATAAAAACACTTGAGAGCATAGGAATAAAAGGACTTTTCCTTAAAATAGTTAGGAGCATATATTTAAAACCTTCAGTAAGCATCATATGCAATGGGGAAAAACTGGAACCTTTCCCAGTAAGATCTGGAGTGAAGCAAGGTTGCCCACTATCACCATTATTATTGAATATTGTATTAGAAACACTAGCCTCTGCAATAAGAGTTGAGAAAGAGATTAAAGGAATTAGAGTAGGCAATGAGGAAACCAAACTATCACTCTTTGCAGATGATATGATGGTATACCTAGAAAACCCCAGAGATTCTACTAAAAAGCTATTAGAAATAATTCATAATTTTAGCAAAGTAGCAGGATACAAAATAAATCCCCATAAATCCTCAGCATTTTTATACACCACCAACAAAATCCAAGAGCAAGAGATACAAAGGGAAATTCCATTCAAAATAACTGTTGATAGCATAAAATATTTGGGAATCTACCTACCAAAGGAAAGTCAGGAATTATTTGAGCAAAATTACAAAAAAGTTTCCACACAAATAAAGTCAGACTTAAATAATTGGAAAAATATTAAGTGCTCTTGGATAGGCCGAGCGAATATAATAAAGATGACAATACTCCCTAAACTAATCTATTTATTTAGTGCTATACCAATCAGACTTCCAAGAAAATATTTTAATGATTTAGAAAAAATAACAACAAAATTCATATGGAACAATAAAAAGTCGAGAATCTCAAGGGAATTAAAGAAAAAAAAATCAAATGAAGGTGGTCTAGCTGTACCTGATCTAAAATTATATTATAAAGCAGCAATCACCAAAACCATTTGGTATTGGCTAAGAAATAGATTAGCGGATCAGTGGAAAAGGTTAGGTTCACAAGACAGAATAGTCAACTAGAGCAATCTAGTGTTTGACAAACCCAAAGATTCTAACTTTTGGGATAAGATTTCATTATTTGATAAAAACTGCTGGGATAACTGGAAATTAGTATGGCAGAAATTAGGCAAGGACCCACACTTAACACCATATACCAAGATAAGATCAAAATGGGTCCATGACCTAGGCATAAAGAACGAGATTATAATTAAATTAGAGGAACATAGGATAGTTTATCTCTCAGACTTGTGGAGGAGAAAGAAATTTGTGACCAAAGATGAACTAGAGACCATTACTGATCACAAAATAGAAAATTTTGATTATATCAAATTAAAAAGCCTTTGTACAAACAGAACGAATGCAAACAAGATTAGTAGGGAAGCAACAAACTGGGAAAATATCTTTACAATTAAAGGTTCCGATAAAGGCCTCATTTCCAAAATATATAGAGAACTGACTCAAATTTATAAAAAATCAAGCCATTCTCCAATTGATAAATGGTCAAAGGATATGAACAGACAATTTTCAGATGAAGAAATTGAAACTATTACCACTCACATGAAAGAGTGTTCCAAATCATTATTGATCAGAGAAATGCAAATTAAGACAACTCTGAGATATCACTACACACCTGTCAGATTGGCTAAGATGACAGGAAAAAATAATGATGAATGTTGGAGGGGATGTGGGAAAACGGGGACACTGATGCATTGTTGGTGGAGTTGTGAATGAATCCAGCCATTCTGGAGAGCAATCTGGAATTATGTCCAAAAAGTTATCAAACTGTGCATACCCTTTGATCCAGCAGTGTTTCTATTGGGCTTATACCCCAAAGAGATACTAAAAAAAGGAAAGGGACCTGTATGTGCCAAAATGTTTGTAGCAGCCCTATTTGTAGTGTCTAGAAACTGGAAATTGAATGGATGCCCATCAATTGGAGAATGGCTGGGTAAATTGTGGTATATGAATGTTATGGAATATTATTGCTCTGTAAGGAATGACCAGCAGGATGAATACAGAGAGGCTTGGAGAGACCTACATGGACTGATGCTAAGTGAGATGAGCAGAACCAGGAGATCATTATACACTTCGACAACGATATTGTATGAGGATGTATTCTGATGGAAATGGATTTCTATGACAAAGAGACCTAACTGAGTTTCAATGGATAAATGATGGACAGAAACAGCTACACCCAAAGAAGGAACACTGGGAAATAAATGTGAACTATTTGCATTTTTGATTTTCTTTCCGAGTTATTTTTACCTTCTGAATCCAATTCTCCCTGTGCAACAGGAGAACTGTTCAGTTCTGCAAATATGTATTGTATCTAGGATATGCTGCAACATATTTAACATATATAGGACTGCTTGCCATCTTGCGGGGGGGTGGGGGGGGTGGAGGGAGGGAGAGGAAAAAACGAAACATAAGCGAGTGCAAGGGATAATGTTGTAAAAAAAATTATCCTGGCATGGATTCTGTCAATACAAAGTTATTATTAAATAAAATAAAATTTAAATAAAAAAAAAAAAGAAATAAAACTCCATTGCTTCCTTGACACTGACTATCCAACTCATCTTCTGCCATCCCTTTCTCTTTCTAAATATTAGCCTTTTCTAATGAATCCTGTCTTCTCATTATGTGGCCAAAGCATCTAAGCTTCAGCTTCAGTATTTAACCTTCCAAAGAATAGTCTGAATTAATTTCTCTAAATATTGACTGATTTGATCTCCTTACTGTCCAAAGAACTCTCAAAAGTCTTCTTTAGCACAATCTGAAAGCATTGATTCTGTAGCACTCAATTTTCTTTATAGTCTAACTCTCATGATCATAGATTGCCATTGGAAAAACTATAGTTTTGACTCTATGCACCTTAGTCCACAAGATAAATGTCTATACTTTTTAGTATGCTATCCATATTTGTCACAGTTTTCCTCCCAAGGAGCAAGTGTCTTTTAAACTCATTGTCAAGTTATTTAGGCTTAATGTTAAATATCTGCCACTCGGATCCTCACTTCCACATTCTGGGTTCCTTTTAAATTCAACTCAAATCCTTTCCTTTGTAAGATTTCCATTTCTATCCTCTCCCTTCCCTCTTACTCCCATACTAATACCTTCTTTTTGAATTTACTTTCCATTCAAATTGCATTTATTTTTGCAGATTGTCTCCCCTGTTGGAATGTGAGCTCATTAAGGGTAAGTACTGTATTTTTGTCTTTCTTTGCATCCCTAGCAATTAGCATAGTATTTGGTACATAGCAAGTACTTTAAAATTACTTATGAATAATTGACTATTCAAATTAATGACATAAAGGATAAGATTCAGGTTGGAAGGAGACCACTTTTTCTTTAAAAAGGACTATGTATATCTCTGAAAAAATGATTTAGATGAAAATTAGAAAGAAAAGGTTTTTTAATGTATAGAATTTTTTTTGGCTATACGAGATACAATTGACATATTAGAGTCCAAACTATAAATCCCATGCTATTTTGTAAATACCAGTGAAATACAGGGGCCATAAAGCAGGTACTGTGCTCTATATGGGCTAGGGATACAAAAAAAGGCAAAAATAGTCTCTGCTCTCAAGAAGTTTACTTTAGAGCAGGAGTGAAAATATGTACATGAATAGGTATAAACAAAATACATAAAATGCATACCTAGAATAATCTTAAAGGGGAAGGCACTATTAGCTGGAGAAACCAGGAAAGACTTTCTGAAAGAGGAAACATTTAAGCTAAGTCTTGAAGGAAGCTAAATATCCTGAAAGGCAAAGGTCAATAAGGAGAACATTCCTTGCATAGGGGATGGCCAGTACAAAGATATGAAGATGATAGAAAATGTGAAGAAAAGCAAATAAGCCAGTGGTCATGGAATGTTGAATAATTGGAGGAGGGTACTGTGAAAGAAGGCTGGAAAGACAGGAAAGGGCCCACTACAAAGAACTTTAAGTGCTAAACTAAAAATATCATATTTGGTCCTAGAAGTAATAGATAACCAGTAGAATTTTTTGAGAAGATATAAATAGATAGATAGATAAATAGATAGATAGATATACACACACAGATATATACATGTGTATGTATGTATGTATGTATGTATGTATGTGTATGGGGCATAGGATGACATTATCAGACCTGTGCTTTAGGAAAATCATGTTAGCATGAGCACAATAAGTATTAGAATGCAAAAATTGGAAGCAAGGATATCAAATAGAAATAGGTTATTAGGGCCATTTTTTGTGTGTGTGTAGAAAAATGAATTTAAAATATCATATAATTAGAAATATCAAGACTTGCCAACCAAGTAAATGTGTGGGATGATCAAGAAAGAAAACCTGAGGTTCATACTAAAAGAATGATGGTCCCTTTGATAATAAGGAAATTCTAAGCTAGGATAGGTTTTAAAGAAAAAAATAATGAGATCTATTTTCAGAATTGTTTAATTTGAGATGTCTATAGAGCATATAATTCAAAATACACAATGGAAATATAGAGACAGAGCCAAGATGACAGAGAAAAGGCCAGAAGCTGACTGAGTACTCCCTAGTTTCCCTTTGAACAACTATAAACCAAGTCTCAAAACAAATTCTGTTGTAACAGAAAGGATTGTATGAAACAATTTTCCAGTTTAAGACAACTTAGATGGAAAAGTTTGTCTCAATTGGGCAAAAATGCAGCCCAGAATAAGTGGTTTCTGGGCAAGGCAACCAGAGACCTCTAGACTCAGAACAGATCAGCAACCAAGTTCTTGGATCAGCAGGCCAGCAGCACAGTGAACTAAATGTGAGGCCTCCAGCTACAGCACAGCAGGAGAGCTGCCATCCCAAGAAGTCTCAATGCAGCAAACCAAGAACTAGCAGCAACCAGCATCCAGAAATATGGGAAGCCATAGATCCAGTATTAAGGAATGCAAAATTATTTTTTAAAGGGACAAATAAATGGACAATGAATCAAAGAAAAAAATTAAAATAGGCAGAACTAAAGAGGATTGGTGACTAGAACAAGGTAAAAAATCCTTTACAAAAGTCACAGAATATGGAAAAAACTAACAAAAGAATTTTAAGAGAAGAGAAAAGAGATTTTTAAATAACCTCTTTTCCCATAAAAAGAGAATTTAATTTTCTATTTGAAAGAAAAAAATGAACATTAAATAACTAGGTAAAAGGAGGAAAGAAAGAGGGAAAGCTCAATAAAACTCTAAAACTAGGGAAAGCAGTGACAAATTGGGGGGAGAAAAGTGATCCACTAGTTTTTCATGATACTTTTTTCTTTCCAATATTCTATATACTTGACTGCTCTTTTCAATTTCCTTTGTTTTGTTTTTATCATCCATATCTTGCTTTCTAATTGTGGTTGCACCCTAAAGCTATGTCATGGTCCTTTTTCTGTAATTTTGTTTGGAGTACATCCTCCATTTGAAGTATATTTCCCTGGCATGTAATAATTATTTCTATGTAAATGATTCTGATTTTGATTTTGTGCTTTTTAGATATTTCAAACTGGTTTTCCCATAAGCATCAAACTGAGCATGTCCAAAACTGAATTCATTATCTTTCCTTTCAAAGCCAATCCTATTCTGAACTTTTCTTTTCAAGGATGCAGTTATGTTTCTGGTTATCCACGTAAGTATAATTTTGTGTAATTCTGATCCTTACCTTCCATACACTATCAGTTGCTGTTATAGTTTGTACTTCCATATTGCTCATGTCAGTCACCTGCTTTCTCTTCAGACAACCATCTATTCCAAGTTCCTATCCCCTCTTTTTTTCTCAACAGTATTTTATTTTTCCAAATACATGAAAGACAATTTTCAGCATTCAGTTTTGTAAAACTTTGTTTTTCAAATTTTTCTCTCTCCCTCTTTTACTTTCCCTCCTCCAAGACAGTAAGCACTCTGATATAAATTAAATATGTGCTATTCTTTAAACATATTTTCATATTTGTCATATTGTTCAGGAAAAATTAGACCAAAAGGAAAAATAAACACAAGAAATAAAAAATAAATAAACAAAAAAAGTAACAATATTATGTTTTGATCCACATTCAATCTCCACAGTTCTCTGTCGGGATTTAACTGGCACTTTCCATCCCAAGTCTATTGGAATTGCTTTGAATCACCATATTGTAGAGAAGAACTAAGTCCAAGTCCATCACAGTTGATCATCCCATAATCTTGTTGTTACTATGTTTCATTCACTTCACTCAGCATTAGTTTATATAGATCTTTCCAGGCTTCCTTATTACCTTTTTCCAGAAATATTACAACTATCTAATTGGTCTCTTTACCTCAAACCTTTTCTCTTTCCCATCCAGTCCATTCTCCATAACCAGTAGGATGATTTTTTCTACTAGCCAGAAAAGTCTAAAGTATGATCACATTCAGATCTTCACTCTTTAAGACGTTACAACATCTTGTATTTCTCTAAGATCAACTATTAACTCTTTCATTTAGGATTTGAAGTCCTTCACAACCTATCCCCAATTCACTTTTCCAAACATTTTTAGATATTATAGCCTTTGCCATTTTTTACAATACAAATAAATCACCCTTTTTTTTGTTCCTAACACATAATGTTCCATTTCTCATCTCCATTCTTTTATATTGGCTATATCTCTATTGTTAGTTCTCTTATCGTATTTACATCTCTTAGAATCTTTGTTTATTTCAAAATGCTAGTGATGCAATACTTTGTATACATGAAGGCTTTCCCCATATTCCAGGTTCTGCTGCTTTCTCCCCCCAAACAATTTACCTCAATGTCCATATTTTATATATGCTCATTTGTGAATATGTTGTCTTCGAATAAAATGGAAGAACCTTGAGGGGAAAGACTTTTGTTTTTATATTTATATCACTAAAACTTAGCACCATGCCTTTCATATAAAAGATGATGAATAGAAAATATATACATATATATGTATATATATATATGCATGTATGTATATACTCGTATATGTATGACAAACACCACAAATGAACAGTGAGTTGAGCCAAGAATTGAACAAAAAGAAGATACATAGTTTTGTGTTTAGGAAATTGTAAAGTTCTTTTAATAACCACAAACTTCTCTCTGAATTAAAGATCAGCATGATATACTTTAATAATGATACTGTATAAAGATGTGTTCTGATGGAAGTGGATTTCTTTGACAAAGAGACCTAACTCAGTTTCAATTGGTCAATGATGGACAGAAGCAGCTACACCCAAAGAAAGAACACTGGGAAATGAATGTAAACTATTTGCATTTTTGTTTTTCTTCCCGGGTTATTTTTACCTTCTGAATCCAATTCTTCCTGTGCAACAAGAGAACTGTTTGGTTCTGCATACATATATTGTATGTAGGATATACTGCAACATATTTAACATATATAGGACTGCTTGCCATCTAGGCAAGGGGGTGGAGGGAGGGAGGGGAAAAATAGGAACAAAAGTGAGCACAAGGGATAATGTTGTAAAAAATTACCCTGGCATGGGTTCTGTCAATAAAAAGTTATTATAAAATAAAATAAAAAGAATTAAAGATCAGTATTTAAGTACCAAAATTTGTCTCATATTATTGTATGGCTGTGAGTTACAAAGCACAAATCTTCATAGAATTTAAATTCAGTTCATCCAAAGAATAATGAAGTAATGCCTTTGATGAAGAGCAATTTGCAACATACTGTTCAATTGTTTTGATTTATCTGATTCTCCATGATCCTATTTGAGATTTTCTTGGCAAAGATACTGGAGTAGTTTGCCATTCCCTTTCTTCTGCTCATCCTACTAATGAGGAAATTGAGGGAAACAGGGTTAGGTGATTAGCCCAGAATCACATAGCTAATAAATGTCTGAGGTTAGACTTGAATTCAGATCTCCCTGACTCCAAGTCTTCTATCCAGTGTACCATCTAGTTGCCTCTGGAATATATTACAAGAGAAGAATTATAAAGAATTATAAAGGAGCAATAGTCTAAAGCAGGGTTTCTTAAATTTTTTCCACTCATGACCCATTTTTACGTGAGAAATTTTTACATGGCCCCAGGTATGTAAATATAATATATGTAATATAAAATATATAAAATAAAATATACAAATCAAACATTTATTGATAATAAGTCATAATGTTGTGACTCCCATATTGAATTACAAGACTCCACATAGGATTGAGAGCCACAGTTTAAGAAACGGAGGAATAAATAATGTATGAGATATATATAGATATATATATAATAAAACAAGCTAATTATAGTGTAATGTCAGGGAAAACAACTAGGTATAGTACATGTACTCCAATGCTAGAAAGTTGGGACAAAGAGAAGATCCCCAATGCATGATGATGAGTGATGAATCTCTTATGGTAAACTTATGAGAGAATATGAAAAAATTAGGGGCATAGAACAGCAGGCATGTGTGGATGAGTCATGATCTGCACCACTGGAAGAAGTTATTCATTTAAACAAGATCAGACTTCCATTGATTATCTGCAAATTTAAATGAGTAGTTTGCCAAATTTTAAAGGTATAAAAATACTTTGCATTTATTGTATTTTATATGTAATTACTTGTTTACATATTATTTCCAAATATAATATAAGGCCCTAGCGTGTAATGACTCTCTCAATTTTATATTTGTATCCCTAATATGCAGCACTGTCTGTCATATAGATGATTATTTGTATAGATGTATAAATGGACAGATAGATCTAATTAGAGATAAAATAGATAAAGAGTTCTTTCAAAGGACAGAGCAAAAAAAGTCTAACATGACAAGCTTGAATACAGGAGACCAACTGATATGGGTACAAAGTCACACATCTTTCAGAGAATATGTGGTGTGCAAAATCAGCTTTTGTTTTAATCAATAAGAAAGAAGACAGGCATTGAATTTCTTCACCTTGTTTTGTAAATTGATCCTCAAAATCCAACTGTGTTGCCTCCTTGTGATAGGAAGTTGACTTACAATTCATAAAGGTTGTACAGTGAAATACAGGATTGTTTTCAAACTAAAGAAGCTTAAGGCATGAATGTGGCACTGCCTTTAGAGGCTGTCCTCTGAAGACAGCTCAACCTAGCAATGTTCACAGGGGCCAACTAACTAACCACCAGAAGGGTCCTTAGGAAATGGTGAGGTATTGTTCAAAGTATCTAATGAATAACCATCTGTTAAGTGATTTCAATATATGACAGTAGCAGGAATCCACCAATGAAATCACCAATCTTTTGAAGTACTAGCACACAGAAATAAGATCACTACACTTCTCAGTGAATAGAATAAATCTATTGGCTATCTAAATGTCCCTTCTTTTTCTTTTGTTTTGAGGGGGTAAAACAGGAGAGGAAAGAAGGGATGAAATAATTTTATTCAATTCTGGTCTTTTGCGATTTTGCTTATTCTTAAGAACAAGAAAAGCATTTCATAAGAAATGCCTTACTTGGATTACACTCATTTTATTTTCTATCACCAGGGGGCAGTGTTTCCTTTTCTTAAAAGTTCCTTTGTTGTCTCAATAGAGCAATCTGTGGCAGTGATCACATAGATGACTTAGATGACTCGTCAAAATTAATATAATTTTGTAATTGTGTCAACTGTAATTCAAAAAATCTGAAGATTTTAGATCATGTTTCTTGAAGAAGTCCTAAACCAAGCAATTCATTTATTGTCACAACCAAAACAGTAGAAAGAATGCAAGTTTAGATGTTGCCACGAGTCATGTAATTAATTCTTTCTTCCTGATGAAAAGTTAGGACAGTTCATAATTATCTTAAAACTATAATTTTAGGAGCAATTCAAGGTATGGGAGGGGATTGATACATATGTGGCCCTTTATGTAGGTTCCATTTTGTCAACAGAAGACATTAAATGGGATTTTGCCTAAAGACTTGAGAGCAGGAATTGTGCTTCAAAAGAACTTACACATTTTTCAGATCCTGCCCAGAAAGACTCAGTAAAATATAAAAATGTGCTAAAGGCTCACAAAGTCCCCATTCTTCCTTCAAAAATGACGGGCAAAAATGAACCAATTCAATTTGGGGAGGGTGGGAAGTGATGAATTCTCCATTTTACAGGGAAAGCAAAATTCACAATACTTAGATTGAAGTCTACCTAAATAAATTGGAAGAGTCCAAATAGACCAACCACTCAAAGGAAGTATAATGTGATAGAACACTGGGCAGGAACTCATGATTTTCTAGGCCTAATTTTGATTCTGCTACAAATCAACTGTGCGATTTTGGATAACTTTGCCTCTATAGATCATATTTTTATAAAGAGTCGCTTAGATTAGACCAAATTTTCTTAATATTGTGTATGTGTGAGAGAAACAGAGAGAGAAAAACAGAGAGAAACAGAGACAGAGACAGAAAGATAGAGACAAAGAGAGAGAGAGAGAGAGAGAGAGAGAGAGAGAGAGAGAGAGAAAGTTGGCATTCTATTGAAGCCTAAAGTCCATTTTTAAAATATTTCAAATTAAAAAAATAGAAATGCAAAGAAAAACAATAATAATGAAATGCAATTATTCCATTAAAAAACAGGTTCATGGCCCCCATATTATAGCCTTTTGATTAAATTAATTCTAAAGTTCTTCTCTAGTTGTAATTTATAGCATGATTCAGCAGCTTTAATATTGGTCCAATAGGTAAAATTTTGAAGGTTTTTTTTTTTCCCTCAGTCCTGCTCACTGAAGATTAAAATGAAGAAAGAAACTTCCTTCATACAGCTTCATTTTAAAATAAACATAATACTTTGATTTTGTCATCCCCAAACAGAAAAAAATACACGTTGTCCTTCATTTAACAAAAAATGTTGTAAAGGAATTGTTTTAGCAGAAAATAGCACATAAAACTAACTAAGCTGACTTGCCCACTCAACTGGCAACCTGTTCAAAACTAGTTATAAGGAGACAGAAAAAGTGATCATGTGTATGGTGTGATTTTATGATTTCATGCTGACCTACTGTTAAAATAATAAAAATAAAATAAACCTTTTCACCTGACCAAAAATTCAGTTAGGGGGTTTATTCCTTTAGTTGCTCTTCATTCATTTTCAATCATGTCCAACTTTTGGACAAAGATTTCTCCTGGCAAAGATAATAGAGTAGTTTGTTATTCCTCTTTGCAGCTTATTTTCCAAATGAGGAAATTAAGGCAGATAGGATTAAGTGTCTGAGGCCCAATTTTAACTCTGGAAGATGTTTTCCTTACTCTAAGCCCAGCAATCTATGATACCATCTCTATATGCCTATTACAATTTTAAAATTTTATGCTTTTATTATTTGCTTCTTAGTATAATTTTTTTCTTATACTTTCTAGAATTCAGTTTAATAGGAGATACTGGGCATAAGTACCTAAGGGAAGAGAGAAACCAGATACTCTCCCCACAAAAGAATAAGTTTCTGAAATAAGAAGAGTGATTACTATGAAAATAAGTCATTCATTTACTTATTTCATAATTTTGCACAAAGCTGACTGTCTCTCATTGGCACTTATACTACTATATGACAGCTTAGAGATAAGGTATTCAACAACATAAATGCATTATGATGTACTTCAAAAAACACCTGAATTGTGAAGTTTTTTCAGTAGCATTCTATTATCTCAAATATTTGCACAAAATATCAAGGATTTTATAAAAAAAAAAAATGTAAGTAGTCTTTAATGTGTCTCTAGATAGAGTATCAATTCGGCATTAAATTACTTTGTTTCGTGTTTATTATGTATGGCAGTGTTTGGAGACATTTTCCTAATAACAGCTAATTTTTTTTTAAAACTTTACAAACACCACTTATAATTGTGTGGTCAGAAACCATTAATAAAACAACTGGATAGCTCTCTAGAAGCAAAGCAAAGTTTATTTACGTTCTCGGGAGAATCGGGCGTCCCACCATCGAGCAGACAATCGAAGGGAGGAAGCACTGTAGGGGGTAGGGTCGGAGCTTTTATCCCTAACGCAAATTCCCCCTCCCACCACTGACCCTCATCCTTATTGGATGAGGATCTTACATTCTAAACGCGGGAACTACCCAAGAAATTGAACTTGGCCAACAAGTACATAGTTGCCCATATTTGGCTGAAATAGGGAGGATAACAAGAAGGGGACTTAAGTATGCCCTTGACCTTAAAGTCCTTCAGGCCTACTCAAACTTTGAAATAGATGAAGCCTTACTCGATTTTCACAACTGTCTTGAAAGATCTCATTTTATCTCATTCATAATCATGAAGGAAATATATCCTCAATCTATTTTCTGAACCACATTTTTAAAAAAATCTTTTGAGGTTTGAAGAATGAAGTCAATTTATATTTGCCATATTCATTTATGTTTGTATAACATAATCAAGGACATGTTTGAGTGTTTGAAAAGGAAGATCAGTATTCCTTATTTAGAACATACTATATTTTTAATTTGTATACATTTTTAAATATAATGAATAAGATCTAGAATAGAATTCTGCACAAAATTTTAAAAACGTTTCTGGATTCTCAGTCTGAACTAAAACAAATGTTATAAAATTTTAAAGAGTGGGAGTGGGGAAAACCACAAATATCATATTTCAAGTAAAATGCATCTAGCTTTGGCATTATTTTGGGGTTTTTTTCCCTTTTGTGAAAAAAAAAATTATTTTTGTCTGTTTATAGATTAAGAGTTAGGATTTAATCCTAAGGCAGATATAGACAATTAGAAGTCCTTTTAAGATAAGATTGATTTCTGCCTTTTTCCCCTTTTCTATCTTGCTGATATTGCAAGGATTGTAACTACATTATAACACACTTTGTAAACTAAAGTTATAAATTGTAGCTTTTTGAATAGAATTCATTATCTCTTCTCTATCTTCCTAAGAATAAGTTCCATAGAATTCTGTACCCTACTTAATGAACATCTAGGTGGTATAGTGATCCTAGCGAATGTCTTCAGATATTTGCAAGCTGTCACTTATCTGCAAAATGGGGATCACCTGTCTCCCAGAGTTGTGAGAATCAAATAAAATAATAGGTGAAAAGCTCTTAGTACAGTGCCTTTCATATAGTAAATGCTATATAAAATATAAGCTTCAATTAGTATTAACATAAATAATAATAAAGATATAATTTGTATTATATTTATTACAGATATATTTATTATCATAAATATATAATATAAGTAATACTTAATATCACCAGCCTTCAGAGAACATTTTGTTTCAATGAAGATTCAGACTAAAGACACTTTGAGAAGCTTAAACAAATGTTGACTGATACAATTCAATTTATTAATATAGGAGTATAAAGTCTGGGCTAACTTTCAGGATCAGTCAGAGTCCAGATCAATCAAAGTCCTTGGTCTTTAGGGGGAGAAGTGAAGGAGGCAGGCAAGCTGCCACGTGGCTTGCCAAACATGACTCCTGGACTCTGGATTCAATGAGCACCATTGGTGAAGAGGGCCATCACATAATCATCTCATCTAAATATATATATATATAGAACCATTATCTCACATCACATCAAATAGGTAATTAGCCTTAACTACTCTGCAGTCTCAGATTCAAGTACACTTTTTCAGAGTTTCAGTGCTCTACATAGGAAGAACCAACAATGAGCACTTATTATATCTCAGGAACTATGCTAGATATTGGGGATTCAAACTTCAAAATAAATCAGTTCATACCCTAAAAGAGCATACTTTCTCATAGGGTAGACAATGCACATAAGGGAATTGAGGCTAAGGAAGAGAGTTTTATTCTAAGAAGTCACAGAAATTGTGAATGTACCCAAATGTCATGACCTTTTCAGTAGGAAAGATAGTATTGATTCAATTACTATTCTCAGAGCAAGAAGTAGAAAAAGAGATGAGAGAGATGGGATTATCTAATCAGATGACAAGATTTCTACGACATGGTTTTCTGATAACTAAAGGGTAGGAACCACAATCTGAGGGCACATGAATATAGCAAGTTAAGTGAGCTTTTATTCATTCACTGACAGGATAGCTCACCCCAGTTTGTACCAAATCTGGCTGGACTGTGAAATATAATCTGGTCTCAAGTAGATATAATGGACAGTGTTATCTAAAGAAAGAAATATGGAAAGACCACAATACTTAAATATTTGGATAAGGTAAAAATCCATCAAGTACTACCAGAGACTTCATCTATTTATTTATATATAGTTATAATCTGTTTTAGAGCATGAGAGTGGGATGGGGTTATCTCTAAAATGGGTAGAGCATCAAAAGATTAGTCAGAACCTGAGAATGGTCTGCCATAACCTACAAATATGTACTGAAACCCACTAATATTCTAATAGATGCTCACTGGCAAGTTGGACTAGAAAGCTGTTCTTCAAAAGTTTATATACCAACAGAGAAGAAAGATAACAGGGATTCTACTGCTCTAATGAATAAAATTGGAAAGTTATAAAAACAATAACAACAAAAACGATGTTTTTGATTGATTCTTGTTTTAACTTAATATTGAAAAATAAAGTAAAAGTATATCTGGACAGGAATAATCAATTCTAATAAACTTCAATGGCTATTTTAAAATTATTACAATGAAGTTCCTTATGCTAATATACTCTCTGATTTCTCTTAAAGTAGATGTATTAGAGTCCTTTGTAATTAAAAAATAATGCTGTTATTTATAGATGTAATTAAAGAGATTATTCTGTAACTAGCAAGCTTTTCTGTGTTAATCTATATATAAGATCAGCATTACATGGAATTGGTGTTTCTTTATTATAATTTTGGGTTTTTTTATTGATTCAATTTAAATAGTTTAAATAAGTGTTATTGATGCCTTTTCTCTTTTAGTTACAATTATTTCTTCAATCATCTCCTCTAAATTGAACCCCACATCATGACCAAAAAAAAAAAAAAAAAAAAAAAAAACAATTAAGCACAGATATACAATATAAAAACTGTCTAGAAACATATACAATATTCCAACGTAGCAATCCTCTAACACTTTGTCAGGAAAGATAAGGCATGCTTCATTATCTTTTCTCTAGAACTTTACTTTTTACTGGGTTTTGTTTGTTTTCATTATTTGGATCTTTTTAGTGATCTTTTCATTTATGATTTTTTCAGGTATATTGTTCTCTTGGTTCTGTTTGTTTTATGCCACAACAATTCATAAAATTCCTCATGTTTCTACAAATTCTTCATATTTTTCATTGTTACAGGACAAAAATATTACTTATAATGATATATCATATTTTAGTCACTTCTCAGCCCCAGCAACCTTATCCAATTTATTACTCCCACAAGAATGATACTGTGATTAATTTGATTTATATTGACCCTTCACTTCTAATCTTAGAATTCATACCTAGGAATGGAATTTCTAGGTGAAAGAACAATCTAGTCTCTTTTCTTGCATAAAACCAAAAAGGAACTTTTTCAGATCCACCAACAGTGCATCAGTGTGCTGCCCTATAACCTCTTCCACAGTGAGTAATCTTTCACCTTTGCCAATGAGTGTGGAATAAAGTCAAAACATTGTTGCATTGGATATTTCTCTTACACCTGATGATTTGTAGCTTGGTTCCATGTAGTCACTTACATTGAGAGACAACAAAACATTGTGGCTAGAGAGCTAGCCTCAGAACCAAGAATACCTGGCTTCAAATCACATTTCTGACAGAAGATTGGCTGTGTGACTGAGCAAGTTTACTAACCAGTGAGGGAATCAGGAAATTTTTCTTATAAGAGGTAGCATCTGAGCTAAGAATTGAAGGGAGGGATTCCAACAGGTATAAGTGAGAAGGAAGAACATTGTAGTTTCTGCAACAACTTGTAGAAAAAGATACAGAGATGGAGATGGAATGTCATGAATGGGGAAAAAATAGCAGTCACAATAGCTTTAAACATGGAATAAATGAAAATATATCTAGACTGCAGAGGACTTTCATTGCCCTAAAATACAAGTTAATATTTATTCTAGAAACAATAAGTAGACACTGATTCTTCTTGAGCAAAGGAACAATGATCATACTTGTGTTTTAGAATGTTCATTTGGAAGCTGTGCAGAAGATTCAGATAAAGTGTGTAAGAAGTAGATACTAGATATAAGTGCAGGCTATTAAAATAGTCTAAGAAAGAGGTAATCAAAGGAAACATTACAGTGAATAAAATAGTGGATTTATAATCAGAAAGTCCTGAGTTTAAATACTATCTTAAACATTCACTCATTCTGTGGCTCTTGGCAAGTCACTTAACTTCTTATTTTCCCCTTTCCTGTATTAACTCATTTATTCACTATTTAGGATTATTCTTCACATTAGAGGAAAGAAGATTCAGGGGCAATTGAAATTTTTTTTTTTTTTTAGTTCATTGAAAGTGATAAAGACAGTAGTGAAAGACTTTTCTCCAATATGGTGGATGAAGTCATGAAAACAGCTTGGAGAGAAATTAAACCTACTTGGCCTGGATACCCTCCTTAAATGAAGATTCCAGAAGGAGTCATCCAATTAAAGAGAGAGGATGCAGGAACAGGGAGAACTTCGATTGTGTGGATTCCAGGATGGAGTAAGGCTTTTCAATCACAGGTCTATTAGTGATTGTGTGAATGTCACCTTTAAATACAATCTCAGATGAAAAAGTAAAAGCTATGTCTACTCAAGAATCTTCAGTAGTTCCCTCTTACCTCTAGGTAGTATGGTTGATACAGTGCCAAGCCTAGAATAAGGAAACCATCTTCCTGAATTCAAATCTGGCCTCAGATTTAGCCCAGGTAAGTCACTTAACTCTGCCTCAGTTTTTTCATATGTAAAATGAGCTGGAGGAGAAAATAAGAAATCACTCTAATATCTTTGCTATATATGTATGTGTGTGAGTGTGTGCGTGTGTGTGCATTATATATATCTATGTATGTCATGAAGACTCTAACACAACTAAAAACAACTGAACAAAAACAACAAATAAACTGAACAGTCACTGGGGAGAAGAGAACTGAGGTCAAAATCAGCAAATGAATAATAGTCCAGCATTTGAACCAAGGATTTCTGATTTCATGAGGAATATGCTTTATACTGCAGCATGATTCTGTCTCCTGAAAGTTACTGGTATAAAGAGGATTTTGTCATTCAGTCAATAAATATCTGTTAGGTACCTCCCATGTGCCAGTTACTATGCTAAGCTCTGGGGGATTCATGAATGAAAGAGAAAGATGGCCTCTGCCCTCAAATAGCTTATAATCTAGTGGAGAAAGCACACAAAGGTAGTGGAAAAGGAAGATTGGGCAAAAGATGACTTCAAGGAGTTCCAGATTTATTATGATCCTTTTCTTATCTCATTATGGACTTTAGACAGAAATTGTAACACATGGCTGTAATCCCTGATATAGAGGTGGGAATTGGGGAGGGATGAAGCTAGTCGATCTCTTGAGTTCAGGAATTTTAAGCTGTAGTTTGACCAAAGCCAATCAGGTATCCATATAAAGTCAACCACCAGTATGGCCACCAAGTTTCTTCCTAAAAAAAAAGGCAAAAAGAGTCAAATTGTAAACAAAATTTTTGTTCTGGTCTGCAGTGTGATCTGTCTAAAGTCTATTCTTTGGAGACAAAAATAGATTTCTCCTTTCCATGAATTCAGACTTTCCTATTGCCACATGCCAATTGAGAGACTCCTCCTATGTTCTCTGATACTCATCTGCAGCAGAAAAAAAAAATGGGTCTGCTGTGAACCAAACCAAAAATAGGACCAGATTGGTATGAAGTTGAACCATGTATAGAACACAAAATACAGAAGTAAAGTCATGCTAAACATTGTCAGTATATACGAATTGACTTCTGTTGGCTCTCTTCACTGATAGAAAGCAGAACATCCTTATTCTTTCAAATAGATTTTTATTTCACCCAGCCAGCCAGCTCCTTTCATGAGGAACATGAAGATCTTGGAAGGTACAGATTTGTTTCTTTTCCTATGTCTCAGAACTACTACAGAATGTCTAGTGCTGTTCTTATATGTACTTAATAGCTAGGAATGGTCTGCAATGAAGTGGGCAACCTGCTTGTTGCTTTAAGTGCCTTTTATCTGCAGGAAGTCCTTCCTCCCAGATCATGTTGTCACATTGAAGCCATATGTTTCTCTGTTCAAGGACACCTGTTCACATAGGATATGCCAAGAAAAAAAAAAAAAGTGAAAAGATTGCTTATGCTATAAACAGAACAGATGCTCAGAATTTAGGGGCATTTGAGAAGGCCAACCACAAAGGCTGTATTGTTGTGGGTGTAGAACAGGATTCTTGCTGAAGTATCCTAAGAGACCAAATTGTGTTACATATATAAAGATTTCTTTGTGTATACTTAAAATATTTATTTTATTAGAACTTCTGGTGCTAGAAAATTGAAATTTAGCAAGCTTGTTAAGCTACAAAACCAGTTTCTCAAAAAATATTTAGAAAATTAATTCTTAAAAGAAAATTCTTTTCATTGTTTTTAATTAAGACTTTTAATTACTGATTTCAAATTTTCCTGGTGAGTTTGCACAGATTTTCTTTGAGAGAGGAGGAGAAGGGTTTCACAAAACCATTCCTTTAAGAATAAAAAGAAATATACTATACAGAAAAATTAAATACAAAACACTTCCCTTTAACAAGGTAATTGAAAGGAAAGTCATCATAGTCAGAAAGTATACAAGGCTAGAGATAATGCCCTTTTAAGGCTTGGGCCACAAGATTGTTGTTAAAAGTAAAACTTTCAGACTTCGGTTAAGATGGCGGAGAGGAGGCACACAGCTGTGTAACTCCACACTTTCTCTCACTATCCATTTCATTACAAGCCTCTGAATTAATGCTTGACTGAAAAAAAACCCACAAATAGTTACCAAGAGAAGCCATCCTTGAGATTCGCCAAGAAAGGTCTGTCTTTACTGGAGGGCTGGGATGGTTTTACATCTGAATTCTATCAAACATTTAAAGATCAATTAACTCCAATGCTAAATAAACTATTTGAAAAAGTAGGGATTGAAGGAGTCCTACCAAACTCCTTTTATGACACAGACATGGTACTGATACCTAAACCAGGTAGGCTGAAAACAGAGAAAGAAAATTATAGACCAATCTCCCTAATGAATATTGATGCTAAAATCTTAAATAAAATATTAGCAAAAAGATTACAGAAAATCATCCCCAGGATAATACACTATGACCAAGTAGGATTTATACCAGGAATGCAGGGCTGGTTCAATATTAGGAAAACTATTAGCATAATTGACTATATCAATAACCAAACAAACAAAAACCATATGATCATCTCAATAGATGCAGAAAAAGCATTTGATAAAATCCAACAGCCATTCCTAATAAAAACACTTGAGAGCATAGGAATAAATGGACTTTTCCTTAAAATAGTCAGGAGCATATATTTAAAACCATCAGTAAGCATCATATGCAATGGGGAAAAACTGGAACCTTTCCCAGTAAGATCTGGAGTGAAGCAAGGTTGCTCTCTATCACCATTATTATTTAATATCGTATTAGAAACACTAGCCTCGGCAATAAGAGTCGAGAAAGATATTAAAGGAATTAGAGTAGGCAATGAGGAAACCAAACTATCACTCTTTGCAGATGATATGATGGTATACCTAGAGAACCCCAGAGATTCTACTAAAAAGCTATTAGAAATAATCCATAATTTTAGCAAAGTAGCTGGCTACAAAATAAATCCCCATAAATCCTCAGCATTTTTATACATCACCAACAAAGCCCAACAGCAAGAGATACAAAGAGAAATTCCATTCAGAATAACTGTTGATATCATAAAATATTTGTGAATCTATCTACCAAAGGAAAGTCAGGAATTATATGAGCAAAATTATAAAAAAGTCTCCACACAAATAAAGTCAGACTTAAATAATTGGAAAAATATTAAGTGCTCTTGGATCGGCTGAGCGAACATAATAAAGATGACAATACTCCCTAAACTAATCTATTTATTTAGTGCTATACCAATCAGACTTCCAAGAAAATATTTTAATGATCTAGAAAAAATAACAACAAAATTCATATGGAACAATAAAAAGTCGAGAATCTCAAGGGAATTAATAAAAAAAAATCAAATGAAGGTGGCCTAGCTGTACCTGATCTAAAATTATATTATAAAGCAGCAGTCACCAAAACCATTTGGTATTGGCTAAGAAATAGATTAGTGGGTCAGTGGGAAAGGTTAGGCTCACAAGACAGAATAGTCAACTATAGCAATCTAGTGTTTGACAAACGCAAAGCCCCTAACTTCTGGGAAAAGAATTCATTATTTGATTAAAAAAAACTGCTGGGATAATTGGAAATTAGTATGGCAGAAATTAGGCATGGACCCACACTTAACACCATATACCAAGATAAGATCAAAATTAGGCATGGACCCACACTTAACACCATATACCAAGATAAGATCAAAATGGGTCCATGACCTAGGCATAAAGAACGAGATTATAAATAAATTAAAGGAACATAGAATAGTTTATCTCTCAGACTTGTGGAGGAGAAAGAAATTTGTGACCAAAGATGAACTAGAAACCATTACTGATCACAAAATAGAAAATTTTGATTACATCAAATTAAAAAGCCTTTGTACAAACAAAACTAATGCAAACAAGATTAGAAGGGAAGCAACAAACTGGGAAAACATCTTCACAGTTAAAGGTTCTGATAAAGGCCTCATTTCCAAAATATATAGAGAACTGACTCAAATTTATAAGAAATCAAGCCATTCTCCAATTGATAAATGGTCAAAGGATATGAACAGACAATTTTCAGAGGATGAAATTGAAACTATTACCACTCATATGAAAGAGTGTTCCAAATCATTATTGATCAGAGAAATGCAAATTAAGACAACTCTGAGATACCACTACATACCTGTCAGATTGGCTAAGATGACAGGAAAAAATAATGATGAATGTTGGAGAGGATGCAGGAAAACTGGGACACTAATGCATTGTTGGTGGAGTTGTGAACGAATCCAACCATTCTGGAGAGCAATCTGGAATTATGCCCAAAAAATTATCAATTTGTGCATACCCTTTGATCCAGCAGTGTTTCTATTGGGCTTATATCCCAAAGAAATACTAAAGAAGGGAAAGGGACCTGTATGTACCAAAATGTTTGTAGCAGCCCTATTTGTAGTGGCCAGAAACTGGAAATTGAATGGATGCCCATCAATTGGAGAATGGCTGGGTAAATTGTGGTATATGAATGTTATGGAATATTATTGTTCTGTAAGAAATGACCAGCAGGATGAATACAGAGAGGACTGGCGAGACTTACATGAACTGATGCTAAGTGAAATGAGCAGAACCAGGAGATCATTATACACTTCGACAACGATATTGTATGAGGACATATTTTGATGGAAGTGGATTTCTTTGACAAAGAGACCTAACTGAGTTTCAATTGATAAATGACGGACAAAAGCAGCTACACCCAAAGAAAGAACACTGGGAAACGAATGTAAACTATCTGCATTTTTGTTTTTCTTCCCGGGTTATTTATACCTTCTGAATCCAATTCTCCCTATGCAACAAGAGAACTGTTCGGTTCTGCAAACATATATTGTATCTAGGATATACTACAACATATCCAACATATAAAGGACTGCTTGCCATCTAGGGGAGGGGGTGGAGGGAGGGAGGGGAAAAAAATTGGAACAGAAACGAGTGCAAAGGATAATGTTGTAAAATATATATATATATATATCCTGGCATGGATTCTGTCAATATAAAGTAATTATTAAATAAAAATTTAAAAATAAATAAATAAATGAATAAATAAAAATAAATAAAAATAAAAGTAAAACTTTCTGATATTCTGAATTGTGTTGCTTAATCCTATGATCTTTTCCAGACTTGGTAATCATTTTTTACTTTTTCAGCAGTTTTTGACCATTAACCACCCCTTCCTATAAGACACTGTTCTCATAGCTGACTGACGTTTTTTGGTTGGCCTTTGCTGAATCATCATCTTCCTCTTTTCTACCAAGTACCAAGTACCAAATACTTCAAAGTTTTCCTACTCTCTTCTATCTAGAGATTCTTTCCTTTTCTAATACCATAAGATCCTGTGGAGTTTGCCTTCCTCAGACAAGATATTCCATCTCCTAATGCAAAGGTATTTATAATGGCTTTTCCCCATGTCTAAATTCATTTTTCTCCTAATCTCCACCTCCTTGTTTCCCTAGCTTTTTTGGAGTCCCATCTAAAATCCTATCTTTTCTATGAAGGCTTTGTCACTCTTTCTTTTTTTTTTTTAATTTTTATTTAATGATTACTTTATATTGACAACATTATCCCTTGCACTCGTTTCTTTTCCGATTTTTTTCCCCTCTCTCCCTCCACCCCCTCCCCTAGATGGCAAGCAGTCCTTTATATGTTGGATATGTTGCAGTATATCCTAGATACAATATATGTTTGCAGAACCGAACAGTTCTCTTGTTGCATAGGGAGAATTGGATTCAGAAGGTATAAATAACCCGGGAAGAAAAACAAAAATGCAGATAATTTACATTCATTTCCCAGTGTTCTTTCTTTGGGTGTAGCTGTTTCTGTCTGTCATTTATCAATTGAAACTCAGTTAGGTCTCTTTGTCAAAGAAATCCACTTCCATCAAAATATGTCCTCATACAATATCGTTGTCGAAGTGTATAATGATCTCCTGGTTCTGCTCATTTCACTTAGCATCAGTTCATGTAAGTCTCGCCAGTCCTCTCTGTATTCATCCTGCTGGTCATTTCTTACAGAACAATAATATTCCATAACATTCATATACCACAATTTACCCAGCCATTCTCCAATTGATGGGCATCCATTCAATTTCCAGTTTCTGGCCACTACAAATAGGGCTGCTACAAACATTTTGGCACATACAGGTCCCTTTCCCTTCTTTAGTATTTCTTTGGGATATAAGCCCAATAGAAACACTGCTGGATCAAAGGGTATGCACAAGTTGATAATTTTTTGGGCATAATTCCAGATTGCTCTCCAGAATGGTTGGATTCGTTCACAACTCCACCAACAATGCATTAGTGTCCCAGTTTTCCCGCATCCCCTCCAACATTCATCATTGTTTTTTCCTGTCATCTTAGCCAATCTGACAGGTGTGTAGTGGTATTTCAGAGTTGTCTTAATTTGCATTTCTCTGATCAATAATGATTTGGAACACTCTTTCATATGAGTGGTAATAGTTTCAATTTCATCCTCTGAAAATTGTCTGTTCATATCCTTTGACCATTTATCAATTGGAGAATGGCTTGATTTCTTATAAATTTGAGTCAGTTCTCTATATATTTTAGAAATGAGGCCTTTATCAGAACCTTTAACTGTGAAGATGTTTTCCCAGTTTGTTGCTTCCCTTCTAATCTTGTTTGCATTAGTTTTGTTTGTACAAAGGCTTTTTAATTTGATGTAATCGAAATTTTCTATTTTGTGATCAGTAATGGTCTCTAGTTCATCTTTGGTCACAAATTTCTTTCTCCTCCACAAGTCTGAGAGATAAACTATTCTATGTTCCTCTAATTTATTTATAATCTCGTTCTTTATGCCTAGGTCATGAACCCATTTTGATCTTATCTTGGTATATGGTGTTAAGTGTGGGTCCATGCCCAATTTCTGCCATACTAATTTCCAATTATCCCAGCAGTTTTTATCAAATAATGAATTCTTTTCCCAGAAGTTAGGGGCTTTGCGTTTGTCAAACACTAGATTGCTATAGTTGACTATTCTGTCTTGTGAACCTAACCTTTTCCACTGATCCACTAATCTATTTCTTAGCCAATACCAAATGGTTTTAGTGACTGCTGCTTTATAATATAATTTTAGATCAGGTACAGCTAGGCCACCTTCATTTGATTTTTTTTCATTAATTCCCTTGAGATTCTCGACTTTTTATTGTTCCATATGAATTTTGTTGTTATTTTTTCTAGATCATTAAAATATTTTCTTGGAAGTCTGATTGGTATAGCACTAAATAAATAGATTAGTTTAGGGAGTATTGTCATCTTTATTATGTTCGCTCAGCCGATCCAAGAGCACTTAATATTTTTCCAATTATTTAAGTCTGACTTTATTTGTGTGGAGACTTTTTTATAATTTTGCTCATATAATTCCTGACTTTCCTTTGGCAAATAGATTCCCAAATATTTTATGGTATCAACAGTTATTCTGAATGGAATTTCTCTTTGTATCTCTTGCTGTTGGGTTTTGTTGGAGATGTATAAAAATGCTGAGGATTTATGGGGATTTATTTTGTATCCTGCTACTTTGCTAAAATTATGAATTATTTCTAATAGCTTTTTAGTAGAATCTCTGGGGTTCTCTAGGTATACCATCATATCATCTGCAAAGAGTGATAGTTTGGTTTCTTCATTGCCTACTCTAATTCCTTTAATATCTTTCTCGACTCTTATTGCCGAGGCTAGTGTTTCTAATACGATATTAAATAATAATGGTAATAGAGAGCAACCTTGCTTCACTCCAGATCTTACAGGGAATGGTTCCAGTTTTTCCCCATTGCATATGATGCTTACTGATGGTTTTAAATATATGCTCCTGACTATTTTAAGGAAAAGTCCATTTATTCCTATGCTCTCAAGTGTTTTTATTAGGAATGGCTGTTGGATTTTATCAAATGCTTTTTCTGCATCTATTGAGATGATCATATGGTTTTTGTTTGTTTGGTTATTGATATAGTCAATTATGCTAATAGTTTTCCTAATATTGAACCAGCCCTGCATTCCTGGTATAAATCCTACTTGGTCATAGTGTATTATCCTGGGGATGATTTTCTGTAATCTTTTTGCTAATATTTTATTTAAGATTTTAGCATCAATATTCATTAGGGAGATTGGTCTATAATTTTCTTTCTCTGTTTTCAGCCTACCTGGTTTAGGTATCAGTACCATGTCTGTGTCATAAAAGGAGTTTGGTAGGACTCCTTCAATCCCTATTTTTTCAAATAGTTTATTTAGCATTGGAGTGTCACTCTTTCTTAATTGCTAGTGACTTTCTTCTATTAATTATGTCCAATTTATCCTGTAAAATCTTGTTTATACTTTCAGCTTATCACCCTCACCAAACCCAGGAACTAAATGCCATAATTACAAAATACTTCTCACACAAATAAAGTCAGATCTAAAAAATTAGAAAAATATCAATTGCTCATAGATGTAAGCCAAGCTAATATAATAAAAATGCCAATTTTACTTAAATTGGTGCCATACAAATGCCAAACTGCCAAAAAATTATTTTGTTCAGTGCCAAACAGTGCCAAACTGCCAAAAAAAATTATTTTGTAGAACTAGAAAAAAATAATAAAATTTATCTGGAAGAACAAAAGGTCAAAAATAGCAAGGGAATTAATGGGAAAAAATACAAAGAATGGTGACCTAGCAGAACCAGACCTACAACTAAATTATAAAGCAGCAGTCATCAAAACCATTTAGTACTGGCTAAGAAATAGAGTAGTGGATCAGTGGAATAGATTAAATACACACAACACAGTAATTATGATATAGTAATCTAATATTTGATAAGCCTCCAAATTCCAGCTTCTGGGATAAGAACTCATTATTTCACAAAAAATTGCTGGAAAAACTGGAAAATAATGTCAGAAACTCGGCATATGGCTACACTTCACACCCTACACCAAAATAAGGATAAAATGGGTACATGCTTTGGGTATAAGAGGTGATACTACAAACAAATTAGAAGAGCAAGCAATAATTTATCTATAAGATCTTTGGAGACAGGAAAAATTTATGACCAAAAAAGAACTAGAGAACATTATGAAATACAAAATGGACAAGTTTGTTTACATTAAATTAAAAATGTTTTGTACAAACAAAATTAACTGAAACAAGATTAAAAGGAAAGTACAATGCTGGGGAAAAATTTATACAGTCAATGTTTCTGATAAAGAACTGTGTCAAATTTATAAGAATGAAAGTCATTCCCCAATCAAAAAGATACAGACAATTTTCAGATGAAGAAATTAAAGCTATCTATCTACAGTAATATAAAAAATATATAGTCATATAAAAAATGCTCTAAATCAATATTGATTAGAGAAATGCAAATTAAAACAACTCTGAGATGTAAAGGGCTGCAGGTAGTGGGGGAACTCTGGGTAAGATATAAGACCCATCAGCCCAGAGTGAACCTGCTGACAATGTCTAGTTTGGCTCCCCATCTTCCCTAAGGGCTTTCACCCTTCTGAGAAGTCAAGGAGGGAGAGTTCTACTTGAAGCA
Source organism: Antechinus flavipes (assembly GCF_016432865.1). Taxonomy (NCBI): domain Eukaryota; kingdom Metazoa; phylum Chordata; class Mammalia; order Dasyuromorphia; family Dasyuridae; genus Antechinus; species Antechinus flavipes. The sequence continues at coordinate 409,758,333 of NC_067400.1, forward strand.
AAGGATACTTACAGTAAGAAAAGACATTTACATATCAATAGCAGGGTGCTTATAGTTAGCACTTGCTCAGTGTGGTGTGATGATGTAATGCTTCCACAGTTAGCACTTGAGCAGTGTGCTATGGTGATGTCGTGATGTAATGGTTCTACAGTTGGCACATGCTCAGTGTGCTATAGTGATGTAATCATACGAAGGTATTTAGGGGCTGAGAGGAGTAGAAATAAATAGACTCCATCTTTGACCATCTTCATGGGTCTCCTGCCTTCTTCACTCCTCCACTGAGACCAAGGACTCAGGCTGGCTCTGAGATCTTCCAGAGAGCTAGTCCAGACAGTATATTTTGGCACCCCAGCATGGGGGCTCTAGAAAGCACACTACATTAAGGTATTACCTCATACCTCTCAGATTGGTGAAGTTAACAGGAAAAGATAATGATAAATGTTGAAGAGGATATGAGAAAACTGGAATATCAATGCCTTGTTAGTGGAGCTGTGAAATGATCCAACTATTCTGGAGAGCTATTTGGAACTATGCTCAAAGAGCTATAAAACCACGCATAATTTTTGACCCAGCAGTATCACTACTGGATCTGCATCCCAAAGAAATCATAAAGGAAGGAAAAGGACCCACATATGCAAAAATATTTGTAGTAGTTCTTTTTGTGGTAGCAAAGAATTGGAAAATTAGTAGATGCCCTTTAATTGAGGGATGACAACAAGTTGTGGTATATGAAAGTAATGGAATATTATTGTTCTATAAAAAATGATGAACAAACTGATTTTTAAAAAGCCTGGAAAGACTTCTATAACCTGATATTGAATGAAACAAGTAGAACCACATTTCTAATACGTCCTGGCTCCTCAGTGTGACCTTATATAAGTCACTCAATATCTCAGTGATCTAGTCACCTCTCTAAGACTAAAAATTGCAGAATAGTTAACAATTCGCATTGGTATATTTTCCTTATCATGAGTTGTCTACAGCAAAGGAAATTATAAATCCAGACAATTCATTTAACTGTTTAAGTATTATATATTCCTCTCCCCCCTCCCAGTAGAATGTAAACTTTGAGGGCAAAAACTATTTTATTTTTTATTTTTGTTTGTTTGTTTTTATTCCCACCTTGCAATAAAAAGCACTTATATGCTGGTTGAAGCAAATTTAATACAGAAGACAAAAAGAAATGAGAAAAGCATAGAGAATAGCCTTTAAAAGTCTATTATATTCACAGACATAATATAATATAACACAATAATTTCAGAACTCTTTGGTGGTGAGAAGAATCAAAGGATATTCAGAGGTCAGAATTAAAGCATGAGTTTATTCATAAAAGTTCAGGCAAGGCAACATTTCCTCTCTATTCAGAATTTAATGCTTCCTCCCTTACCCCTAGCTCTCATTGTCTCATTCATTCTTTCCTTTAGTCTTTCTCCCACTTTTATGAGTCATGAAACAGTCATGAAAAACTCTTTAATGATATGCTCACTATTTCTAAATTCCCATGATCAAACTCCCCTCCTTTCTCAAACTCCCAGTACAAAACAAATTACAAATACTATCTAACTTTTCTCTTATCCTCCCTTCCCCATACCCAGGCTAATTTTCAACTTCCAAACAAGTGTTCTGAAGCACTTAAAGGGTCTCCAGCTTTGAAGAAGTTGGCAGCTTCAAACCCTTACAGACTTTGGTAAGCAGCTATTCATCCTTCCACATTTGATCTCAGACGATCTTCTTCTTCTAATAACAGTGTATCCTAAACTAGATAAACAGTCAGGAGCAGCTGTCATGAGGAACCAACAATAGGTAAATCTTGAAACAAAGGTAATGTGGGGGAGGGAGTTAAATTTTATTTTAGTGATGCTTTTTTGTTTTTACATCATATACTTCCCCCATTATATCTTTATTTATTTATTTATTTATTTATTTTTGCTGAGGCAATTGGGGTTAAGTGACTTGCCCAAGGTCACACAGCTAGGAAGTGTTAAGTATCTGAGACCATATTTGAACTCAGATCCTCCTGACTTGGTGCTTTATCCACTGCACCATCTAGCTGCCCCCCCCCCCCATTATATCTTAACCTATGCATACACTCTACCTCGCAACAAAAACAACAATCTGTTAAGCAATACTGACTTTTGCCTCTGTGTATGTAACATTTCTCACCCATAATACTTAGCTTGCTACTCAGAAGAAAGTGTTTCACTATCTGTTCTGCAGGACTATAACTAATCATTAACATTAATCTGGGATAAATTGCCTTTTAGTGTTACTTTTTTATGATCTTGCTGCTACTTTCTTCATGATGCATCATGTAATAAAAAGTCTTCCTGTATTTTTTCAGAATTCCTTATATCCTTATATCCTATGTATATATTTCTTACAATGCAATAATATTTCATTTTTTAATTTCACATGTACATACCTATATATACCACAATTTGTTTAACCAAGCTTTGAAATAGAAGCTAATCTCTTGGCTAGAATGACAGGAAAAGATAATGCAGAATGTTGGCAGGGATGTGGGAAAACAGGGACACTAATACATTGTTGGTGGAATTATGAATACATGCAGCCATTCTGGAGAGGGATTTGGAACAATGCTTAAAAAGTTATCAAATTGTGCATATCCTTTGATCCAGCAGTGTTACTACTGGGCTTATATCCCAAAGAGATCATAAAGAAGGGAAAGGGACCTGTATGTGCCAAAATGTTTGTGGCAGCCCTGTTTGTACTGGCCAGAAACTGGAAACTGAGTGGATGCCCATCAGTTGGAGAATGGCTGAATAAGTTATGGTATATGAATGTTATGGAATATTATTGTTCAGTAAGAAATGACCAACAGGAGGATTTCAGAAAGGCCTGGAGAGACTTAGACGAACTGATGCTGAGTGAAACATCATTAAACACTTCAATAACAATACTATCTGATGATCAATTCTGATGGATATGGCTATCTTTAGCAATGAGATGAACCAAATCAATTCCAATAGAGCAGTAATGAATTGAACCAGCTATACCCAGTGAAAGAATGCTGGAATGTGACTAAGAACTGTTACATTGAATTCCCAATCCCTATATATTTGTCTGCCTGCCTTTTTGATTTCCTTCACAAGCTAATTGTACACTATTTCAAAGTCTGATTCTTTTTGTACAGCAAAATAACTGTTTGGACATGTATACTTATTTTATATTTAATTTATACTTTAACATATTTAACATGTATTGGTCGATATGCCATCTAGGCGAGCGAGTGGGGGGAAGGAGGGGAAAAATTGGCAATTGGCAATGCTGTAAAATTACCCATACATATAACTTGTAAATAAAAAGTTATTAAAAGAAAGAAAGAAAGAAAGAAAGAAAGAAAGAAAGAAAGAAAGAAAGAAAGAAAGAAAGAAAGAAAGAAAGAAAGAAAGAAAGAAAGAAAGAAAGAAAGAAAGAAATACAAGCTAATCTCAAGGGATGGTCAGTCCAGTCTCTCTATATAAGGGTAAGTGATATACAATTCATTAGACAGTATAGAATATAATAGCTGATGTCTTCAGGTGCTAAAAGAGCAGTGCTAAAATGGACCACTTGTCTATTTTATAACAGAACAAAATGGAAAATAATTTTTAAAAGAAATACTAAAGCCAAACTATATCTACTCTACAATTGTGTCTAAAGTCAAACATAGATATTAAAGGGCACTTAGCTAATTTGAGAATAGGGTTAGAATAAACCCTACAATAATGTAACCTAGACTAGCAATCAAATACCAGAATTTCTTAGTAGTTAAGAAAAAAATTTATATTTCCTGATGTCACATAATCCCAAAAATATTAAACTGCCTAATGCCTTTTTTTTTATCATTAGGGATGAATAAATTGTCACTAGTCCTAGGTGTATCAGTAGGCAACTACTTTTTAGACTTTTTTGCATATTTGCTTATTATATGTATATGCCTTGTTTCCATCAAACTCCTTGAAGCCAAAAACTGTTTCATTTTTATCTTTTCATTCCTAGATTGCCACATAGTAGGCACTTAACAAATGTCTGTTGATTAGTAGACTTCCTTAGGCCAACTGCTTGTTTTAATTATTAAAATAATACTTTCAAATATCAAATCACACCCCAAAAAAATTACTACTTATTGCCACTCAGAATATTTCTTTTCTACTTTGTTACCACTTACATTGCCACTTACTTTCCTAATTACTGCATTCTTTTTCTACTTTATTTAAGGGGATATGGAAGTGGGAGTGGGAAAGGAAGACTAGCAATTCATTTCCCTAGAAAGTGTAAGTCAACATACCACAGAATAAAGCCCAATCTCCAAAACAGTTCTCAGAACTTATCATATTGCAAATGCATACAGTGGGCATTTTTAAAAGCTTTCATTTTATAGAAATACTCTTTCTCACTTGCAGGAAACAAAAGAATATTCAAGTTTCCAACAATATTTTCTTTGTAAGGAAATTGGTAATGTAACCTAAATGAATTAACAAAGCAGCCAGGAAATCTTTTGTAATTTAACTCATAATTGATTTGTTTCAGGGAGAAGTCTCACACAATTTTCTCTACTATATGCCCATTTCTGTCCTCTCTTTATTTAAACCAAAGTTAGATTTCTGTCATCTGAATGTTAATCCATGCAAATCTCACAGATGTTGTTTGAATGAACTGGAAACTCTCAGCATGATTCCAGTTAAACAGCATTGCTTGAACTTTTATGCATGATAGAGCAGTGCTAAAATGGAGCAGGTGTAGTCACACCAGATGACATACTGAGTCAGTACCATGTGCAAGAGGGATGGAATGGAGGATACAAACCATACCAAATAACAAATATGTTCTCTTAAAACATAGAGCCAGTCTCTAAACCTAGGAAAAAATGAGTGAAGCTCATAACTAATTAATTGTTTGTATATTGCTTCTACAGAACCTTCTAGAAAAGGACATAGTGAAATAGAACTGTCCCTGTTCAGTCATTTTTAAGGCATGTCTGACTCTGTGACCCCCATTTAGGGTTTTCTTGTCAGGGACACTGGACTGGTTTTCCATTTCTTCCTCCAGCTCCTTTTATAGGTGAGAAAACTGAGGCAAATGGGGATAAATGACTTGTCCAAAGATCACACAGTTAGTAAGTAGCAGAGCTGGATTTGAATTCAGGTCTTCCTGACTCCAGAACTGGCTTTCTATCCACTGCACCAGCAGCTGCTCTGAATTGTCCCTAGTCAACTGTTTATGAAAGAGAGTGAACAGAGAACCAAAAAAGCAGGCTTTCAGGGAGTGAAGGATCAAATTAGGTTATTTCCTATAGGAATACTATATATATTTTTTTCAAGAGTGAGTGTTAATTCTAGTCCTTTTATAAACTAGAATAAAACTCAGTTTTTTTCCAGTTGTTTTAGTTATATTTGACTATGACCCCATTTGGGGTTTTCTTGGCAAAAAATACTGGAGTGATTTGACATTTCATTTTCCAACTCATTTTAAAGATGAGGAAACTGAGGCAACCTGTGTTAAGTGATTCATCCAGTATCTCACAACTTATGTCAGAGGCCAGGTTTGAACTCAGGAAGACTTATCTTCCCACCTTCAAGCCTGACAATCTATCTGCTGCACCACCTAACTGCCCCATATTATGGGGTCCTCCACACCAAATTAGTTTAACAAGTTGCTAGCTTATTCAAAATATTTTCCCTTTACAATATTACTTCCTCTTGACATTTTCCATTTTTATCCAGGAATGCTCCAGCAACAGCTTTTGCTTAACTAACTGTATGATGTTCTGAAAATGTCCCCTTGCTGTGCACTAATTGATTTTTCACTCAATTACAACATTTGCTTACAATCAGAACAATATACCAGTGGAGGGCATCAATTTCCAAGAATTGCATGGTGCCTTTCCTCTAGTTTGCTTTCCCTGCTGTTGTTTTGAAATGTTAGCACAATTTGAATAGGGAGTTGGGGGGAATTTACCCAATTTGGTCCAATTTGGTTTTCAGAATTCCTTAGGAAAATTCTAATCTCTCTTGATTGACAAAGAACATCATCTCCAGAAGCTGAATCTCTTCTATTCACAACATACAAGAGTGATCAGTTCTTAGTGTATGTATCACATAGGATAATATGGACTAGAAGGGAATAAGAAAGAGAAGGCAAAGGAACTAGTATCTATTAAATACCTGTTGTGGAAGAGATACTATTCTAAACATTGACAGAGGACTAGAGAAGTATAAGAGCAAAGCCAAGACTTGGACACAAGTGTATATAATAAAAAGGCAGCTGAAAAGCAATTCCTTCTCCCCCTGGGAAAAGGATGAAAAAGAATTTCCTGGAGTCTGTGTCTCTGTATTTGCAGGGCTGGCTTTGAATAGATTTTGGCCATCATTCCCACTTCCAAAAACCTGGGTTCTTCTTTTGCTTGTGACTAAGGGTTAATGGCATGTACCTTTAGATTCATTTATAACCAGAGGCAATCATCTATTTTAACGATCTTTTCTCTGCTCTTTTGTTGAGTTTATAAAATTATCAATGGCTACCATGATAGCAGGGCAGTCAAATAGAAGGCAGAAGATTGTGTAGTGGATGGAGCATTGGGCTTGAAACTGAAAAACTCAACTTTAAAAGTTCAAATTTGGTCTCAGAGACTAGCTGTATGAGCCTAGGCAAGTTACTTTATTCTGCCTCATTTTCCTCATTTGTAAAAAATGAGTTGGAGAAGGAAATAGTACACCAATTTCTGTCAAGAAAACCCCAAAATGGGGCCCACAAAGCCAGTCCTGCAAGTACAGAGGCACAGATTCCAGAAAACAAATCAAAGTTTATTATTAATGGAGCTAATAATAGTACTGATGTCACGGGGTTGCTGTGAGGATCAAATGAGATATTTGTGAAAAGCTTAGCATAGTGTTTCATATATATCAGATGCTATATAAAGGCTTATTCCCTTCCCTTCCCCCTTTCCTTCTATTATCAATATAGTTCCAAGTTGTGACTTCTCTCCTACTACATTCTCTCTCCTAATTCATTCATACTTCCCTAAAGTTCTAGTCCACATCAAAATAACATGCTATTCCTTTTATCTTTTCCTAGGCTAAGAAAATGTATAAACATGACAAGCCCCAGAATTCTGAGCAAGGATACAACCACTTCCTCCACCTGCAGGTGAGGAATCCACCCCAAACATCTGTTACATAGAGTTCATGACCTCTTGGAAAGTTGACATTAGACCAAATATTAAACAGCTCAATTCTGCATCTGGAAGATTAATGCGAAGAGATCAAATTGAGACACAGTCAAGATTGGTGATCAATTTCCATTGATTCCATCCCATCTTCTCCAAAATATTTATTCCTCTATGATTATTGAGAAAAATAAGAAAAATAAGGATTGAGAAAAGGTCTTTAGATCTGGCCATTAAAAGATCTTTTATAATATAAGCAAGATCACTCTCAGTTGATAGATAAGATCAAGAGCCAGATTGCAGAAAGTTAAGAATGAATGAGATGAAAAAAAGAGAGAGAGAGAGAGAGAGAGAGAGAGACAGCAATTGTAGATAGCCTTGTCAAAGAGTTTAAACTTGAAATAAAGGAAAGATAAAGGACAATAGATATGGAGCATTGGTAGAACAGGTGAGTTTTGAGGGGAAGTAGGGGAAATAGGAGAGACAGAAATAGGGGAAGAAATAGGGGAAGTGAGTTTTGAGGGGAAGTAGGGAAACAATTAAACAGGCAGACACTAAAAAGTAGTTATTGGATAATAATCATAGAGGAATAAATATTTTGGAGAAGATGGGATGGAATCAATGGAAATTGATCTCCAATGATTGAGTTGTCTTCCAGTTGAGATTATGCAAGAGCTCTGATGGTGATGAGGAACTGGAAAAAAGGTAGGGGAGTATCACAGCAAAGCAAGGCCAATGGGTAAAAAGTCTCTTCTTCTACCTATTGGGGAATAATCTAAAGTTAGGTTAGTCTTCTGAAATGAGGTATCTCTGTCTTCTTACTCTTTAACTAAAAGAGACTGCAAAGTTTATTTTATATAATAGAATCTTTCAGGATGATTGATACATGAGTTATATATATATATATATTTACTCAAATTTACTCAAAAATAGTAGCATCTGGGTCTTGAGGTTATTGAGTTCCCAATAAATCTGAAATTAATTTAGAATGTCATAATCAGTATTATAATGGTGAAAAACCTCCCTCTTTTCCTCAAGATGGTGTCTCTACACCCCTAGTTTTACCTCCAAACAGTTCCTTTTTTCCAGATTTTAATTATCCTCACATCTGCTAAAGTAGACTTGCTTAATGATATTTTCAAGTGGTAGAAAATATGTTTCTTACTAATAAGGAAGAAGTTAATGCTGCAGTGGAAACATCCATTCCATCTTAGGATCTGTGACAGAGGAGAATGGAATTCATGTAGTATGAACTGAATCTTAGATATAGGTGGAGTAGATTTCAAAGGATTTATAGAAAAAGTAGATAAGATCCCATGGAGTAACATTCCACAAGAAATGCTAATTCAGGAAAGATGAGAAACTTTTGAGAATGAATATTTATCATAATGTTTCTTATTTTTAAAAATTTCAATGATGAATTTCAAAGAAAATAATATTTAGACTGGATTTCCTTAGAATTCAGTCCTCTTTGTAATAGCATTATATTGCAATTAAGCTTTGCTGCTTGACTAGGTTCAAACCTGCAAATTATTTTGAGATATCTCACAACACCAGTTTGTGACCCCAAATTTTGGGGGTCCCCCTTTCCCAGCCTCAACATTTGGTGGCCCCATACAAGGAAAGTCTAGCCTTCCATGGTTTGATTCCCTCCTTGTCAGGGTAAGCCTCTCATTTTTTTTCTCCCACAATCCTATAGCAGGACACCCCAAGTCACTGGGTCATCATGAGCTCCACGCTTAGCAAATTATCCTGTCCTGGGGATGCCAAGACTGGGAAATTCTTGCAATTTTCTGTAAAGTTTCTAGGGAACTTTTGCCATCCTTTAACCTTCTCTGGGATGCTAGAGAAGATGGAAATGCCATAGGATAGCTTCTGGCAAAATTTTATGTCTTTTGGCAAAGCTGGGCCAGTCCTCTTTCATGTCATTCTATGTATATCTGTATCTCTGTGTAGAATGTCTGTGTCATATTTGTTCTGTGAGCTAGTTTAAAATTGAAAAAGTTTCGTGAAACGTCTGTTGGGATTGTTAGCAAGATCAATATAGCCCAATTCTTTGTTTGCTAACTCTTCTCAAGTCAACTATAGGAAAATTCAAATTCTGCCTTACCAGCAGAAATAGGGGAAACAAAATGGGGTACCCCACAAAACCTTGCCCAAATATCCCCAACCCATCTTGGGGGAATGGGAATGGAGTTGGGGATCAGGCTCTATGGTCAGTATTCCCTGAGCCCCGGAAGCAGTCACCCCAGCTTTCAGCAGGTTCTGTCCAGGAACTGCCTGGGAAGAATTTGGGTACCCCTGGCAGCATCCAGAAAGCTAGTCAGCCTCTTAATTTGGTAAGATCACCATTCTCTGTCTCAATTGTGGATATATATTAGCTAATATATTTATCTCTACCCAGTTTTCTAATTTGTCAAGAGAAATAATAGATGTTGTTGTGAAGTACTTAGCATAAAACGTGCTATATGAATGTTAGCTGATTTATTTGATATAATTGCTTCATATTTGATAACTTTATGGGGTTTTTTTATTTGACCAACAGATAAATAATTTCTAAGAAATTTTAAAGGAAAGCCTACTAAAGGGACCTACTTGCACTTATAGTGTTAATAGAAGAGTTTTGCAACTTTTAGGAGAACAGAAAAGCAGTTTGCCACTACTTTAAAACTTTAGTTATCTAGAGTCAGACTTCTGAGAGGCCTGTCAGTAAAAACTGACATCTTTTCCTGACTCACAAGAGAAAAGATTTGCCCAAATTTGGAAAATAACCAAGTTGAAATTCAGTTTGTTCAGACTCATTAACTAAAGATAAGTCAATTTTAAACTTGGTTCCATCTCAATTTTAAGAATTGTCTTGTTTTCTCCCTAAAACAAAAGGGAAACTTATTTAAGGAAATAGAAACTATAGCTAAAACTATTTGGCTGTTACTTAGAAAATTGCTAACTAAGTTACTTGGAATTGTTGTCATCATGTTAAGCCTTATCAGTTTACCTCCAACTATGAGGTGTGAACTCCTTTCCCTCTTTACAGGATGGGGGAAGGTATCAAATAGCACAGCCCATGGAAACACTAAAAATAGTTGCAATTTAGCAAGTTCACCCCCTCTCTGGAATCTCTGTCAACTCCACTTAATTTGTAAGCTTACCAATTTTCTTGAAATGATCAGGGTAAGCATCATCAGCCCTGAGAAATAAACCTGTTTAGGATTTATAGTTTCTAAACAAGGAATGCATTTACTAAGAATCTATAAGCCTGTATAATGATTGATCCTTTGCACCAGGAGAAGTTTAATTTTATAAAACATATTAAATAAAATCTCTTATGAGTTTAAGTCCTGGTCAACTTTTAAAATAATGTATCTAGCCCTAAACTGTGATTGGTAGAATTTGCTATTAGTGATAAAATCACTTGGGGAGGTAACTGATATTCTTTTGAGCTCTAAATTTAATTACCTGATCATTAAGTCAGTAGCCCACCCTTCAGGGAAAAGGGATCTCCTTTTAACCTGTCTCACTGAAGGAATGAAAAGGGGAATTAAGAATTAGAAAAGTTACCTAAGGAGATGAGGATAACCCTGACTTCTTTCAGGGGCACCTTATAGAGCTCTTAAAAAATAATACTAATCTGGACCCCACTTCTCCAGAGGGGAGTACTGTCTTCAGATACATTTTTATTAATCAATCTGCTTGGGACCTCAAACTTCCCAAACTCAGCTATTAGAAACAACTTTAAAAATCTTTAAAAGTAGGGACTGAAAGAACTGCAGAGGAGCTGACTGAAGGATCAGAGCAAAAAATGTGGAATAACCTCAATTTTTAGCTGCTGCCATATCCGAGAACCATGGGGTTTCATGCTTTAGATATCACAGTCAGGGTCACTAGGCTGTAAACTATCTTCAGAGGAAACTCCATGACCCTTGCCCCAAGTATAGTCAGGAGGGCCATGGGAAGAGAGACTGCCTACAGGGGTAAACCGCCCCCCCCAAATGTCCTGTGCTCCAGTCTCCTCAGGACCAGGAGTTCGGGGCTTGGTCAGGCTCCCAACTACTCCACCATGATGGCTGAACCTAAACTAACTTTGGATGTGGCTGGTATAAGGGTGGAGGGGAGGTTGTTTTCTGTCTTACCCCAGCACTCTGGTCTCACCTGCCCTTTCTCCCTTAGAGTAATTAGGATTGAAGGAAAATTTAAGAACTGTTTTGAAACCTCCCTTTTGCCCTGCCAGTTTGGTGGCCTGTTACTTAAACATTCCTTTCTTATTATTCCCTCCTGTCCTGCTCCCTAGTTGGGGTGTGATTAAATGGTGAAGTTGAGACCCCAATTTTTCCTTCTCAGACCTCCAGATGAACTTTATGCACTTCCCTGAAAATCCTCCCATCTTCCCTCTGAAATCTGGGAGTAAATAGTCCTCTGTCTGGGACCAAGGAATCCCTGGACAAGCCACTCATGCCACCCCAGCTTTAGTGAGCCTATGGGATCCCAGAGTGTTCCCTCATAAATACCCAATAAAGCTAGTCTAGGGACGGATTATAGCCCCTGACTGAGAAATTTCTTAAACACAAGTGAGTCTTCCTACAACTATCCTCACTCAGATCCCAGGGGACACAATGGTTTTCCACTCTAGGATGCTTTCCTTTCCATACTATTGCATAAAGACTCACAATTTCTTTTTGCCCTTGAAGAGGCAAATCCAAGGGAACGTGACCCCAGACCAATGCACATAACCAATATGGGTTAGATGATATCTTGAGCTACATCCCTACTCAAAAGGCTTCTCTGACTGCAAGTCATACCAACTCTCCCCAGGGAGGTCTATGAAGTCCTTTGTTTAAAGGCCCACATAGTCTTACATTAAGATCCTGAAAGCTAATCTCTAGCTCATGCCTTAGCCCTACCTAATGAAAGGTAAGGTCAAGCTCAGACATGCTTACTTCCCAAAGAAACTTGGTGTCTTTGGGTGACCCTCCCACCTTAGAGTTAACTGAAGAAGCCTCTAAATTCCCTACACCAATTATTGGAGATTCTTAACCCCATCCTCCCCAACCAGGTTCAGAACATTTTTTCACTCAAGCGTTTTAGAATTGGGAAAAGGAATGAGAGTAAATATCTATACTGACTCCAAATATGTTGTTCATATTTTGCATGCTCATAAAGTTATATGAAAAGAAATGGAACTGATAATAGCAAAAAATTCTTCTATTAAATATGCAAGGGAAACAGGCTTGCAGATTCTACTGCCTGTGCTGCTGCTCATTTGCCCCTAACCATGGCATATTTACTTCCTCAGCTCAGTTTCAAACACCCTCAGGCCAGCTTTTTATCCCAGCCCAGTTCTTTGCAGAATGAATAAAACCACTCCTTCAAATAACTCAAATAACTGATTGAGGCATTTAAGATTAGCTTTCTTTCTTTCTTGTTATTTAGGAGAGCTTTGCTCTTAGTATTTTCTCTCTAGTTCTCTTAGGCTAGAAAACTGAGAGCAATGGGGGCATTCAGGATTGTTGGGTTGCCCTCAGCATTCTCAAGGCAGCCCATATATGTGACTTGATGCATTATTTGTAAAGGCTCCTTTCCCAAATGTCACCATCCCCATCCTGGATACCACCCCATTGTATTAGCTACCCCTCCCCCCCAGGGGAATAACTTTAACCTAACTATTCTTTGATTTCTTGGCAGAATGATGATAACTGTAGTATATCCATTCCAAAATTATTCTGTCAAACTCAATCATAATGTTTCTACACCATCTTCCTATACCTACACCTATACAAAGCTTCTTCATACTCACTTGAAAAAAAATACTTTCCAATCCTTGTGAAACCTATTTTCACTGGTCATAAGCTAGAAGAAACAATTAAACAGATATGTCAAATATACCCAGTTTGTGAAAGGGCTTCTAAACTCCCCTTTCTGAAGCCTATCTGGAGAAGAGGTACATATTGAATGTATGTATGAATGAATGAATGAATGAGGATTGATAGAAGAATTTTACACATAAACCCCCTCTCAGGGATTTTAAACTGCTTTTAGGATTTTGTTGTCATCTTTACTAATTGGGTAAAAGCCTTCCCTCTCAAGACTGAAAGCTCCTGTTTTTGCTAAAGGAGATCAAACTCATTTAAGATTAATTATTATCTCCACTCTGTGTGTTAATCTCTCTACCCAATGCTTAACACCTTTTTAAGTTCTTACATCCCAATTCATCTAAGTGCTCCTTTCACTGTGTATGATGCCACTGCTTCAGACACTGCTCCCACCCCTTCAAGAAAATAAAATTGGGGATTTGGGGGAAAACATTCTTTGGTATTTATCCTAGGAAAAGCTGTCTGGATGAGAGACATTCATGATAGCCTCATCAACTCCCCAGCCTTCCTCTGGGGTGGGGTTCCTAGCTATTGTCCTTATTAACTCCACTTTTATTTTTTTTTTTACTTTTGCTCATATTTGCTTCTTGTATTTTTAATATACTTGTTAAAGTTCCTTTTTCCAGACTCTAAATCATGAAATTCCAACAACATGGTCAACCTGAAATCACCTGATAACCTGATTCTGACATTCAGCACTGGACGCTGCTGGTGCCGCTGCAAGTTGCTTGTCTCCCTTCTCAGTCTAGACCCCCACTGGGCAAGGATAGCTCTAAGACCCTTTTCATCCTGAAGCAGCTCTAGAAGATGAGACCTCTATCCCTTTGTTCCAAATTATTTTGGGTATAACTGCTTGAAGGGGAAAAAATTATATAACATGATTTTGTGGTCCCTGACCTTGTGGAGCTTCTGTTTTGATGCGTCAGTAGTCCTAGGTCTTTTCTAGCTTTAGAATCTGCCTCAGAAAACTCACACACCCAAGTTATCTGATTCTGACCACTCCTTAGCCAGATAATTTCTGGTCTCAGGAAGCTCCCACAGATCAAAACTCCTGAGACAATAGTGAATAAAACCACTTTAATATATTGCTGACTGGTAATCTTGTCAGTAATAATCTGATCAACCAAGAAGCTCTCCTTCCAGAGACTAGTTCTTCCTACTGTGAGCCATAGAATTTGCATATTTATGATTGAAAGCTGTGTAAGTGTATCTCCTTGCTTCTGTTTTTTACTGGATTCCTTTAGAATTCAGTCTGCTTTGTAATGGCATTATATTGCAATAAAGCTTTGCCCCTTGACTAGGAAAAAAAAAAAAAAAGAAAAGAAAAGAAAAGAATATGATTTCAAAGGGAACTCATTAACCAATTTTGATCTTAAAATGACATGTAAAGAAGATGGAATTAAGGTTAGGTTTTTTTCTTGGTGTAAGAGGAACAAAACTAAGATTATTGCTAATCCTGTCTTGAACCAGCCCTGAAAGCAAAAGATGAAGAGTTACATTTCTTGGTAACCACACTCCCTGACTAGACATTCATCCTATCCAAGGAAATTTTTCTCTACAATAATCATGCAAATCAAAATCACCCTTATTTATGTCATACCACCAGGGAAAGATCAGGAAGCCACTATCAGATGGGCTTTCAAGTATGAGTGCTTACAGATCTTGGTGAGCACTAATCCCCATCCATTCTTACCCTAAATCTATGCCAAAGGACTGGAATACCAGTAACTCTAGCAACCTTAGAATCAAACAATTAGGTTGTTTCCTACCATTTTATCTAGTACTTCATTATATTAGAGGTTTTCTTATATTTATTCATGATGTTTAATGGGAACATATAAGAAAAACTTTAATATGACAAGGAAATACTATGAATTTTAAGATAATCTCAGATTAAAATTTCTGAATAAGAGAATTTATTGGCAACAATGACAAGTAGAATTCTCTACAATCTGAAAGTAATCTAGTCTGTCCACACAATGTTTTGGACATAAGAACTCCATAAGTGGATATGAGATCTATCAAAATAGGTGAAGGTAGAGGGAAAAGGAGAGTTGGGGAGTCAAATCAGAACTCTTCAAGATAAATATGGAAGAGAACTAATAATCTAGAACAGAATATGGAAAACTCAACCCTGAAAAATGTATAGAGAAAAATGTATAAATTCATAAATGTATAAAAGATATAGAATTCAAAATTCCAGTCATATAGCAAAAAGTATTAAAACAAAGTCAAAAGAAAAAAAATTGGAAGAACACATGAAATATGTACTATCCAAAATAAATGATCTAAAAGATGAAACAAATTGTAAGATGATATGAATGAATGATTTCTGAAATAAATGCAAGCTATCAGCCATAAGACTTTTCCCAAGGGAAATGCACATACAAACTAATTTGACTTCACTTAAAAAAATGTATCTTTAATAAAATGAAAAAAATTACTTACCTGTATATTGAAGTTGTCTTTGATAACTTCTGTACATACTTATATACATAAGTAGGGTGTAGACAATCTTTTGCAAACAATTTCATACTAACTGGAGAACATGGGAAAAAAATATAAATAGTTAAGGTTAGACATATTACATATTAAGGTACTGTTTGTAGAACTAGGAATTTGTTTAATAGTTCTGAAAGGTAATTTGCAATTTTCTTTAAAAAGTGACTAAAACATACATAAATTTTGATCCAGCTATCCCATTGCTAGGCATAATCAATAAATTCTCAGCTTTTCTGTGCATGATGTTCTTAGAAAACAGTACAAAATTCATAAAGATGAATATTGATGCATTGAATCTACAGGAAATAAAGAAGACTACCAAAAACTACCCTGTCACTAGAGTAATACCCTTTCCTCTATATAATTATTTATAGTGAAACTTTATTTCTGATAAGAACTTTTCTTAATGAAGTTACCATGAAATAATCTATAAAATGAAGTACAAAGAATAAAATTGACCGTAGGCAAAATATTTTTCTTCACTAATACTTTCTTCTTTTTGTGAACGTAATGACCCATCAATTCGTTAACATCAAAGTCAGGGATAATAGCTCTGCAGACATTCTAGCATGAAGCTTATCTACCATCTTTATTATCTCACTAAGCTGCACATGATTGGGGTTAGAGCTCAAAGAAGTTGCACTATGCTTTGGGGATATATTTGGAACACAAAACTTGAGTTTTAAAGACAAACAGTAAAAATAAGCAATTAATGCCTGGAAAGCTCTTTACAATAGTAGAATGGACAAAACTAGTAATGCACCTAGTAAGATACCAGCCACTCCACAAACAAATTGCACCTCTTACTTTTTCTCTACTGTATATAATTATGAATGTGCATGTTTGACATTGCAAAAGTGATTTTTTTCCCTTTTCATCCTTTCTCTTTCTCTTCTCCCTTTTATTGTTCAATTAGAATTTCCTGCTTATCCTACTGCATTATTACTCTTAAAAATTTCAACTATCTCTTGCCTAAATTCAAGTAAAAGTTACTCTTACAAGAAATCCTTACTCTCCCAACTCCACCTATGTATTTATATAATATTCTCCTGTAGTATCCCAAATATAGGGGGAAAAAATGCATTCTTTCCTCACCATCCTTCCCCTCTTGCTTTCTTCCTTTCTCCCTCTAATAAAATTATCCAAATACTTGAAGTCACAGAAGTTAAACACACAAATGTTAAGGATTGACTCTACATCACAGAGGCCAGATATAGAAAGATATCATATATGCCAAACTTTTCACAGTTGCATTTTCTGGAAAGAAAGAATAAAAAACTAAGTAGGAGCCCACCAACTGAGGAGCGTTTAAACAAATTAAGATAGCTGAATGTAATAGAATCCTATTTTTCCATGACAAATAATATAGGAAATCTTCAGAAAAGCATGAGAAACTTACATGAACTGATGGACCTTAAAATAAACTGAACAATAGTGTGCAATGATTATAACAGTATAAGTGGAAAAAAACTAAAAAAAATGCTCTGTAATTAACATTACCATGCTTGACTTCAGAAAAGAGTTGACAAACTCTTTTTTTCCTCTTTAAGTAAGAGTTAGGAAATAGGGATGTGCAATATTGCATATACTATCAGATATGACTGATGTATTAATTGGTTTTCCTGATCTTTTTAAAAATCCTCTCCCTTTTAATACTTGTTACAAGGGGGAGTTGGGGGTAGTATCATTATTTTTAATTCTAAAACAAAAATATTAATAAAAATAAGATTTAATACCAAAAAAGTAGGTTCATCAAGAAGCATGATGAGATGAAGGATATTGTGTTGTAAGAACTTATAGAAGAAAAAAGAAAATTTGAACAGAATTATTGGCGACCAAAAGATAATCTCAGGTTTAAAATGGAAATTACAGGTCACTACTTTAACAAAACTTCAAATTTAACATACCCAGAAATAAAAATGCCAAACTTTTCAGACTAAAAAAAAATGCTGCACCAAGTCAGGAAAAGATAAATCACATACAAGAGAATGCTAATAAGAATCACACAAGATTACATAAAAATGCAAGAAAACAGGAAAGAAATGGTTGAACATACCAAAAGAAAAGGGTTCACTCCAAAGAAATTTTTCAAACCTTTGGAAAGAAAATGACCCTCTATTAAAAGTAATGTCTTCTAAATGTTCCTGTTAAGAGAAGTCAAAATTTGAAGTGTAAACATAGGTGACAAAGAAAGTTTAGATAGCTTAAGGAGTCTGAGCCAATTATAAAGATCAAATGATGAGCAAATGTTCACATTCTGAAAGGGGAAAGAAAGAATTTTATCCAAGGAGAAGGCAGGAAAAGAAAGAGGAAAAAATAGAGGGAGGAAAGGAGAGAAAGGGAAAGAGTGGTGAGGAAAGAAGACATTTACTATTGTCTTAAAATCGGTATTCTACAGAAGAATATTATATAAATACATAAATGGAGTTGGGAAGTAGGAATTTCACAAACCTCATTCTTACTTGAATTAGCCAAGAGATAGTTAAAATTTTTAAGGGTAATAACACAATAGAATAAACAAAAAAAGTGGAATCGAATAATGAAAGGGAGAAGAGAAAGAGAAAGGATGGGGTGGGGGGAATCACAAATAAAATAAACCAAGTATGGAGAACTGGTTATAAAAGTATAAAGTAGAGACAGAGAGAGAACCTCATTGAGTGATATTTAGGTCTAGGATGAGGAAAAGGAGGGTATTGGGAATTGGAGATCAGACTACTTAAACTACAAAATAATTAGTGCTGCTTTCTTTCCCTTCCCTCATATATTTCTTTTGTTTTTAATTTTAAAGAGGGAGAAAGATGATAGAAAGAAAATTTTGAAGCAGGGATTTAATTTTTTTTTCCATTCTCAAGTCTTTTTCACCCAGAAAAGTTTTACATAACTTGGGTACATAGTTATACAAAACAGGTGCACAAATCAAACATTTCCTGATAATAAATCATAAAGAAATTTATTTTAAAACAATTCTTTGGTGTATGTACACAGATATAATTTTACCATTTTAACCATTTACCATCTTTAATAAAATGAAGGCAAATTTGCATACTAAGAGAGGGATGTGCTTGTTTATTTTTACATAAAAAATTAAATATTGAGGAAATGTTTGATACCTTTTACTGTCTCCAAATTTTTCATGATTCCCACATTATGCAATTATATGTTTATATAATCCCATATGAGGTCACAACTCACATTTTAAGAAGCTTTGTTGTAAAATATGTAAAACAAACTTAGCAATCTTTAACTGTTACTGTGAATGGAATGAAATCTTTCATAATATATAGGCAAGCAGAATGAATACTAAGCAAAATCTAACAATCTGTTGTTTGCAAGAAGTGCACTAAAAATATAAAGATTCATATGCTCATTCTGTCATTTATATATATTTAATAAAATAAAAAAAAATTATCTGAGTGTATATTGAGGTTTTTTTTTAATGAAAACACGATGAAAAATAAGCTTTTGTAAACAATTTCAAACTGAATATTCACAGTCTTACAACTGATTTATAAACATAAAGAATATAAGATACCACTGTAGATTTGTTTTTTTTTCTTATTTGTGTGTCAAAAATAAAAGTCTTTGACATCATAAAGTAAAATGGAGAACTTCTTCCTACAAATTTTTTTTTCTAAGCATATGTGATGGTCATCTAAGATTCACTTCTTCAATCAAACACAGGCATAACTTTATTCAATGTTCATCTGATTAGCCCTAACAAGAGGGGACTCAAATTTGCTAAATGTACTCATTACTATTAGAGAAGATATTTTGTGGAGTCTAAGGCAATGAAGGATTCCCAGTAGATTGGAGGTACTTAACCTGGCATTCTGTGAATAGAGTTTAGGAAATCAGCAAAGTTGGATTAGAAAACAAAAGAAAAAAATATTTTCATTGACCTTTAGTTTCCCTTGTAATCCTATGTGTTTAAACATTTATTTAAAACATTTAAATCTGTTGGGTTGTTTTTTTTTTGTTTGTTTGTTTGTTTGTTTTTTTTAATGAGACATCTCACATTCTCTTTTTTCATTCTTTATATTTTGTTTTATTATTTCTTGATTTCTTGTATTTTTTCTGGCTTCCCCTTGCCTGGAAGGCTTCAGGGTCAGCCAGAGTTAAGATAAATTAAAGTCTTTGGTCTTTAGGGGGAGAAGTGAAGGAGGTAGACGAACTGCTACAAGACTTGCCAAAGATCTCTCCTGAATTTTGGAGTCCTGAGTCTAGCCTCTCTCCTCCTTGTCTTGCTGCCAAGTGACTCTCTGTCCCTTCTCTTTTTGCCCTCCAATCCTTGCCTCTGATTATCTTAACACCAAACATTCAGCAAGCACCCAACAGTAAGAAGAGCCATTTATCCAAATATATGTTAATAGAGTCATTGTCACACATCGAATGGGTAATTAGCTTAAGTGCTTGGTTGTCTGATTCAAGTATATCTTTTTGGAACTTCAGCCTTCTACACATAAGGTTCTGGATCTCTTTTTCTAGTTTGTTGACTTTCTTTTCATAATCTTTTTTTTTTTTTTGGATTGTCCTTATTTTTTTTTTATTTTCTCCATTTCTTTCACTTGCTTTTTAAAGTCTTTTAAAAAATCTTTTGTGAGTTCTTTTTGTGTACTCTTTGAGGTATGAGACTTTTTTTTTTAATTTCCGTATACTCCTATGAAGATGACCCTAGTCTTCTCTAATCGCATAGTAGCTTTCTGTAGTTGAGTTCTTTCTCCTTTGCCTGTGTAATGCCAGAGAAACTGAGGCAGGAGAGAGATTAGAGAGTTTTTAATATTTTATTAATGGGAGAGTATAATTGACTGGACAGGACTCTTGTCTCAAATTATCCAGTCAGATAGAAATAAAGATATACTGGGACCAAGGAATCCATGTTGGTCCCAGGGCTGGAGGAGACTGTCATCTCAAAGAATCCAGCATACAGCATACAGCATACAGCCGCCAGCCTACAGCAATGAATGGAGGAACCCCGACTTCTTAAATACCTTTTCTCTAAACAAAGGAAGGGGTGAGAAGCACGGGAAAACTTCTGTCAGAATGGGGGAGGCTATAAATCCCAAAAACCCAGAGACAGGATGTCTGAATACACAGAAATAAAGATATCAGTGAGGTATCTTGGAATATTTTAGAGGGATATTGTAAATTCTTGAGGACAGAAAAGAATCAGGAGGTCTACTCTCTTGTTTATCTTGCTAACAATTTATAACCTTAGAGCAATTAATCCTCAGTCAGACCAAAGAGGGAGTTTTACAATTTAGGGGATTGAAACAGAACAGTTAAGGAAACTGAGACAAGGGAAACTAGTTCAGGGGAACTGAGTCAGGACAGTTAAAGAGAACTGTGGCAAAACATCTGTTCACTTTTTTTTTTAATTATTATTATTTATAGGTGTTTGTTAGTTTAATCACCTGTAGTCCTGGGGTATGGAGGTGGTGTCTAATCTTAAGTTCTTCTTCATTTTTTTTTCCTCTGATATGGAACCCAAAATCAATAACTGTCCTCTGTAAATGTCTACAGATAGCAGGTGCCCTTGCCTCATTGCTTCTGCACTTATCAGATGGCCTGATTCCTCCTTACTAAGGAATGTGTAGCACAGCTGGACCTAGTGTTCTTTATCAGCAATAATTCCCAATCTTCCTGAACTCTGCATGTCATCTACCAGACTCCCTGTGTTGTCTGGAAAATGAAAATACCTATGGCTGGGATGAAGCTACCTCCCAGCTCAGCTAGTAACAGGGTTTGCTACTTACTGTTTCAGCAGAACTATCCTGGATGTGTTTACGTTTTGAATGTGCCTAACATCTGTCCTGGTATCCTTATGGATCTTTGATTGTCCCAGGACATCTACTGTTCTGCCCCCACTATTGATTGTTTTTACTACTCTATGTCACCTTAAGACTATTTTGTCTTGTTTGTGGTAGAGATCTGATCTGATCTGCTATTTTCTCAGAATTTTCTTTGAGAGCTGATTTTCCTAACTTTAGTTAGGTCTCTATCATGTGAGTGATGAATGTGTACTATTTACTTATTTCATGGCTCTTTTTGTATTTTTAGTTCTATGGGTTTTCTTTAAAGAATGCATATTACTCCAAGGAAATATGCTAAAGTTGTAGTTCTCAAGGGCATATGTGACTATTAAAGATATTGGTGTTTGGAAGTCAGTATTTTCAAGCAGTGGTATATTTAATGACAGGCCTTTTGGGGGAAAAGTATGCATGTATTTAAATTTATTGTACATCATTAACATCAACAAAATAATAAATAAAGCCCATATTTGTAATATGTGCCAATTTATGAGGTATAAATACTTACGTGAAAAATTCAAAAATTGGCTCTCAGTACATCATTTCTTTCCATGATCCAATAAATCTCACCAGGCACAAAGGAAGATATAGTAGAAAATCAAAAACAATAGCAATAACTGACAAAGTTTCTTGTAAAGCAATTTTATAAATCTTTAGAAAATAAGCAAAAATCTTTAGGGTATGTGCTAGTTGGTTAGGTTTATTATTGATTGCTCTACTTTGAGTGTAGGCTTTTTGAAATTGGAAGAACAGTGACATTACTTGTTTGTTTTAAGCTGCTAAATTTTGCTATGAAAGGGGGAAATTGCTTTTCATGGGCAAATAAATAAAAAGACTGAAGTATTAAAGATTTAAAAAGTTATTTTTTATTAATAAAAAAACCTTTTTCATGCAGGATGGCAACAAAACTTTTGTCAGAAGTCTACATTACCCTGTATGAATTGGACATCATCAAACAATAAAATATTACCCTCTCCCAAAAATGTCCTAAGATTTATTAATTCCAATAGATCTGCAATTCTTGTTTCTGTTAAAGCAATGATGAACTCTGTGAAGTGTATTGTTATATTTTAGAGAACTATTCCAGAATTGCAAAAAAAAAAAAAAAATCCTAAGTGATAATAGAATACTGCAATACAGCCTTGCTCTATGTCACACCTTATAAAAGATTAAGAAATTTTCCAAGATACAAAGATAAACATACTTCAATGGCTTGGTAACTCATTTTAAATATCATTGAAAACCTGTGCAAATTGAGGTAGAAGGCAGATAGATAGCAAGTAGGAAGCACAGTAGATAGAGCACCAAGCCTGAAATCAGGAAGATCTGGATTGAAATCTGGATTCAGACACTTACTAGCTATATAACTCAGGGCAAGTCACTTAATCCCAATTGTCTGCAAAAAAAAAAAAAAAAAAAAAAAATCCTTATTGACTATATATAATCAAGATCATACATGAAAAAATGAGCTGTTTGTTAAAGGTAAACTTCATATCCAATATAATATACAGTATCAATATGATGAATTTAAAAATGTATCAAAATTTTGTTAATTCAGTGCCAAAATCATGCCCAAAAAATGACCATGGGAAAAGGAAATCCTATTGCATGTACAAAATCTTTCAAAAAAATGTAAAAAGGTGTAGGCTCTATGGTGTGCCAATAAATTTAGTTTTTCCTTGTCCCAGATAATTTACACTTTACTGTAAATTGTACATTGAAGAGAATACCTATATCGATGAAATCAGGCATCTATTATTGTACTGAAATATCTACAAAGTATGTGCAAGGTACTAGAGATAATACAAGTACAATTAAGGCATGATATTTGTCCTAATAGCACTAACATGATGATCTGTATATATTGGGTTAAGATCAGAGTCCCTATTTTCTTTCATGACTCAATGTATTTGTCATTTCTATGTATCCTTCCAAAATTCATGTCTCCCTCATTATCTTGTTCTGAAATCATCACCTTTTCCTCTATTAAAATTTTATCTACTTGAGATCAGTCTATATCCTACCTCTCATTAGTAACTTGAACAAAATAGGTATGTAATAAATATGGAATTTAATTAAGTTGAATTGAATTTAACTGAATTATAGTCTGATACATTGAATCATGTTTCATGAATTCTTAGGTACAAGATTCCAGCAGTTCCTGGATTGTGTTCCAGCAATTACTGAGCAATCCATGACAATTTCTTAAAGACATGGCAAGAGCAAATCTTCAAGGAAGAACATTGAGGGAGAAATATATTTACAAGCCTGTCTCTACCCCCCAAAATTTTCTTTGACACAGGTAAAAATGCATGTGGTTTTCGATTTTTAAACGGGTTGCTTGGAAATTCAGTTTGTAAGTCAGATGTTTGGCACTTGGGCCACAGTTTGCCATTTAAATGCTCCCAATGTTACTGAAGTTTGTTGATTAGGCTTATGAAATGATGAAAATTTCAAATTAGAAGAGCTAGAAAAGAATTTAACAAGGCCAGAACTTGGACTTGTTATAATGGCCAAGGTATTAATGTGACTAATACTAGGATAAATGAGACATGAGCATTGAGAACTAGTTTGACTTTAGGAAATGATGTGTACTATTCTTCGATTTCTGTCCATATCTGTGCTTCTTAGAAGGTGTAGTAAAAAAGCTAAAGACTAATGACTAATAATCTAAGAATTGTGAGGAACTAAAGGAATAGGAGAAACAAATATATGGATATCAAATCATGATCATGTGCCAACAATGGCTTTGGGAAGCTAGGTCATGCCCTGTATTCACTTATCATATTTGTTAGCTTCTGATCATGTTATTAAAAAGAGTGCTGGATTGTTTAGTGAAGGGACTAACATAAAGCATTCTGACTGCAGGTGCAGATAATTATAAAAAGAAAATCTCTTTGCAATGGAGAAGATATTGGTCCTAAGGATTTTACTTGACAAAATGAATAATGATAGAAGAACTTAGATGTGAACCTGAGAATGCCGAGCACCTGTATGGAAATAACCCAATATGGAGAGTAGGAACTATATTGCTGCATAGTAATAGCAATAAAATGAGAGTAAAAAACAAGAAAGATTACTCCAGCGGAATGAGACATTCAAAGAAGGAATAAAATCCAGTCAAACATATATAAATGGAGGAAAACATGGCATAATGAGTAGAATATACCATGCCTAGACTACATTTCCATGATGGGTGGATTTCTATGTGTGCTTACTGAGCTAAGCAAACCAGTAAAGACTTTAAACAAGCTATCCCCATACCTTATGATGATTTTGCATCTTTATAGAGTCTGTTAGAGAGAAAAAAAAAAAAAAAAAAACAGAAACAGGTCATAGTCCAATTACTGCCCAAATATCTTATTGTAGGTCTCATAGCAGATTAGTTACACAAGCTACGATTTGAACTCAGGTTTCAAGTAGGTCCACAAAAGCCTTTTGTTATGATTCTTACAAGGTGCTAAGTCACTGGAATTGATAGGCACTCAGGGAGATTCACAAGTCAGGATTCAGTTTAGGAGCTCCTACAAGCCCAGAGAAAACCCATAAGCCCACTCTCTCTCGGAGGAATTAGATTCATTCCAACTTTCACCTTTGTCCTGGCTGGAGAGATTCGGAAGAAGAGAGGCTGAAGAAGGAAGAAGCAAAGGACTAGCAACAGGAGTTCTTGGAACCAAGGAGAGAGATAGACTTCTATGAAAGCTAACCGGGTTATTTTGAAGGAGACAATAAAGGATTGAACTTTTATCCCTGGTTGCATTTGAGGTGATTATTGATCAGAACTGAAAGGAAGCCTACCTCCAGAACCCCCCCACCCTCCGCGAAACCTGCTCACAGAGAACATTATATTTTTAGAAAAGAAGAACACTACACATTTAATGAAACTAAAATTCTTATTTTTTTTATTTCAATAATCAAGGATCTGAAATTTTTTGATTCACTAAATTGGATTACAGTCCCTCTACAATCCAGGAGATAGTATTTGAGAGATGCTGTGTTTAACACACACACACACACACACACACACACACACACACACAACAAACAAAAAAACAAGAAATATAAAATAATCACCTTGTAACCACTCAGTTTTTCATCTCTATGAATGTAGTTAAACTTGTCTGAGATGACAGATATGTAGTCCTGTACCAGCTGTATGCTGGTTATGTTCTGCTGGAATGGCCGTGAAAAAGTATCATGGGCAAGTTTTAGCAAAAAGAAGAACTATATATTTATCTTTTTTTTCCCTAAAATACAGCAGGAAAAAACATTGTAAGGCTATTCTTTTTAAACATAAATAAATTTATTTAACATATATTGGACTACCTACCATCTAGGGGAGGTGGTGGGGGGAAAGAGGGGAAAATTGGAACAGAAGGTTTTGCAAGGATCAATGTTGAAAGATTACCCACCATATGTTTTGTAAATAAAAAGCCATAATAAAATGAATAAAAAACATAAATAAATTTAACCATAACAAAATAATTTTTTAAAAGATACACAAGGATTTCCTCACAATGCAATACTAGGATTTAAGCAAAAGTAGAAAAAAGATGCCTAATGAAAAAAATTTTGCAACTTTTTGAGAGAGTTAGGTGGCACAATGGATAGAGCACAGAGCCTAAAGTAAGAAAGATCTGAGTTCAAACCTCACATCAGACATTTACTAGCTATATGTCACTCAATCTCTGTTTGCCTCAATTTCCTCTACTGTAAAAGGTAATATTGCCTACTTTCCAAGTTGTAATGAAGAGCAAATGATATCTTAAAACTCTATGTAAGTATTAATTAGTATTATTGTAAATAATTATCTATTTTATGGAAAAATTTTGAACTGTTATGGGCCAGAACTTTGAAATAAGGATTCTTACAAGGTGTTAAGTCAGTGGAATTGATAAAGATATTGGTTATCTAGTTTAGCATGGTGCTTTAATGGTTTTCTAGTTCAGTACATGTACTTAGTACTTAATATAGTTCTATAAGATTCAGACTTACGATAATGTAATTATAAGAGCGCATATAATGTTGTAACAAATTCGGCCGGAGTGAGAGCCAGAGACAAACTCAGAAGGGACTCAGAGCCAGATTCATTCACTTCATCTCACAGCACCGTGGCTGGCCTGGTCTCCTGCACTTCCCCCAATGAGACCAAGGCTTATTGGAGCCAAAGGCAGACTCAGAAGGGCCACACATGGACTCAAAAGGGATGCAGAGACAGATTCATTCCATCTTCAGTCAGGCTCCTTTCCACTAAAACCTAGACTCCAGAAGGCCTCTAAGAAAGCTAGCTAGGCCCCAGGCAAGTAAACTAGATAGAGAAGGAGATAATAAAGGATTTGGACTTTAATACCTGGCTATTCTTGTGGTGATTTCTCTGACTTCTCCCAAGACCTCCAGAAAACCAACAAAGAATATTACATTGAGCAATCAATTAATTAATTAACAACTTTGTTTCCTAAATTGGTTGGTTTTGCTGTACTACTTTTCTTATTTTTTTCTTGTCTGTATATTTTAAGCAAGGAGACTTTTGCAGGAGTATTATTAATTGCCCAGATTATTTAATAAAAATAGATAATTATTAATAATAATAATACTAACTTGTATTGGTAATGGGATAAGAGATAGAAGTAATTAAGTATTTCTCATCCTGATATAGTCATTCAGTCAGCTAGCATTTCTATAGTACCTACTCTATTTCAACATTGTGTTATTACAGGGGAAACAACAAGAAGGAAAAAAGACATGAAATGTTTCAGTTGAAGTTTTAAAGGGAATTTCTGAAAATTTCTAACATTTTATTTAAAATGTTATATTTAATTATATTATTGGATATAATGGTTCTTTTTTTTAGACCTAATTTGCTTTAAAAGTGGTAGCTTTCCTTTTTCTAGGTTCATATATCTAGAACTTGAGGGAATCTCAGAGTCCACTTGGTCTACCCTTTCATATTATAGATAAAGAAGTTGAGATTCAAGAAAGTTTATATGATCAGAAATCTTTGGGGCTTACAAATGCAATGAAACCATCTTGATTTTATTCAGAATATCACAAAAAATTTTAATCTTCAAAGTAAAATTTCTCTCATTACAAAGACTTTGGAAGTTAGAGTTAAAAAATTAATAGCCAAAGCTAATAAGGTAGAATGAGTAAAATAAACAATAAACTGCCTATGTGTCACTCTATCTCATTCTGTGTCTCAGTACTTCTTCCAACCTCACAAATGTATGAGGCAAGATTTATTATTTGGTCCCCAGACCCTTGCATTGCACCAATCCCACAATTCCTTTAGAGGATAGGACTAATGGACACAGACTCTACTGTTTTCACTCTCCTAACTCCCCAGTCATTCTAAACTATACTGCCTCCATTTCAACCATCATCTCTACTTCTTTTCAAAGGAATATTGGATACCAATGCTGGATCCACCTCTGATAGGTGAGCTTTCATCCACTATGGGGGCATCTGAGCCTTTTCTTCACTTCTCATTATCTTCAGCCCTCATTTTTTTCAGTTCCCCTTTATGTGTTGTCTTTTTCAATTAGAATGTAAGTTTCTTGATGGTATGAACTTATCCTAACCTTAGTTATATCAGAATCCCTAGCAATTACCATAATGCCTGGTATCTGGTATTTAATAAATGCTATCTATCCATCCATCCATCCATCCATCCATTCTTCCATGTATCTATCTATCTCAAGGGTGAACCATAAGGTTAAAGGTTTTACCACATCCAAAGTAGGTAGCACAACTCCAAATACTCTTGGTAAATACTTCTGGCTTCAAATATATATCTATGCTTTATATATCTAGGGGGAGAAGGGGTGAGAAGTAAGATGGAGCAAAAATGAGGGAATCTTATCCCTTCAAAGATAGATATTGGTAGTGGGATAAGAGATAAAAGTAATTAAGTATTTCTCATCATGATGTAGTCATTCATTCAGTTACTCAATGCATTGGTCCTCAAACTACAGCCCTCAGGCCAGATGCGTCAACTGAGGATGATTATCCCCCTCACCCAGAGCTATGAAGTTTCTTTATTTAAAGGCCCACAAAGTTTTTGTTTTTACTATAATCCGGCCCTCCAACAGTCTGAGGGACAGTGAACTGGCCCCCTATTTAAAAAGTTTGAGGACCCCTGAATGAGAGTACCTATTATGTTTTAAGTACTGTGTTAGTTACAGAGGAAACAAAAAGACAAAAAAATCTTACTTGCTCCTAGTCTATGCTAAAGACTGTGCACTGCTCCTTCTAAGGTTGGAGATTCAGAAGATAGGGTCCTTATGACAATATGAATTTTGGAGACTAGCTATCTGGTCAGCTAACCAAATATACAGGTGGCATCATAAAAAGACATAGTAAGAATATAAAACAACAGTAATGAGAAAAGAATGATAATCCTTAGTACTCAGGGTATTAGAAAAAATAACCTTGACTATCAGATGAGCCCATAGACAGAGAAGTATATAAGTAATTTGCTAAATTGAGTGTCTGTAAAGTAACTAATAGCTACAAATAAAGAGATTTTCTTATAGTAAATAAAAGTTTCTCATAAGTGACATTTACATAACACTTCAAAGTTTTTTGGCTTTCCTTATTTGTATTATCACATTTATTTCTAGGTAGACAAAAAGCTCCTTCATTTATCATTCAACTTTAATTTTTTTCAAATTATATATAAAGATCATTTTCAACATTCACTTTTCTAAAATTTTGAATTGCAATTTTTAGTCTCCTTCTTTTTCTCCCCTCCTGGCTGCCCAAGACAATAGCAGTGTGATATAGGTTTTATATATGTATGTGTATATATATATGTGTATATATATACATACAATTCCTTCTTTCTTTCTTTTAGCTTTTTATTTTCAAAATATATGCATAGATAATTTTCAGCATTCACTCTTGTAAAATCTTGGTTCAAAATATTTTTCTCCCTTCCTTCCCCCCACTCCCTCCCTTAGACAGGAAAAAAATTCAATATATGTTAAACGTGCAATTCTTTTATACATATTTCCATAATTATCATGCTGCATAAGAAAAAGATCAAAAAACAAAAAGTAAGTCAACAACCACCAAAAAAATGTGAAAAAACTATGTTGTAATATATACTCAGTTCCCATAGTCCTCTCACTGGATGCAGATGGCTAACTCTATCACAAATCCATTGGAACTGAAATGAATCACCTTACTTTTTGAAAAGAGCCACATCCATCAGAATTGATTATCGCATACAGTTTTTTTGTGGTACTGCTCACTTCACTTAGTATCAGTTCATGTAAGTCTCTCCAGGCCTTTCTGAAATTATCCTGCTGATCATTCCTTACAGAAAAATAACATTCCATAAAATTAATCTACCATAACTTATTCAGCCATTCTCCAACTGATAGGCAACCACTCAGTTCCTTGCCATTACAAAAAGGGCTACTATGTTTTAGCACATTTGGGTCCTTTTACCTTTTATTTATAATCTCTTTGGGATATAAGTCCAATAGAGAAATTTCTGGATCAAAAGGTATGCACAGTTTGATAGCCCTTTGGACATAGTTCCATATTTATCTCCAGAATGTTATCTCCAACAATGTATTAATATCCTAGTTTTTCCACATTCCCTCCAACATTCAACATTATCTTTTTCCATCAATCTGAAATCTGAAAGGTGTAGAGTGGGACCTCAGAATTGTCAATTTGCATTTCTCTCATAATGATTTAGAGCATTTTTTCATATGACTAGAAATGGTGTTAATTTCTTCATTTGAAAATTGTCTGCATATCCTTTGACCATTTATGAATTGGAGAATGGCTTGTATTCTTATAAAAGTGAGTCAATTTTCTATATATTTTAGAAATGAGGCCTTTATCAGAAACCTTGGAAGGAAAAAAAATTTTCCCCAACTTCCTGCTTCCCTTTTAATCTTGTCTGTATCGCTTGTACAAAAACTTTTAAACTTAATATAAGCAAAATAATCTATTTTGAATTTCACAAGGTACTCTATTTCTTCTTTGGCTATAAATGTATTCCTTTTCCACAGAACTGAGAGATGGACTGTTCTTTGTTCTTCTAATTTGCCTATAGTATCACTCTTTATATTTAAATTATGAATTTCAACCTTATCTTGCTTTAGGGTGCCATATGTTACTCAATACCTAGTTTCTGCCACACTATTTTCCAATTTTCCCAGCAATTTTTGTCAAAAAGTGAATTCTTATCCCAGAAACTGGATCTTTGGGTTTATCAAATATTACATTACTATAGTGATTGACTATTGTGTCTTGTGAGCCTAATCCATATCACTGATCAACTACTCTATTTCTTAGCCAGTACCAAATGGTTTTGATGATTTCTGCTTTATAATATACTTTTATCTCTGATACAGCTAGACGACCTTCATTTGCATTTTTTTTCATTAATTCCCTTGAAATTCTTGACCTTTTATTCTTTCAGATGAACTGTTATTTTTTTTTTTTTTTAGCTCTGTAAAATAAGGTCTTGGGAGTTTGGTTGGTATGGATCTGAATTTAGGTAGAATTGTCATTTTTTTTTAATATTACTTTGAACTACCATGAGCACTTCATATTTTTCTAAGAGATTAGATCTGACTTTATTTGTATGGAAAGTGATTTATAATTGTGTTCATATAGTTCCTGACTTTGCCTTAGACTCCAAAATATTTTATATTATCTAGTTATTTTCAATGAAATTTCTCTTTGCATCTCTTGCTGATGTACTTTGTTGATAACATATATAAATGCTAACAATTTATATGGATTTATTTTGTATCCTGCAATTTTGCTAAAGTTATGAATTGTTTATAGTGATTTTTTTAGTTGATTTTCTAGGATTCTCTAAGTATACCATCATATCATCTGCAAAGGTGATAATTTGATTTCCTCATTACCTACTCTAATTCCTTTCATTTCTTTTTCTTCTCTTATTGCTTAAGCTAACATTTAAATAGTAATGGTGATAGTGGACAACCTTGTTTCACCCCTGATTTAATAGGAATGGTTCTAGTTTATCTTTATTATCTGTGCTGCTTGCTGATGGTTTTAAATAGATGCTACTGATCATCTATTTCAAAGGAAAACTCGATTTGTTCCTATACTCTCTAGTGTTTTAAATAGGAATGGGTGTTGGATTTTGTGAAATGCTTTTTCTACATCTATTTGGATAATCAAACAATTTCTGATAATTTGGTTATTGAATTATGAAATTATTGAATTATGCTAAATAGTTTTCATAATATTGAATCAGCTCTATATTCCTGGTATAAATCCTACTTGGTCATGGTGTATTATCTTGGAAATAACTTGCAATATCTTTGCTAATATTTTATTTAAGATTTTTGCATCAACATTCATTAGGAAAATTGATCTATAATTTTCTTTCTGTTTTGACCCTACCTGGTTTAACATATCAGTACCATATCTGTGCCATAAAATGAATTTGGTAGGACTTCTTCTTTCTCTATTTTTCCAAATGGTTTTCATAGTATTGGAATTAATTGCTCTTTAAATGTTTGGTAGAATTCACTTGTAAATCCATCCAGCCCTGAATATTTTTTCTTAGGGAGTTGATTAATAGATTGTTCAATTTTTTTTTCTAAAAAGGGACCATTTAAGTAATTTATTTCCTCCTCTGTTAATCCGGGCAATCTATATTTCTGTAAGTATTCATCCATTTCACTTAGATTATCAGATTGGCATACGGATTGCAAAATAGCTCCTAACTATTGTTCTAATTTCCTCTTCATTGGTGGAAAGTTCTCCCTTTTTATTGTTGATACTAATAATTTTATTTTCTTCTTTCTTTTTTCTAATTTAATTAACTAAAGATTTATCTATTTTATTTTTTTCATAAAATCAACTCTTAGTTTTGTTTATCAGTTCAATAGGTTTTTTTTTTAACATTCAATTTTACAAATTTCTCTTTAATTTTTAGGATTTCAAATTTTGTATTTAATTGGGAGGTTTCAATTTGTTCTTTTTCTAGATTTTTTTAGTTGCATGCTCAATTCATTGATCTTCTCTTTTTCTATTTTATTCAAATAATCATCTAGAGATATATAATTCCCTTAAGAACTCTTTTGGCTGCATTCCATAAATTTTAGTATGTTTTCTCATTATTGTCATTCTCTTAGATGAAATTATCAATTATGTCTATGATTTGTTGTTTCAGCCACTCATTCTTTAGGATTAGATTACTTAGTTTCCAATTAAATTTTTCATCTATTTTTCCCTGACGTTTTATTAAATGTAATTTTTTATTGCATCATGATCTGAAAAAGATGTGTTCACTATTTCTGCCTTTCTGAATTTGATTTTGTGGGGTTTATGCCTTAATAGATGGTCAATTTTTGTGTAGGTTCCACGGACTGCTGAGAAAAAAAAAAGTATATTCCTTTCTGTTTCCATTCAATTTTCTCCAAAGGTCTATCATACCTAACTTTTCTAGTCCTGTGCCCAATTGAAAAAGACCTTTCCTGAAGTTCTTTCAAAATAACTTCTGCTGGAAATTTGTTACACTCCAAATATTTATGGATTCTGTCACTCCAAAACTGGTTCAGAGGTTTGAACTATTGTTGATCTGAGGGAAGCCAGGAAGAGCTGGGACAAAGACCCTGTCTACTCTTTGCCACCTTGACTCTGCCCTACATACATCTATCTTATACATATTTCCATATTAGGTATGTTTTGAAAGAAAATCAAAACAAAAGGGAAAAGCCACAAGGGAAAAAAGTGAAAAAGTATTCTTTGATCTATATTCAGTCTCTATAGTTCTTGCTCAGAATGCAGCTGGTATTTTCCATTCCAAATCTTTTGGAATTGTTTTGGATCACTGTTATGCAGAGAATAGCTAAGTCTGTCATAGTTGATCATCATATAGTCTTACTCTTATGGTATATAGTGTTCTCTTGGTTCTGCTCATTTCACTCAATGTTCATTCTTGGAAGGCTGTCCAAGTTTTTTTTTTTTTATTTATTTTTTTTTTTTCTGAAATCAGTCTATTCATCATTTCTAATAGAACCAAAGTATGCCATTATATTCAAATATTCAGCCATTTCCTAACTGGTGGGCATTCATTCCATTTCCAATTCATTTCCATGACAAAAAGAGCTGCTACAAACTTCTTTGGGCACGACTCCTTTTCCCTCTTTAATGATATCTTTAAGATAAAGACTCAGTAGTGGAATTGCTGGATCAAAGATCATGCATACTTTTATAGTCCTTTAGCTATTTCATAAACTCTAACCATTTATCAATTGGGAAATGACTTATGTTCTTATAATTTTGACTCTATATATTTTAGAAATGAAGCTTTATCAGAAACATTAGCTATAAAAATTGTTTTCCAGATTTCTGCTTCCCTTCTAATCTTGGCTGCTTTGTTTTTGTTTGTGTAAAAGAATTTTAACTTGATGTAATCCAAATTACTTATTTCACATTGCATATTGTTTTCTGTTTCTTTGTTTAATCATAAATTCCTTCTTTCTCCAAAGAGCTGACAGGGAAATCTTTGCTCTCCTAATTTGCTTATAGTGTCAACCTATTTCAACCTTATCTTGGTATGGGATATGAGATATTGGTTTGTATTTAGTTTCTGCCACACTATTTTTCAGTTTTCCCAGAAATTTCTATCAGTTAGGGAGTTCTTATCCCAAAAGCTGAAGTCTATGGGTTTATCAAATAATAGATTACTGTAGTCACTATTATGTCTTCTTTACCTAACTTATTCCACTGATCCACCACTCTATTTCTTAGTATCAATTAGTTATGATGACTGCCATTTAATAAAATTTAAGGTATGGTATAGCTAGGTTACCTTTCTTTGCATCTTTTTCATTAATTCCTTGATATTCATAACCTTTTGTTTTTCCAGATGAATGCTGTCATTATTTTTAGCTCTTTAAAATAATTTTTGGTCGTTTGATTGATATGGCACTGAATAAATAGGTAGAATTGTCATTTTTATTATATTAGCTCAACTTGTCCATAAGCAATTTATATTTTTTCAGTTATTTAGATCTGACTTTATTTTTGTGAAAAATTTTTTGTGATTATATTCATATAGTTCCTAGATTTATCTTGATAGGTGAAATCTTTAAGATTTTATATTGTCTATAATTATTTTAAATGAGATTTCTCTTTGTTGTTAATATATAGAAATGCTGGTTTCTTACGTCATATTGCATTACTTTATATCCTGCAACATTGCCAAATAAATAAAGTTGCTCATTGTTTCAAGAAGTTCTCCAGGATTCCCTAAGTATACCATCATATTATCTTCAAAGAGTGAAAAATTTGTTTCTTAATTGATGATTCTAGTTCTTTCAACTTCTTTTTCCTCTCTTATTTACTAAAGCTAACATTTTCTAGTATAATATTGAATCATTGGGTTGATATGGACATCTTTATTTCACCTCTGATCTTATAATTTCATGTAATGATAGCTGATGATTTTAAATATATGCTATTTATTGTTTTAAGGAAAGTTGCATTTATTTCGATGTTCTCTAGTGTTTTTAATAGGAATGATAACTATATTTTGTCAAAAACTTTTTTCTGCATCTTTTGAGATAATCATATAATTTCTGATTGTTATGGATATGGACAATTATTCTGACAGTTTTCCTGATATTGAGCCAACCCTGTTATTGATATGGACAATTACACTGACAGTTTTACTGATATTGATCCAGCCCTATAATCCTGGCATAAATTCATCATAATGTATTATTCTGGTGATAAATTGTTACAATCTCTCTACTAACATTTATATAAAACTTTTCATCAATATTCATTAGGGAAATTGGCCTATAATTTTCTTTATCTACTTGACTCTGTGTTTGACTTTTTCTATTTGTGTTATAAAAAAAATTGTTAGGATTCATTCTCCTATTTTTCTAAATAGTTTATATAGTATTGGAATTAATTGTTCTTTAAATGTTTGGCATAATTCACTTACAAATTCATCTGGCCCTGGAGATGTTTTTCTTAGAGAGTTTATTGGTGGCTTGTTCAATTTCTTTTTCTAAGATGGGGTTATTAAGTATTTTATTTTTCTTCTGTTAATCTGTGCAATTTATATTTTTGTAAAATTCATCCATTTAGATAAGACTGTCAGATATATTGGCATAGAGTTGGGTGAATTAGCTCTTAATTATTGCTTTAATTTCCTCTTCATTGTTGGTGAATTCATGATTTCCATTTTCGATATTGTTATTTGGTTTTCTTCTTTGCTTTTTCTAATCAAATTAACCAAAGGTTCACCACCCCCTCCAAAAAAAAAAAACCTTTAATTTTATTTATTAGTACAATAGTTTTCTTGCTTTCAGTTTTATTAATTTCTCCCTTGACTTTCAGAATTTCTAATTTGGTGTTTAATTGGGAAGTTTTAGTCTGTTCTTTTCTAGCTTTTTAGTTGCATGCCAATTCATTGATCTCACTTTTTCTCATTTTTATCCATTAAGACATTAATAGGTATAAAAATTTTTCCCTAAGAACTGCTTTAGCTGCATCCCAAAAGTATTGACATGTTGTCTCATTATTGTCATTCTTTTGGGTGAAATTGTTGTTTCTATGATTTGTTGTTTGACCCATCCATTTTTTAGGATTATATTATTTAATTTACAATTAGTTTTTTATTTATTTTTCCAATGTCCTTTGTTGTACATAATTTTATTGCATCATGATCTGAAAAACATTCATTTAATATCTCTGCCTTTCCACATTTGATTGTGGGAAATTTATGCCCTAATATATAGCCAATTTTTGTATAGGTGTCATATAACAGCAAGAAAAAGGTATGTTCCTATCTCATTCAATTTTCTCCAAATGTCTATATGTAACTTTCCTGAAATCTATTTACCTCCTCAACTTCTTTTTTATTTATTTTCTGTGATTAGACTTATTTAATTCTGAGAAAGGGAGGTTACAATCCCCCACTAGCATATATCTTTCTATAACTCATTTAACTTCTATAAAAATCTGAATACTATGTGCATATATATTTAGTATTGCTATTACTTCAGTATCTATGATTCTACTTAGCAAGATATAGTTTTCTTCCTTATCTCTTTTGATTGGATCTATTTTTTGCTTTTCCTTTGTCTGATTTCAGAATATATATATGTATGTATGTATGTATGTATGTATAGCCCTTTCCTTCAAATATGTTTCTTTTAAACAATATATGTAGGATTCTGACTCTTAATACCCTCTACTATCCACTTCTGTTTTGTGAGAGAATGCATTCCATTCACACTTACAAAATATTAGCTGTGTATTGCCCTTCATTCTGTTATACCCATTTATACTTTTTTCTCTCCTTTCACCCTTTCCTTCCTCATCAGTGTTTTGTTTCTAACTTCCACCTTCTTCAGTCTGCCCTTTCTTCTAGCAGTCTCCATTTTTCTTTCCCTTTTCTCCCTTCTATTTTTGCTCTTCCTTCAATCAGCTTTCCTCTACTTTTTCTTTCTTCTTTCTCCTACTGCTTCTCTATAGGATATGATAAATTTTTCTATTTAACTGAATGTGTATGTCATTTCCTTTTTTGAGCTAAATGTGATGAGATTAACATTTAAACAATGCTTACCCTCCTCCCTTTTTTCCCTCTATTGCAATAGGTGTTTTGTGCCTTTTCATGTGATATATAATTGACCCCCAAAATTGAGATTTTTCTCACTATACCTGCATTGTACCATATTCTCCTTTTACCCAAGTGAAAAAGACCTTTCCTGAAATTCTTCTAAGTTATCTTAAGATGGAAAATTGTTTCACTCCACCTTTTTATGGGTTCTGCCACTCCAAAATCCACTTAGAAGATTGTTAGGGCTGTTTCCAAGGAAAACTGGGGATTTCTCAGGCAATTTCCTGACTTCTGTCTACCACCTTAGTTCTATCTCCTGGCATTCAACTTTAAAGTCAGTGTGTTAGTGATT
Source organism: Antechinus flavipes (assembly GCF_016432865.1). Classification (NCBI taxonomy): domain Eukaryota; kingdom Metazoa; phylum Chordata; class Mammalia; order Dasyuromorphia; family Dasyuridae; genus Antechinus; species Antechinus flavipes. Next base: position 409,795,612 of record NC_067400.1, read on the forward strand.
AAAATACATTCATTTCAACATTTTATAATAAGAGCTGGCCTTTACATAGTGTTTTTTAACATTTCAAAGTGTTTTTCAAATATTATTCCATTTTGTCTCCATAACAATCTCAGAAGATAGGTGCACTGTTATACCTATTTGACAATTAAGAAACTGAGGAAGACAAAGGTCAAGTGACTTTTCCAGCATTACAAAGTGACTATGTGAGGATATATTTGAACTCAGGTCTTCTTCACTTGAGGTGCAATACTCTATCTACTGCACCATCTTCTTATTTATTTCTAATTATAAGTATTTTCATCACTTAAAAACTAGACAAAAGTTGCTGAGTGAAATGAGCAGGATCAGGAGATCATTATACACTTCAACAACAATACTATATGATGATCAATTCTGATGGACGTGGCTCTCTTCAATAATGAGATGAACCAAATCAGTTCCATTTGTTCAATAATGAATAGAATCAGCTACACCCAGTGAAAGAACTCTGGGAAATGAGTGTGAACCACTACATAGCATTTCCAATCCCTCTATTTTTATCCTCCTTCATTTTTGATTTCCTTCACAGGTTAAGTATACATTATTTCAAAGTGCGATTTTTCTTGTGCAGCAAAATAACTGTATGTATATATATAATTTAACATATACTTTAACATATTTAATATGTATTGGTCTATCTGCCATCTGGGGGAGAAGATGGGGGCAAGGGGAGGAAAAATTGGAACAAAAGATTTTGCAATTGTCAATTCTGAAAAATTACCCATGCATATATCTTATAATTAAAAACCTACAATAAAAAATAAAATGTAATTGTGAAAAAAACTAGACAAAAGTTTGACCCCACTATTATTGTATACTGATAATATTTTTAACTTTAGTTTCATTTCTTCCTAATTATAAGCCTCTGTTTCCTCCCTCCTTAAATTAGGCATACCTGCCTAAAATAGCCTCAAACAGATATTTGGAAATATTCAAATAATTAGTGTTCTTTTTTCTCTGAATATTTGCTTAGTGTGAATATTTTTTTTCTAAACTAAAATCTGATTTTTGCTCTATTTAGAATAGTGTTCACTACCAGAGAAATTACATTTCCTTGGTGATATATCCATATTGAATTTCTCCCTTTGGGGCATATTGTATACCTAATTTTTCTGGCTTATTTCATTAGCAGAAATGCATAATTCATATTCTCATGCTGTCTCACTTTGTTTCCTTTAGTGCATGCCTCAGAATAGTAAATAACTTCTCTTTTTTAACTTTATCCTTTCTTTTCATACAGTGATTGAAGAGAACCTTTCTACTAGTAAACCTGTCATTAATAGTCTAAGTTATTTTGGGGGATAGGAAGATCAAATACCACCAAAAGTTAGTTCCTTGGGAGACAATTTCATTATTCTGCACCAACAATTCCTTGATATTTTGGTCTTCATAATATAATGGTCTGCCTGGCTAATGGGAGTAGTTAAGTCACCTGTAGGAAGACTCAGTGCCATCATTAATAGCAGACCAATTCTGATTCTGGGAAAGCTAGGAAGAGGTGGTGGTTTTAAAAAAGTCATGAGATACTTGCCTTATTGTTAACTCAGTAATTGGGATTAACAGACTTCAGGATGCCATTTCTTTTATAACTCAGCTCCTGGATGCAACCTGAATTTCTGAAACATCTGCTTCAATCAACAAACATTTATTAAGCACTTGTTCTGGAACTTGTGCTAAGTATTAGGGATACAAGGAAAAAGTAAAATTAATAATAATAATAACAATAGTTAAGTGTAATGGGCTGAGGCTTGAGTTGATGCACTGAGGTCCCAAGCACATGAGGCTAAATAGTAATTGGACCATACTCTATTAATATATAAGCTTGGAGAAAGAATGGCACCCGCCCACTCTTTGTGCAAGTCCTGATGTGTTGTATAGGAAATGACGATTTTGGTGGGTGGAGGCAGGGGAGTGGAAAAGGAAAGGGAAGGAGAGACTGTTTTTTGCTTTTGCCATTGCAACGACCTTTCTGTTTATTTCTCTCTCTTTTTTTTTTTTTTGGAGTAATTAATCATTTTATTAATTATATTGGTAAATAAATAGTGACTAAAAGTAGCATTCTCAAATGTCAGAGACCCCTCATGGAACCTATTTAGTGCTTATATGTCCTTAGAAGAGTGTAGTGACCGTGGATTTAAAATCAGCCGGAGTCAGGAATTCAGGTTAAGGGGAAAATCTTCAATATTTATTGAAGTGAAGAGGTGAATAAAGATTGTGATAGCAAATATAGGCAGTTGCGACAGGAAGCCAGCTAACAGAGTGAGATGTGAGCTGAGCCAACCGTGGCAATGGCAATCCCAAAAGTCTCTCCTTCCCCTTCAAAAACTTGGGGGGATGATTGGATTTCCTGATATGTGAAGCAATGGACAATAGATTGGTTTTGGACTATCTCTTGGCTGCTGAAGAAGGTGTATGTGTTGACTGCTATTTACATACTCTCCTTCTAGGACTTCTGGCAATCTTTTACAACACAATGTTGATTTATATTGTTTGTTATACCGTTACTTGGGTGTATACTTCATGTTTGTTACACCACATCAAACCTGCACTGACTGTGGGGAGAGTCATCACTAATAGCCTCTGCGTTGTTGCTATGTGCTATGTGCTATGTGTTCCCATGCTGATGGGTTTGTGCATAATAAGACCCTTGAGCCCAGAAACCTGCTAGCAACCCCCACTTCCCTTTGGTGCTTTTCATCTCCCTTCCTGAGATGTCAGGGAGGGGAGGAGATGGCTCAGTGGGTAGAACACCAGCCCTGAAGTCAGGAGGACCTGAGTTCAAATCCAGCCTCAGACACTTAACAATTCCTAGTTGTGAGAAGAAAACATGTGCATAAATTCATATAGAAGAAAGGTAATCTCAGAGGGAAAGGCCACAAGAAAAACCTCCTGCAAAAGATGATGTTTTTGATGCCATAAAGGAAACTAGTTTCTAGAATGCACAGGTGAAGAGAAAAGGCATTCCAGGCACAGAGAAAAGGCATTCCAGGCATCAACACAGCCACTATGAAGTCATTGATTAAATTTAATTTCTTTTTTGAGGTACAGAAAGTAAATCATTCTGGTTAGATTTCCTAGAGGGAAGAAATTTACCAAAATAGGAAGGTATTAATTGTGACAAGCTTTAAATGCCAGAGATATTTAAACTTGATTCTAGAAGTAACTGGGAGCCACTGGAATTTTAGTGGGAAAAGAGTAACATGGTCAGATTGGGAAACATCACTTTGGCATCAAAGTGAAGGATGAAGTGGGAAGAGATTTTCAGCAGGAAGACTAAGTAAGAGACCCTTGCTATAGTCCAGGTGAGAGTTGATAAGCCTTTAAAATAAGGTGGCACTTGTAAAAAAAAAAAAAAAAAAAGGAAAGAAAGGAACAAATCTGAGGAAAAAAAATTATTTGGCAACTGATTGGGCATATAGAGAGTATGAGAGTGAGAAATGAAGGGTGCTGTTAAGATTGCTTGGATTGCCTAGAGTGCGTGCTTCTTTTGAACAGGGATTATTTTCATTTTTGTCTTTGTAACTCTGGTACCTAGCATAATGCCTGCTTTACAAGGAATATTTATTGATAAATTCATGTAAAGCATTTGCAAAGTGCCATAGAATCTATTTTACCAATGTCTTTTCCTTTCCATCTCCCACACCCAATCCTTTCAATTCTCCCTACAAGAAGCCTGGTTCTGATTAACCATTACCAATATTATTGTAATAGTATCTAAAAGGTGTCTCAAACTCTCGTATCTCCTTGCTTCAATTCTCCTATGTACCACAATCATCTCTATCTATATCAATTGCCTGGTCAAAATCTTTAGTGGTGCCTCATTATCTATGAAGTCTTTCAAGAGTCATAACAATATGCTCCTCACCTATTTTATCCTCTCCCAATTGGTAATGAATACTCAGTTACAACCAATCTGAACTAATAGTTATCCCAGGTAAACTTCAGTCTGCTTCTCCCACAACTTTATTCATGTTGCTTTCATGTGCTGCTATTATCCCTATTTTACAGATAAGGAAACTGGAGCAAACAAAAATCAATATGATTTTGTCCATGGTTACATTAATAGTCTCTGAGGCTGGATTTGAATTCACTTCTTCCCATCTCAAGATCTAAGTGCTACTAAGTCACCTATCTTTGAATAGGAAAAAGAAAAGATGAAGACAAAGTACTCTGAAATTCTGATGATGGAGAAGACTTAACATTTTTAATTGTAGACACCAGGGAAAGTTTCACAGAAGTTGCATCTCAGTTGAACACTGAATGAAAAGAAAATTTTGGCAGGTAGAAAGAGTAAGAAGGGAATATATTTAAGCCCGGCAGATTGCCTGAATGGATAGATTCATAAAGGTCAGAGATAACATGTTGACTGGGGAACAATTAATAGGCCTTTTGGGTGGGAATGATGAAGAAAAATGGAAAATAAGGCTGGAAGGTTAGACTGGAGCCAAATTGTGAGAGCCTTAATTACCAGGCTGAGTTTGTTATTTTATTCTAGTGGTACTTAAAGCTTTCCACAATCTGTCTTCAGTTTAACTTTCCAGACTTATTTCTGATTACTCCTTCACACACACTCAGTGTCCCAGCCAAACAGGATTATATAATATAACAGAAATTAAGAGGAGAGTGAAATTGCATCTGATTGGGAAACTAGAGAAAGTTTTGTTGAGTGGGTGGCATTTAATCTGGGCCTGGAAAAATCAACACAATTTAGACAGATACAGAGGATTGGGATGGACCAGTGGAAAAGAATATCACAAATAAAGAACAGCATGAAGCAGGCCGCATTGAGGGATTTCATTGTTTCCCAGAAAAGAAAGAAGCAACTGGGTGACCCAGAAGAAAGAGTGCTAGACTTGGGTTTAGAAAAGTTTGAATCTGGCCTCAGATACTAGCTCTGTGGTCCTATATCAAATTGTTTTTTGTCTTGAGGAGATGGGAGGTAAAAGAAGGAGGGAGAAAACATTTGGAAGGAAAAATTTTACAAAAATGAATGTTGAAAACTTTGTGTTTTTGGAAAAATAAAATACTACTGAGAAAAAAATAAAGTGCTATATAAATGCTAGTAAAAGTGCTATATATGTATATATAAAATTAGCATTTTATATATAGCACTTATAAATAAAATATAAGTAGCATTTATATTTTGTTAGTTATTAGTTTCATTGTTCTTAGAATCCTTTTAATGACTGATTCCTTATTGCATCTCTTCAGTTCCTGAATTCTTGTGAAAGGGTACATGCTTGTTGTATCCAAAGTAGTTTTCATTATTAGGAGGAAGATGAATTTAGTGCTGAAAGTGATATGAGAGGTCAATTCCAACCCTGTCATCTTATGGATAAGAACCCTGAAAAAAATTAATTAAATTTCTTTTGCACACATAAGTTAGAGTGTTAGAAGTTGGAATTTGAATCCAGATTCTCTGACTCCCAAATCTAGGAGAGTCCACATTCATAGTCCAAATAAAAAGCTAAGTCTACAGTCAGTTTTTAGGATTCCTTTGACTCAAGGAACCAGACTAGCTAAGGCTACTTATTACATAAAATTAGACTGGAAGGGATTGTGGAGACCATCTAGTTAGACCCCTTCATCTTATAGATAAGAAAACTGAGGCCCAGCTATTTACTGAAGGCTATACTTATAAATATCAGAAGCAGAATCCACTGGACTAGGGTCCACTGAATTCAGAGAGAAAGCCTTTTTTATTTACTATATATTCTGTCCCTCAAAGATGGAAAAAGAATAGCACTCCCTGCCAACAACTAGAAAAATTCTTAACTCCCCTGATTTCCAGAGTTTTGTGACTTCTGGTGCAGGCATACTCAAGAGAGGAGGAAATTATTCATAATGGGTTGTCTAGAAAGTAAGCGATCACTTTCCTTATGTTGTTATTAAGTCATGTTTCAGTTATGTCTGACTCTCCATGACACCATGTTTTCTTGGCAAAGATGTTGGCATGGTTTATCATTTTCTTCTCCAGCTCCTTTTACAGATAAAGAAACTGAAGTAAACAGGATTAATTAACTTGTCCAGGGTCACTTAGCTAGTAGCATCTGTGGCTATTTTTGAATTCAGGAAAATGAGTTTTCCTGTCTCCAAAACCAGTGCTCCATCCACTGTATTACCTAAGTGCCTTTCTTTATGATATTGAGTCACCATCACCCAGATTTTTGTTGTCTCAAAGTAATAGAAGCTTCCTATATATCCCAGAGCACAAGGTATCCCCAAATATATATTATACAGGGGAACCCAGAGAAAACCACACAGGAATGCCTGATTTCCCCTTCACCCTATCATTCCTAGAACAGTCTTGTTCTATAACAATAAATTTTCTCCTGGATCTCTTGTTCTTTGCCATATCAAAACAATTACCTTTACGCCATAGTTTAAGAGCCAATTAAAGAATCAGTTTGAGTTTTGGATCTCACTGCTTTTTTCTGATGGCTACAGATGACATCAAAGACACATAAGTTGACACCCTTTGCCATTGTTTAGTCATTTCAATCATACTTGACTCTCCATATCCCTGTTTGGAGTTTTCTAGGGAAAAAATACTGGATTAGTCTGCTGTTTTCTTTTCTAGATCATTTTATGGATAAAGAAACTAAGGCAAATATAATTGAGTGACTTGCCCAAGGTCACATAACTAGTAAGTACTTGAGGCCAGATTCCAGCTGCTTATAGATATCCTTTTTTTCTTTTTTATTATGATTTTTATTTTCCCTAGTTATATGTAAAATATTTTTGTTGTGCATATACATTCATTTTTTACATATTTCCATACATATCGATTTGGTAGAAAAAAATCAGAACAAAAGGGGAAAACCACAAGAAAAAAAGGGGGAAAATAGTATGTATTGATCTATATTCAGAATCTATATTTTTCTCTCTCTGGATGTATATGGTATTTTTCATCAAAAATTTGTTGGGATTGCCTTGGATCACTGAACTGCTGAGAAGAATCACATCTATCATAGCTGATCATTGCACAATCCTGCTGTTGCTGTGTACAATGTTTTCCTGACTCTGGTTACTTCACTGGGTATCAATTCTTGTAAATCTTTCCAGGCTTTTCAAATATCATCCTGTTCATTATTTTTACAGAACAATAATATTCCATTATTGTCATATACCATAACTTTTTCAGCCATTCCCCAAATGGTAGACATCCACTCGTCTTCCAATTCCTTAACATCACAAAAAGAACTGCTATAAACATTTCTGAATATGTGGGTCCCTTTTTAATGATATCTTTGGGATACAGATCCAGTAGTGATATTGCTGGGTTAAAAGGTATGCTCAGTTTTATTGCACTTTGAGCATAATTCCAAATTGCTCTCCAAAATGGTTAGCTCATTTCACAACAATGCATTAGTGCCCAGTTTTCCCACATAGCCCTCCAACATTTATCATTACCTTTGCCTATCATCTTAGCCAATCCAATAGGTGTGAGGTATTTAATTTGCATTTCTCTAATCAATAGTGATTTGGACCATTTTTTTTCATATGGCTACATATGGTTTTAATTTCTTCATCTGAAAATTGTCTGTTTATATCCTTTGACTATTTATCAATTGGGGAATGGTTTGTACCCTTATAAATTTGAATCAGTTCTCTATATATTTTAGAAATGAGGTCTTTATCAGAAACACTGACTGTAAAAATAATTTTTCCCAGCTTTCTTCTTTCCTTCTAATCTTGGGTGCATTGGTTTTGTTTGTGCAAAAAAAAAAAACAAAAACTTTTTAATTTAATATAATAAAAATTATTCATTTTGCATTTCATAATGTTCTCTAGTTCTTCTTCAGCCAAAAATTCCTTTCTTCTTTAAAGATCTGATAAACTATCCCTTGTTCTTCTAATTTGCTTATAATATCACCCATTACAGCTAAATCATCTGCCCATTTTGACCTTACTTTGGTATATGGTGTGAGATGTAAGACTTTGCTGAGTTTTTGACATAGCATTTTCCAGTGATTCTAGCAGTTTTTATCAAATAATGAGTTCTTATCCCAGAACCTAGAGTCTTTGTGTTTATCAAACAACATATTACTATAGTCATTGACTGTTGTGTCTTGTGTATCTAGTCTATTCCTCTGATTTACCACTGTATTTATTGGCCACTACCAGATGGTTTTGATAACTATTGTTTCATAATAGAGTTTTAGATCTGGTTCTGCTATCCTTTACATTTTTTTTCTCATTAATTTCCTTGATATTCTTGATCTCTTTTTTTTTCAGGTGAATTTTGTCATTGTTTTTTCTAGTTACATAAAATATTTTGGGCATTTTGATTGGCTTTGCAGTGAATAAGTAAACAAATTTGGGTAGAATTGCCATTTTTTATTATATTAGCTTGGCCTTACCATGAGCAACTGATATTTTTCCAGTTCTTTAGATCTGATTTTATTTGTGTGAAAAAAGTATTTTGTAATTGTGTTTATTTTATTTATTTTTTTAATAACTTTTTAGTGACAGAATCCATGCCAGGGTAATTTTTTACAGCATTATCCCTTGCACTCACTTCTGTTCTGATTTTTCCCCTCCCTTCCTCCACCCCCTCCCCCAGATGGTAAGCAGTCTTTTACATGTTGAATAGGTTACAGTATATCCTAAATACAATATATATGTGCAGAACCAAACAGTTTTTTTTGTTGCACAGGGAGAATTGGATTCAGAAGGTATAAATAACCCGGGAAGAAAAACAAAAATGCAAGCATTTTACATTCATTTCCCAGTGTTCTTTCTTTGAGTGTAGCTGCTTCTGTCCATCCTTGATCAATTGAAACTGACTTAGCTCTCTTTATCGAAGAGATCCACTTCCATCAGAATACATCCTCAAACAGTATCGTTGTTGAGGTATATAATGATCTCAGTTCTCTCTGTATTCATCCTGCTGGTCATTCCTTACAGAACAATAATATTCTATAACGTTCATATGCCACAATTTACTCAACCATTCTCCAATTGATGGGCATCCATTCATTTTCCAGTTTCTAGCCACTACAAACAGGGCTGCTACAAACATTTTGGCACATACAGGTCCCTTTCCCTTCTTTAGTATTTCTTTGGGATATAAGCCCAATAGAAACACTGCTGGATCAAAGGATATGCACATTTTGATAATTTTTTGGGCATAATTCCAGATTGCTCTCCAGAATGGTTGGATTCGTTCACAACTCCACCAACAATGCATTAGTGTCCCAGTTTTCCCGCATCCCCTCCAACATTCATCATTATTTTTTCCTGTCATCTTAGCCAATCTGACAGGTGTGTAGTGGTATCTCAGAGTTGTCTTAATTTGCATTTCTCTAATCAATAGTGATTTGGACCATTTTTTTTCATATGGCTACATATGGTTTTAATTTCTTCATCTGAAAATTGTCTGTTTATATCCTTTGACTATTTATCAATTGGGGAATGGTTTGTACCCTTATAAATTTGAATCAGTTCTCTATATATTTTAGAAATGAGGTCTTTATCAGAAACACTGACTGTAAAAATAATTTTTCCCAGCTTTCTTCTTTCCTTCTAATCTTGGGTGCATTGGTTTTGTTTGTGCAAAAAAAAAAAAAAAAAAAAAAAAAAAAAAAAAAAAAAAACTTTTTAATTTAATATAATAAAAATTATTCATTTTGCATTTCATAATGTTCTCTAGTTCTTCTTCAGCCAAAAATTCCTTTCTTCTTTAAAGATCTGATAAACTATCCCTTGTTCTTCTAATTTGCTTATAATATCACCCATTACAGCTAAATCATCTGCCCATTTTGACCTTACTTTGGTATACGGTGTGAGATGTAAGACTTTGCTGAGTTTTTGACATAGCATTTTCCAGTGATTCTAGCAGTTTTTATCAAATAATGAGTTCTTATCCCAGAACCTAGAGTCTTTGTGTTTATCAAACAACATATTACTATAGTCATTGACTGTTGTGTCTTGTGTATCTAGTCTATTCCACTGATTTACCACTGTATTTATTGGCCACTACCAGATGGTTTTGATAACTATTGTTTCATAATAGAGTTTTAGATCTGGTTCTGCTATCCTTTACATTTTTTTTCTCATTAATTTCCTTGATATTCTTGATCTTTTTTTTTTTCAGGTGAATTTTGTCATTGTTTTTTCTAGTTACATAAAATATTTTGGGCATTTTGATTGTCTTTGCAGTGAATAAGTAAACAAATTTGGGTAGAATTGCCATTTTTTATTATATTAGCTTGGCCTTACCATGAGCAACTGATATTTTTCCAGTTCTTTAGATCTGATTTTATTTGTGTGAAAAAAGTATTTTGTAATTGTGTTTATTTTATTTATTTTTTTAATAACTTTTTATTGACAGAATCCATGCCAGGGTAATTTTTTACAGCATTATCCCTTGCACTCACTTCTGTTCTGATTTTTCCCCTCCCTCCCTCCACCCCCTCCCCCAGATGGTAAGCAGTCTTTTACATGTTGAATAGGTTACAGTATATCCTAAATACAATATATATGTGCAGAACCAAACAGTTTTTTTTGTTGCACAGGGAGAATTGGATTCAGAAGGTATAAATAACCCGGGAAGAAAAACAAAAATGCAGATAGTTCACATTCGTTTCCCAGTGTTCTTTCTTTGAGTGTAGCTGCTTCTGTCCATCCTTGATCAATTGAAACTGACTTAGCTCTCTTTATCGAAGAGATCCACTTCCATCAGAATACATCCTCAAACAGTATCGTTGTTGAGGTATATAATGATCTCAGTTCTCTCTGTATTCATCCTGCTGGTCATTTCTTACAGAACAATAATATTCCATAACATTCATATACCACAATTTACCCAGCCATTCTCCAATTGATGGCATCCATTCATTTTCCAGTTTCTAGCCACTACAAACAGGGCTGCTACAAACATTTTGGCACATACAGGTCCCTTTCCCTTCTTTAGTATTTCTTTGGGATATAAGCCCAATAGAAACACTGCTGGATCAAAGGATATGCACATTTTGATAATTTTTTGGGCATAATTCCAGATTGCTCTCCAGAATGGTTGGATTCGTTCACAACTCCACCAACAATGCATTAGTGTCCCAGTTTTCCCGCATCCCCTCCAACATTCATCATTATTTTTTCCTGTCATCTTAGCCAATCTGACAGGTGTGTAGTGGTATCTCAGAGTTGTCTTAATTTGCATTTCTCTGATCAATAATGATTTGGAACACTCTTTCATATGAGTGGTAATAGTTTCAATCTCATCCTCTGAAAATTGTCTGTTCATATCCTTTGACCATTTATCAATTGGAGAATGGCTTGATTTCTTATAAATTTGAGTCAGTTCTCTATATATTTTGGAAATGAGGCCTTTATCAGAACCTTTAACTGTGAAAATGTTTTCCCAGTTTGTTGCTTCCCTTCTAATCTTGTTTGCATTAGTTTTATTTGTACAAAGGCTTTTTAATTTGATGTAATCGAAATTTTCTATTCTGTATAATCTCATTCTTTATGCCTAGGTTATGAACCCATTTTGACCTTATCTTGGTGTACAGTGTTAAGTGTGGGTCAATGCCTAGTTTCTGCCATACTTTGCCAGCAATTTTTGTTAAATAATGCATTCTTATCCCAAAAACTGGGGTCTTTGGGTTTGTCAAACACTATATTATTAAAGTTATTGACTGTTTTGTCCTTTGAACCTAACCTATTCCATTGATCAACTTGTCTATTTCTTAGCCACTACCAGATGGTTTTAGTAACTGCTGATTTATAATATAATTTTAGATCTGGTACAGCTAAGCCACCTTCATTTGATTTTTTTTTTTCATTAATTCCCTTGAAATTCTTGACCTTTTGTTTTTCCATATGAACTTTGTTGTTATTGTTTTCTAGTTCATCAAAGTAGTTTTTGGGAGTCTGATTGGTATAGTGCTAAATAAATAGATTAGTTTAGGTAGTATGGTCATCTTTATTATATTTGCTCGCCCAATCCAAGAGCACTTAATATTTTTCCAGTTGGTTAGATTAGACTTAATTTGTGTGGAAAGTATTTTGTAGTTTTGCTCATAAAGTTTCTGATTTTCCCTTGGCAGATAGATTCCTAAATATTTTATACAATCAGTAGTTACTTTAAATGGAATTTCTTTTTATAACTCTAACTGTTGGGTTTTGTTAGTGATATATAAGAATGCTGATGACTTATGTGGGTTTATTTTGTATCCTGCAACTTTGCTAAAGGTGTGGATTGTTTCTAAAAACTTTTCAATTTTATATAATCAACATTTTCTATTTTGTGGTCAGTAGTGATCTCTAGTTCTTCTTTGGTCATAAATTCCTCCCTCTTCCACAGGTCTGAGAGGCAAACTATCCTATGCTCTTCCAATTTATTTATAATCTCATTCTTTATGCCTAGGTTATGAACCCATTTTGACCTTATCTTGGTGTACAGTGTTAAGTGTGGGTCAATGCCTAGTTTCTGCCATACTTTGCCAGCAATTTTTGTTAAATAATGCATTCTTATCCCAAAAACTGGGGTCTTTGGGTTTGTCAAACACTATATTATTAAAGTTATTGACTGTTTTGTCCTTTGAACCTAACCTATTCCATTGATCAACTTGTCTATTTCTTAGCCACTACCAGATGGTTTTAGTAACTGCTGATTTATAATATAATTTTAGATCTGGTACAGCTAAGCCACCTTCATTTGATTTTTTTTTCATTAATTCCCTTGAAATTCTTGACCTTTTGTTTTTCCATATGAACTTTGTTGTTATTGTTTTCTAGTTCATCAAAGTAGTTTTTGGGAGTCTGATTGGTATAGCGCTAAATAAATAGATTAGTTTAGGTAGTATGGTCATCTTTATTATATTTGCTCGCCCAATCCAAGAGCACTTAATATTTTTCCAGTTGGTTAGATTAGACTTAATTTGTGTGGAAAGTATTTTGTAGTTTTGCTCATAAAGTTTCTGATTTTCCCTTGGCAGATAGATTCCTAAATATTTTATACAATCAGTAGTTACTTTAAATGGAATTTCTTTTTATAACTCTAACTGTTGGGTTTTGTTAGTGATATATAAGAATGCTGATGACTTATGTGGGTTTATTTTGTATCCTGCAACTTTGCTAAAGGTGTGGATTGTTTCTAATAACTTTTTAGTAGAATCTCTGGGGTGTTCTAAGTATACCATCATATCATCAGCAAAGAGTGATAATTTGGTTCCCTAATTGCCTATTCTTATTCCTTTAATCTTTTTCTCAACTCTAATTGCCAAAGCTAGCATTTCTAATACAATATTAAATAGTAATGGTGATAGTGGGCAACCTTGTTTCACTTCTGGTCTTATTAGGAATGGTTGCAGTTTGTCCCCATTACATATGATATTTACTGCTGGTTTTAAATAGATGCTACTGATTATTTTAAGGAAAAGTCAATTTATTCCTATACTCTCAAGAGTTTTTAATAGGAATGGATGTTGGATTTTCTCAAAAGCTTTTTCTGCATCTATTGAGATGATGATATGTTTTTGTTAATTTGATTATTAATATGGCCAATTATACTGATAGTTTTCCTAATATTGAACCAGCCCTGCATTCCTGGTATAAATCCTACTTGATCGTGATATATTATCCTGGGGATGATTTTCTATAGTCTTTTTGCTAATATCTTATTTAAGATTTTAGTATCAATATTCATTAGGGAGATTGGTCTATAATTTTCTTTCTCTGTTTTCAACTTACCTGGTTTAGGTATCAGTGCATGTCTATTTCATAAAAGGAATTTGGTAGGACTCCTCCATTCCCTATTTTTTCAAATAGTTTATAAAGCATTGAGGCTAATTGTTCTTTGAATGTTTGGTAGAATTCACATGTAAGTCCATCTGGTCCTGGGGATTTTTTTTTTAGGTAGTTGATTAATAGCTTGTTCTATTTCTTTTTCTGAAATGGGACTATTTAAGCAATTTACTTCCTCCTCTGATAATCTGGGAAGCCTATATTTTTGGAGGTAGTCATCCATTTTGCTTAGGTTATCAAATTTATTGGCATAAAATTGGGCAAAATAACCCCTTATTATTTCTTTAATTTCCTCTTCATCGGTGGAAAGTTCTCCCTTTTCAGTTTTAAGACTACTAATTTGATTTCCCTCTCTCCTTTTTCTAATCAGATTTACCAAAGGTTTATCAATTTTATTGTTTTTTTCATAAAACCAACTCTTAGTTTTATTTATTAGTTAAATACTTTTTTTTAACTTTCTATATTATTAAGTTCTCCTTTTAATTTTAGAATTTCAAGTTTAGTAATCGATTGGGGGTTTTTAATTTGGTCTTTTTCTAGCTTTTTAAGTTGCAGGCACAATTCATTGATCTTCTCTTTCTCTATTTTATTCAAGTAAGCCTCTAAGGATATAAAATTTCCCCTTATTACTGCTTTGGCTACATCCCATAAATTTTGATGTGATGTCTCACCGTTGTCATTATCTTGAGTGAAATTATTAATTGTGTCTATAATTTGTTGTTTCACCCAATCATTCTTTAAGATGAGATTATTTAGTTTCCAATAACTTTTTGGTCTATTTACACCTAATTTTTTGTTGAAGGTAGTTTTTATTGCATTGTTTGTCTGAAAAGAAAGCATTTACTATTTCTGCCTCTCTGCATTTAATTTTGATGTCTTTATGTCCTAATATATGGTCAATTTTTGTGTAGGTTCCATGAACTGCTGAGAAGAAAGTATACGCCTTTCTGTCACCATTCAGTTTCCTCCAGAGATCTATCATACCTAATTTTTCTAATATTCTATTTACCTCTTTAATTTCTTTTTTATTTGTTTTGTGATTTGATTTATCTAAATCTGAGAGTGCAAGATTGAGATTTCCCACGATTATAGTTTTGCTGTCTATTTCTTCTCGCAACTCTCTTAACTTCTCCTTTAGAAAGTTAGATGCTATACCACTTGGTGCATATATGTTTAATACTGATATTGCTTCATTGTCTATAGTACCCTTTAGTAAGATATAGTTTCCTTCCTTATCGCTTTTAATTAGATCAATCTTTGCTTTTGCTTGATCTGAGATAAGGTTGGCTACCCCTGCTTTTTTGACTTCACCTGAAGCATAATAGATTCTGCTCCAGCCTTTTACCTTTACTCTGTATGTATCTCCCTGTTTTAAATGTGTTTCCTGTAAACAACAGATTATAGGATTCTGACTTTTGATCCAGGCTGCTATCTGCCTCCTGTTTATGGGAGAGTTCATCCCATTCACATTTACAGTTAAAATTACTAATTCTGTATTTCCTGCCATCCTAATATTCCCAAATTATACTTTTCTTTTTCTTGCCCGCCTTCCCTTCTTCCCTAGTATTAAACTTATTGGTCCCAATTGCGTCACGCAGCTCTCCCTCTTTATTATTCCTCCCTCCTCCCTTTGAATCCCTTCCCCTTTCTTGTACCCTTCCCTTATTACTCTTTTTCCTTCTCCCTTTTCCTCTCCCACTTTTTAATGAAGTGAGAGAAGATTCTCTGTAAAAACAAATATGTGAATTATTTCCTCTTTGAGCCAACTCTGATGAGAGTAGGATTCACACAATGTTCCTCCTCCTCTCTAAGTTCCCTCATATATGATAGGTTTCCTTTGCCTCATCGTTGTATGTAGTTTCCCTCTTTTTATCTCCCCTTTTCCCTTTTTCTGACACTATCCCCTTTCCATTTCTACTTCCCCTTTTTACGTGATATTGGTAAAATCAAATTATACATATGGTTTTTATGTATATCCACAACAGAAATACAGTTCTCAAGAGTTCCTTTTACCTTTTTCTACTTCTCTTGAGTCCTGTTGTTGGAGATCACATTTTTTGTTTAAGTCTGGTTTTTTTCCTTAGAAACAAATGGAATTCCTCTATTTTCATTAAATGTCCATCTTCTTCCATGGGAAAAAAAATACTCAGCTTAGCTGGGTAGTTTATTCTTGGCTGCATTCCAAGCTCTTTTGCCTTTCGGAAAATCTGATTCCAGGCCCTTCGATCCTTTAATGTTGAGGCAGCCAGATCTTGTATGACCCTTATTGTGGCATCTCGGTATTTGAACTGTTTTTTCCTGGCTGCTTGTAAAATTTTTTCTTTCGTCTGAAAATTCTGAAGTTTGGCCATGATATTCCTCAGAGTCTTTATTTTAGGGTCTTTTTCAGAAGGTGTTCGATGAATTCTGTCAACTTTCCCTTCCGGTTCTATTCCTTCTGGGCAGTTCTCTTTGATGATTTCCGATAAAATAGTATCTAGGCTCTTTTTTTCATCATAATTTCCCGGTAGTCCAATCATCCTCAGGTTATCTCTCCTAGCTCTGTTTTCCAGGTCTGTTGTTTTTCCAAGTAAATATTTGACATTTTTTTCCAATCTTTCATTTTTTTTGGTTTTGCTTGACTGATTCTTGATGTCTCAATGAATCAGTCATTTCTATTTGTTCAGTATTGATTTTTAGTGAGTTATTTTCTTCATTAGCTTTTTTTACTTCTTTTTGTATATGTCCAATTGAATTGTTTTGCTCTATGGAATTTTTTTCCATTTCACTAATTTTTTTTAATGAGTTATTTTCTTTTTCCAATTCGCAAATTCTGTTTCCCTGCATTTCTTGGGAGTTTTTTATCTTTTCCAATTCATATTTTAGGAAGTTGTTGTGCTCTTGCATAGCTTCTCTTTCCTTTCCCCATTTTTCTTCTAGTTCACTTTTAAGGATTTTAATAGTCTTTTCTAGGAGAACCTTTTGTATTGGGGACCAACAATTGTCTGGAGACTGTCCGCTATTAGTCTCTTCAGGATTGAAAAGCTGCTTTCTTTCTGTATAAAAACTATCAATTGTCCTTTTGATTTTTTTTTACTCATTTTGTTAAAGCCTGTAGCGTCTGTCTTCAGAGCCAGGAGGTTACCAGCTTCCTTTGCAGAGCAGTGAAAGGTGTATGGACTGGTTGCTGTCCTGCTTGCTGGCTACAAAAAGCAGCCAGGTACTGGAGTGCTCTGGGAAAGAGTTCCCCACCTGGAAGTAACTCAGGCCTGTAGGGCTGAGCTGGGAAAGTGCCCCGCAAAGAACCCCTGCTGTGTGAGATAATGACTGCCCTGGGGCTGTGGGTGTTAGCAGTTGAGCAGTGAATGGATTTGCAAGAATGGGAAGTGCCTGCCTGGGAAGCACAGTCTGCTGGGGAAGTTCTATTGCCCCAGGCCGAGCCCCCCACTGTGCCGATTAGAGGCTGCCCAGGCTGTGCCCCCCTGCCGTGCAGATTAGTAACTACCCCTGCAAAACCCCCCGAACTACAGGATGTGGCTGTAGGGCTGCATTAAAGTCTGCCTGAGTCACTTCCGGGTTTGGGTAGTTACAGCCAGATCTTGTTAGGTTCTAGTGTTTTTTAGAGTACCTTCTATTTTAGGCTTTAATTTCTCTGCCAGTTTACTGCTTTGTAGTCAAGGCAGAGCAGTTTGCCTATAGCAGAGTCATCTCTATAACTTCTCTAGCCACAGAGGTCACAACCCGCCCTCCCTCGCTCCTAGTCTGCTCAGGATGCTAGTCTGTTCCTAGCCCCTCAGGACAAACCTTTCCTGGCGAGCTTCCAGATTGACTTTGGCTGCTAAATTGTAGTGCTTCTAATCCTCATGAATTTAAGCAGTGAAGAGCTATTTTTGAGGCTGGATTAAATAGTTGGTTATGAGGGGAAGAGAGGAGCTTAGAGAGTTGTGTGTGCCTTCTATGCCATCTTGGCTTCGCCCCCGGAAGTCTGTAATTGTGTTTATACAGTTCCTGGGTTTGTCTTGGATGATAGACACACAAATATTTTATTTTATCTATACTTATTTTAAATGAAATTTCTTTTTCTATCACTTGCCACTGGGTTTTATTGATAACACAAAGAAATGTTAATTATTAGTGTGAATTTATGTTATAAAACTGGGGGGCTGGAAGAAAGGGGATCTATCAGTAACAAATCCCAAACTATAATAATTCTAAAGCAGAAACCATTAAATGATTATAAATTGTTGTATCAGTTTAAAAAAAATAAAGGTCTTTCAGCAGAATTGTTTAGACATGCAACAAATGAAAACAAACGCAGTGGTATCCTTTTCAGTAGATCTAAGCTACAGGGGTAGGCACTCACTATTGACAAAACTGCAGGAAACCTGGGCAGCAATCTGTCAAAAATTAGATTTAGGCCAATATCTTACACCAAGATAAGATCCAAATGAAAGTGACATAATAAATAATTTAGAGGAATAAGAAGTTAAGGGAAAAGTTCTTGAGTAAAAAAGTGATAGAATAACAAAGATAAAATGAACAATTTAGTGACAAAATTTTTAAAGTTGTTTTCATTTTTTTTACTGTTGTTAAAATTAGCAAATGAGGAAAATATTTGCAGTAAATGTCTCTGGCAAGAGTCTCATATTCAAAATGTATAAGGAACTAATTCAAATTTATAATACTGAGTCATTGCAAAAGCAATAAATGGTCAAAGAATATCACTAGTCAGTTTTCAAAGAAAAGAAATCTAAATTATAAACATCTATGTAAAAAAATAGAAAAAGACAAAGTAAAGCAACTTTGAGGTATCATCTGACACCTGTCAGAATAATATAGATGACAAGAAAGAGAAATGACAAATGTTGGAATAGCTGCAGGGAAAAAAAAAAAACAGATATATAAGTACATGGTTGATGAAGCTATAAACCAGTATGCATGCTGGAGACCAATTTGGAACATTTAACTCCAAAATTTTGAATACTCTTCCCTCCTCCATACATATTATTATGAATCCAATATCCCAAAGAAATCAAAAAAAAAGAAGTACTTGTATGTACAAAAGCAGTTCTTTTGATGGCCAAAAAATAGAAACTAAAAGGGAGTCCTCCTATTGGGGAATGACTCAACAAATTGTGGTATAAGAATGTAATGGAATATTATTGTTCCATAAGATGTGATGTAATGCATGTTATGAACTGATGCAGAACAAAGCAAGCAGAGAACTGGAAAAGAAAGTTATATCATAGGATTTATAAGGAAAAATAGTTGCAAAAAACTTTAGGATTCTGATCAAGTCAATGATATATCACAATTCCCTAAGAATGAAGATGAAATATGACACTCCCCCACTTGAGAGAGAAGTGATCAACTTAAAATCCAGAGAGACACATACAATTCCAAATATTGCAAATGTGGTGATTTGTTTTGTTGGATTATGCAATTATGTGTTAAGAGCTTTAGTTTTCATTTATCTGATCAAAGAGGATATTTATTGATAGGGATACATTAATAAAAACAACATCAATAACAATTTTTTTAAAAGAAAGAATCCAGTCTTTTAGAGGGCCACTGGAGAATATGCTGGCATGTTTTAATAATCATGAAAGTCAATAGTCTTTCCTTAGTCACTAATTCTTACTGATATGAACCAATTTCATTTTAAAAAGCTTTCTTCCAGAGATATCTGCAACCAGAGAGAGAAATGTGGGGACTGAGTATGTTTCACAACACGATATTTTTATTCTTAAAAATAAATCATTAAAAAGTTATCTTCCCCCTCTTCCTCCAGCTCCATTCCCCACCATATTTTCTTTGGTATAAAGTATAGATTTTTTCAATTAAAGGAGTCAGAGTACACATACAAAATATAGCACCTAACATTATGAAACGAGACATCATTGTTGTCTTAATTCTGGATCTCAGAATGGGATGAAGGATCAAACAGACTGAAAGCAAGAAACACCAAGGGGCAGAGCTAATTCAGAAGCCAACTTTTGTTAGTATAGGAAGTTATAAGGACTGTGAATTGTGGGGAAAGGAATGACTTTCTCACAACCCCAGGGTACTACTGTAGATCTGGAAATGGATCTACCCCTTATATGATCATCTCTGTAATCAGCCTCTATATTACATTTATCTTTCACTGGTTAGATTCAGTTTCACAGGACTTTGTCAAAATAGCTACTCTCAGAAATTGACAAATTGATCTAGGATGAAAAAAAGGAAATAAAGTAATGCAATGACATGATGATTCAAAAGGAGCTCTAAGTAAAATAAAGAACTAAGAAACACATTCATGATCCTCAGATATAACACTAAATTGAGTGATGGACACCCACACACAGTAATTATTTTGTAGCTATGCCAAGAGAGACAGTGGAGAAAAAATAGCATTTTTATTTCCTTTAAGTTTGCTTTAATATTTTCTTCTCTTTAGAGTTCTTGTAAAGTTATATGATTTCTAGGATGGATTTTTGCTATAATGAAGGACTCTTATGAGAAGTTCTGCTCATCTTTTAACTATTACTGGTGCAAATAAGGACTATTTCTCTGAACAAAGAATCATGATATGTATCATGTGCAAACATCCTTCATACATAGCAATAAAGGTAAGCCTACTTTCATGAACAACTGAAAAGTTTCTTCATTCTGTTATTTTCTGTCATTTATAGTTCTCTATCAAAATAAATGTGTTTCTAAACTTTTATCTTTAAATTTTATTTTGAATCATTAAATGTTGCATTACTTTTGTGGATTAAATGTATTTGTATTATAATCATATTTGTACTCTAATTCCTACTGACTGAATAATAATAACTGCTAAAATTTATATAGCAATTACCACTGAACTAGCCAGGTGACATAGTAGATAGTGCCAGGTCTGGAACTAGGAAGATGATCTTCCTGAGTTTAAATCTGGTCTCAGACGCTTAACTACCTGTGTGACCCTGGGCAAATCATTTAATTTTGTCTGCCTCAATTTCCTCATCTGTAAGATAAGCTGTAAAAGGAACTGGCAGATCACTTGTTTGTTTGATCTGGATGCCCACTTTGTGTTAAACATTCATATTCTCAAAGGACTTGGCAAATTCCACAAAGAACGCATGATATTTGCCAAGAAAACTCCATATGGGGTCACAAAGAGGTGGACACAACTGAATAACAATAATACTTGCCAGTCACTATGCTGAGCTCATTACAAACCTTATTTCATATTATCTTCACAGCAATACAAGGAAGTAAGTTCCATTTTTATTGCCATTTTTGCAATTGTGGAAACTAAGGCAAACAAATTTACCCAGGATCATACAGCTAATAAACATGTGAAGCTGGATTTGAATTCTGGTCTTCCTAACTTCAGGTCTGGTGATCTATTTAGTGGGTCACCTACTATTTGCCAAAATATGAGCATTTCTAGCACATTTCTATGGTTTACTAAGACAATAAGACAGAGAATTTGACTTCAAGAATTTATCAGAAAATATAGGATTTATGCCTATTGGTATTTGACATAATCCTAATGACAAAGCATTCAATCAATAAATATTTATTAAACACTTACTATGTGACAAGAGAAAGATAAGGTCCTGATAAAACCAAATAATTGCAATAACTGCTCTCAAATTTTCCCATTGAGTGACAGGGCATGCCCTTCACCTTGAACCTGAGCAAATTTAAAATAGCTGTTTGGTATCATATTAAAAATCAGCACCTTAGGATTCAGATGCAAAGTTATATCATAATTATCCTAAAGTAAACAAAATAAAGAGAAATATGGCAGACACATACCTTACTTTTGTCTATTTTGTGAAATAGAAGATCCATATGCTATAAGACCTGTAGTCCAACTTAAAGTATCTGATAAACTTGTAAGAGATTTGAAAGTATACCCTTTACCAGCATAACAATACCATCAGTTTCAGAGATTTCTAAATTTCACAAATAAAATCAAAATTTTGCTATGACTAATTATTGTTTATGAGCCAGAGCTGCATCTCAGCATTACAATTTGGAGGAATTCTTCGGTAACATGCTACAGAATCCCCTTGACCATAATGATGAATTCCTCTTAGAGTCCTTGACAAAATTGAAATTGACGTTTATAATGACTCAATACAAAACCTTAGCCAGTGAAGTTGCGTTACAGAAATTAAAGGAGAAATTAATGGCAATGGTGTCCATAACGTCCAAGCAAAAAACTCATGCAAAAAAAATGAGGGCAGCAGAGCTTTAAAAAATACACATTTCACAGCATCAACAGATCAGCTTAGAAATATCAATTCCATCCTAGACTATAAAAGATTACACTAATACTTTGCTTTAAGATTCAAAGAGACATATTGAACATTTTCTTTTTTTCCCTTTTTTCATAATGAATATTTTCAATTAAAGGCACTTTGAGAGAATATGTTGTCAATACATTAGCTAGTGCTGGTATACATATATTATTTCATTTTATTCTCACAACCACCCTGGGAGATATGATAATTATAATTTTATACCAATTTTTCAGATGTAGAAACTGAGAAACAGAAGTTAAATGACTTGTCTCTCTTTCCCTTCCTATTTTTCTTTTGGGTAAGATAGATTTTTTTACCCAATTTAATATATACAATCAATCCTCAATATTAAAGAGTTAAATTTCACAACTTCAAGAATTGGTGTGATTTTATTAATAATTTATTTTTCCTTACTATGCATTGTAGAGGAGGGAAAATGAAGAGATAGATGAGTGCAAGTTTGTGGAACAGCTGATATCCTCCTAGATGTTTCACTAGTCTTGTTAACTTTACCATTATAAAGAGCTCAGTCCATTCTTTGCATATTTTTGTTTAAACCCAAGTTTTATGTTGCAATTATGCAAGTTCTTTGAGTTCTAAGCCCAAGAATAAGACACAGGAAGCAAACATTGCTGACAAATCATTTCAAGCTGGCATGTTCTTTACAATCTCCAGTGCCAGGCACAGCTGTGAAGGTCAGTATGTGGGAGGCAATGTCAAGACCTCACCAGTCTCAACTTTTACTAACTAATACAGTTCTGACATTATCCAACAAAAAAAAGTATAATAGAGATAGGTCAGGTAACCAAGGTGGCCAAGAATACATCTATAAACTAGCAGTCTTAGAAAGTATCTTGGTTAAAACTCACACGTACAGCACAAAAAGCCAGGATGTCCATCTTATTAAAATTTTAAAGTAAAAGTCTTTAAAGTAAATATACATACTATAAACTTAATTAAACTTTCAAATGATATTTTTATAGGTTGTAGCATTTATGTTACTGAATTTGTTAAAGCTTAAAACTATATTAAGACTTTTGGGATAGGCTATATTTGTAGGGCTATTATGTGGAATAAGGATTAGCTTTGTTCTCATTTTTCCTAAGGGGTGGGTACAATTGAAGAGTTCAATCTTATTCATGACCGTTTATTAATGAATCCTCCTATATTTGCTTACCAACTATTATTTTCATATTTACCCAAGGATTATTCTAGAGATTAGCTACACATTGGCATAGAAGAGAGAGAACATGGAATTCAAAGTTTCGAAAACAAATGTAAAAAAAATTATTTTATATGTAACTGGAAAATATAAAATAAAAAGAATTTACTCTTTTCTCCCCTCTCCACAATGAAAATCAGAACAACTTAGCAATTATCTCTTATCTATCCCTAATATTTACATAGTATCTTATACCTAGTAGATATTTTAAGATAATTGTCATTTATTGACAAAATCAATATTTGCCCATTTCCCATAGTACTTGACTTTAAGGGTCATTAACTACTTGGTTTTTTTTCCATCTAAGGTGTGTTGAGATGGCAAATATTATGAACTCTAGTCAGCACTGTATAAAATATTAAGCTAAGAGGTGAGAAAAGCATTAGTTCAGCAAGGAGCCAGATGGCAGCTTTATCTCTGCTGAGCTGCTTTACAGAAAGCAGCACCCTATGCCTTAGCAACAGCCTAAAAATTGCAGGGTCCTTCCCTTCCCTTCACTCCCTACCCCTTTTTATTTCTTTCTCTCCTTTTTTTAAAAAATATAATGAAGCAGTACATCCAGCAAGAGACTAATTTTGATTAGTTAATAGAAAAACTCTGAATTTTACTTGCTAAAAGCCAAGGCAAGAAAAATGAAATGTAAACAAACAAAATTCACTTTATGGCAAATTTGCATTCATCTCCTATGGATTGGTGATTTAATAGAGTATGTATTTCAGAGATTTTGAAAGACTTCCAGTAGACTCTCAGGAAATACACTAAATATTTTGAATTCTAGGCATATTCATAAAAGAAACTCAAGGTGCTTTTCAAGTTCTCAAGTTGTACTTATGTAACATTCTATTCCTCAGGGTTTCCTGGGACTCAAATGTACACACATCAGTGAAAACAAATATAGACTCCAAATGTGTACTGTACATGTACTACAATTCAACAGACATTTAAATACCTAGTCTGTGCTAGAATAAGGGCCACCCTATGAAAATAGGCAGACTTTACATTCATTTCTACAGAAACACTCAAGATGCATAATGAGGTATATATTCTTGGACATGGAAAATATGGAATATATTTTGCTAGAGTATGCATAGGTTACAAAAATTTATTTGTTTAAATAGAAATTCAGGAGGAGAAGACACTTCTTAATTGAAAAAACTAAACATCATTTTAAAAAAAGAAAAAATAAGCTGGAACTCAGATTTCTAGGAGCCAAGATGGCAGAGTAAGCAGTAAATTGCTGTACCTCTCCCATGTTCACTTCCAAACAATCTTAATTAACTTCCCCAAAACAAATTCTAAAACAGCAAAACCAGCAAAAAGATGGAGTGAAAAAATCTTTTAACCTTGGAAGATCATCAAAAAAGGTCTGTCTCAATCAGGTAAAGAGGAAACACAATCCAGAACAAGAAGCATCCCAGTCAGTCAGTAGCAAGTTTCACCTCAGCAAACCAGTAGAAGATTCTGAATTCTAGTGCAGTATAGCAGGCAAAGGCAACACTAGGACACCCTCATCTTCTCAACAGACACACACACACACACACACACATAAACATACCTCAATATAGCCATGGGAATAGACAGCTAGCTTCAAGAACACTACATGATTCAACATAACTTCAGACAAAGAGGCAACCTTCAGCAACCAGACCTCCATATGATTCAGCATAACTCTGGGCAAACAGGCAACCACCAGTTGCCTGAGACAGTTTCACGCTTCAGTATAGTCCTATCACAGAAACACCTGACCAGCCTCAGCATATACCAGACACCAACACTAAGACCCTGATTCAGCATCAGACAAGCTACCAGATCCCTATATTCTCCAATAGCACTAGCCATCACCCATTCCACCATCTCAGTATATCAACAGAGATGGGGATCCCTGGTAGACTTCAGTATAACATCATTGAAGCACCAGTCAAACAGATAGGGCCTACAGCCACGGTACAAGGAGCCTGAATTAGAGCTCCTTCCATCGTGGGAGAAAGGGGAAATTTAAATTGAAATCAACAAAAATTTACTTTTTCTTCCCTCCAGGGAAGTTTTATTTTTGGTTCTGAATTCCTGCATTTAGATGATGACTTCCATTTTGTGTCTTTTCATGTAAAATAACTTACTCATTCTACCTCTCTCTTCTTCCTGCCCCCAGTTTACTCCTCTTTCTCATCCCTTAGTTATTTTTTATGTCCTTCCCTCAAATTCACTTTATTCCCATATCTTCTGTTTATGTATATTCCTTCTACCTATATTAGTAGAGGTATAGTTTTGAAGAGTTACAAGTGTCATTTTCCCATAATTTCAAATTTAAAGGAAAAGAAAAAGATCCAAAAAATGAGTAAAACAACAACAGAAAGAATCTGACCATAGAAGTTATTGTGATGGCAGAAAAGATCAAGATACAAACTCAGAAGAGGACAACAATGTCAAAACATTTATGGGCAAAACTCCAAAGAAAAATGGGAAAGGGACTCAAGCCAAGAAAGATTCACAGAAAAGCTCAACAAGGAAATTAAAAATCATATAAGAGAAGTAGAAGAAAAACTAGGAAAAGAAATTAGAATGATGCAAGAGAATTATGAAAAAAGAATCAACAGCTTGAAAAAAGAAAACAATAATTGGCCAAATGGGGAAAAAAGTATCAAAGCTAACTGCTGAAAACAACTCCTTAAAAGTTAGAATTGGGCAAACCGAAGCTAATTATTTTATGAGACATCAAGAATCAAGCAAAAGAATGAAAAAAATAGAAGAAAATATAAAATACCTCATTGTAAAAACAACTGGCATGGAAAACAGATCCAGGAGAGGCAATGCTGGAATCACTGGAATACTTAAAAGCCATAATCAAAAGAAAGACCTAGCCAGTATCTTTCAAGAAATTATCAAGGAAAACTTCCTTGATATTCTAGAATCAGAGGGCAAAATTAGACACTTGCCTCAAGAAAAAGACCCCCAAATTAAAGCTGCAAGGAATATTATAATAAAATTTTGTAATTATCAAGTTAAGGAAAAAATACTAGAAGTGGCCAGAAAAAAATAATTCAAATATCAAGGAGCCACAATCATAATTATACAGGATTTAACAAATGGAACGTTAAAGAATTGGATGTTGCTGAATATGATGTTGTAGAAAGCAATGAAAAGAAGACTACGACCAAGAATCATCTATCCAGAGAAATTAAGTATAATACTTCAAAGGTCAGGGGGAATGGTCATTCAATGAACTAGAAGGATTTCATGCTTTCATAAGATTAGAATTAGACAAACTTTGATCTTCACTATCAAGACCCAGTAGAAATACAAATAGATAAAAAGGGGGGAAAAAAGAAACTGAAGGATTCAATATAGCTGAATTGTTTATATCCCTATATAGGAAAAAAGATACGTATAATTCTTAAAAACTATACCACTACTAATATAGCTAGAAGGGATAGTCATAGAAAGCAGATATGAAGATAAAGTGAATTGGAGGGCAGGACATAAAAAAATAGCTAAAGGATGAGAAAGAGGAGTACACTGAGTACAAAAGGAAGAGAGAAGTAGAATGGGGTAAATTATTTCATATTAAGATGTAGAGGGTTGAAACTATTGAATTCAATGCACTGAGGTTAGGACTGCTGAACTGGAGGCTAACTATTGATTGGACGATACTCTATGGGCATATGCTTGGAAAATGATCCTTTCCACTATCCATACTGGCTCAATGATTGGTGTATAGAGGATTGTAGGAGGGACTAGGGGGTGGAGTAAAGCTAACCAGGGACATAGTCTCAGTGGTGACAAGGGAGAAGGCAGTTGTGGAGAATCTGCCTCCATCCTGTTCAATCCTGTGTCTGGGGACCGAGAATAAAGATTGAGGACTTTTGCTTATCCTGACTCCAGCTGATTCTGGGGTGTCCTGGGTTCTAGCGTGGTTGTTACATTAAGAAGCATAAAATGGAAGTCATCTAGATCTAGGAATTCAGAGAACGCAGCTGCCTCTCAGTCTCCTTGTATCATCATCGTCATTATCATCATGATCATCATCCTCTCACAGGAAGAGATCCATTCTACAGGTCTGAGTTAGAGCTCCAGCTGACAAGAAGGCAGGTGGTTCCCATATCACAACAGATATGAATATGTTAGTCTTGTTTAAAAAGCTCCAATGATTCCTTATTGCCTTTAAGATATAATACAATCTCCTTCATGCTATGAGGATGAAAATAGCAACAAGGTCAACTACCATACTAATGGGAAACTATTTTATTCCAAAAACATGCAAGCCAAGACTAAAATGGAAGGAGAGTTGATGCATAATGTTTTTTGTTGTTGTTTGCAGATGGCTATGTATTCACAGTCTCTGAAGCTGAAATGCAATAAAGTATGGGTCTATTCTCTGCTGCTTGTACTTTTTTGGCTTAACAATTAACACCAAGAAAACATTCATTCTCCAGCCAGCACTATAATATCCAGACATGGAACCACTGGTTATAGTAAATGGAGAAGTTTTGAATATTGTGGATAAATTCACTTATCTTGCCAGTATGCTTTCTAGAAATATATACATAGATACTAAGTTTGATAACACATATTGCTAGAGATTGCTCAATGATTGAGAGGCTTCAAAAGAAAGTGTAAGGCTTCAAAAGAAAAGAGGTAATAAACTGACTACATAACTTCAGGTCTACATAACTGAAAGCCATTGTTATTATCTCATTGTTATATACCTATGAAACCAGCACCATGCCAGGAAATTGAATTACTTCCATTTGAATTTTCTTAGAGCAATTCTGAAGATCACCTGGAAGGATAATGTTTCAGACATTGTGGCTCTTTTTCAAGCTAAACTGCTAAATATTCAAACTCTACTTTAGAAAGCACAACTCCAATGGCATGGTCACATCATTTGAATGCAGAATATAAATTTGTAATCAACAAAAGGAACTTCTAAGGGCAGAGCCAAGATGGCAGAGAGGGCACACATTTCTTTCTGATCTTCTCCTACAACCCTCAGACCAATTAGCAATTCTGGTCTCTGAATTAGCTCTGGACCAGCACAACCCATGAATATTGGGAGTGCAACAAATTACCAGCAGAAGATAATTTGGAAGATCACCAGAAAAAGTCAGTTAAAATCAGAAACAGAAGGAGATAGCCAAGCACAAGCAGGCTGAGCACAGATGCTAGTACAGACAGCGCAGAGTCCAAAGGTGGTATGGATCCACAGAACAATGTGAACTCCACAGGGTGGTGAAGACTCTGTGGGCCAGAGAATATATGGGGAGGAATCTACAGCAGTGTTGCCTACTCTACCCTACTTGCAAGCCAGTAGGTCAGCAGAGGAGTTATAAAACAATCAACACAAACACAAAAGGTAAATAGTATAATATAGGGTTAATAAGATGGCAGGAAATACAGAATTAGTAGTTTTAACCATAAATGTGAATGGGGTAAATTCTCCCATAAAGCAAAAGCAAATAACAGACTGGATTAAAAGCCAAAATCTTACAATATGTTATTTACAAGAAACACATTTAAAGTAGAGCAATATATACAGAATAAAGGTAAAAGGCTGGAGCAGAATCTATTATGCTTCAGGTGAAGTTAAAAAAAAAAAAAAAAAAAGCAGGGGTAGCCATCCTGATCTCATATCAAGCAAAAGCAAAAAATGATCTAATTAGAATACAAGGAAAGAAATTATAGCTTGCTAAAGAGTACCATAGATAATGAAGCAATCAATATCAATATTAAACATATATACACCAAGTGGTGTAGCATCTAAATTCCTAAAGAAGAAGTTAAGAGAGCTGCAAGAAGAAATTGACAGCAAAACTATAATAGTGGAAGATCTCAACCTTGTACCCTCATAACTAGATAAATCAAACCACAAAATAAATAAGAAAGAAGTTAAAGAGGTAAATAGAATACTAGAAAAATTAGGTATGATAGGTCTCTGGAGAAAATTGAATGGAGAAAAAAAGGAGTACACTTTCTTCTTGGCACTTCATGGAACCTATATAAAAATTAACCATATATTAGGACATAAAGACCTCATAATCGAATGCAGAAAGTCAGAAATAGTAAGTGTATTTTTTTTCAGATCATAATGCAATAAAAATTACATTCAACAAAAGTCCAGAGGAAAATAGATTCAAAAATAATTGGAAACTCAATAATCTCATCCTAAAGAATGAGAGGGTGAAATAGCAAATCATAGACAAAATCAATAATTTGATTCAAGAGAATGACAATAATGAGACAACATAACAAAATTTGTGGGATGCAGCCAAAGTGGTAATAAGGGGAAATTTTATATCTCTAGAAGCTTACTTGCATAAAATGCAATATTGTATTAGAAATGCTAGCTTTGGCAATAAGAGATGAAAAAGAGATTTAAAGAAATAGAGTCAGTAATGATAAAATCAAATTATCACTCTTTGAAGATGATATACTTAGAGAATCCTAGAGAATCAACTAAAAAACTATTAGAAGTAATCCACAACTTTAGCAAAGTTGCAGGATACAAAATAAATCCACATAAATCATCAGCATTTTTATAAATCACTAACAAAATCCAACAGCAAGAGATACAAAGAAATTCCACTTAAAATAACTGTTGATAGGATAAAATATTTGGGAATCTCTCTGCCAAGAGAAAATCAGGAACTATATGAGAAAAACTACAAAACATTTTTAACACAAATAAAGTCAGATCTAAGCAACTGGAAAAATATCAAGTGCTCTTGGATAAGTAGAACAAATATAACAAAGATAATGATACTATCTAAACTAATCTATTTATTTAGTGCTATACCAATCAGACTCCCAAAAAACTATTTTAATGACCTAGAAAAAAATAACAACAAAATTCATCTGGAAGAACAAAAGGTCAAGACTTTCAAGGGAACTAATAAAAAAAAAAAATCAAATGAAGGTGGCCTAGCTATACCAGATCTAAAACTATATTATAAAGCAGCAGTCATCAAAACCATTTAGTATTGGTTAAGAAATAGAGCAGTTAATCAGTGGATCACAGTGTTCACAGAACAAAATAGTCAATGACTATAACAATCTAGGATTTGACAAAAACAAAGATCCTAGCTTTGGGGATAAGATTTCACTATTTGACAAAAACTGCTGGAAAAATTGGAAACTAATATGGCAGAAATTAGGCATTGACCCACACCTAACACCATATATCAAGATAAAGTCAAAATTAGTTCATGATCTAAATATAAAGAATGATATTATAAACAAATTAGAAGAACATAAGATAGTTTACCTGTCAGACCTGTGGAAGAGGAAGGAATTTGTGACCAAAGAAGAACTAGAGATCATTATTGATAACAAAAGAGATACTTTTGATTAGATTAAGTTAAAAAGGTTTTGTACAAACAAAACTAATTCAGACAAGATTAGAAGGGAAGCAATAAACTGGGAAAACATTTTTATATTCAAAGATTCTGAAAAAGGCCTCATTTCTAAAATATATAGAAAATTGACTCAAATTTATAAAATTCAAGCCATTCTCCAATTGATAAATGGTCAAAGGATATGAATAGACAATTTTCAGATAAAGAAATTAAAACTATTTGTAGTCATAGCAATCTAAATCACTATTGATTAGAGAAATGCAAATTAAGACAACTCTGAGATACAACTACATACCTCTCAGTTTGGCTAAAATGATAAGAAAAGACAAGGGAGAATGTTGGAGAGGATATGGGAAAATTGGGACATTAATACGTTGTTGGTGGAATTGTGAATGGATCCAGCCATTCTGAAGAACAATTTGGAACTATGTTCAAAAAGTTATTAAACTGTGCATACCCTTTGATCTAGCAGTGTTCTACTGGGATTATATCCCAAAGAGATCTTAAAAGAGGGAAAGAGACCTACATGTGCAAAAAATGTTTGTAGCAGCCCTTTTTATGGTGGCAAGAAACTGGAAACTAAGTAGATGCCCATCAATTAGAGAATGGTTGAATAAATAAAATGGCAAAATATTATTGTTCTGTAAGAAACAACCACCAAGATGATTTCAGAGAGGACTAGAGGGACTTATATAAACTGATGCTAAGTGAAATAAGCAGAATCCGGAGATCATTATATGTGGCAACAAGAAGACTATATACAATGATCAATTCTGATAGATGTGGCTCTCTTCAACAATGAGGTGATTCAAACCAGAGCCACTTATTCAGTGATAAAGAGCCATCTACACCCAGAGAGAGGACCATGGGAACTTAGTGTGGACTATAACATAGCATTCTCACTCTCTCTGTTGTTGTTTGCTTGCATTTTGTTTTCTTTCTCAGTTTGTTTTTCTTCCTTCTTGATCTGATTTTTCTTGTGCAGTAAGATAACTGTATAAATATGTATACATATATTGGAGTTAACATATATTTTAACATATTTAACATGTATTGGACTACCTGCCAGCTAGGGGAGGGGGTAGGGAGAAGAAGGGGAAATTTTAGAACAAAAGATTTTGCAAGAGTCAACGTTGAAAAATAACCCATGCATATGTCTTGTGAAAAAAAAAAGCTTTAATAAAAAACATCAACAAAAGCACTCTCTACCCAAATGAGTCTCTCCTGATCCTATCCAGCTGCTAGTGCTTCCCTCTACCCAGAAAGTTCTTTGCTTTTATGTATATTTGATATTTGGAAGTGTACTGTGTCCCTTCATTGTATAACTTCCATGAGGATATTAACTATTTTAGTTTTCCTATTCCTTAAGCCTATCACAGTCCCTAGCACAAAATAATTCTTTAATAAATGCTTATTGGTTGACTGATACATTAAAAATTCAACTTCCTTTACCTTATTTTTAACCTGAAGATAGTAAACATAGAAAAGTTGAATAAATAATCAAAGCTTAAAATGGATGCCAGAATTGCTGCCCCTTTGACCTCTAGCTCATCACTAAAGCCATTAGACTTCTGGGCTTTCTTAAATCTTTATGTACTATCCCACATTTTATGTTGGTCATCAGTTATATGAACTGAAGCACACAAATATGAGAGATGCTAGTAAGATTTGTGACAGAACAGGGTTCCCCTTGGTTCAACCCAGAGATCCAAAGAAATACTCTAGACTTCAGCTTTAACCTTAGTGAAGTGTTAATCTCTCCAGACTATCTCTGAAGAAACCTTGTGGCTATCTAGATTCAGAAGTATTCTCAACCCAAATCATAGGAACTTCCACCTCCTGGATACCTCTGAAGTGAGAGTGTCTGAATCACTGAAGACTAAGGAAATATCCCTGATAAGGAATATCAGACCCAGCTATCCTAGGTAAGAAAGAATCTGCACACATAGTACAGAAGCAGTAGAGCAGGGACACTCTTTGCTGCTAGCACTTGCTGGTGGGTGAAGGGTTTGGTTTAGGGTTCCAAGTCAGAAGAGAGAAATTAAATGAAGCCAGTGGCACCATCACCCCACCACCATCTCAGAATTATAGGTGGTTACACTAATAAGTTCTCATTTAAAAAAAAACAATTATCAGGCAAAGAAGAAAGAATTAAACTGCAGAAAGTCACTGTGAAAATAGGGAAGACAGAATTCATCTTCAGAGAAAAACAATGAAATAAAATAGGCCTCTCTTACCCCCTTACCTTAGTTAAATGTCTAACTGCCCAGAAAGAATTTACAGAAGACTCAATAAAGACTTTAAAAAAGAAACGCGAGAGATTAAGGAAAAATTTAAATAAATAAATATGAACCAACCAAGAAAAACAAGAAGATTATGAAAAGAAAGTCAATGAACTAGAAAAGATCCAAAGTCTTTAATAAGAAAATAACTCTTTGAAAATTAAAATTGAGCAAAGGGAAAGCAGTGAAGTTATAAGACATGATTAAATAACAAAATAAAGCATAAAAAATGAAAAAACCAGAAGAAAATGTGAAACATAAGAAAAACAACAGCTCTGAAGAGAAAACATAAGAATAATAATTGTACTACCTAAAATCTGTGACCAAAATAAAGGAGAACTTGATTGACTTGTTTGGAGAATGGCTGAATAAATAGAAATTTCAAGAAATAATCAAAGAAAATTGTTCTGAAATGATATAACATAAGAGGAAAGTGGCAATAAAAAAAAAATTCACCAATCATCACATCAAAGAGGTTCTAAAAGGAAAATACATATTAACATTATTGCTAAACTTCAAAAACCCAAGATCAAAGAGAAAATTTTATAAGAAATAAAAAAAAAATCCCACAATTCAAATATACTGAACCTACAATTAGTATTGTATACAATAGAATTGTATAATATCAGCTGCTATGATAAAACACAACAGGTACTGGAATGTTATATATTATCAATCAAAAGAATTAGGCTATGACCAAAAATATATCCAGCAAAATTAAGTATAATATTGAATGGGAAAAAAAATGAACATTCAGTGAACGCTACAATTTTTATTATTTTGTCTCAACTAAATCTGAATTCAGTAGAAAAATTACCATGTAAGGGATAACATCAAAGACTAACTTCAAAGGACTCAATAACGACAAACTATTTATGTTTTATATCTGGAAATGTAAGTCATATGCTTAATACTGATACAAATGAGGTGCAGAGGAAGGACCAACATGTTAGCATAAGATTAGGGAGGAGTACTAACAATTCTGAAAACCTATTCACATTGGAAATGGTTAAATAGGGAAGAAAACATACACATTGATACAGATATAGAAATACCAAGAAGAGTATAGCACTCTCCAAAATCTATAAAGAAATAAAAGGGGAACAATATAAGGTAGGGTATAGCAGGGTAGGTAGATTTATATCAGTGGGACAAAGTGTGTAGGTTAATGATAATGAGTTAAAGAAGGAGGGTAACAGTGGCATAGGAAAAGGTGGGGTACAGAAAGGTGTTTAGATTAATGGGAGTGGAATGAGATGTCTAGATTTATAGGAATTGGATAAAGGAGAGAAATGTGAGAGAAGACAAAGGAGGGATGCCTAGGTGTGGGAGATGAGGGTTAAATAATAGAAAGACAAGTTAAGGAGTAAAACTAAAGTATAAGAGTTAGCAGAAAAATAAAATAGATATACATAAACACAATAACAAGGATCTGAAATAGAACTTTAAAAAATAAAAAAGGAGGGCTAGTAATCATTAATCACAAAGTCAAACATAATTATTCAATCAAGAAATCTACATTATATAACAATTGTATGCCTGAAAAACATCACTTTGCAGATAGATTCTCTCTATATATGATTCAGTTATTCAACAAACATTTATTAAAAGCTTTTGAGCTATACAGACAGACAACAATAAAAATGAAATAGTCCTTGCCCTCAAGAAAAGCAATCTATAAGTGAAAATAATATACACATAAATCAACTAAATAAAAACGGGAGGAGAGAATTGAGAAGGGAGTCCATTGGAGATTTAGGGATCAGAAAGGATTTCATATTAAAAGTGTTTCTTGATATGATGAGTGTAGATAAGGAACATGCAGGACACTAACACAAAGTGCCTGATTTGTGAATCTACTACATTTATTAAGTCCCACATACCACTTTTTATAGTTATTATTATCTAAAGTGTCTCCTAAAAGTTTGTGAGTTGTGTTTTTTTTTTTAATTGACAGTTCCCACTTTCATAGCTTTCAGAGTTTTGATGGTTTATCAAGTCTTTGGTCTAAAACAATCCAACCTTCAAAGCATCTGTTAAGTTCCAACTGTGTGCATGATAATATTCTTAGCTAAAAAGGCAAAATGAAAAATAGTTCTTGCATGAATATAAGAATGAACTTACATTTATAAAATCAGAGACACAGAGTTGGAAATCCCCTCAAGAATCATCAAGTCTAACTTCTGCATTTTGTAAATGAGAAGTTGAGGGACAGAGAGGTTGTAAATTCCCCAGGTCAAATAATAGCACAGTCAACACTTGACCCTTGGTTGTCTTAATCCAAATCCAACAGTCTTTCCACTACTCCATTGCTACTTGATAGGGAATAAAAGATGAAACGTAACATACGATCATCAAATATATTGATCAACAAGCATTTATTAAGCAACTATTATGTACCAGGAAGTAGAGATATAAAGAAAAAAATATTTTAATGTTAAAAATTGTGTTTACATGGAACCGGAGGGAAATAAAACATTAAATAAATGTAAAGTAAAAAAGAAAATAATGTAAGAAGTAATTAAGGCAGATTCACTTGAAGGAAGTAGGGTTCATTTCTATACTGGCTAAAAGTATAAATGTGTTAATTTTTTATATCCTCTAAATTTGGGATCTCCCTGTCCTAGTTATAACCATGATATCTGGCCTATCCAAATCCCATACTCCCTCATTCACACTTAAGAATTGCCAAACTAGATTGCAGAAAGTTAAGGTATAACAATATATTTTACAAAATCCACAGAAAGAATACTAGAATAAAACTAATACCAAGGCCAAGACTAGATAATATATTAAGAAGTGTGTTTATGATAATTAAGACTAGTTCCATGCAGGTGCTGTTTAGGACAAGAATTCATTATCATAAATAATTTTGCCTTTTCCATCTTTTAGTGTATCTGGTTTTCCTTGTATGTATCCACTTTAGTTTGTATTAATTTCCACTTTAAAACCTAAATTATTGGTTTTTATTACCAGAAAAAAAAAAAAAAAACAGTGCAAGGATAAGGGAAAGGAAGAACTTTGCTATCTTCCATCATCAGGTGAAATAATAAGAAACTCAGAAAAAGTAAGATTAAATGAGGAATTAGCAATATTACCTCAGGGAGAAAATAAATGAGCCCTGGATAACAAATAGTGCTGAATCCAAAAGGGAGGAAAGTGACTTTAAGGCCAATGTAGCAAAGAAGTTGAATATTTCACTAATTTTTAATATTAAAAAAATTAGGTATTTGCCTTTTGAAAAGGGATACTGGTGAATATTCCCATTGAGTGTAATGAAGTCTAAATTATATGTTTGGTATATGATCTCTTTTATAAATATATGTATCACCCTATCTCATCCCCAAAGGTCAACCATGTCTGTCTCTGTTCTAACTATGCTCCCATGTATATATGTTGCTTAGGAGGAATAAAACCACCAATACAACCTGTTTTGTTTTTCTTAAATCAAACCGGGGGGGTGGGGGGGGGGGGGGGGGGCGGAGGGGAGTGGGGGTGGGAGGCAGGGATAAGGTTGACAACACACACACACTCTCTCTCTCTCTCTCTCTCTCTCTCTCTCTCTCTCTCTCTCTCTCTCTCTCTTTTTGTCTCTCTCTTCCTCCTCCTTCTCCTCCTCTTCCTCCTCTTCCTCCTTCTTCTCTCTCTCTTAAAAAAAAAAAAAAAAAAAAAAACTTCAGTAACTTCCTATCACATCCAGATAAAATATAAAACACTCTATTTGACATTCATAAACTAGCTCCCTCCCATCTTTCCAGACTTTTTAGACCTTACTTCCTGCACTATAATCTTTGATTCAGTGATATTACTCTCCTCCCTGTTTTACTTCATCTCTAAGCTCCTGGAATTTTCTTCTCTAGCTGTCTTCCATGTCTAGAATGCTCTCCTTCCTCATCTTTGTCTTGGCTGACTTAAGATTTGAGCTGGGTTCCTACCTTCTATAGAAAACTTTTCCCCAATCTCTCTTAATTCTAGTGCTTTACATCTCTTACTATATATTTCCAACTTGACCTTCAATGTAGCTTGTTTATTTATCTTTGCTTATTGTCTTCCTCATTAGATTATATGCTCCTTGAAGGCAGTGGACTGTCTTTTGCCTGTTTTTATATCTCCAGTGACTGACAAAGTGCCTGGCATTTAGTTTATTGCCTGATAGACTCTCTTGTACCCAGGGAGCCAGATAAATTAAAACTTAAATGCTTATTGTTACGGGGAGGTACAATCTTGTGCTGCAAGGCATACCTACATAAGAAGAAGACATGACAGACACCTTAAGAAAAACTTAACTTCAGAGAAAGAAAGTTGAGAAAGTAACACAAGCTTTTTAGTAAATTCAGGAATCTTTCAGTCTCTATTCAGGATTGTTTTTTTTGCTTAGCCAGCATTAGGTGAAAAAAGACAAAGTTAGCTAATTAAGCTAAGAATTATCCTTCTCCTTAAAAGTGTTCACAAGAGTGACTTCCCTTAAGAACCCCATAGACTTGGGCTCCTAGACCAGAGATATTTGGGGAACAAGATTATAAATACGTCTAACCTATTACCCTTCTTCTACTTATGCATCCTGCCTACCCTTCTCTTCAATCTAGGTCATTGATCATGCCATCATGTTTCTTCTACTCTTTGCAAAGATACAAAATCCAGTCAAGCTACCCATAAGCCATGTCTTTCAAATTTAGACAACCACATAAATACATATATCATACTCTATAATTTTATTGGCTCTAGCTTAATTGTTGAGAATCAATTGCTAAGAAATAGAGAATATTAACTTCTTAGGGTCCCTGTAAGAGTCTTGGGAAGAGACCTTTAATTAGTATAGCATTTGTACTATCCAATTCTTTCCCTTAATTTTTACTTGATGACTGTTCTGCCTCTGAATCTATGTATAGAGTTTTTTTATGAAAGTTTTTTCAACTTTTTGTATCTAAATCATAATTAGTAATATGATAATAACCTACTTATACCCACCATATAGCTCTCTATTGCCTTTTGAGTCATTGCTAATTTTGACTCTGTAAAAAGTTTGATATTTCATGATTTACAGTCATATAGCATTACCATAAAAATGATGATATTTTTAAAGATGAACTTTTTTGTCAAGGAACAGCTTGGAGATAGTTGTTCACACTACCCAATTTTTCAAGTGCAATCTGGTCTTCTCTCTTTCTTCTATTCAATTCTGGGCCCATTCCATTGTCCTTGTGCAGTTTGTCTAAAATATGTCTATTAATAGATTAAGTCAATGAAATATGCATCTAAATACACATTACATTCTGGACAAAAGTAAATTTTCTATGATTTGTTTTTTTCTTGTATGGATTGTTAGATTAAATTTGAGCAATTGTGGATTTTATTAAGGAAGCTTCATAGTATTCAGTAGCTTTATACAAATAGCACAATACCTTCTAGAAATAGGAGAAAATAAGTTTTACACCTAAAGCACTTTGTGAATTAAATATTAAAAGCACAATTTAAATATTATCCATTGTTGTTCTTGTTATTATTACCTGTATCAATAGGAAATCATTTCAACTTAAACTCCATTAAAAATTTATGGGAAGAAATGAACAACAATTAGAATTGCACCAGAGGGGAAGGTCTGCTCTGTATCCCTGAGAGAAACCACTTTGATGAAAATATGGATCCTTAGAGGCAGGATTGGGGAGCAATACTAAAATAAAAATTTTAAAAAAAGAACGAAAGAAAGAAGTTCTAGTTGACTGACTTGCTAAAAAATAAAATCAAGTTTAGTAGATGGTAAACTCAATATGGGTCAATAGCAAAAGAGAGCAACCAAAAAAATTAATTCAATCATAGACTACATCAATAAATGTAAATATTCCCAAAAGAGGGACATGACAATATTTGAATACTTATTCAAACCAAATCTGGAGTATTATGTTTAGGTCTGAGCACAACACTTTAAGGAGGACATTGAAAAACTGCAGTACATTTAAAATTATGAAAGCTTCCAAAATCATAACACTTAAGAAGCGGGAATTGGAGGTATTTAGCCCAGAAAAGAAAAAAGAAAAATATGTAGAAGGAAACATGATAACTGCCAAGTATCTGGAGGTTTATTTCATGAAAAAGGGATTAAGCCTGGTCTATTAATCTTGGATGTCAGTGCCCAACACTGCTAGAGAGAAGTGCCTTACATGCTTGATATATTTAATTGAATTGGCACAAAAGATGAGAGTTTTTTAATATATGTACAATCATATTAAATATATTTCTACATTAGTCATGTTGTAAAGGAAGAACCAGCACACACACACAAAAAGAAAAGTACAAGAAAGAAAAAAAAAAAAAAAAGAAAAAACATGAAAAAGAAAAATAGTATGTTTTGAGGTGATTCAGGCTAGTTCCAATGGTCTGGTCATGGAAAAAGTCATCTGCACTCAGAGAGAGACTGTGAGACCAAGTATGGATCACAACATAGTATTTTCATTTTTTTTTTTTGTTATTTGTTTCCATTTTTATTTCTTTCTCATTTTTTTCTTTTTGATCTGATTTTTCTTGTGCAGCATGATAATTGTGGAAGAATGTATAGAAGAATTGTTAATGTTTAATATATATTGGATTACTTTCCATCTAGGGGAGAAGGGAAGGGCAAGGGAGGGAGAAAAAATTTTGGAACACAAGGTTTTGCAAGGGTGAGTATTGAAACCTATTTATGCATATGTTTTAAAAAATAAAAAGCTTAAAAAATAGTATCCTTTGATTTGCATTTAGTCTCCATATTTCTTTCTCTGGATGTGGATAGCATTTTCCATCATTAGTTTTTTGGAATTGTCTTAGATTACCTATCAAAGTCTATCAAAGATGATCATCTCACAATGTTGCAGTTATTATTTGCAATGTTCTCCTGACTGCTCATTTCACTCAGCATCAGTTCATGTAAGTCTTTCCAGGTTTTTTTCTGAAATCTGCTTGCTCACTATTTCTTATAGAATAATAGTATTCAATTATGTTTATATACCACAAATTGTTTAGCCATTCCTCAACTGATGGGCATCCCCTCAATTTCCAATGACCACTTCCAATTCCCAGCTCAAAAAGAGCTACTACAAACATTTCTGCACATGTGAGTCCTTTTTCCTTTTTTGGAATCTCTTTGGGATACAGACCTACTAGTGTTATTATAAATTCAAAGAGTATGCATAGTTTTATGTCCCTAAGAACATAATTCCAAATTGTTCTCTAGAATGGTTGGATCAGTTCACAACTCCACCAACAGAGCATCATTTTCCCAATTTTCCCATATTCTCTCCAACATTTATCATTATCCTTTTTTGTCATGAAAGAGGTGGTATCTCAAAATTGTTTTAATGTGCATTTCTCTTATCAACAGTGATTTAGAGGATTTTTTCCATATGAGTAGAAGGAGTTTTAATTCCTTCATCTTAAAATTGTGTGATCATATCCTTTGACCATTTATCAATTGAGGAATAACTTATTCTTTAAATTTGATTCAGTTCTCTATATATTTTTTAAAATAAGGACTTTATTCAGAAACACTGACTATAAAAATCATTTCCCACCTTTCTGTTTCCCTTCTAATTTTGGTTGCATTGACTTTGTTTGTGTAAAAACTTTTTAATGTAATCAAAATTATTCATCTTGCATTTAATAATGGTCTCTATATCCTGTTTAGTCAGAAAATCTTCCCTTCTCCACAGATTTGACAGGTAAACTATTCCTAGCTCTCCTGATTTGTTTATGGCTTCACCCTTTTTGTCTAAATCATGTACCCATTTTGGCTTTATCTTTGTATACAATATGAAAGGTGGGAGATCTTTATCATCCTAGGATAATAGTCTCTCAATTTTGAGCAGTTCTAATTATTAGGAAATTCTTTCTTGTATAAATTCTTCCTATGAAACCAATACAATAAATTTAATTTTCAACATAAAGATCTCCAATCTTTATATATTAAAATATATTTTGATTATAATTTCATTCACTTTTCTCCAAGTCTTCATTAAATGGCACATCTCTAGATCATTAATTTATTTTATAGCATGATTTAAAGTCCCTGCATCATCCTCTTTACTTTCCTTAGATATATCCTGTATCTCAAAGTCTCTCTTAAAATATGGCACCAATGACTAAACATGATAATTCACGATTTCTTTGACCACTGTAATGTGTATTGTGAAGTACAAAGCCCAAGATTTAATTAGTTTTTTTTAACCAGCATTTCAAACTATTGACTTATATTGATATTGTAATCAACTAAAACTTGTAGGATATTTTCATAGGAGCCGTTGTCTAATCATATATTTTTCCTGCTATACTTGCACAATTGTTGTTATTTAATATAAATGCAAGTGACTTTTCAAATATATGACAGTTTGTTTTGTAAAATTAGATCTATTGTTCCAGCTCATTAGTATCTTTTTAGATGCTCATTCTGTCATCTAGATCACTAGCTATCATTTTTCTGATACAAATGTCATATCAGTCATGACTTGGATAAGTATGCCATCTATATTTTCATTGAAATTATCAGTAGAAATGTTGAAATCAACTTTGTTAGATGACAGAATCCTACAGCTACCATACCAGTATTCTTTCCACGATACCATTCTTTCATTATCCAAAAGAGTATGATGTGAAAGTTTTCCAAATGACTTATAGAAAAGACAATTAGTCAACCCTTAGGAAATTACCTCCCCCTTTGCAAAAATACATTTCTTGCCAACCTGCCTTCATGATTCATCCTTTCTGTTTAAGGCTCCATGGTTTCTAGAAGCTGTTTATTAAGGTGGAAATGCCCCCAAGAGGATGATATATTAGCCATCATTGGCCATTAACTCATTAGTATCAATTAACTTAATTGATGATCTAGTAGATCCCTAAGGAAAATGACTGTAAAACAAGAATGTTTTGACAAATGGAAAGGGATCAAGCTAAGTTCAAGAAAAAGACCACTATCAATCAAGCAAAATCTTGAATAGTTGGGAAGCAACATAAGTATTGGACTTGAACTCAAGTCTTCTGGACTCCAGGCCCAGGATATTTATCTATCTATCTATCTATCTATCTATCTATCTATCTAATTTATCTATGTTGTCTGTCTCTCTGTATGTCATCTGTCTATCTATCCATCGTCTGTCTCTTGGCTCTCCTTCTCTCTCTCTCTCTCTCTCTCTCTCTCTCTCTCTCTCTCTCTCTCTCTCTCTCTCTCTCTCTTTCTCTCTCTTTGAGTGTCAGAGATCAGATTTGGTATGGGATGGTGTAGAGAGTCATAGTCAATGGGGAAACTCTGGGTAAGGTATAATACCCTTCAGCCCAGGGGGAACCTGCTAACAATGTCTGGTTCAGCTTCCCACCTCCCCTAAGGGTTCTTGGCCTTCCTAAGAAGTCAGGGGGTGATGACAACCTGTGTTGAGATTGAAGCAGAGGGATATTAGGTAGAAGAGTGATACCTGGTAGCAAATTATGTACAATAGCAAGTTGTTTATGTGGTCCCACATGCTCAGTTGTTTTTATTACATTATATAAAGAGGAAAGTCCTTGAAATAAACAGACTCCGTTTTTCCACCATCCTCAGGAGTCCCACATCATCACTTCTCCAATAGGAAGGTATATTTTAATCACCCCGGCATAGGGGTTCTAGAAAGCAATGGTATGGTTTGTTACCCCAACTTGGGGTCTCTAGAAAGCAGGAATTTTAATCACCCTGGTGTGGGGGCTCTAGAAATTAACAGTATGTTTTGTCACCCCAACTTGGGAGCTCTATAAAGCAGGACACAACAGGGTGAGAATGGTAAAAATGCAGTATGCTGAGGAAAATATGGGTTTAAAAAAATGAAGAGAGAAGGCACCAAAATGAATTTTGCCACTTTAAGGGCCAGTCCTGCCCTGGTGACATCATCAATTTACAGATCATACAACTCATTAACTTCATTGATTTACTTATGTATTTTTAAATAACACTGTTGGTTACTCTGGAAAAACTTTCCCAAATTATGTCATTCTATGACAGCAACTAATAGCAAGTCATTCATCATTTTTAATAACAAAAATGAACTCAGCTCAGAATCACTTAGAATTGACACCCCCCAAGCCTAGGTATTATAGAACATTTACCCTGAATGTCACAGAGATTTGTTTCTTTAGAAATTGAGGCTTAAGATACTTGTTTCTCCTTAAAGTCACTTTATATAGACATCTTAAGTCTGGATATAATTCTAGAGGGAATACACTTAATAAATACTTTGAAGCTCCATATAATTACTTTAGAAATTGAGTTCAGTGTGAGATCCTGAGGAATAGATAGTGCTTTAGATCTATTTCTTTTTTCTTTCTTTCTTTCTTTTCTTTCTTTTTTCTTTCTTTCTTTCTTTCTTTCTTTCTTTCTTTCTTTCTTTCTTTCTTTCTATCTTCCTTCCTTCCTTCCTTCTTCCTTCCTTCCTTCCTTCCTTCCTTCCTTCCTTCCTTTCTTTCTTTCTTTCTTTCTTTCTTCTTTCTTTCTTTCTTTCTTCTTTCTTTCTTTCTTTCTTTCTTTCTTTCTTTCTTTCTTTCTTCTTTCTTTCTTTCTTTCTTCTTTCTTTCTTTCTTTCTTTCTTTCTTTCTTTCTTTCTTGGCTGAGGCAATTGGAGTTAAGCCTAAGGTCACACAGCAAAGAAGTGTCTGAGGTCAAATTTGAATTCAGGTCCTCCTGACTTCAAGGCCAGCACTTTATCCATTATGCCATCTAGTGGTCCCTTTAGGTCTATTTCTAAAGCACTAAGTTCCACTGACAAAAGGACTTTCTATATTTTGGCTTGGACATTGGTTCCAAAGTATCAAGTCTAAGGGACTAAGATATTACAAATTTTTCTGAATCACTTTGATTAATTCTAGACCATCTGTAGTGACCCTAGACCTAAATGGTTTCACATATTGATTGTTTTTAATAGACCTTTCTCCATTATAGCCAATCATTGACTTTGATTCTTCCCTCCTCATCTATCAATTGCCAAATTGTACCTATACTACCTCTATATTTTTTTTTAATTTCTCTTATCCAAGTATTGCTACTATCTTGGTTCAGTTCTTCATCTTCCTCGTCCCAAGCTATTATATAATAGCTTCCTATCTGATCTCCTAATGCCA
Organism: Antechinus flavipes; assembly: GCF_016432865.1. Classification (NCBI taxonomy): domain Eukaryota; kingdom Metazoa; phylum Chordata; class Mammalia; order Dasyuromorphia; family Dasyuridae; genus Antechinus; species Antechinus flavipes. The sequence goes on from NC_067400.1 coordinate 409,839,623, forward strand.
GCCTGTTCCCTTCCAAATCTATCTTTCAAAGTGCTATGCAAATTATCTTCCAACTAAAAGAACACTGTACAGAGAATGGGTGGATAAGTTATGGTATGTGAATGTTATAGAATATTATTGTTTTAAAAGAAACAATCAGCATGATGATTTCAGAAAGGCCTGGAAAGACTAACATGAACTGATATTAAATAGAGAGTAGAACTAAGAGAACATTGTACACAGCAACAAAAAGTTTATATGATTGTCAACTCTGATGGATTTGGCTTTTTTCAACAATAAGGTGACAGACCAATCATTGTTTGCTTTCATTTTGTTTTCTTTCTCATTCTTTTCCTTTTTGAGCTGATTTTTCTTATGCAGCATGATGTGGAGATATGTATAGAAGAATTACACCGGTTTAACATATGTTGGGTTACTTGCTCTCTAGGAAAGAGTATTAGGAGAAAGAAGAAAGAAAAATTTGGAACACGAGGTTTTGCAAGAGTAAATGTTTAAAGCTATCTTTGCATATATTTTGAAAACAAAAAGCTATTATTTTTTAAAAATTAGGACTGATGCAAAACCAAAAAAGAAAAATTAAAATTAAAAAAAAAATTAAAGTTTTCATTTGGCCTAAAAACAAAACAAAACAAAGCAAATTATCTTCCTAAAATACAGGTTTGATAATATGTCCCCAATATAATTCTTCTGTATTTCTCAATTATTTACCTGAATAAATTATCCCAGCACTTAACCTCTCCACTATCTAGTTCTTGCTTTTTGAACTTTAATGCTATTCTTCATACAATCTTCCTTTCACTCAAACTTGACCATCAGACTCCATTCTTCTATTATACTCTCTTATCTCCCTACTATAATAAAGATTATCTGTTCCCCATACATAGAATACATTCCTACCTTCTAACATTGTTTCCTTCTTTCCTTCAAGTTCCATTTCATGTTTGCCCTCCTTTAAGCCTTCCCTAATTTCCATTTCTTTCCAGCCTCTCCCATAGTTGCAGTTGAAAGTGATAACTGCCTCCCTCCTCAAATATTCTTAAAACAATTTATCTGAATCTCTGGCTAGACTACATTTAACAGTATGTTTTTCATACTTATATGTTTATATATTCTATTCTCTCCCCCTTTCTGATTTGGCTACAAGCTTTTTGAGATCAGGAACTGTATTTTGTGTTTTTTGTTTTTTTGTTTTTTTTTGAAATAAGAAGTTGCTAGGGGAAGTTGCTGGGGGAAGATAGATGACACAGTGAACAGAACACTGGGCCTGGAGTCAAGGAACTGAATTAAAATGCAGTAATTAAAATACTTACTATCTCTGTGATCCTGGACAAATCTCTTACCTCTGTTTGTTTCAATTTCTTATCTGGAAAATGAAATGAAAAAGGAAATGGCAAACCACTTCAGTATCTTTGACATGAAAACCCCAAATGGGATCACAATGACGGAAACAAATGAAGAACAAAACTATATAAAGTAGGTGCATTCCAACATTTTGGATTGAACTTAATTAAGTTAATAAAATTAATCATGGACTTTTATACCTGAAAAGGTCCTGAATCCAAACCTGATCTTTTGCAGTTATATAAAACTTAAGTTCAAAAAAGCTTTAATGACCTTCCTGTAATCACATGACTAGTGAGCTATTGAGACCAGGTCTTTTGATTCTTTTTCTAATATTCTTTACAGCACAACATAAGGGCTATTTCCTCTGTATGGGAGAAGAGATATCAGGACTCTTGAGATTTTTTAAGACAGATTGAGTGAATGATCATGGAAAGAAATATAGATGTAGATGTAATTATACTCACTGGGACCAAAATGAAACCTTTCTCAACTATTTCATTTAAATGTATAAAGAGACTTCCAGAGATTTCCAGTTAAGAGAATTATCATAATAGCAACAAATGACCTACTTCATATATATCTTTTCCAGCAAAAATATGAAATTCATACCACACCAAATACTTAAAAGACATCCAATAAAAAAAATACAGTAGAATACTTCTTCCATTCCAGAACAATAGGAAACAAAATGCCAGCACAGTCAGTACCAATAGACAGATGTGTTTGCAGGATCCCACGATAAGTGAAGATCATCCAGACATAAATTCATCCTATAAGGTTCTGCATATGTGATGCGGGAAAGCTTCCTTTCTAGATTCCCACCCTCTCCTACTTAATAATGTAAATTGCCCTTTAACTCAAAAATCCTGGTCCTTTTGAATTCCAATAGAAGATCTGACCTGTTCCCAGCCCCACCCGGATATGAGCCAACTTTGGGGCTACACCCGAAAGCCCCTCGAGCTAAGTCTCCTATTATAAAAAGGCCACGCTGGGAACCCCTCTTTGCAGAGATTCCAAACATGGCTACCATGTGAGGACCCCTCTGTCCACTGGACCCTCTGTCCAGTGCCCTCCTTATCTCTACCTTCACCTATACTTTAACTTTGCTTATCTAATAATAAACCTCTTTTATCAATCTAGTTCTCTGGGCCAATAAATGCTTTTATTGGGAACTCGTGCTGCTACTAGACCACCTTGCGCCGAATCTGTACCCCAAACCTGCCACTAGACCTTAACCCTAATTTCATTTAGGTACCCCAAAGCTAGACCTCAACATTTGGTTCCCTGACGAAACGAACACCGGAAGCTAGATAATTTGGCGATCAAACTGGACCCCAACCTTTTCGGGGCACTCAGAACCAATCTGGGTTTTGAGCTGTTCAGGCAGTATTCTTCCAGGAAGAATCTGCGTTCTTTCTTTGGTCTCACTCTATCTCTAAAGGTAGTGGGGAGAATATCTGTGTTCCGTCTCACCCTACTTCCATTTCAGGTGAAAAGGCTTCTCTAAAGTCTTTCCTGGAGCAGATGCTTTGCTTGAAGAAACTCCCTCTGGAGAGAGAAAGGCCCTTCCTTTGCATCTCAATGCATTTCTAATCTTTTTTTCCCGTCACCAGATAGTCCAGCTCTCCAGCAGGAACTGCTGAGACACGAGAGGAAGTGTCTCTTTAACACCACCCCAGACCAAAGAGTGGTCATGTGGCCGTTCTGGGGACCCACCCCTCTCGGGGGTCCCAGGCCAGCGCTCTCTTTGCTCTGTTCTGGGGAGATAGCCGGAGAAACGTTAAGAGGAGCTGTGTTTGAGCCCTTCTCCCATGCCACTGTTAAGTGCAATGGAGTCTCTAATGGTCAGGCTGTAGCCACGAGGAGAAAGGTCACTGAATTGGGGTGAGTTTAGAGAATGTCTCTGCCCACGGCAGCTGCTCCTGGACAGGGGTAAGCGGTCTTCCCTTCAGGTTTTGCTCTCCAGCAAGATTTGGGGGCTTAGATGAGCTGCCCCGCCTTCAAGTTCCAGCGTGGAATCTCCAGAGGAGCCCTCGCCATTCAAGACGCACTGCGCTGGGTAAGATGGCATCTCTTTCTCCCCCACCCTTGCTCTGGCTTTTCCTCCCCCTTCTTCCATGGAGTGGGGAGTGTAGAACTCGAGGCCTGGTTCGGACCTCTCCCATGTGGCTTGGCAACCTGCCGTTTAAATGCTCCTATCCTGCCCCCTCCTTGGGGTTACTGTACAGTGGGGAGATTGGGGACTCAATCTAAATCTTCTCAAATCTCCGGAAAGGTTGTCTTTTAAAATAGAAATTTGCTAGCAATTTGGACAAGCGAGCCGCGCCCCTTCCAGACCTTTACCTGGCTCTTAAAGCCGCAGCTTCCAGCCCTCAGGAAGTGTGCTCATCCCATACATTTTAAACGGGACTCAGTTCCCTGATTTGGTCATCTTGTGTTAATTGTAGAAGCCTCAGAATTACGCTTTTGCATGCTCACAAGGCTGTCTACAAAGACGGATTTTAAACTGCTCTCGGTTTTTTTCTTAGCCTCAGGGCACTACTTAAAACCATTTCTTAGCTGCTTGTGGAGAGATAACCTAGGTAATGCAGGCTAGGTCTGTCTGTCTCACACTTCCCTACCTTACCCTACAGGTGGGAACTCTTTTGCTCCTAATTTTCTTAGTCCTAAGACCTTTTGCTCTTAGCACACTCGGTTCTGGTTCTATTCTTTTCTGGATTGGCATTCTATGTCCCTGCCAACAAAGGGTTTTTTCCTGGGCTCCAACCCTGGCCAGGTTGCAGCTTCAAGAAAGACCTTTGGAATGATGGCTGGGAATGAAATTTTAGGTCAAGGCAAATTAAATTCTTTAGGAGATGGCTTTTTATTTCTTTTCTCCCCTCATTCCTTGACTGCAGCAAGAAATGAGTTAATGGGAGAAACTGAAGCCATTTAAGAATTCGGTGAATACCTTTAGGAAAGAAGTCTGTCTTTCCCGTGTGCTTTTCTCATGTTCTTAGACTTGTTCCCTGTTTTCCCTCCCCATTCTTTGAGATGCTGAGGGACTAAGATGGGATAGTTAACCTTCCTACTTAGATGGTGTGTTTTCTAGAGGTATTGGGTAATTTGTAACTGAGTTATGCCTTAAAATTTGTCATCTCTGTTGGGCAATTATAAGTTATATGAAATTTGGTTCAGTTACTTGTGAACTTCAAGATCTGTGTAATGTTAAATTTAAAACTGTCTACTTAGATAAGAAAGATAGCTTTATAAGCTGTAAACCCTTTACTGTGATTCTTGAGAACTAGATTCATCTGAAGTTCTTGATTAAATGATAACTGATGTAGAAAATGAAATCCTTTGGGACTGCAGCTAATATTTGCTGGGAATTTGAGTTCAGGTGTGATTGCATAGACCAGAAGTAAAACTGCCTTAAATAGCTATTGTAATTTGTGGCCACACTATGGTTGCTGCTAAGCTTTTTTTACTTCCTGGGGCTAGAGTTTCTTTATCTAAAGGTTTACTTCACCCAAGTACTTGGGGCCACTCCCACCTTACCTTTTGAGAAGATGGCCGGCCTTTTACACTGTATGTTGATGGAAGGCAGGGCTAGGCCCCTGACTTGCTGCTCAAGGAGCCCAAGGCTATAGAATATGCATACTGTCTAGTGTTAAGAGAGGAGCTATTGAAAGGAGAACACACCCACTCCTACCACATCTCTCCTTTGCTACCTTGCTCTCAATGTTGGTGGCCCTCTTAGGAGGTTTCCACTGAGGCAAACCCACCATGTCAAGCTTCTATAACGGGGGCGGCTCAAATGCCCGGGCTAATTTGAGCTCGCGGGGAGACTCTTGGCAGTTTTGGGGGGATTTGTCGCTCATAGGACGCTATGAGGTCGAAATCCTGTTTTTTTTTGGCAAACGGTCCTCTGGGAGGGCCCTTTGTGACACCTTCTAGAGACGTCTAGGAAGGTTACGTTATAGAATGCGAAAGTTTTCGGGTTTTGCCATGAATTAGCTTTCTTAATTCTGGACAAGGTAAAAGACTTTTTCTCCTTCCTTATCTTGCAGTGGACACCCAAAGCCCTCCGGTCGGGCTTGGGTCGTCGTTGGGAGCTCTAAGCTCTGGCACAATTCTTTCGGAATTGCTGCGGATTGACAAAAGGCCTTCTTTTGTCGGCTCTATCTCTAAGAGATACGAGGGAGGCTGCAAGGATTTGGAAGAATAAAAGTTTTTTACCTGTCCACACCCCATCCCTATGGAGATTTTAAGCTTTCTCTTAATGCAGAGACAAACACTGGGCTTGAGAAAAATGCCTCATTCTCAACACCTGAACTCTGAATAGATTAGCTGAATTCCCAATCTCTCTGGACAAGTCCATCCTTTAGCTTTTTTCTTTCTAACCCTGGGACTGATTAACACTTATGCCCTCAGGCAAAAGCGGTGAGCCAAAACACACCCAGCACTCTTGTCTCTTTTAAAGCTGAAAGACTCAACCTAGTGAAACCTAGGACCCACCCACCATCTCAACTTTTTCGGGGTCCAAACCTCAATGTTTCTTGCACTCTGCTGCTAACAGCTGTTGGTTTCCCTTTAACTCTAACCTGAGACACTGAGCTCTTTTCTCAGGGCAACTTCTGCCTCCTGAAAAAACATTTGGAGCGGAAGCGCCGTTTAATACAAATCTCTCCCAGACTTAGGCCCGAAGGTGCCCTGGAAACTGTCCGAGGAGACCCTAGTCTCTGTCCTGAGTTCGAGCAGGAGGAACAATGGAGAAACTGCGTCACACCCCAGGGGCTGAATTGTCCCCCGGCGTCCTGTTCCCCGGTAGGGAATTGAGGTCTGGCCCTGTTTCCCTTTTTATCCCAGGACAGTCCCAACACCTCAGGGGCCCGTAAGCTGGGTTGGCAGTGCTGAGATACTTTGCACTCCCTCTGACCCCTTCCACTCCTCCCCCATAAGAGTGGGGAAAGTGGGGGGAAGGCTCAGGATCTTTGCTTATTGAGGAACCAACTCTTTTTAAAAAGAAAGGCAGCACAGTTAAAAGATTTCTAAGAGCTTAAATTGCATTCTTATCTTGATTAGATATATAGGCCTCCAGTTTTCCCCTGACTTCTCAGTCTACACCCTGGACCAACACCAGGAGAAATTAGATTTCCTGGAAATTAAGAGTGAAAGGGCTAAATTCGAGGCTACTTAACACTTTTTACTATAGACAAATAATCTTTTGCTTCCAGCATTTTCTCCTACTTCTCCTTGTTAGATGGGCCATTAGCATTTTACAGGCAGCCCACAGAAGGGACCTGATGCATCTCCTGCTGTCTCCATCTCCACCATGGATGACACCCCGGTTTTAACCTGCTCCGAGATCTGGGCTTAAACCTTTGGACTCTCAACCGCCCTTCACCCTGGAGAACATGGGACAACTGACTGGGAATGACTGACCGGGACACACACCCCTTAGATGCCCTACTGCCATCCCCAAACCCCACACCTCATGCCTCATCTCCTGGCATGAACCCCCAAATCTCTACGACCCTTGCCAGCTCGAAGCAGTTAAGAGGAGATCGGCGCCCCTTTTCCCACATGCCTTTGGAGGTGACTGCTTGAGGGGGGATGAAGAGGGGACCCCAAACTTGGAAAATCCTGGAAGGAGAAAATCTTCAATTCTGTCTCAAGAGACTTTGCCCTATTTCTTTTTCCTTAAATGAATTTAAGTTCCAACTGCTTGAGGGGGGAATGATGCGGGAAAGCTTCCTTTCTAGATTCCCACCCTCTCCTACTTAATAATGTAAATTGCCCTTTAACTCAAAAATCCTGGTCCTTTTGAATTCCAATAGAAGATCTGACCTGTTCCCAGCCCCACCCGGATATGAGCCAACTTTGGGGCTACACCCGAAAGCCCCTCGAGCTAAGTCTCCTATTATAAAAAGGCCACGCTGGGAACCCCTCTTTGCAGAGATTCCAAACATGGCTACCATGTGAGGACCCTCTGTCCACTGGACCCTCTGTCCAGTGCCCTCCTTATCTCTACCTTCACCTATACTTTAACTTTGCTTATCTAATAATAAACCTCTTTTATCAATCTAGTTCTCTGGGCCAATAAATGCTTTTATTGGGAACTCGTGCTGCTACTAGACCACCTTGCGCCGAATCTGTACCCCAAACCTGCCACTAGACCTTAACCCTAATTTCATTTAGGTACCCCAAAGCTAGACCTCAACATATGGACTTAGTCAAAGTGGAAAGTCCCACAAGGAAGAGAACTGAAGGCCGGATAGAAAAACTAGAGTGGAAACTTTGAAAGTCCTGAAAAGTAGCAACACCAAGAGTAACTTAATTAGCATTTAGACTGGGATAGTACAAGGTCAAGGATTCCAAGGTACTTAGCATTCTGTCCTTAAATACCATGAAGTGACCTGAAAATCTAATACTCTAAATTTGAAAGATAAGGTATAATATTCTTCTCTAAAATGTATTGTTCTGTGGGAGCAGGTTTCTTGGGGGGCTTCTGGAGGCAGCCTTAGTTTCAGTTCAGTGATCACCCCAAATGTAGTCAGGTATTAAAAGTCCAAATCCTTTGTTGTCTCCTTCAAAGTCTTGTCTTCTTCCTTGGGCCCGGTTAGCTTTCTTAGAGGCCTATCTCTCACCTTGGTTCCGTGTCCTTTCTGGCCCTGAGAGCTCTTCCTTATATATGTTCCACACTGAGTATACACCAATCATTATATCACGAGGAAATCATTATTTGTCGTAGGATTAAATCAATGCTAAACCAGATTTAAATACTGTCTCCTCAATTCCACTTACTTAGCACCTTGTTTCAAGTTCTGGCCCATAACAATGAGGAGAGGGAGAAGGATGAGTCTAAACACCGGAAGTAAAGTTCAAAGAAAGAACCTAGGGGCCTCAGAGTGAGACTACTCAAAAGAGATCCTCCAAAAGGAATCATTAACACTATGACAATTGCAAATAATGACTTAAAAGAAAAAATGGATTAATTCCAAGAATTCCTTGAGTACTTTGAATTAAGAGATTTTTTTTCAAAATAAATAAAAGCCCTGGGGGAAAGAATTGGAAGAAAATAAGTAGTTTAGATTTAAAAAATGATAAAGTTTACTCAAGAAATAGATTTTTTTTTTGAAAATTAGAGCAGACCCAACAGTAGTAAATAATTCTGTGAGATGGTAAGAAGTATTAGAAGAACATCCAAAAAATAAAAGGAAAAAAAGAAAGTAAATGTAAAATATCCAATATCAAAAACAACTGATTTGGAGAAAGGGAAAATGGTCAAGGAGAGGTAATTTAAGAATCACTGGACAATCTAGGAAACATCTTTTTAAAAAATCCTGGGTACTCTTTCAAGAAATATTAAATGAAAATGAATAGATAAAGTAAAGCTCCAGTAAATCCAGCAATCACATCAGTGAAGAAAAGTCCCAGGATTGGCATAGCCAAAACTGAATCATTCCAGTTAAAGGAAAAATATTACAAGCATCCAGAAAGAAATTCAGTTACTAAAGAATCACAATGAGAATCAAATAAGATCTGGCAGTTTCTACTACAAATGAAAGAAGATTTTAAAATACAGCATTCTAAAAAGCAGTACATATTTGCTCATAATCAAGCATAAATTACCCTGCAAAGCTAAATATAATTCCATGGAGATGGGGATCAGAGACTAGCTATCAAGATGACCATAAAAGCTCATAGAAAGACAAAGAAATTTCAGAAGGAAGCAGAGAATTTTTTTAAAGATAGGTTTGAAAGTTGTATGTGGAATTATTATTAATCGATTTATGTTTGAAAATACATATGTATTATATTGAAAAGTACATATGAAAAGATTCACAGATTCATATTTAGAACTCTTTGTGTCCTGCTATTTATATGATAGTAAGCTTTTTTTGTATTTAACCTTATAATAAAATGACTTTAAAAATGAAAACATTAATTTACACAATACTGACTTTAATGTCTTTACTATAAAACATTGTTTGAGATTTACCAGTTTACGAATTAAATTTATCATTAATTCAATGAACATTTAAATGTCTACCATGTACTGAAGTTTGCAGAAAGCAAAACATAGAGCTTAGATGAGGTATGGCTTCAACACTTAAAAAGCATATCAAGTCATAGTTAGATAAGTCACAAACATAATTTTATGACACAATATTACTTGATAAAAGCACCGAAGAAAAAGTAGAAAATGTTATATAAAGAAGAATACCATTACGAAAGTATAGAGGAAAACCAGAGAAGGCTTTATAATGTAATTGGCATCTCAGCTTGATCTTAAAGGAAGAAAATCATTTCAACTGTAAGGGTAAAGAGAAATCTAATCCAAGCATGGGAAAAGATATAAAGAAAGAAAGAAAATGCTTGCCACAGAAGAGTATCTAAGAATTGTCCAGTTTGATTGAACTACAGAGTATAATAAATGGAGTAGCAGGAGATAAGGATGGAGAGATAGATTAGATAAAAATTGTGAAAGACTTTAAATGTCAGAGTTGCCCCATCTTTTATTCAGAAGACAATAACTAGGGAGTTACCAGAGATTTTGGAGCAAAGAAGTGACTTAAACAAGTGATGTAGTAGGAAGATTAATTGAGCAATGGTATTGAAAGTGAACTTGGAAGAAAGTATATTGGAAGACACAAAGAACTAATTAGCAGAGTTTTAACTGCTTGGGTGAGATAAAATGCCAATTAGGGTGCTATAATGTAAACTTTGAGGTCTTTGAGGTCAGAGGACCTGTGTTAAAATCCTAGTCTTGTCATTACTTCCTATGTAACTTCAGGTAAGTCACTTTATCAGTTTACTCAGGTATAAAGTAAAAATGGACTACCTGAACTCTGAGGTCTCTTTCACCTCAAATTTATAAACACAGTACTTAGTAAGAGCTTAATAAATGCTTCTTCATTCATCCATCCTATGATGCTACTATAGTACCAATGGGAGGAAAGAGGAAAGATCAAGATGATAGGGATTTTATATAAATGGAATGAACAATATTTGGCAATTATCTTGGCCTAAAAAAGTCAAAGAGCACAACAGTTAGATTATTGGCTGCCATTTATAGAAATAGAGATGTTAGGAAGAGAAAAGTCTGTTTAAGTAAATTAGGTATGATTCACTTTTAGTTCTATTGGGTAATACAATGGGTAATGGTGGGACAGTCAGAGGAAAAGATGTTAAACAAGCAGGTAAAAATAAAGAACTGGAGTCCTTGGGAGAAGGAGTTAGAGATAAAGATCGAAATCCAGTTATCATCTGCTTAGAGATGGTAATTGAAACTAACAGGGTTGTCAAATTCTTCAAAAGGGAAAGTATATAAAGAAGGAGACCTAAGCTAGAAGCAAACTCATAAAATTGGAGACTCCAAAGTAACCTGGGTGACTATAGAACCCATTTGATGCAAAGAAAAAAACCCATTATGATTATGACATACTTGCCAAATGATTATCCAGTCTTTCTTGAAACTTGGGTTGCCATTCTGGAGAGCAATTTGGAACTATGCCCAAAGGGCTATCAAACTGTGCATACTCTTTGATCCAGCAGTGTTTCTACTGGACTTGTATCCCAAAGAGAACATAAAGAATGGAAAGGGACCCACATCTGCAAAAATGTTTGTGGCAGCCCTTTTTGTAGTGGCAAGAAACAGGAAACTGAATGGATGCCCATTAATTGGAGAATAGCTGAATAAGTTATGGTATATGAGTGTTATGGAATATTGTTGTTCTGTAAGAAATGACCACCTGAATGATTTCAGAGAAGCCTGGAGAGATTTACATGAATTGATACTAAGTGAAATGAGCAGGACCAGGAGATCATTATACATGGCAACAGCAAGATTATATGATGATCAATTCTGATGGACATGACTCTCTTCAACAATGAGATGTTTCAGGTCAGTTCCAATGGCCTTGTGATGAAGAGAGCCATCTGTATCCAGAGAGAGGATAGTGAGAACTCAATATAGATGTTGTTTTCTTGAATTTTGTTCTCTTTATCATTTTTTCTTTTGATTTGATTTTTCTTGCACAACATAATATTTGTGGAAATATGTATGAAAGAATTGCACACATTTAACATATATTGTATTACTTGCCATCTAGGGTAGGGGATGGGGAGAATAGAGAGAGAAAATTGGAATGCAAAACTTTGCAAGAGTGAATGTTGAAAATTATCTATGCATATGTTTTGAAAATAGAAGCTTTAATTAAAAAAAAGAAAGAAAATTGGGTAGCAACTATGATAATATCAAATAGTATAAAATGTATAAAATGCTTTGCAACCTTAAAGCATTATAAAAATGCTAGCTCCTATTATTAAGATCCAGGAAGTAAAAAATAAATAATTTTGAAAGATTTAATGTAATGGTAAGCCATGATTACAGAAGTTCAATGATGAATAATGCTATTCACCTCAGAGGTGATATACTAAATAGTCTTATCCCATATTTTTGGATTTGACCATTATGGCAATTTGGTTTGGGTTTGTTTGTTTGTTTGTTTGTTTTTTGTAATTTTTAAAAAATTATTTTAATGACAATAGCAGATGAAAAGTTTAATCTCTTAAAATTTTCAATCAAGTTACAGCAGAGAATGGCTATAAACCAGCCACAGTCACTAAAACATGATATATGATTTTCCACAGAGGTTGTTAAAAATTTTAATATAAAATGAGGTTTGTCTTGAAACTCAATACATCATTATTTTTTCCTAGTAAATTTATTTATTTTAATACACATTGCTTTGTGACTCATGTTGGGAGAGAAAAATAAGAGCAAAAGGAAAAAAAACAATGGGAGAGATTTTAAAAAACAGAAAAAAAGAAGTGAGCAAAGCATATGTTGATTTATATTCAGTTGCCTTACTTCTTTTTCTGAATGCAGATGGCATTTTCTGTCCAAAATCTATTAGGATTGTTTTGGATCACTGAACTACTGAGAAGAAGCAAGTCTTTCATAGTGGATCATCTCACATTCTTGCTGTTTCTGCTTATTTAACTCAGGTAAATCTTTAACTTAACTTAATAATTTGCTTAAGGTAAATCTTTCCAGGTCTTTCTAAAATCAGCTTGTTCATCATATTTATAGAACAATAGTATTGAATTATCTTCATATACCACAACTTGTTAGTCATTCCCCACTTGAAGGGCATCTACTCATTTTCTAAATCTTTGCTACCACAAAAAGAGCTTCTATAAACATTTTTGCATATATGGTTGCTTTTCTCTTCTTTATGATTTTCTTGGGATATAGACCCAGTAATGGCACTGCTGGGTCAATTTTCTTTCTTTCTTTGAGTATGAATACTTGTTAGAAAAAATTAAGCCTTTATAATTTAAAATGTTTAAGTTTAGTTCAAAACCCTTTTTTTAAAAGAGGCAAAAGGATAAGAATTCATCCAATGATACAGAAGAGTCATCAAAGTGGGAGGAGAAATATGTAGAATTTGGAATCTCTGAAGTCAAGATAGGAAAAAAATGTCTATTAAGAATAGTGTAAAAAAACCAAGGTCAAGGAAAATATGAATTAAAAAATAATTTTATGATTTAGAAGTCACTGATGACTTTATCAAGAGCTATTTCACTAAAGTAGTAGAAGGAAAAGTCAGAAAAATTAAAGTACAGAAAGAGAGCAGGAAATAAAGAAATTGCATTAAGGAGCCAACATTTTTTTCTTCAAAAAGTCTGGTAATGGGGAGAGATGGAATTAAGATGATGTAGTAAAGGTAGGGACTTACCTGCGCTCCCTCCCAAACTCCTCCAAATACCTTTAAATAATAAATCTAAATAAGTTTTAGAGTGGTAGAACCCCCCAAAAGAGAGAAACAATTTTCCAGTACAACATAACTTAGAAGTCAATTGGGAAGGTCTGTTGCACTCTCGTGAGAGTGGAGAATAGGCCAGTCCAGACCATACTAGAACAGCTTGAGCCCTAGCAAACTAGTAGGAGGCTTTAAGAGCCACTGTGTCAGTAGCTGCAATAGCTGCTTCTAGAGCCCTCAGTCAACAAATGGTAAGGGAGTAAAAACAACTGGAGAAAAGGAAATTACAAAGGTCTCTTTGCTAGCACTGAGGCAGACCTCTGTTGCTTTGACCATATTCAGACCCAAGTTGCAATCCTGGATGGCAGTTCCAGGATGAGGAAGGGCACTAAAACAATAGATCTTGTGGGCATAATGAAACTGGACTCTTCTCACAGTTCCAGGTCAGAAAAGAGTACTTGTGATCACTCACAGACCAGAGCACAGGCCAGGAGAGTAATAAACACCTCTTCTTAAATCATGTCACTTTGGAACAATTGAAAACTTATGGATCCATAGAAGTATCTCTGAAGATAGCTACACAAAATTTCTGAAGGTAGGGACAGTGCATCTTCCACCATGGAAGCAGATAAAAATTTAGAAGTCAAGTTACAGATTGGGTAAATAGAAAAAACAATTTCTGACCAAAGGATATCACTATTGTAATAAAGAAAATCAAAAGACATTCAGAAGATAACAAAGTCAAAATTCCTATATCCAAAGTCTAAAAGAAAAATATAAGAGAAATGGAAGAAAAATTGTTATGAGAAATGATAATGATGTAAGAAAATTATTTTTAAAAAGTCAACAGCTTGGTAAAAGAGACACAAAAAATACAGAAGAAAATTTAGAAAAATTGCACACATTTAACCTATATCAGACTGTTTGTTGTCCTAAGGAGGGGAAAGAAGGGTAGAAAGGGAGAAAATTTTGAAACACAGGGTTTTGCAAAGGTGAATACTGAAAATTAACTTTGCATGTATTTGGAGAAATAAAATATCCTAAAGGAAAGAAAGGCGAGAGAGAATAAAATAAATTGGGTGGGAGGATAGGATGGAAGGAAATATACTTAACAATAGTAATTGTGAAAAAAAAAATTGAAGCGAGTTTCTCTGATAAAGGCCTCATTTCTCAAACATATAAAGAACTGAGGCAAATTTATAAAGAATAAGAGCCATTACCCAATTGATAGTCAAAAGATATGAACAGTTTTCAGATAAAGTAATCAAAGTTATCTGTAATCATTTTTAAAAATGCTCTATCACTATTAATTGGAGAAATACAAATGAAAACAATTTTGAGATACAAAATAAAGGAACTTCAAAAGCAGTATAGACCAACTTATTTATTTCACAATAAGGAACCTGTAATCTACAAAAGTTAAGTGGCCTTGGGTAGTAAAAGACACGTGTAAGATTTAAACCCAAGTCTTCTGACTCCAATCCAGCACACTGGACAGAGATTAATCCTATTATCCCCACGATCAAGAATCTCCTCAATTGCTACCTAGACTTAATCACTGAATGGGTGTGGCCTTAGTCAAACTGAGATCTGTTAAAGACGTAACCCTAAAAATTCTAAGGTCTCCCATTGCATCCAAGTCCACATCCAGTTGCCCTGATCTATACCTAGCCACTGGACCCAGATGGCTCTAGAGGCGAAAGCAAGTAAAGTGACATTGCATAGCTCTCCCTCACTTAAATACAATTTACTTGTATGTCATGGCATCACTTTCCTGGTGTCATGGTCCTCTTCAAGAACAAACAAAAATTATGCTGATAAAGTCTAATAATGACTGGATGTACAAGTATAAAGTCATAAAGTCTTAAAAAAAAAAAACATACCTTTGAGAAACACTGCAACTTTAAGATAGACAATGGGTATATTATCTTCTAATCCCAAATCAGCACATATGACTTCAGGAATGTTTCTTCCCCCTCTTTCCCCTCCCCAATTTGTGAATGCAACAAAATATTAAAATATTTTATCAGTTACTGTCCTTGGAAAATACAGAACATTCAGTAACTATCTCACTGTATCATTTAGTCATTAAATAGAGTATAATGGATAGACAGAAGTGAACTTGATCAGAAAAACAGTTAAAGTATTACCAAAGTAAATGACCAAAAAAGAGAGATATAGAGCTCAAAGGAAAGGACTTGGGTGCAAGAAAAGGAAATCATAAGAGGAAGTTGTCTAGAAGTATTTAAACTAGTGGACAAAGTGCAGAACAATAGAATCATTTATCAACAGAAATGAGCCCCATATTGAACACAGAAAACTTCAGATCTTCCAGATTGAAAGAGAAAATATTACAAGTTGATAGGAAAAAATAATTTACATCCCAAGTGACTCTACTTCAAATAAACAGTATGTTTTATCAAAAATGAAAAGGAAAAGCTGGAATAATATACCAAAAGGCAAAGGGAAATAGCTTACATCCAAAGAAAAACTTTTAACCGACTTAATAATTTCCCAAGTATTCCTCCGCAGAATATTAATCAGACAAAATACAAAAAAGACAACATAATACTTCCACACACACACACACACACACACACACACACACACACGCACGCACACATACACATGGTTTAAAAAAAAAAAAAAACATGAACTGATGTCTAACCTGAATTCAAGCAGCATTTTTCTCCCACCACTCAGCATGTTGCAAGATTACACTAGCCACGTCAAGTACCTGATCCATAAGGTCATTAATGAATACTGACTGAAAAAACTTAAACAAAATTCTACCAAACAAATTATAGAAATTTATCTAAGATATCATGCATTATAACAAAATGAAATAGGTGCAGATAAATGCAATGAAAATATTGTACAAAGTACGCATTTTGCTAAAAATGAAACAAAAATACAAAATACAGTCTTGGAGAAATTTTTCTTTACTATCCTTAAAAAAATCTATCTGAAACCAAAAGCGAACAGCATGTATAATGTGGATATACTAGAACCTTTTCCAATAAATATGGGAATGAAACAAGAAATGATCACTTTCTCCAATGTTATTTGATATGTTTCTGGAAATAATATTAAACAGCAATAAGAGAAGATAAAGAAATTGGAGTCATAAAGAAAAGATAAAACTATCCTATTTGTTGATTATATAATAGTATACTTGGAAAAAGTAGGGAATCAGCAAATATGCTAATTATGTTAACTTTAACAAAGCTGCAAACTAAAAAATAAACTCAAGAATCAGCAACATTTCTGCATAATAATTAAAACAAAAACAAGAAGCAGTATAAGATGGGGAAATCTCATTCCAAATACCTACAAAAATATATAAAATATCTGGAGATCAACTCTCCAAAATTTCACAAAAGACTTATATAGATTCAGTTACAAAGCATTCTTTAAAGATTTAAAGAATAAGTAACTCTTGTACTAAGTTCTATGTAGCTATAGAAATAGTCAGTGCTCATGACTAGGCCATGCTAATAAAAATGACAATACTATAAAACTTAATTTATGCTTTTGATCCTATGCTAATCAAATTACCAAGTTATAAAAGCTCAATAAAATAATAATATAATTCTTTCTTCCACACACTATAATTATCAAATAGTTTAAATCAAAGGAGATTGTCTAAAGAGTAAGAAATGCTGAGGTGTTGGCAACTCTTGCATGATAACTCCTGATGATATGCCAAATGTTGAAAGCCTAAGATAGTCCTGAACAACTCAGCCACCACCTCTAGATAGAACCCTATTCCATGCAACTAAAAGAGACATTATTAAAGCCCTGCAGTGGCATTGAGTTCCCAAGTACCAGCTGCTGCAGCATATGTATGTCTCATCCCAAAGCATCATTGTAATTCCAGCAATACTATTTGAATATTAAAACAAACAACACAGTGGATGAATTTATTGTATGTGTTTGTCAACCATAATTTTTTTTTTTTTTAAGTCCTTTGGAGTGCTTCATAAAATCCTAGAGATTCATGAAAAAGAGTTTGAGGAATGCTTGTCTAATCCAGTCCTTTCATCTTTTCAATAAGAATATTCAAAGAAATTATGTTTCATACAAAAATCACACAGTGGCAGTAGTTGAACTAGAACCTATATATAAAAAGTCTCATTTTTCTTAGTTTTGCCTCATTCTTAAGCTCTTTATTCCCCCAATGATTTTAATTGTTTTCTTCTGGAATTTTTCTACCTCCAGTATGTCTCTCTAGATGTAATGTAATCAGAATTACAATTGCAGCCATGGGCATCTGACAAACAACTCAAACTCTTTTATAATCCTAATAATGATGTATTTGTTAGGGACTGAGCTATTAGTGGTTTGTTAGCTATTAATGATATCACAGCTATTCTAGTGGAATCAGAACTATATCTCTAAGGAGAATTATTTGCTTCTGTTTTACCTCTTTTACAGTTTATTTTACAAACATCTTGGATCACCTGTTCAAGTCTCTTAGCTCCCATTATAAAATAGATGCTTATGAATTAAAAACGTATTTTTCTAATAATCACAAATTGCTTTATATACAAAATGCTTTAGAGATGAGTTACATTTACTTCTATGTTTTTACTCATGTCATTCCCTGTAGTTGGAGTGTCCTCCCTCCCCGCCAAAAAAAATGTACCTCTAGTCATTTCCTCCAAAATCTGGATAAAAATGCATTGGTGATTTTCTTCGGATTTCTTTGCAGATTATTATGACATAATGGAAAAATGTGCTGAGTCTGATATCAAAGAATCTAGGTTTGAATTATGCCAATGACTATCCATAGCCATGGACAACTTTAATTTCTCTGGCCTTCAATTTTTCCTCATCTGTAAAATCAAAGTTTAACATTAGAAAAATTTCTGCCAACTCTAAATCTATATTCCATGATCACTCCTTTTAACTCATGGAATTTTAAGATTGTAAAGGACCTTAGAAATTCTATAAATCACATTTCTAATTTCACCATTTGTGTTTATAGTGTACTATATTGTTAGCATTGCTTAAATACTGAATCTACTCACTATTATCATCAAGAAAGCAACAACAGACCAGCAGGATGAATACAGAGAGGACTGGCGAGACTTACATGAACTGATGCTAAGTGAAATGAGCAGAACCAGGAGATCATTATACACTTCGACAACGATATTGTATGAGGACATATTTTGATGGAAGTGGATTTCTTTGACAAAGAGACCTAACTAAGTTTCAATTGATAAATGACGGACATAAGCAGCTACACCCAAAGAACGAACACTGGGAAACAAATGTGAACTATCTGCATTTTAGTTTTTCTTCCCGGGTTATTTATACCTTCTGAATCCAATTCTCCCTATGCAACAAGAGAACTGTTCGGTTCTGCAAACATATATTGTATCTAGGATATACTGCAACATATCCAACATATAAAGGACTGCTTGCCATCTAGGGGAGGAGGTGGAGGGAGGGAGGGGGAAAAAAAATCGGAAAAGAAACGAGTGCAAGGAATAATGTTGTCATTATAAAGTAATCATTAAATAAAAAAAAAAAAAGAAAGAAAGAAAGCAACAACAGAAATAATGCATTGATCCAGGATAAGGTTTTAAGTATTCTATGAAATAGTTTATTTGCATATAAAAAATAGAGAAGTTTGGACTTAATAAGTACTTAATAAGTATGGAATCATGAACCTCAGAACTATTTTGTGATTATTAGGTAAATGTACATTGCCTAGGTTTAATTAACAATGAGAATTTAACTACTTCCTATAAGCTAGAGTGAAATTTCCATTGTGAGAATCTTTCTATATAAATAGAAACATTTAATTAAAGAAAACACCACTATATGAGAGAGAGAAGAATTGGTTATTCCAAAAGACACCTGGATGGGAAAGAACTGCAAAGTAAAACAGAAGGACAGAACAGGAGTTTTTTGGGTTTTTTTTTTTTTATCAGTCCTGGAGGAAGGGTTTTTCTCTTTTTTTTCTTTTATTTAAAAAAAAAAAAAAGTATAGCACTATCATAGTTGAAGATTAACCGACCCTGAAACTGGAAGGGTTGGAGACTGCAGTTGTCATAAAGGAGCAAGCCCCACTGCATGGTGCCTATAGCTGAGTAGCAGTGGAGCTGCAAAGTGATGTAAGCAGCTAGATGGTACAGTGGGTAGAATGTTGGGCCAGTGATCAGGAAAACACCTTCAGATTTGTTTCAGACACTTTCTAGTCATGTAACCTTGGGCAAATCACTTAACCCTTTTTGCTTTAGTTTCCTCACCTAAAAAATGAAGTGAAGAAGGAAATGGAAAACTACTCCAGTCTCTATGTCAACAAATAAGTTCATGAAGAGTTGGACATGACTGAACAAGCAAAACAAATCAGCTCATCTCCTGAGGCACTTAATTTGCATCTACTAACATAATCTTCAAATTGATCTTCCTATCATAAATATATTCCCATCCTACACTGAGCTTACTGAGGTGATTTCCTTAAAGGGAAATTCTGACCATTTCACCTACAAACTCAAAAAAACTAATGGTTCCCTATTTCTTTCTTGTTGTTGTTGAGTCATTTCAGTCATATCTGATTCTACATGATATGGAATTTTCTTGGAGTGGTTTATCATTTCCTTCTCTGGCCCTATTACTTTTGGATCAAATAAAATCCTCTGTTTGTTTTTTAAAGCCCTTTATATCCTGTTCCCTTGTTGTTTTTTTCAATCCTCTTATAATTCATTTCATTCCAAATATTCAATTCACTAACACATTCTGTTCCTCATGTATGCCTCTTCATTGCCAAGTTCCATCCCTTTTCACTTGTTGTACCCTGTACCTGACTTCCTTCAAGACTCAAGTTTAAATTTTACATTATGCAAAAGCCTTTCTTTGCTTTCCTCTCCTTACCTCATATCTACTATTAGTACCTTCTCTTTGAGATTATCTCAGATATATACTATTTTTCTTATATGTACATAATTGTCCACATATTGACTCTCTTGTTTGAATGTGAGCTCTTTGAAGAAAGAGAGTATATTTTTTCTTTCTTTGTATCCCTAGTACTTAGCACAATTTCTGGAACACAGTAAATGTTGGTTGACTGACTGACTCCAATCATCAAAAGCTTCTGTCTTTTAAATGACTGCTCTGTGATTAACAGGTTACGATTAATTTGTTTACTGGGATTATATTTTAGCCTTCTTGATAAGATTTTGGAGGTGAGATAGGGGACAACAATGATTTGCTGATAAGTTTTAGGAAATCCTTTTGTCTTATCAGCAATATATTTACAAATTACCTATTAGGCTATATTATCTCTAGTGACAGTTTCCACAGATAGTATGAGAAAAATGTCAAGCAATGATCTGGATTTTTCT
The DNA here is from genome assembly GCF_016432865.1 of Antechinus flavipes. NCBI lineage: Eukaryota > Metazoa > Chordata > Mammalia > Dasyuromorphia > Dasyuridae > Antechinus > Antechinus flavipes. The sequence continues at coordinate 409,860,078 of NC_067400.1, forward strand.
TGAAATACTATGTAGTTCCCAAATCCTTCCTTCACATTCAACACTTAAGAATTACCATTTCAGCCATGATTTTCTCTCTAAAATTTCTAGATGTATGATTCCTTGGCTCAAAACTCTGAGCTGAGTGAAGGTCAATGTTCTACTACACTATGATGGATATTCCTATTGCCCAAATCACTGCCACGCTGAGATGCTTATAGCTCTAAGCATCTGTTCTCTTTTCTTCCTTTTCCTCTTTGATGTATACAATGAAAACCAGGTGTCTTTTTTGTTGCAGAATTTGATTATAAAGGGGAAAAGTATATTTTAAAAATACAAAAAAGCATAAGCAATCAGAAACATAAACAGAGTATTCTATTCAGAGTAATCTTAGTGGTTTCCAAGATTATTTGTTAGTGCCTAACTAATTTCCTCCTGATTCCCATCTAGGAGGATCCACATAGTTTGAGATGTAACTACAAGGTCAAAAAAGATCACCAACTTTCCTTTCTTTCAATTTCCCATCTTAAAAATTGCTTTGCTCAAGCTTGGTTCCATCCAGTTTCCAGTTTCCTGAATTTATATATATATCTTTGTTCTTTTCTACTGGACCTGCATACCGAAATTGCTTTTTCCTCACTTCTGCTTCATAGAAGATTTTGCTTCAAGAATTAGCTTAACCTCCTTCTCCATGAAGTCTTAATCTTGCTATAAATTCTGTATATAATGTTTCTCATTAAATAAAATTTTCCTCTCCTTGCATACATTTCTGTATTTATTCTATATATTCTTATACATGTTCATGTAGTCTGCCTCAGTACGATGGAAGTTCCATGAAAATCAGACACTTTCATTTTGTGTCTTTGTATCTTCAGAATGAAGCATAGTACCTTTAATATATTATAAATTTAATAAATGTTTGTTGATATATACACACATGTATACATATGTGTATACATATTTATATATGTACATAATTACATATAATGTGGTGTACATATGTACATAATACATGTAATATGGAAGCCTTCTCAAGAGATACTTAAATTATCCATTTGAAGAAATAGCCAAACTATATTTTATGGCTTTTATGGAATTTCTGTGAATGATATGATTGCACAATTTTGGAGTCAAAAAAAACCCAGCTTTGCCAAATTAGTTAAAAATTATTGAGAAAGTCTGCCAGACAGAACTATAAATTTGAATCATAGCTCTCTACACCAATGCTGAAAAGGAAACAGAGCCATGCACAACTACAAAATATTCTCCATCTAGGCCTACAGAAATGAGGAATCAAAGGGGAGAGAGACAGAGAATGCAAGAGAGAAAAATACAGAGAAAGACTCTGTCTAATAGATTCAAATTTCATTCATTCTTTCTCTCTTTGATTATCTATCTGGATATCTGCAAAGGGGAAATGAAATATTGCTGAATTACCTTAGTATTCTTCTTTGAGTACTAAACTTCAATAAGATGGTGAAGCCCAAGGACACAGAATGCTTTAATTTTTTTTTCCCTCTAACTAGGTCATCCAAAAAAAAAAGAGAAAAAAAGAACTAAAAAAAAAAAATACTATCTTGTGTTAACATGCCAAATAAATTTTATAAAAGTCTTCCTTGGTTGTTAAAGTCTTTAATCATGTGTCATTAGAAACTTTCATTGAGGTAGAAGATCTAACGAAGCAACTAACTGGGCCTTTGCATTCAAGGAAAAACTTATCCATTTCCTTGCAGAGCACGTAGGGGTACCCTTCAATTCACACAAGAATTCCTCAAGACAAACTAGACTATGCCCAAGATATTCTATGTGTCCACATCCATCAAAAACTATGGCTCATAAATCCCCACTGATGGCTTTGTTTTTTTTTTTTTTTAATTGGTCAGAGGATAGAATTAGTTCAGAGTAAGCATTTGATGAAATAGCTTACTCCATGTGTGCTTCATAAATTTGAGGCACATTTTAGCACAAACATATAAACCAGCAGTGGAAAAATAGAAATAAGGGAACATTGATAGAAAAGAAGACATGTAGGAAGTAGTTAGGGCAAGTAAATATGTACATTTGGGTAACTCTTTTATGATGTGAGGAATGTAGAAGACCCTTACTCAAAATGATTACTCAGAGATCACTCAGTAAAAGGCAAAAAAGTTGTTTATTGAAAACCTCTGGAGGATGAGCCATCCCATCACAAGATAAGAAAGAGAAAGCTCATGGTAGGAAGATTAAAGAAGTAGTAAAGACACAAAGCTTTTATACAGAAAATACATCACAAGTAAGAGAGCATTGATAAGAGGAGGGGGAGGCATCTAATTGGTTAGATGCTATTCTATTCGGAGAGATTGGAATGGAAGATTTCTGTTACATCATAAATTGGGGAGCATTGAGAAACAGGGGCCCTCTCCCCTAATTGAATGTTAAACATTGGTGCCAAAGGCAGATTTGAACTGAAGGTTTTGTTTCCCTGATTCGGAGAGAAATCATCAGTCAGACCTTCAGATTATTGAGCTGACAGCATTTAATAATCTAAATATTGATAACATTGAACAAGGATAAATGTCATCATTTCTGGTTAAGTAAATATATCTAAACTTTTAAGTAAATTACACACACCGTACTGTATGTAGGTCACAGAGACACAGAAATAATAAATAAAATACAGAAAAAGAATTTAAACATGCCTGTAAGTTCTTCACTTTATCTCTCCATTCCCACACAATGTTATCATAGTATCCCTACTGGGACTGCTCTTCTTTGGTCTCTTATGGCATGTATTTTCTACTAGGTCTATAGTCATTTTTAAGCATTTAAAATGGATTACAGATTCTACTAGATTGTGAACTCTTAGTCAACAAATATCTGTTGAACAATTAACTCTATCTCTTGACTTTAGACATTTTCACTGGCTATCCCTCATGCTTCGAATGGTTTCCTTCCTCATCTCTGATTCCGGGATTCCCTGGCTTGCTTTAAGTCCCGGTTAATATTTTATCTTCTACAGGAATTCTTTCCCAGTTTCCCTTAGTTCTAGGACCTTTCTTCTATTTGGTTATTTCCAATTTCTATAGATTATAGTTGTAGGTATTAAAAACGTACATATATATATAGTTGTTGTTTGCATATGCAATGGATAGTGGCATGCTCTAGTGCTACTCATTGTCAGGTGGTTCCACTGACCTAGTAATCATAGAGTTTGTCTCTGCTTTTTCCCTGATTCCTCATTAATTGAAAGTTACAGAAGATAGGAAACAAGAATCTCCACCCCTCATTACATAGCCAGTCTCTGCCCCAAAGAGCTTAAGTTCTAGAAAGAAGATATAACTGTTGAGGGCTAAAGACAGAGAACTAAAGATTCTTTTCAAATCTCAGACCACCAGCCTTTATTACAAAAGTCAGTTCCCTGATCCCAAGGAGCTCACATTCTTTTGGAAGAAAATAAACTCAACCCTTGATTATTCCTTAATGTTCATGTGGATTTCAGTTTTCTAATTTTTCATTTCTCCAATTTAAATTTCATAACTGTAGAAAATAAATGTCCAATCATTTCTTATAATTTCCCCCTTTTTTTCCTTTTTAATAATTTGGTTTCCACATCCCTTTCAAACCCCTCAAATTTGGCTAATTTTAAAATTCTACTTCATAAACATCTATTAACACCTGCAAAGGTCTCCTTATACAGGATGGATAAATAATCCCTGAATTCTCTGGTAATTCTTCTGATAGGGTTGTACTAGGATGAAACTATTTCCATTTGTAACACATGTTCCTCCTCTTCCTGCCAAAAATCTTTCTAGAGTCATTCTATTTTCCCATGCCATTCTGCTAGTGGAATCTAGTATTCTGCTATTCTTCTCTTCATTGCTTCTCTGGTGTAACTTATCCAATATTAGTAGGAGTAGGAATGACCCAAATCCAGAACTATATTTTTAGCCTTGAATTCATTAGTTACTACCCTTGACTTAATTTTTCCTGATTCAGTCTTTCTTACTTCATTGAATGCCATGGTAAAAGAAATAGCTAATTAGATTGGTGCACAGGTCCACTCAGTTTCCAGGCAAATTGGGCTTAAGAATGCTGCCTCTCCAATACTACCCAAGGTTTGCTTGAGATATTCTCATCCAAAAAATTGCCAGAGCTGTGCTTGGTACATGCTACTGCAATCTCTAGATTTTTAGAATCTTTCACCTGATTGATCTCCAGAGCTGGGAGGGGAGTGGGGGGAGAGGGAAGGTTACTATAGCCTGGTTTATTCCCTTATAGAAGGGAAAGGTAGAACAAAGCACTGAAATCTCCTCAGGAATGTTATTTTGGGAACAGGATGGATTCCCTAATGCTTTTTTCCATACCTAAACTATCTGGGCATGGGACAACCCATAACACAGACATAAAATTTGCTTTTTTTTTCAGACTCTTTACAGAGTACTTTATCAATTCTATCCAGGCATTGGTGTCTATCTCTTGCCTTAAATTCTTAACTTGATTCTAAATCTTCCTAAAAGATCTATACCTATTACATGTAAAACTAACTTACTCTTTGATCTGCATTTTCTAAATAAACAGATAAATTGTGCACAATCCAGAGAAGCAAGAACTTGGGGGAAGGGACAGGAAGAGAGGGACAAGAAGAGACTCTATCTATAAGCGGATTTTCATCTGCTAAGCAATTTGTGTGTCACCTGAGTGACTAGGATTGAAATTGGGAGAATTTAGGCAGTTAAAGTCTGTAAAAGGCTCCCATTTCCCTTTGATATTGGGAAAATCCTAGATAGTTTGAGTTATTTTTCTTTTGTTAAGATTGGGTGAGTCTGAAGGGGGTACAGCTTCTAAGGGAAATGTAGTGATGATGAGGTCCCCTGAACTTAGAGTGCTTTTGTTCTAAAAATCTGTCTTTGATGATTCTAACATCTTTGGCTTTATTTCTATAAACATTACTGACTGTCAGACAAATAATCTGTTAGTCAATAATAACCAAGTTCCTTAGACAATAGTGAATAATCAGGAACATATAAAAATGCTGATGATTTCTGTGAGTTTATTTAGTTATTCTTATTTATTCATTATTCATTCTTATTTAGTTATCAGGACCATATTTGTGTCATAGAAGGAATTTGATAGTACTCTTTCTTTACCTATTCTTTCCAAATGGTTTTCAAAGTATTGCAATTAATTGTGGTGGGATTCATTTATGAATCTATCTGACCCTAGAGATTTTTTCTTAGCAAATACATTAATGACTCTTTCAATATTTTTTTCTAAAATGGGACTATTTAAGTATTTTATTTCCTCTTCTGTTAACCTGGGTAATTTATATTTTTGTAAATATTCGTCTATTTCAGTTAGATACCCATAGAGTTGGGTAAAATATCTTCTAATTATTTTTTAAATTTCTTTTTCATTGGTGCTAAGTTCACGGTTCCAGCCTTTTACTTTTACTTTACATGTGTCTCCCTATGTCAAATGTGTTTTTTATAAACAACATATTGTAGGATTCTGTTTTTTAATCCACTCTGCTATTCACTTCTATTTTATGGGAGAGTTCATTCTATTTACATTCATAGTTATGATTAGCAGCTCTGTATTTCCTTCCATCCTATTTTCTCCTCTATATATACTTTTATTCTTTCCACTCTGTCTTGTATTTTTTTTATTCTTTCCACCCACTACCTTATCTTTTATGAACTCTTCTCCTTTCTCTTACCTTTTTCCCTAGTGTTTGTCCTCCCTTCTATTCTGTCCCTTCCTTTTCTTTCCTCTTTCTCCTCCTACTTCTTTATAGGGTAAGACAAATTTCTATACTTAACTTAATGATTAAATTATTCCTCCTTAAAGCCAAAACTGATGAGATCAAGCTTCATATAATGCTTATCCCCATCCCTTCTTTTCCTCAATTATAATAGGTCTATCAGACCTCATCATGTTCCATTATACCTCCCCTTTCCCCCTTTTCACCCACAAATGGCTTTTTCTTTGATGTCATTACATCAGAGTCTATTCATACCCACACCTCTTGTCCATATGATGCCCCACTCTGTCTGCCTTAGTAACAGATAGTGATAAAAGTTATCAAAAGATGTTGTTTTCCCATCTAGGGATGTAAACAGTTTAATCTTTAAATTTATGTTTCCCCTATTTATCTTTCTATAGTTCTCTTAAATCCTGTGTTTGTAGGTTATATTTTCTATTTAGTTCTGGTTTTTTAGATAGGAATCATTGAAAGTCTCTTACTACATTGAGTTCCATCTCCTCCCCTAAAAGAGAGTAGTTAATTCTTGGTTAGAACCCCAGGTCCTTTGCCTTACAAAACATGGCATTCCAGTCTTCTGAACATTTACTGTAGAAGTTACCCAGATATTGAATAATCCTGCCCGCTGATCCTTGATATTTGAATTGTCTGGCAGCTTGCAGTATTTTTTCCTTGAGATTATTATTTTGGGTTTCATAACAATGTTCCTTGGGGTTTTCCTTGTGTGATCTTTCAAGAAATGATCAATAGATTCTTTCAATGAGTATGTTCCTCACTTTTTCTAGAATATTGGGAAAATTTTCCTTAATGAGTAAATAATTTTTAAATTGTCTTTCATGGATCTGTTTTCTAGGTGGGCTGTTTTGACATTTTCTTCCATTTTTTTCATTCTTTTTCGTTTATGAGGTTGATTCTTGATGTCTCACAAAGTCATTAGCTTCCACTTGCCCTGTGCTAATTTTTAATGTCTGACTTTCTTCAGTTATCTTTGTATCTCTTTTCATTTGGTTTATTCTTCTGTTTTCCTCAGATAATTTTTGCCCTTCCTTTTCCAAACTATTGACTCTCTCATGCATCTCTCTCATTCCCTTTCTCATTTTTTTTAACCTCTCTGATTTGCCTTTTGAAGCTCTTATGAGAACTTCCAAGAAGTTTCTTTGGACTTGAGACCAATTTATATCATTCTTTGATATTTATTCTGTGGACATTCTGTCCTCCTCTGTTTGGTCTGCCCTGTCATCATAGTAGCTTTCTATGGTCAAGGTTCTTTTCTGTTTCTTGCTCATTTTCTTTCCTTTTCTTTTGGTATTTCCTCTGTTTTTACTTTTAAGGTAGAACTTTGCTCCGAAGGTAAAAGGGGCACTGTCCCAAGCTTCCTGTGTAGTTCTGAGCCTCAGCTTTGTGCACAGGAGTCCCTTGTATTTGTAGAGGATAGCTTTGCCTAATCTTTTCAGGAAACAGACTGGTTTCCCAAAGTTTGCCTTCTGAGCTGGGACTAGAAGCTACCCCATTGATTTGCTCCTCTATTGATTGACTAAGGATCTTAGTTGCTGATTTATTGTGATTAAAACTTTCCAGGGTCTATTTGAGCTGGGATGAACACCCTTCACATCCCAGTAAGACTGACCTTTCTTGAAGTTTTTCCAGTTTATCTTGAGCTGGAAAGTAGTTAGACTGTTCAGAGGCTTGGTTTTAGGTGGTTCTCAAGGGAGACTGAGAGAGTTCCATCAGCTTCTTGACTTTACTCTGCCATCTTGACTCCACCTCCAAAAGTCTTGCCACTTAAAATTTTGGGACTGTGTGTGTTTAAATTTGAATTCTAATTCTGGATTTGTATGAAATAATTACTACTCTATTATTTCAGTATAAGATTTTAGAAATATTTGTGCATTGACATTGAAGTATTGTCACTAAAAATTTAAATCTATATTTGATTTGAAGTTAAAAATTTTGATTCCCTTACCTAAAGAGGTCACATGTTTATATGTCCTAATTAGATGAAATATGTTTAAGCTACTATGTTACTTGCTAAATTATATATTGGGTAATTTGTAAAAATTATATGAGCTGTGGCTTAATCAGCCCCACTGGATATGTGGTATAAATAATGTGAAATTTGGTCCAAAGTTATTTGATATTACCTATATTCTGAATCTTAAGATTTACCTTGCTTTCTCCCTTAATAAAGAAACAAAAGCAAGAAAATTTGTCAAATAGGGATATATGTAATTACAGAACAAATTTTATCTGAAAGGTATGTAATATGTCTAAAAATAAGGTAGTGAGAAGGCATCCGTTGAGAGGGAGAGAGCCTGGCTCCAAAATATTTAGGTTAGGTTTTAATGAAATGACACCAGTGGGGAAACTGAAATATAGGGGATGGGTAGAAGCTTTCTCCTGAGATCTGCTGCTTTAAGAGGGGTTAATGGAATAACACTGGAACAAATTATACCTAAGTATGGATTGGTAGAGATAATTGATTCTGATAATGGAATATCCTTTACTTCTAAGGTTTTATAAGAAATAATGGGAAGGGATTGCAAATTGAGTGGCAATTCCATACACCTGGGCATCTGCCCTCATCTGGGAAAGTGGAAAGAATAAATCAGATTCTTAAGAAATGTATTACTAAATTGATATGTTAGAGACTAAATTGCCTTGACCAAATGTTTGCCTATGCTTTGTTAAAAGAATTAGGACTGGGGGCAGCTAAGTGGAGCAATGAATAGAGCACCAGCCCTGAAGTCAGGAGAACCTGAATTCAAATCAGGCCTCAGACATTTAACACTTCCTAACTGTGTGACCCTGGGCAAGTCACTTAACCCCAATTGCATTAGGGGGGAAAAAACAATTAAAACTGTTCCTAGAATTGATCTGATACTTTCTCATATAAGATGCCGTTTAGTTTACTTTTATTTGGGAGGGAAAATAAGGAAAGACCCTCTTTTGAAATAAAGGATAAGTTTTTAAGAAATTAAATACTGGCAGTATCATCATCCTTTTTTAGCCCCTAGGAAGCAAGGATTACTGACCCAGACAACACCTTCAGAGTTTGCAGTTCCAGGAGTCTTGGAAAAAGCAAGTGGGAAGGATCTTACTAGATGCTACAAATGACTGAGACTGCAGTCTGGAGCCTGAGAACACCAGGCTTAAAAGACCTGTGGGGGAACCTCAAGAATGAACTTTAAAGGACAATTTATAAGCTCTAAAATTGACTTTGTTATTAGGAATGTTTTGCTAAGAGGAGAGGTTAATTGTGCTTAGAGGAATTTTAACAATATTGATCTTGTACCTGTTATTTATATTTCCAGAAAAGTTTATAGGGAGCCCTTTATTTGAGGAAGTTGAATTAGCATTTTTTTTTAGGATGAAGAAATTATTAATGTTAATTCTGATGGGATTCTTTAATGTGAAATTAGGATATGCTATATTCTACGTGAGTTTTAATTAGTTGTATTGAGTCATTTTAAAGATGTTCCCATTATTTAGAGAGATTCTGAGAACAATGATCTATATCTTTGTCCCTTTAAACATAGTTAATACCTGAATATGTTTTGATATAGATTGGTTATTAAGCATGTTAAAGTAAAATGATTTGTGTAATGTTGAATTTAAAATCTATCTACTTAAATCGGAAGATAAGCTGTGAACTTTCTAGATTGACTGTCCCACTGTTGATAATGGAAGTAAGTATATTCTATACTTATTTAGGATATGAGATCCTTGAGAGCTAAATTCACTTTAAGCTTTGATTAATGAGACTTGCTATTTGAGATAAAATCTTTTGGAACTGTAACTGATATTATTTGGAGTTTTGAATTCAAGTATAATTGTCTGATGGATCATCAAGCCAGTAATCTACCATTTGAAAGAAATATGGCACAAGTTACTCAGAGGAATGTGATCCTGAATTATTACAGGTTGGGGTTAGTATCTGGGTAAGAGGAGAACAACCTTGGCCAGTGCTGAAGGTGGGATACTTCTGACTCAGTTTCCCAGTGGTGTTCCTTTGAATAAGAACCACCTGATTATTCCTGAGTATAGCCATATAAATTGTTGAATTGTTGAATTGAGTTAAGGATGCTTTATCCTGTCATGTATGTGCTCTTAGGCTGAGACCTGAAGGACCAGTTTTTGATTATAATCATGTCTCTACTTATAGCAAATTTCTAATCAGGGCAAGTGTTTCTGTAGATGTAAGATCTTGCAGTTTCCTATCTGAAAATATGTGGTCATTATATACCAAATAAATGAGTAGTTGGCCTAGTCATCTACTTGTTGCTAAATGCATGTATCTATTTCTTTTAGCATTTTGTTGTGAAATGTTACCTGCTCTAATTAGTGGGAAGATAAATGATTGAGGTGATAGATTGCCCCAAGTAAGAGTTGGAGGGGTACAGAACCCCAATTTATATGTTGAATAGGCTCATTAGACTCCAGGCTATGGTAAAAATAATTACTAATCATATGATAAAGTCACTGGATTTCTTACAGATTTGAGAAAGCATATAGTTAGCAAGGAAAGGGATTTTATAGGTTTCATGGTAGAACTCATAATTTCCCAGTAGAAATGATATGGGTGAACTCTGAAATTGTGTGCCCTTTAATCTGTAAAGACTGTGTCCCCTTCAATCTGTAAAAGAAGGGAAATTCTAGGCTTCGGACTCCAGAGAGTCTGGGAGAAGGCATATTTTCCAGACAAACCTTTTTCCTAAGATAAACTGCTTATTCAATTGGAAATCTCGGTTAAATCACCCCTCCCTCCCCCTCCATTTATCTTTTGGGTAGCCAGATCTCTTTTTAGGAAACTCTAAATTCTGAAAAAAGCCTTCAAAGTAATTTTCATTCAAATTGGGAGATCCTGGTCTGATAATCAGCTCAAACTTTTCTCCAAGATCTGCTCATAAAATAGGTTTTTGTTAATTCATTCTTTCAAATTTCTTCATTAAGAGATTTGCCTGCTAAAAAAGAGCTTCTTATTGAAAAATAAAACTTCCTTTTTGCCACAGATTTTGGGGTTTGCAAATTCTTTTGCATTTGTACCTGTGTCTCCAAACAGAGGGATCTCTCCCCTTCTCACACATCATCATTTGGTGGCCTGGTATGGGGATCCCCAAGAGCCCAGATGAAGGAAGCCCCCTTTTCTGGTAATCCATTCTATAGCAAGGATAGCCCCAAAAATGACAAACTTAGGGAGATCACCCAAGCAGCTGAGGAAAACCCTGCCCTCTTTCAGGGCCACCTTTTAGAGGCCCTCAGGAAATACACTAATCTTCTTCCCAGGGGACCACTGTCCTCAGCATGCATTTTATTAACCTATCTGCCCCAGGTATATTGAGGAAACTGTCGAAGTTAGCCTTGGGGCCTCAGACTCCCATGATCTAATTATTAGAAGTGGCTTTTGAAGTTTTTAACAACAGGGGCCAAGCTGCAGTAGAGGAAGAAGATCACAGGGCCAGAGTGAGAAATAAAGAGCAGACTCCATTTTTGGGTGCTGCTATTTCTGAAAAACACAGGAGTTCGTTCGTGTTATAGGTGTAATAGACAGGGATACTAGGCACCCAACTGTCCTCAGAAAAAACTCTTGGCCCTTGCCTTGAATGCAACAATGAAGGGCACTGGAAGAGGGACTGCCCAGAGAAAGGCACCTCAAGCCTCACCCTCCAGTCATCTCAGGACCAAGAGTGCTGATGCCTGGGATTTGGCCAGTCCTCCCCCTCCCCCTTACTCCATCACCACCACCAAACCTAGGGTTACTTTGGATGTGGCAGGTAAGGCCACTGAATTTTTTTTTGATAAGGGGGCCTCTCTTTCAGTTTTGCTCTGGCACTCTGGTCCCACTCTATCCTGCTCCGATAAGTAATGGGAATTGAAGGGAAACTCCAGAACTGTTTGGAGACTTTCCCTCTGCCTTGCCAGCTTGGTGACCTATTGTGTGCACATTCCTTTCTAAAAATCCCCTCTTGTCCTGCCCCTTTATTAGGGCAGGATCTAATGGTGAAATTGGGGACCCAATTCTCTCTTCTCAGACCTCCCAGTGATCTTTTTGTACTCCTTTCAAGACCCTCTCTTATTCCCTATGAAATCTGGGAGGAAATAGATTCTTCTGTGTAGAATCAGGGAATCCCCAGGAGGGTGACACACACCATCCCAACCTTAAGATGCAAGATCCTACTGTATTTCCTCATAAAAGTCAATACCCACTTAAACCTGAGGCCAGGGAAGGATTGCAACCTCTGATTGAGAAATTTCTTAAGTTTAAACTTTTGGTTCCCTGCAAGTCTCCTTGCAATACTCCAATTCTTTCTGTTAGAAAACCGAATGGAGAGTTTCACATGGTACAGGATCTCAGGGCAATTAATGAAGCTATCATTCTGATCCATCCCTTTGTGCCTAATCCTTATACAATCCTCACTCAAATTCCAGGGGACACAAAGTGATTCTCCACCCTAGACCTTAAAGATGCCTTCTTCTGCATATCTTTGCATAAAGGTTCAAAGTTTCTCTTTGCTTTTGAATGGGCGAAGCAAGGGGAATTTCCCCACCAACTAACTTGGTCAGTTCTGCCTCAGGGCTTCCGAGATAGCCCACACATATTTGGACAGCCATTGGCTAAAGATTTAAGGGAACTGAAGCTGCTTGGCAGTAGCTTTATCCAGTACATGGATGACATTTTACTCTGCAGGAATCCCTAAATGCAGCCTTGAAAACCCTAAATTTTCTAGCTTTGAGGGGCTACAGGGTCTCCTTACCTAAACCCCACATTGCCTGCCAGTTCGTCAAATATTTGGGCCACAATCTCACTCCTACTTCTTGCTCTCTGAGGAAAGAAAACAAACCATCTTAAGTCTCCCAGACCCTGCCTCAAAGAAACAACTTCCTGCTTTCCTGGGCATGGCTGGCTTCTGCAGGGTATGTATTCCCAATTTGGGGATTATTGCCAAACCTCTCTATGATTCTATTCAAGGCCCCAATAATCTTCCTCTTGAATGGGGACTTAATAAGGCCAAGGCTTTTAAAACCCTGAAAGCCAAACTGACCTCTGCCCCTGCCCTAGTCCTGCCCAACTTAGAGAAGCCTTTCACTCTGTATGTGGATGAAAGGTGTGGACAAGCTTTGGGGGTTTTGACTCAAACTCTGGGACCTGACCACAGACCCATTGCTTATTCCTCAAAGAAATACTGGACTCAGTTACCCTAGGATGGCTCTCTGGCCTTAGAGCAGTGGTTGTCATGGCCGTTTTAATTGAAAAGGGCTCAAAATTAAACTTAGGACAGCAGTTCAAGGTTTTCAATCCCTCACCAGGTCCAGAGCATTTTAGGAGCTAAAGGGACCAGTGGCTTGTGAGTGGGAGACTTCCTACATATCAGGCTCTCCTGCTAGATACCCCTGACCTAACTCTCCCAGTGTGCCACACCCTAAATTCTACCACCCTGTCCCCTGGCACCTCCCAACTGGGAGAAATTATGTATAATTGTGAAGAAGTTCTAGATTCTGTCTACTCCAGCAGATTTGACTTATGAGAAATTCCCCTTGAGAACCCAGATGGGGAGTGATTTACAGATGGGTTGAGATTTCTTGAAAATGGGAAAAGAAAGTCAGGTTATTCTGTGGTGACTCTTAATGGCACCCTAGAAGCTAAGTTATTGCCTCCTGGGACTTGTGCCCAGAAGGCTGAACTCATTACCCTAATCAGAGCTTTAGAACTGGGAAAAGGAATGAGAGTGAACATCTATACTAACTCCAAATATGCTTTTCATATTTTGCATGCTCACAGGGCTATATGGAGAGAGAGATGTCTGTTGGCATCAAAGAATTTTCCCATTAAACACACGGAGAAATCCTACAGCTGTTGCAAGTTATCCACAAACCCAGGGAGGTTTCAGTCATATTTTGTAAAGGACACCAGAAGGGAGATTCACTTCAGGCCAAGGGGAATAAGTTTACAAATTCAACTGCTAGAGCTGCTTCCTGGGTTACCCCTGACCATGACACCTTTAATCCCCCAGCTCCCTGATTTGTATACCCCTTCTTATAGTTCAAAGGAAAAAACCTTTGCAGAAGAGAGGGGGTGCATCCTTTCTCCCTCTGGCTGGTTTCAAATGCTCTTTACTTCTCAGGTAACCCAAGCAGACACAGCCCCCACCCCTTCAAGAAGACAAAAGTGGGGATTTGGGGAAAATGTTCTTTGGTACTTAAAGAAAGACACAGCAATGCTAGTCCCCTGGGTGGGATACTTAGAATATGAAAACATTTTCTCCAACTTGACTGCCACAATCAATCAGCTGGCCAAGGAAATTTCACATTCTCTCCTGGAGATCCAAGAATCTTTGCACTCTCTTGCTAACATGGTTTTAGATAACTGAATGGCCTTAGATTATCTCCTTGCCTCTAGTGAAAGTGTCTGTACCCTGGTCAATATCTCTTGCTGCATGTACATTAACAATTCAAGGGAGGTTGAGCTTTACACTGAGAATCTCAGAGAAAGCTGGCTGGATGCAAGACACACACCCCTTCCCCCCCCCCCCCAAGTCTTCCTCTGGGTAGAGTTCCTAGTTAGTATACTAACTGCATTCCTAATTATTGTTTTGTTTTGTTTTGTTTTTTTTAACTCATATTCAGCCCCTGCATTTTCAAACTGCTTATGAGATTTGTCTCCTCTAAGCTTCAAGCTGAGAATTTTCAACTGCTCCTTCAGCCTGCAGATCACAGGATGAGTGATTGGGACACAGAACACCCCTGCTGCTGCTGTTTTCAAATCTCACACCTCCCCTCCTGTCTTGAACCTCTCCCTCCAGTGAATTTAGGGACAACTCTATGACCTTTGTTTATGAGATACCCTTTTTCAGTGATATTAACCCAAATCTTAACCCAATATCCCCAACTTAAGCCTCAAATACTATTGTAGTTATGAAGTAGCATTGATAATCTTCCTCCTTCATAGGATTGATGGACTCCTTACAAGAAACCCACTCAGATACTGGATAGTTTGAGGTTCATTCACCAACCAATTTCAATTTATTCCCAAACAAATGGGGCCCAAAGTCCTTTGGAGTATGGCACAATGATTTCATCTTCTGAAATGACTTCCTGCCAAGAATGGGCATTGAGTTGATTCATCCTATAGGGTCCCATTTGGAAGTGCTTGAGTTGATTTCAGCTAGTGGGTTGAGTCAGATCCCTGAAGATGGTCAAAAAAGCTATCTAGTGCTGGTCATTTGAAGATGAATTGCTCAAAGCCTAGAAGAAAACAAACCTAAGAGAATGAGAGAGAGAGAGAGAGAATACAAAAAGCAGAACTCTCATTCCTGGGAGGTGTGCTTATATCTTCTTTGAAGATTCTGTAAATAGCTAGTTAAGCATCATCTCTTTTAATAGGAATTACATTATAACTCAAAAGCAATTTTGAGAAAAGGAAAATCCTATCAAAATAACAGAGATATTCACAAAATCCTTCATTAATAGATCTCATTTACCTGTCAAAAACAGGATATTGAGATAAAAAGATTAGCCCAAACTTCACATGAGGCATGTGTAAAGCCTCTCTGTCAGTATTTTTTTTCTCTTTTTTAAAATTTATTTTTATATAGCTTTTTATTTATAAATATATGCAAAGTTAATTTTTCAGCATTGACAGTTGCAAATCCTTTTATTCCAACTTTCTCTCTCCTTCCCCCCACCCCTTCCCCCAGATGGCAGGTTGACCAATACATGTTAAATATTTTAAAGTATAAATTAAATATAATATATGTATACATGTCAAAACAGTTATTTTGCTGTATAAAAAGAGTCAGACTTTGAAATAGCATACAATTAGCCTGTGAAGGAAATAAAAAATGCAGGCAGACAAAAATAGAGGGATTGGAAATTCTATGTAGTTATTCATAGTCATCTCCTAGAGTTCTTTCACTGGGTATTGCTGGTTCAGTTCATTATTGCTCTATTGGAACTGATTTGGTTCATCTCATTGTTGAAGTAGGTCACGTCCATCAGAATTCATCAACATATAGTATTGTTGTTGAAGTAAATAATGATCTTCTGGTCCTGCTCATTTCACTCAGCATCAGTTCGTGTAAGTCTCTCCAGGCCTCTCTGAAATCATCCTGTTGGTCATTTCTTACAGAACAATAATATTCCATAATATTCATATACCATAATTTATTCAGACATTCTCCAGTTGATGGGAATCCACTCAGTTTCCAGTTTCTGGCCACTACAAAGAGAGCTGCCATGAACATTCTTGCACATACAGGTCCCTTTCCCTTTTTCAAAATCTCTTTGAGATATAAGCCCAGTAGTAACACTGCTGAGTCAAAGGGTATGCACAGTTTGATAGCTTTTTGAGCATAGTTCCAAATTGCTCTCCAGAATGACTGGATGTATTTACAATTCCACCAACAATGTTCCAATTTTCCCACATCCCCTCCAACATTCCCCATTATCTTTCCCTGTCATTCTAGCCAAACTAACAGGTATGTAATGGTATCTCAGAGTTGTCTTAATTTGCATTTCTCTGATTGATAATGACTTGGAGCATCTTTTCATATGGCTAGAAATAGTTTCAATTTCTTCATCTGAGAATTGTCTGTTCATATCCTTTGACTGCCAGTATTTTTTTTAAAAGATATTCTGTCTCTTTTTCCAATCAGACAGTGGCAAAAGAGGCAGAATATTGTAGGATGGACTAAAAAAGGTTAATATACATTACTCATCAGATTTTTGATATAAACTATTCCAAAGAAAACACTATGCACACTATACAAAAAGAAATGTTATTTCCACATTAGTAACCAACTTAAATGAAAGTGACTTTCCCATTGATGTAACAAAATATTCTTTAAATTACATCCCTCTAAGAAAACTTGAGTACACTAAAAGCCTCTTCTCTAAACCATAATAAAGATATTTCATTTTTAGTTTCAATAATCAGTAAAATAACAGATCCTACAGACAGTTATATTATTTTTATTATATTTACATAAGATCCTTTAAAGACCTTATTTCATACAGACATCTAGCAACAGATGGATGACTAAACCAAATTATATATTTACCTAATTATAAGATATAAAGACTACATATTTTCAGATTGAAAACAGCAAGATATTATATACTTGAACTGTGGTTATGGCTTCTGTTGACCAGTTACTCTGATTTTAGAAATTTGCTATATGAGGAAAAAGCAAGGGCCTGATTACAATAGCTAACAAACCCACATTATAGCCAACTAAAGAATCTGTTTGAGTAACTTAATGGTATTTCTCTGAAATGGTGGGTACTAACTTAATTCAGATAATCATTCCTGAATTCAAAACTCAAAACAATATCTCTTATAATCCCGAGAGATTTAATCTTAATAAGCACAGCCAAAACTAGATGTTTCAACTGTCAGGTAGAAATCCTGCTTTAGGAACTTCAAGAAAGCACATTTGTTATCATATTCATTAAACAATGAGACCATGATGCACCTAATAAATTAGATAATTTGCTGAATGGGTTTTGAAATAAGCATTTTCAGAGAATTTGCAGTTAATCAGAAATCTAATAAACTTCTTTTAGAAGTTTCTTGCATTGCTAAGTGGTAGAATCTTTGATATAGCATCACAAATGGCTTTGCCTTAACACAACCACAGACTTGAAAAATAAAAACATTCAGTTATTAATACCATGTCAATACAAGCTATTCCTTTAAACAATAGAATCAATTAATGATGAAAGTAACTTGATTTAACTAGCAAGGGGATATGGCAGAATTGGGTGTGGGGAACTCCAGTGAGTGGGTTTGTTTTCTTTCTTCTAAGGAGTAGCTACATCCAATGAGGGAGGCTTCTGCTTTCCAAGCCAACAAATCATGCAAATTACTAGTATACAGTTTTCAATCTTAAATTTTAGATTAACTACTAAAAATCCCAATCAAAAACCTAAAGGTGAAGAGATAGGAACTCTGTACCCAGAACCAAGCTTTTTTCAAACTTAGCAAGTTCACAAGTCAGGGGAATGGACCTCAGGTCAGGGGCTGAGTTTAGGACCATGGTCTCATCCTCTGGAGAGGTGGTCCATTCTGAAATCCAAGTTATAACAAACTCCTGAAAGTTTGCAGAAGAGCAGTTTCACCCCACCATGTCCTGACAGAAATCCCAGTCATGTCCCTGAGGTTAAACCCTCCCTGTAAAATCTTCTATGGACCATTCCTTTGAGTCAGCCCACCACTGTACTTCACCTTTTCCCTTTTCCCCTTCCCCCATGCCACATGGTATTTCTCCTAACTCCACTATGCTTCACCACCCCACTTCTCCTTCTTATAGCTAACTCTTTTAGGGTGCTAGGTTCTTTTTAGGACTCAACCTGCCAGCTAGGGCAACTTTGTGAACTTTTTTCTTTCTCCTAGCAAATGGCAAATTCCACTAAAGAATTTTTCCTTTTCATCATTAACTATTAAAACTCCTTTCTATGCTCTTCCACTCTATTTCATATTCACCATTAGGAAGAGTCTATTGTCTCCATTTTGTCTATACCCTCTTCCCTAAATAAATATACCTTTTGTTGAAAAGAACAGCCAATGTGAATTTTTCAGATGACTGAATCCCAACATTATCTGGTATCTACATAACCCAAATCATTTTGGAGTCCTCAAATCACATCTTTTGGTGCCAGACAAAACATTTTGTTCCTCTCTCTCTCCATTATACTATCATATTAATAACTCTTAACAATTTTAGATTTCAATGTTACAACAATAACTCAAAATAACTTAATTAGCAATTTCACAATTTTCATAAGTGATAGCCAAATAGACATAATATAGTTTATCTCCAAAATGGATAGGACTCTCATGTAATTTACAGTCAAGTTTCTAATTTCAATATATACACCAACTGAAAAAAATTATTTTAAAACTTAATACTTCAGGTTGTGATATTCTAAGTGGATGTTCCATTTAAACTATCAGTTGCTTTTGCAAATCAATCTTTCTTGTCCCTTGTTTTTAAAACCATCCTTTTTAAACTTTAAGATTGATGATATAGCTAATATCTAAATAACTTTGGACCAAATTTTATAAAATTTATACATATGTCCATCAGAGCTGACAAAATTTTAAAGCATAGCTCATAATTTTTACAAATTACCCAGTATACAATTTAGAAGGCAAATATATAACCTTTTCAGGTAAGTTACCAGCAAATTTTGTTTTAATAATCAATTTTTAGCTTAAAGTCAAATCAGATTTGAACTTCTAGTAGCAATACTTCAATATTAATACACACACAGTTCTAAAAACTTATTCCTAAATGTATCAATTGAAAGTAATTCTATCTTATACAATTTAAATTTAAACACACAGTAATTTAGGTCACAATTTTGGGAGAAAACTTCTCTTCCCCCTCAAAAACTCCACTCTCCTAGACTGCCCAAAATCTCTGAAATGGCAATAAACTAGTTGAGACCTGAAATGGAGACATAGGCTCCTGGGAGCAAAATGACTATGACTCCTATCCCTCCCTCCCCCTCTAAATTTTGTACTCTTCCCTAAATAGACTATATTGGAAAGGGGGAAAGATTTAAAGTATAAAATGATTCCCCTAGATTCCCCCAAGGCATGTGGATATAGATCATACCCTTTTATAGAATCCAGGGTCCCCTGAGAAGAGTTTTGGGATTATGGGAGGTTGGGGAACATAGAGACCTATCTACAGAGAAACATAGGCTGAATCCAGAGCATGGGGTTTGGAGAAGTCTACTGTTCTTTGGAGAGGCTGGACTGGACATAAGTCCACATGCAGCAGCCCTGGCCATTCTCTAGGGAGAGACCTTTGAAACCTTAAGGAAAATTCAGGTTAGTTGGCATCAAGATGCCTTACAAGTACTTTTCTTTTTTGCCATTGTTACTCAGGTGACTGAGAGAAACAGAAGATAAAACACACACACACACACACACACCAATACAAATTGCTTTTAAATTCCTTTCTTTTTGTCTAGTACAGAGTTGTTCCTTTACTTTCTGAAGAACATCACTTTTTTCTTTACTAGAGTTTCTTGTAAATTTCTCTTGTGCAGACACTTCCTGCACTCCAGCATGAAAATCTCTACACTCCAGTGATCCCTGATCACTAATATTTACTCTAGATTTCCTGACATCCCTCTCTTCCAGAACTATATGAGAAATATGTCTCAGGAGTTCCCACTTCTTAGAGCCATTAAATTCCCCATCTTACTAACTTGCTTGATACCTCAAACCCTGTAAGATGGCTTCAGTCACCAAAGGCAATACTTTGCCTTATGTTCTTACCCTTGGTCTTTGCACAGAGTTTGCCTAACTGCTACAGAATCTACTTTAATTCCCTTCCTAATTCCTGGATTCATTGATGACCTTATTACCCAATATGGTCCTGGGAGTTGGACAGTCTACGAGAGGGGAAAGTCCAAGGTGAGCCACAAGGCTATTGAAATTAACTAGACATATCTCATTGTGCTGAAGATATGGAAATCATCCACAAAATCTTACTAGTTTTGTTTTCATTTTTTTCCATCAAAAATACTTTTCATATGAAAATTATTATCAAAAGCACTACAATGAAAAAGTAGGCATGGGGTCAGCTGTTTTCCTTACTTTCACAAAAATGGTTGTTCACATAATTGAAAAACAAGCCCCTCTCTACAAGATGTTTATTTAAGCAGAGCAAAAAATCCAATATCTGTATTAATGATTATATTAAAATAATATTTAAAGTATGACTCTAAATATTATCTTGACCTAACACTGAAAAGTCTAACCCAGTTGAGTAATTCAAAAGCTAGGACTTTATCCCATTTGTCTCATGTTTTTCAGGGTGACCTACATAATCATCTGGGATTAGGCTAAGAAAAAGAAATGAGTCAAATATTGGTCTGTTCCTTTCAGGAACTCTCCATTTTCTAGCACTTTTTTTTTTTTAAAGCAAGTCTTGAGGACACAGGCTAAGCTGTATTTGTCTTGTTGTCTTGCAGAGTGCCTTACACATGATATATACTCAGCAAATGTTTATTAGGAATTCTGCTGAATATTTGATTTTGTTTTCAGTTGCTGCATTACACTGACCTTCTTGGTGTTCTTGATAGAAAATACTACACTTCCCCACTCCAGGCCTTTTCATTGGCTATCCCTATGTTTGGGATGCTCTCTCTTCTCACTTTCACTTCCTTACTTTTCTGGTTTACATTAAGATTTAGGTCAAATTGATGAGGTTAGGGTTCTGGTGGTCAGGGAGTTAAATAATGATATTAGTGGCAGGTGCAGGGTTCATGGAACTAAATGAAGAGGTTTGGTTCCCCTAGATTCCCCTAGGATTTGGCACAGGGTAGAGAGTTGTGGGAACCCTCTTCTGGTGGTGCAGAGGTTTTCCATAAAGGAATTTACAAACCCAAAAAGCTAGACTGGTAAAAGAAGTTTATTATTGGCATTGAGAAGTCAGCCTTTGCTATGAAAAAAACTCAATTCCTTGGGCAAGGTCCTGACAGAGAAGTAAAGTTTCTAGTGGAGGAGTCCTGGCAGAGAAGTAAAGTTTCTAGCAGAGAAATCCTGACAGAGAGGTATAAAGTTTTGTTAGGGAAATAGGTGAGAAAGATAAAGAAAGAGTAATGCTGAAAGAAAATATCATTTCAGCAGGCAGAGGGTTGCTGCTGTGTCAGTGAGAGAGATTCATTGTCTGCAAGGACTGAGCCCCAAGTTGGCTCATTTTATGACTAGAAGCTGGAGGCAGTTCTTGATGGGGGCTGGGTACAGCCTGGGCTGGAATCAGAATAGAAATTTTATAATTGAATGAGTGACTCTGGGCTGATCTTCAATTCAATGGGAAGCTTAATCAGTAATCAGTAGTGAATGTTATCAATGGGGAGTGATGCCCATCTCTCAGGATAAGAGAATAAATCTGTTTATCCTGTTTCTTGGGTGGGGTCTTTTACAAAGCCAGGATTCAAGGAGACTTTCTCCTTGAAGGAGTTTTCAGAGAGAGAGAGAGAGAGAGGGTTTCAGGGTCCCCCTTTCAGTTTCAGGCTCCTCTCATCAAAATCATATCTTCCATGTCTATACATAAATACAAAATATCTCTATATCAATACAACATAGCTATAGATATGTGTATATTGTATATGTATATGCAAATACAAAGTTTCTATATATGTCTATAGAACTCCAAAATAAATATTAGTATATAGAAACA
Organism: Antechinus flavipes; assembly: GCF_016432865.1. Classification (NCBI taxonomy): domain Eukaryota; kingdom Metazoa; phylum Chordata; class Mammalia; order Dasyuromorphia; family Dasyuridae; genus Antechinus; species Antechinus flavipes. Next base: position 409,881,993 of record NC_067400.1, read on the forward strand.
CAAAACATCATTCTCTTTGGATAAATACAAAATATCTATCCATATAGAAAAACAGAAAAAACTGGAGTCTTTCTTTGGGGGGGGGGGGGGGGTTGGGTGTATTATCGAGCTTCCTCTACAGACTGCAGGGGGCAGCAGTGAGGCACTAGCAGGACTGTGTTGCGCGTGCGCTCTGAGATCCCAAAGCGTGCTGAGTCACTGGGGGGGGGGGGGGGGGGGGAAAGGGGAGCGGCCAGGTCCGAGAGACTCCAGCTGTTTGGGGTTGTATTCTTCAGCCCCGGTGTTTTTAGCTTCTCTGCTGGGCTGCTGACTTGCTGCCGGAGCAAAGTATCCAAACCTGTAGCGAAGCTCTCCCCGCAGAGACGGCTGCGATCACTCCCCACCTCCTCTCCAGTTTGCTCCCGTGCTCTCACTGCCGCTGCCCTCAGCCTGCGCCCGATCTAAAACCGCCCCAGCCCTCCAGTAAAGACAAACCTTTCTTGGCGGATCTCAAGGATGGCTTCTCTTGGTAACTATTTGTGGGTTTTTTTTCAGTCAAGCATTAATTCAGAGGCTTGTAATGAAATGGATAGTGAGAGAAAGCGTGGAGCTTATGCAGCTGTGAGCCTCCTCTCCGCCATCTTAACCGGAAGTCCAAAAAAAAAGTATATCTATCCATATAGATAGACTCTCTCTCTCTCTCTGTCTCTCTCTCCCTCTCTTTATATATGTGTGTGTGTGTGTGTGTGTGTGTGTGTATGTATATACATATACACATAGACTACAGATAAATATATGTATGTACATATTGAAAGTATACACACACACACACACACACACAAACCTAGAAGCAGAACAGCTATGGGTAGGGGCAGAGGCCTTATATGATTCATTCCAGGGATAATTTTCAAGTTACAATATATATTTTTGTATACATTTAATTATTTGCATGTTGTCTTCCTCATTAGAAAGTGAACTTGAGAGCTGGGTAGCTATTTTTGCCTTTCTTTATGTCCTAAATATTTGCACCTAGTGAACATTTAATAAATGCTTACCAATTGATTGATTGATGTCGCTTTTCAAAACCTGTGAAAAGGAGAACTTGATACTTTTTCAATGTCTTTTACTAATTTTATATAATTCCTGACTTTCTTTAAAAATTCTTTGCATTAATATATACTTTGATTATTAGTTATTTGCAGTCCCTTAGTACAATCTCATTTTTAGGGTTGAATAACATTAACAAAAAGCTAGACCAATTAATCTCCAGCTAAAAAAATACCCTGGAATGTGAGTAGAAAGTTTTCAAAAGAAGAAAGGCAAGCTATCAAGTTTCATATGAAAAAATGCTGCAAATACCTAATAACAAGAAAATAGACATTAAATCCACTGTGAGGTATTATCTTGAACTAATCAGACTTACAAAGATGCTACAAAAGAAAATGGCAATTTTTGGAGGACCTATGACAAGGAAAGGATAGGAATGGGTTTTTGGTAGAACAGTAAAGCAGTACAACCAAAATCAATGTGGAATTTTATTCAAAAAGTCACTAAATTGCACACACTTTGTTTTATGTTTATACCCCCCAAAGAAATCAAAGGAAATGGGAAAGTAGATTATACATAGATATGGATGGATGGATGGATAGATGGATAGATGGATATGGATATGGAGTAGCAAATTTTGTTGTACCAAAGCATTGAAATCAAAGTGGATATTTATCATTAAGGAATGGTTAAATGAATTTTGTGTACACGTAAAAAAGACTTACTGGTGATTACAATGTAAAAGAAATCAACTATGAAAAACTTTAGAACTTTTTTTTTTAAAAAAACAATAGACAATTGCTACTCCAGAGAACTGAAGATGAAACATGCCATCCTAATCCTTTAAAGGGAAATGATGGACTAGAGATGGAAAATGAAACATATATCTTCAGATATAGCCAATGTGTAGACATGTTTTATGTGACTATACTTGTTATAAAAGAGTGCTATTGTTTGTTTGGAGGGAAGGGTTATAGTTGGAGAATAGAGAGTAATGATAGTGAAGCTTAAATAAAGAAAATAAAGAAAAGAACATCAAAGAATCATTTAAAAATTTTTTTTTTATTATAGCCTTTTATTTACAAGATAGATACATGGGTAATTTTTCAGCACTGACAAATGCAAAACCTTTTGTTACAACTTTTCCCTTCCTTCCCCCATCCCTTCCCCCAAATGACAGGTTGACCAATATATGTTAAATATGTTAAAATATAAGTTAAATACAATATGTGTATATATGTCCAAACAGTTATTTTGCCGTACAAAAATAATTGGGCTTTAAAATAGTGTACAATTAGCCTGTGAAGGAAGTCAAAAATGCAGACAAAAATAGAGGGATTGGGAATTCTATGTAGTGGTTCATAGTCATTTCCCAGAGTTCTTTCGCTGGGTGTAGCTGGTTCAATTCATTACTGCTCTATTGGAACTAATTTGGTTCATCTCATTGTTGAAAAGGTTCATGTCCTTCAGAATTGATCATCATATAGTACTGTTGTTGAAGTATATAATGATGTCCTGGTCCTGCTCATTTCACTCAGCATCAGTTCATGTAAGTCTCTCCAGGCCTTTCTCAAATCATCCTGCTGGTCATTTCTTACAGGACAATAATATTCCATAATATTCATATACCACAATTTATTCAGACATTCTCCAATCGATGGGCATCCACTCAGTTTCCAGTTTCTGGCCACTACAAAGAGGGCTGCTATGAACATGCTTGCACATACAGGTGCTTTTCCCTTCTTTAAAATCTCAAAGAATTATTTAATAAAATAGAGAGCAGATCAAAATTTAGCAGAGAAAAGAAACAGAACAGCATTAGATTAATGATATTAAATTTGAAATATTTTTTAAAAATAGATTATAAGTTCCTTGAGAGAATGAACTATTTTTCATCTTTTTTTAATCCGAAGGCCTATCACAAGCCTTTGAAAAAAGTAGGTACTTCATAGTAACAGCAGGATTATGTGATGTTCAAATGTGATGAACTTAGTTCTTTTCAGCAATATGGTGATTCAAGACAATTCCAATTGACTTGGGATGGAAAATGTCATCTGCAACCAGAGAAAGAACTGAATGTGTATTGATAGTATGGTATTTTTTACTACAGCATATTATTTTTTTTGGTAGAAACCACAATGTTTACATAATGTTTATTATAAAGGATAATAGCAGGATTGTTACTTGTTTCATTGCCATTTATATCTTAATTCCATCCAAAATGATGAGAAAAATACAAGTAATAATTATAGTAATAACATTATCCATAATCATGGCTCTGAAAAAAAAATACAATCTTCCTATAAAACTACAAATCATAATCAATGAATTTGCTAACTATTATTTGTAATTATAATTTTTGGCTTGCTAGAACCAGAATGTAGAAATAGAAATATTTCGCTATGCTAACTAAGGTTTCAATGGGTACAATAGCATGGATTCAAATCTAGTCAAGGTGATCATCAGTGAAAACAGGAATTTATAAAAGAAGCAAATAGTCCCATGTGTCCTAAAGGAAGGAGTCCCTCTAACTTCTAGTAGAGCCTACAAGGTACCAGAGGTAAAAGAATGTTATCTGAATAGGTGCAGTAGTAGGCACAAGGATAAAAGGTAAAAAAAAGAAGTCCATTATTAAAGCAACAATTAATAAAACAAAATATCCCTCCAAAAAAATAAAAAAAATAAAAAACTAGAAAAAAGTCTGGTTGGAGAAAGAGCTCAAATTTCCTTATTGAACTTGGAGTTTTTCTTAAGTAAGTGGCATTTTAATTGTAGATGAATGACATAGTATCCCTAACTTAGTGTCTTTAATGCTCCATTGCTTCGGGAGCTATTGCTCATCTTCTCAAATGCCCCCAAAATAAGCAACTATATTGAGAATCCAGTGTGTGTCCAGTGTGTTATAGTGACCTCTAAATATTTTTCACAGCATAGTATTTTTTACCTTTTTTTGTTGTTTGATTTTTCTTTCTAATGGCTTTTTCCCCCTTTTGGTCTGAGTTTTCTTTCAAAATATGAGAAATATGAAAATATGCTTAAAAGGATTGTACATATTTAACATATTTTAATATAACAAGAGATTGTTTGCTCTCTTGTGGAGGGGGGAGGTAAGGGAACAGGGGAGGAAAAGGAAGGAGGCAAAAAAATTTGGAATACAAAATCTTACAAAAATGAATGTTGGAAACTATCTTTAGTTATATTTGAAAAATTAAAATACTACTGAGGAAAAAAAAAAAAGTTTAGTTTCTTCCCTTGCAATATGGAGTAATAGAAGTTATCTGCCTTGAATGTTGGGAATCAAATACTTAGGAAAAGCCCTTTGCAAAAATTTACCTCCCTTCTTTATATAATGTCTCTTGTTATTATTCATGAGACTTCCTAGGTCTTATGAAAAAAAAAAAAACAGAAAACAATGAAGCAAGAACAATAAATATATCAATCAAAAAGAGAGAGAGAAAAAATAGTAGGTACTTGTTAAATGCTTGAATAGAATTGAATCTTTTGAAGGGCATCTTATAGGTGAATTTTTGAAGTTAAATTTGTTTGAAAGTTTTCTTTTACCTTTTTGATACTTTATATCTTACTCCTCTCTAGTTAAGTCCCTCATGTTAAACCATTATTTCTTTTTTTTTTAATTAAAGCTTTTTATTTTCAAAATATATATATGGATAATTTTCAACATTCACTCCAACAAAACCCTGAATTCTAATTTTTCCCTCCCTTCCTCCACTCCTTTCCCCAATCAGCAAGTGATCCAATATATGTTGAACATGTGCAATTCTTCTATACATATTTCCACAAATATGCTGCTCCAAAAAATCAGATCAAAAAGAAAAAAATTAGAAAAAATGCAAGCAAACAACAACAAAAAGAGTGAAAATATTATGTTGTGGTCCATATTCAGTTCCCACTATCAACTCTCTGGGTGTATGTGGCTTTCTTCATCGCAAAGCCATTAGAATGGTCATCTCATTGTTGATGTGAGCCATGTCCATCTGAAATGATCTATATAATCTTGCTGTTGCCATATATAATGGTCTCCTGGTTCTATCATTTCACTTAGCATCAGTTCATGTAAGTCTCTCCAGCCTTCTCTGAAATCATCCTGCTGGTCATTTCTAATAGAACAATAATATTCCATAACATTCATATACCATAACTTGCTTAGCCATTCTCCAACTAATGGGTATCCACTCAGTTTCCAGTTTTTTGTCACTATAAAAAACTCTGCCACAAACATTTTTGCACATATGGGTCTCTTTCCCTCCTTTAAGATCTCTTTGGGATATAGGCCCAGTAGTAACACTGCTGGATCAAAGGGTATACAGTTTGATAATTTTTTGAGCATAGTTCCAAATCATTCTCCAGAATGGCTGGATCCATTCACAGTTCCACCAGCAATGCATTAGTTTTCCAGTTTTCACACAAACATTCATCATTATCTTTTCCTGTTATCTTAACCAATCTGACAGGTGTGTTGTGGTATCTCAGAGTTGTCTTAATTTGCATTTCTCTGATCAATAGTGATTTAACACCTTTTCCTATGGCTAGAAATGGTTTTGATTTCTTCATCTGAAAATTTTTTGTTCATATCCTTTGAACATTTATCACTTGGAGAATGGCTTGAATTTTTAAAAATTGAGTCAATTCTCTATATATTTTAGAAATGAGGCCTTTATCAGAACCCTTAAATGTACAAATATTTTCCCAATTTGTTGCTTCCCTTCTGATCTGCATTAGTTTTGTTTGTATAAAAACTTTTAAACTTGAGATAATCAAAATTATCCATTTTGCTTCTATGATGTATCTTAGATCTTTTATGGCCACAAATTCCTTCTTTCTCTATACATCTGAGAGATAAACTATCCTTTGTTCTTCTAATTTTCTTATATCATTATTTATGTCTAAATCATGAACCCATTTCCATCTTATCTTGTTATAGGGTGTTAGGTGTGGGTCAATGCCTAGTTTCTGCTATTCCAATTTCCAATTTTCCCAACAGTTCTTGTCAAATAGTGAAGTCTTATCCCAAAAGCTGTAATCCTTTATTTCTTCAGGATGCATCTTGCCATAGACAATCTGAAATGTGCCTGCCTGATAGTATATAAGTATTAAGGAGTGGAAGTGTGAATAATATGTACATTTAAATTTAATCCTTTTTTATTGCTAAATATTATTGGATCTAACCCATGGATGATGCTTTAGTGAAAAATTCAAGTGACAGGCAGGAGAAAGAGAGAAGATTAACAAGATGGCAAAGAGTAAGACAAAAAGAGATAAAAAGAAATAAAAGTATACATACTTCTGATACCACTGATATCATATTTCATCAATTCCACCTGAGTACAACATTCTTAGAAAATAGAAGCATTTATTTTCAAACCAGTAGTTTTCAGTATTTATTGCCTCTTAGTCTTATGTTACTCAGTCTACGTCTCCTTAATGATAAACCTTTGCATAAAAAATTAAATTATCAAAAGGCAAGCACAGAGAAATATTTCAAAATATGGAACAGAATTCCAAATATTAAATTAATAACAATATATACAATAATATATGTGCTTAAGTATATTTACATTCATAATTCATTCATTGTTGCTATCATTGTTTATCTTTCATTTTTCAAAGAGGACCAATGACATCATGGGGTGATATCTTGACTTGTTTGTGAATTGAATTTAAGTGAGATAGAGTTGTACAAAGTCATTAGCTTCATTCTCTCTTCCAGCGTCATCAATGTCCAGTGGCAAGACAGAAGTCAAAACAACTGCTAATGGTCCAGGATGCAGTAGATGACATTGGCACTTTTCATGTCTGACTCTAAGTGTTTCATAGCACCTACTTCAGTCATCTCATCTGCCCATTCTTCACATGCTTGGGGAAGACAGCTCTCTAACTTACTGAAAGGTTTGAGGTCCTTTGATTACCCCCTAACCTGTATAACTGCCAAGGCAATTTTATCATGTGGTCACTAAGCATGATAAAGTTTCTTGGAGCCAGAGGTAAGAGTGGAATGACAGCTGAAGCAAAGGTAGATTTATAGATGTATTTGTGAATATGTATGTCTGTGTGTGTGTGTGTGTGTGTGTGTGTGTGTGTGTGTGTAAATAAATGACCCAAGATAATCACTGTTCTGCTACTCATTACCTCTGTGACTTGAGCACATTTTTTAACCTTTTTGGGTCTCTGCCTACAAAATGAGATGATAAGAATAAATGAGCTCCAGGGTCCTTTATAGTTTTTAACTTATGATTTCATGTGATGGATTCAGAGAGAGAGAGAGAGAGAGAGAGAGAAAGTACACTTTGTTATTAAGGTTGTTATACATATTGAGCTTATTTTGGAATATTTTGTAAGATGTTGGCCTAAATTTAATTTCTACCAAACTAGTTTCCAATTCTGAATAGTAAGTAACTGGTTTTGGTTTTATCAATTACTATTCCAAATGAATTTATTTCTGATTCTTAATCTAGTTTTTTACCACTGATTTTTCTATTTTTAACTAATATCAAATGTATTTTAATGATTACTGACTTACTATAGTATAATTTGAGGCCTCAAAATGCCATTCCTCCTTCATTTGCTTTTACTCCTAAGCAGATTTCTTGTTATAGTAAAAACAAGTCCCCCTCACCCCCATATAAGGTAATTTGTTCAAACTGTCACTTTCACTTTTACAAAATACTTTACAATCATGATGTCATCAGAGATAAGCACTAAGATTACTGTTTTCATTTTAGAGGGAATAAATGACAGGCCCAGGGTCTCCTAGTTAGTAAAGTAAGTAGGATTTGAAGCTAGGACTTCAAGTCAAATCTCTAGCCAATTCAATACTGAGATATTAGTGATCCCTCAGTAATTTGCCACGTGCTCCTGTATTGTGAACTTAGCTTTGTGGTTAAGGAGGTTAGAAAACTACAAAAGATAGACGGAGCAAATACGTTGTCAGAAATTTACAGGCTTTTCCGGGAGTATCTCCGCAAGATTATCACACTTCTTAATCACAGCAAGATAGCTTTGAAGCTGAGAACTACAGTTCTTACGTAATAAGCCAGCACGCCCAGCTGTAACAAGGGAACTCTGATTCCCAACGAGCATTGCGGTACTACAACGCCCACGATGCATCGCGCGAATTCTCTCTCTACGTTGGTGTGGACTGGAGCTTGTAGTTTCCTTCAACGCTTCTCTAGTGACCATCTTGGTGAGGTAGGAAGTTCGGCTGCTTGGAAAGTGCCTGCTTCTCTAGACTGGTGTCAGGATTTTGGATTATTTTCAAACGAGAAAAAAAGAAAAAATCCAGCTCTGAAAATACCGACGGCTACTCCATATTCGGATTTTGATATCTGTTATCATTGACTTGCTCTCATCACCCAAGCCCTCATCCTCACTCTTGAGGTAGGGCGGGAAGGCCAAGGGAACCGGAAGTTGCGTGTTGTTCCATTATGGCGGCGTGTTGGAGCTCCAGGTATTCACAGAACGCGTTTGTGAGAAATGGTGGAATAGAGTTGGCGTGGGGTTGGACGGTCGTAGGAGCTGGTCTCGGACTCAGCTGATAGTTGTTCAAAGGAAGTTCCGGCTAAGCCGCAGTTCCTTGAGGTGTGGGGCTGGAGTCTGTGCCTGCGGTTTGGCTGGGACGCGCCAGGGCGGAGCGGAAGGGGTCGCTCCCCCCTGCTCTGGCCAGGGGACTCTGCCTATTTTCTTTCCCCGCGGTAGCGCCGGAGTTCCGGGGAGGCCTCTTCTGTTCCGGGACTCTGGCTAGTGTCTAGTTGCTCCCACGAGGGAGGAATCAAGGAGTTCAGGGCAGTTAGAGATGGCCCCCCACCAACTTCAGCCTCCGCAGGGATTTCTGTGAGCCATAAGGGTGGCACCTAGGAAGCACTTAATTATTAACTTACTAGCCCATTCTTCTCTTTTCACCTTTGCCCTGTGCTGCCATTCCTCATTTCATTCTTTCATTGTCTCCATTCCCCCTTTTAACTTTCTCCTGGTCAATTCCTCCAGTCCTATCTACTCTTCCCCCTTTTCCTTCTTCCTCTTTCTCCCTCTTCCTCTTTCCTCATTTCCCTCTCTCCCCCATCTTCTACTCCCCTTCTGTTTCCCTTTTTCTCCCTCTTTCTCTCCCCACCTCTCTGTTTTCTCCCTTTTTTCTCACCCTACTCTTTTCATTTCCACCTGTTTCTGTCTTTACCTACTGAGGTAAACAGGGTTAAGTGACTTGACCAAGTCACCCAGCTAGTAAGTTCGTGAGGCAGAATTTGTTACTCTAGGTCAATACTCTATCCTTTGCACCAGCTCACTGTTTCCATTACATTCAGAGCCATCTCCACTTTTCTTGATATATATATTTGGCTACTGGACCCAGAGGGCCCTGGAGGGAAAAGAGGCAGGTGACTTTACACAGCCCTCCTTCACTTTAATTTACTTGCATGTCTTGGCTACATTTCTCTGAAATCTTGGTCCTCTTGGAAAACAAAGTACAAAGCACAACAACTTTACTAGGAAGAATTGCATACAAAACACCTGAGGTGGATTCTCTGCTGGTAATGGAGGATACCATTTAATTGAAGCTTGGAAAAAACTTTTTTTATTCACTTTTCAACTTGGGAGAGTTTTAGCTAGGGTGATGACTTTGTGAGTATTAAGAAGGGGACAAAAACAAGATGTAAAGGTGAACGGGTTTTGAGGGGTGAGGGACAAAGCAGACCTGATGACTGAGGTTGTGAAACTGGGTGTTTAGAAGGGTACATGCTGATGCTCAAAAAGAGATAAGAAAGCATTTGTTAGAGCAATTATGGGGGTCTGGGATAATCTGTTAGAGAAGGGCAAAAGGATTAGAATGCTTGATCATGGAACAGTTAAGATTAGGTTGCAGCTTGTGTGACTTTTTTTTTGGCATATTTAAAGAGTACTTGAGTAATAAAAGAGAAAATAGATGTCAGAGCTAACTTAGGATTGAGGTTTAGGGAGGAGAGATTGAGAGGAGAAGGGGACAAGGATTCAAAGGTAGTTGAATATATATATATAGATATATATAGTTGCGCTTTATATGTTTAAGCATATTTATATTTAAATGAGTTAAGATTAGAAATGGAATCAATCATCTATTAAGCATTTATATCTAGGTATAAATGGAAAAGCAAAAACATGGCCTCTGCCTTCATGCAAAATATATATAATATAAATGGAAGATAATGACAGAAAGAAGGCAAAAGAAAGGGAGTCTGGATGGAAGACAATAGGAAAGGCCTTCCAGAGACGATAGGTTTTGAGCTGAGTCTTGATGGAAACCATAAGATAGATGGGAAATGGGAGTATCTATGTATGGAAGATAACCAGTGAAAAGACATAGAATTAAAGAATGGAATGCCTAGTTCAAGAAGCAGCAAGGTGCTAGATTGTAGAATGTGGAATTGAATAAAATGTTAAGAAGCCTAGAAAAATAAAAGGAGGACAGGTGGTAGGTGTTTTTGAAAGCTGAAGAGGCTTTCACATTTGATCCTGGAGATGTTGGGGAGCCACCAGAGTTAAGTAGTGTCACAACTGTGCATAAGAAAAATTACTTTTGTCTTCTTAGTAGACTGGAATGGGGAAAGGCTTAAGGTAAGGAAGACCAAGTAGTCTATTGCCTGGCATGAGTTGATGGTAACTTAAATCAAAGTTTAAGACTGCCCAAATTTTGGAAGTATCCTGTGTATAGATAGGAAACTTATCCTGGCTGTTCTCATTCTTTTCTCTGGATTCATATTATTCAACAGATTTTTCACCATCCATTCTTATTCCCACTTCTCTAAAGTTACAGTATCAAAATGTGTTGATTCAATTTAGATCTTCCAGGGGTTCTCAAACTATGGCCCATGGGCCAGATGCGGCAGTTGAGGACGATTATCTCCCTCATCCAGGGCTATGAAGTTTCTTTATTTAAAGGCCCACAAAACAAAATTTTTGTTTTTACTATAGTCCGGCCCTCCAACAGTCTGAGGGACAGTGAACTGGCCCCCTATTTAAAAAGTTTGAGGACCCCTGTTTAAGCTCTTGATAACATTACCTCTTCCACCTTAATTAATAACAAATGTTGCTGTGTCAGTTTTATCAAAAGTTGCTTTGTTTTAAAATTTAACTTTTAAAAAATAATGTTTTAGGGGCAACTAGGTGGGTGCAGTGGATAGAGCACCAACACTGAAGTCAGGAAGACCTGAGTTCAAATGTGGTCTCAGATTTAACAATTCCTTAGCTGTGTGACCCTGGGCAAGCCACTTAACCCCAATTATCTCAGAAAAAAAAAATAATGTTTGATTGATACCTTTTGTATTTTATCACACTCATTTCTGTAGGGAAGAAACAACTATTGCCCCACCTTATATTGAATCTTCCCTTTTGAAATTGAAATTGAAATTGAAAAACAATTAAAATGATTAATCTGACAGTTTCATTATCCAACATTGTACCAACAGTATTTCAGTTATTTAAAGCTTAGTTTCCTTTTAGTAATCTTCATTGTGTTTTCTTTTGGATCTCTTTATTTCATTGAATTAATTCATATTAATTTTCTCATTTCTGGAAAGGATGATAAGACCATTTTTTATTTTTCTTTATTCAAAAAAGTCATCGCCAAGTAACTTAGCCTGTTAGTGTTGAGCTTCTCTATATTTAATTAGGATGATCTTTAAAAAGCAAACACACTGTTTTCTGGGACCATATTTAGATGTCCTATGTTAAACTAAGTATTGGAAAATCCTTCTCAGACCTAATCTCAGAAGAAATTACTTCTACTAACTACATATTGCCTCTCTCTCCCCTTGCCCTATTTTCTCTCTCTTCTTTCACCCTCTCCTTCTGCTAGAATGTTTTTTTTTTTTTTCCCCTTCCCTTTGTGATTGCTCTACAATATTCTTGTGCAGGAAAGTACAGGTATAGTCTTGCTGAGTTGGTTACTTGTGACAGGATGACAATTTATGTATTATCATAAAACCCACATAGTAATTCTAAGAAGAGCAGAGAGAGCTATAAATTTTATATAAATTACTCTCATCTCAGGAATTTCCAATTACCAAACATACACATATTGAATCACAAGAATTTCCCTACAGACTTTTCCTGCATAGTACTGCTACTGTATTCATTGTTTTGATGGAACTGCTAGAGCATCAAATGTTAGCAATCTTGTCACTTGCATACTTGCATTTTGTGATATTGAGTGAGTATGTAGGTTCCTTCCAGATAGCCCAACAAATGACTTAGAACCAAAAGAAAAAGAAAGATGAAGAAAAGAAACAACTTTTATACATCATAAGACTTAATATATAAAAAAGAAAGAAAATATTTTTAAAACTTCATTTGGGAAAAAGGCTAGTAAAAACTGAAGAGGATAGCAGGAGAAAAATGTAACATTTTACAGTATAATTAGATTTTGTATTGTCTCTATCATACACCATTTCGTAACACTTTATGCTGGTTTTCAGTATTATTTGTTTACATTGTATAACATTCTTTTCCTACATGCTTCTTTGTTGACTTAGTTCCTCCTCAACTTTGAGTTCTAGAAAATTTAGTGCTTCCTGATTTGCATCAGAATAATATATATTTTTGTAAGGTTAAAAAGTATACTTCAATCTGTATTCAGACACAATCAGTTCTTTGTTATGAGTAACATTTTTCATCACAAGTCTCTTGGATCTTTGTATTGCTGAAAATAGTTAATTCATTCACAGCTGATCATCTTACAATATTTCTGTTACTTTGTATACATTTCACTTTGCATCAGCTTATGGAAGGCTTTCCAGGTTTTTTCCAAGAGCATCCTGTTCATCATTTCTTATAGAACAATAGTATTACGTCATAGTCATATACCACAATTTGTTTCTCCATTCCTTCGTTGATGAATAGTCCCTAGTTTCCAGTTCTTTGCCTTGGGAAAATTACTTCTACTAACTACATATTACCTCTCTCTCCCCTTGCTCTGTTATCTCTCTTTTCTCTCTCTTCTTTCACCCTCTTCTTCCACTAGAATGATTTTTTTTCCCTTCTGACTGCCCCTCCCCCAGTCTGCCCTCTTTTCTATCACTCTTGTATCTTTCTTCTTTTCTCATATCTCCTTTCCCTCCTGCTTTCCTGTAGGGTAAGATAGATTTCTATACCCAATTGAGTACATATGTTATTCACCCTTTGAGTCACTTCTAATGAGAGTTAAGGTTTACTCAGTCCACCTCAACTATCCCTCTTCCCTTCCATTGTAAGTTTTTTCTTGCCTCTTTTATAGCAGATAATATACATCATTCTACCTTTCTCTTTCTATTTCAATACATTCTTCTTTCACCACTTTATTTTTCTTTTAGATATCCCTTCATATTCAACTAATATTTGTGCCCTCCCCAATTTTTTGTTATGCATCACAAGTATTATCTTCCCATGTAGAAATGTAAATGGTTTGATTTTGTATTCAGCTCTGGTCTTTTCATCAAGAACACTTGAAAGTTCTCTATTTAATTGAATGTCCATTTTCTTCCTCTGAAGGATTATATTCAATTTTACTGGGTAGGTAATTCTTGTAATCCTAGTCTCTTTGCTCTCCAGAATATCATATTCCAAGTCTTCTGATTCTTTATGTAGAAACTGCTAACTCTTTTTGTTATCCCAACTGTGGTTCAACCATATTTGAATTGTTTCTTTCTGGATGCTTGCAGTATTTTCTTATTGACCTGGGAATTCTGGATTTTGGCTATACTATTCTTGGAAGTTTTCTTTTTGGGATCTCTTTCAGGAAGTGATTGTTGGATTTTTTTTCAATGTCTTATTTTACCCTCTGGTTTTATAATATCAGGGCAGTTTTCCTTGACAACTTCTTGAAAAGTGATGTTTCCTAGGCTCTTTTTTTTTTTTTTTTTTTTTTTAATCACGGCTTTTAGATAATCCAATAATTTTTTTAAATTCTCTCTCCTGGATCTATTTTCCAGGTCAGTTGTTTTTCTAGTGAGATATTTCACACTATTTTCATTCTTCTGGTTTTGTTTTATTGTTTCTTAATTTCTCATAAAGTCCTTTGCTTTCATTTGCTAAATTCTGATTTTTTAAGGAATTATTTTCTTCAGTGAGCTTTTTATACCTTTTCCGTTTGGCCAATTTTGTTTTTTAAGATAATCTTTTTTGGCGTGTAGTACTTCCTTTGGCATCACTTTTATTTCTCTTTCCAGTTTTTCCTCTGCCTCTCTAAACTGATTTTGAAATTTTCTTTTGAGCTTTTCCATGGCCTGAGATCAAATCTTATTTTTCTTGGATGCAGAAACTTTGACTTTGTTATCATCTGAAAGTGTATTTTGATCTTCCTTATTGTAATAACTTTCTATGGGTCAAAATCTTTTTCTGTTTTTTTGCTCATTTTCCCAGCCTTACTTAACTTTTAACTCTTTGTTAAAGTAAGGATCTATTTCCAGGGAATAGGGTGCATTGTCCCAAGTTTTAGGAGCTTTCAGAAATCCTTCTAGGGACCTGTAAGCTTTCAGTTCTTCCAGTGTGGTTTGATGTAAAAAGAGATGTGTTTACTACTCTCCTGGCTTGTGCTCTGGTCTATGAGCAACTAAAAGCACTCTTTTTTGCCCTGAAACTATGAGAAGGATTTCTGCTCCACTGTGGCTTTAACTTCTAGTGTTCCTTGTGGCCTGGATATAAATATGAGCAAAGTAACAGGGCCCTGCTTCAGTCCTAGCAAAGAGACCTCTGTAATCTCCTTCTGACCAGTTGACTCCTTACCTATCTGAGACTACCAGAAGTAGCCACTGTTGATTCGGTGGTTCCCAAGGAATGTCCTGATTTGCTATAGCTAGCTGAGACAGCACTCCACTCTCATGCTAGAGAAACAAATCTTCCTTGCTGACCTTCTAAGTCATTTTTGACATCTGTGGGCATAGATGCCTAGAAACCACTACTGCTGTCACTGTTGACTGGGACCTGATCTTTACTTACTTTAGACTACAATTCACCCTTACTTGGTTCAGTAGGCCTTTCTTGCTGACCATTTAAATTGTCTTTGCCTGGAAAATTGCTTCATAACATCTTTTTGTGCATTCTGATGCTCTAGAATTTGTTTAAAGTCATTATGTAATGGTATTTGGAGAAGTTTGGGGGAGAGCTCAGGGGAATCCCTGCCTTTTATTCCCCCATCTTGGTTTTGCCTCCAGAATAATATTGTCATTAAAATAGATGGGCTTTTATTTGAATGAGAAATTTGGGGTGAAAAAAATTTTGTAATTCTTAATGCCAATTTTTTTTTTTCTTTTCAATCCTTGGTCCAACTTATTGTACATTTTCAGGGTCATTCTAAGATGCACATTCAACATGTCTAGATTATGGATATCATTGTCAGAACAAAGACATTCTTCATTTCATTTTGTCTCTGACCACTGAGATCTTTTGAGTGATTATAAATTTAATTTAGGAAGTTCCAAATTGCTCTGGGGCTTTATGTAATTGGAAGATAGCCATATGTTATTAGACACATCTGAAGATTATAGGTTATTCCCTTTAATTTGGTCTTTGCACTAGATCTTCTCCATAGTAGCAACACCTTTGTTGAATATACTTCTGTTTAATACTATCTGATATTAATTGTTAAAGAAGGTCATCTAGACCACACTTCTTGTACCATCATATAATTTAACAAAAGACAGAGAGTATAAAATCCCATTCTACTTGACTGTCTACAAAATGGCATTTTATTTGGTAGAGCAAAATACTGTATTAAAGGCTCTTTTCTAATAAGATGTCTTCTATTCATGTCAGAATTCTATAAGATTCTTTGAAAGACAAAATAACAGAAATAACTTTGGTACAAAGTTATTCTCTTGTAATTTACAGGGCGTATTCACCAAGATTTAGCCTCTGTAGATGATATGAATAATAAGACAAATTACTTATCATAATGTTGTATATGATGAATGATTTTTGCATTTGAACCTGAAACTTTGCAGAGAATACAGATGATCCAATATATGAGATTTAATTATTCACTCACTTAAAACACAAACTGGAGTTTGCTTTTGCCTTTTAAGGGCTACCATATTGGATTCTAAGTGACTGCTGGAATTCCCAAAGTTCTGAAGGTTTTGTTGTTAATATATGCTTCATTTTATTGCTTTGCTTTTGTCTACTTCTCTTGGCCATTCTTGCTGCTCTTCCATCTTTCTCCTTTTTTTTTTTTTGTCACGTCTTTCATATGGGTTGAACTTTTCCAGATATTATTAGTCTACAATAGGTGTTTATCTAAAAACATGTGATTGAATATAATCTACTTAAAATATTCTGTTCAAAAGCATCTTTCTAACTTGAAATGCTTGTTCTGGTGTGAAATTACTGTGGATGCTGGAAAGTTCTGGGAAAGATGGTCTCTTGATTTACAGTTATAATTTTGTAATTTCCAGTGCTTGTTTGCTTTTTTGATAGCCTATAGTACTAGACCTAACAGTACCAAATAAATAAATACCTTAAGCAACAAGGAATGAATTGACAGTCCTAAAGCGTAGGACTGACTATATCCCTCTTCTGGAGGAAAAAGAAGGGGGAAAACAAACTAATACTAAAATTGACCAACACACCCCTCAAATTTTAACAATCTCTTTAGCATTTTACACTGTTTACCCATCCAACCACCCCCTGCAAAGGCATAAAAGACCATATCTAAATTGTCTTTTTTGCTTTGGGGCCAAGATTGGTTCATAACTTTGCAACAATTGGTTTCAATTTGTTTATAGTGGTGGTTCTTTCCAATAACATTGCTGTGATCATTGTGTATATTTTCCTGACTCTCTTTACTTCATTTTACATCAATTTATGTAAGTCTTTTTTGCTTTTCTGTGTTCATCACAATTATTTCCTGAAGGACAGTAATATTCTATTACATTCATATACCACCTGGTTTGTTTCTTCATTCCTGAAAAGATGATAATGGTCATCCATTTTTCCCCCAATTCAGGATAAAAGTTTCTACCAGGAAAAGTGGTGCTATAAATAATTTGCTGCTTATCAAAACTTTTTTTGGGGGGCGGGGGGGGGGGGCGTCAGATCTCTTATCGTGGAATATATTCCTGGAAGCACAATCTTAGGGTCACAGGATATGAATACATTAGCCTCTTTATTTGCCTATTTTCAAATTATTTTTCAGAAGTTATACCCATTCCAATTCTACTAGCTATGTATTTGTGTACCTTTATTTCCACAACTTTTTCGTCATTGATTGTTCCTTTTAATTCAGTGAATATATAATGATCTCAAATAATATTTGCCAATACATTTTATTTGTTATGTTTTTACATTATTTTATGTTACAATTGTATATATGTGTAGGTAGAAAAAAAATTTTGAAACATTAAAAACAGACTCCATGTTAAGGAATCTTGATCTATGAGTAGTTTTTCAGGACTTGTTATTATCTAAAGTTTGTCATTCATAAGAACAAGAACAGAAAAAAAGTTTCAAAGATTATCTGAAATTAGGTTCAAACAGTGTAGTATAGTTCTGAACTGGGAAGTAGCTGCTGATGATTACACAAGTTTTGATGTTAATAGTTAGTGATAGAAACAACTGATCAAAAAATCAGTCTGCACAGGAGCTTTTTATGGATAGCTCTGCAAGCTAATCACTTTTACTACAGTATATAGTAGTATAAGAATAATAATCTGTTAAGTCCAAGCTAGTTCCCTGGAGGCCTCAGGATCATCCAGAGTCAGGATAAGTAAAAGTCCTTGATCTTTAGGGGGAGGAGTGAAAGAAGCAGGCAAACTTCCAGGAGTTTTGCCAAAGAACTCTTCTCGGTTCTGGATCAGAATCTCCATCTTTTTCCCCCTGGTCCTGAGTCAAAATCTTACCTCTCTCACCCCACCCTGTAATCCTTGCCTATGATTATCTTAACATCTAGCACCAATGGTGAGAAGAGCCATTTATCCAAAACTTATGCTGAAAGAGTCATTGTCTCATATCAAATAGGTAATTAGCCTGAAATACTTGATTGTCTGATTCAAGTACACCTTTTCATAGTTTTAGCCCTTTATAATAATCCCTATTTATTGATATTCATGTCATGTTAAATAAAAGACAATAATATAGTTCCCTTACTTATAAATCAAGAGTGTTAGACTTTCCTTCCTAAATCTATGATAATTTGATTTTAAAATGTGAAGAAATCTTAAAAACCCTCTCTTATTTTTGTTCTAGTATCAGGCTAATAATTAACATAATATTTAATAAGTCTTTCATTTTATTATCTCCTAAAATTGGGTCTACTCAACTACAATTAAAAGTGAAGAAAACACCTATTTTCTCCTACCCATTTTATTTCTTTCATTTGGAAACAAGCACTTCTAAATATTAAATAAGTGGTTACATGATAACATGAGTTTATGGATGTTTCTATGTGATGTTTAATTAAATATTTTACAAGTATAGAAAAGTTCAAAAAATTTTAAACTTTAATGGATAGTTTTTGCAATATTTTGTCACTTAGTTTTGATAGCTGAGTTTCAGTTAATCTAAATTATTTCTCTAATATGTATATATTCTAAGCAATGTGCTACTGAAAGTCTTGAGTATAGAGTAGTCATAGTGATAGCACAGAATTTTGAGATTTGCAAAGCTCTTTTTATGTCTATTTTTCATTTGATGCTCACAGTCCTTCTGAGAAAAAATGCTATTATTATTCCCATTTTAGTCAATAAGCATTTATTAAATGCTTACTTAGATACAAAAAAAAAAGGAACAGTTCCTGTTCTCAAGAAGTACATTCTACCAGAGGATACAACCTGCAAACAGCTATTTACAGGATAAGATGGAAATAATCAACAGAGGGAAACCACTAAAATGAAGAGGGGAGTAAAATCCTTCTTGTAGAAAGTGGAATTTCAGCTGAAAGGAAATCAGGGAGGCCAGAAAGTAGAGATAAGAGAGACATGCCAGGGACAACCAGGGAAAATGCCCTGAATTGGAAGATGGAGAGTAGAGGAGATAAATATCATTGCATCACAAAGTGCTTGTGGCATGTACTAGAAATATGTTCAGTTTCTTTGAAACTCAGTTATCATAGCTCAGTGATAAGATATCTCAAAATCTGAACATTAAAATGAAGTTTACAATTTTTTGAACATTTCTAGCCATAGCTACAAATAATGTACTATAAGGTTATACTCATAAAATATTTAAACAACGACAACAAAAAAAGGATTTTGTATTTGATCCTGGAATTGAAACTGAAACTGAGAGAGATTGACTTTTCAAGGATCACATAGTAAATATCAGGCAGGATTTGAAGGTCCTGCAATTCAAATCTCCCATTTTACAAATGAAGGAATTTTTTCCTTTGTGAAATTAAATGCTTGCCTAGGTCATGGAGGCAAGGAAATATGAGAGTCGATTGGTTCCTCTGATTAGGTCCAACATTCCTCCAACTGAACTACAATGTTATGATATGCTTTTATATTACAGTTGAATGGAATTCACTCAGTTTAACAAGCCATTGCTATTCTAAGTAAAAGTGGAGACGTTTTGACCTTTTTTTAAATGGAATTTATTTTATCAAACAGTTGAGTCCTCAGTTCACTTTCAAGTGATAAGGTTTGTAGTGATGTTACAACTGGTACATCAGGGTGAGTTTCAGTAAGAAATTTTAAATAACAATGAAAATTTTTGTTCTAAACCATCACTGAAGAAATTTTAGTGTTAAAGTAAGTCTATTGCTCATCTTTTTTAGAGTTTGATGAGTAGTTACTATTAAACCTAGTGTCTCCCTAGAGTATTTTTGCCCACTGCAGCCACTTGCTTGATCATTCTTGCAGTGGGTCTGTAGTTTCTGTCTCATTTCTCACTGTTTCTTTGATTCTCTTGGTCCTCTGGAAGGAACAAAAAATGAAAACTTATCGTCTTCATAATGTATTTATCTTTGTCAGTTAACTTTTATTCATCTATTGTGGCTATGAAAATCGATTAGGAATTTTTTTACTTTATTGTTATATAAATTGGATCTTTTAGGTTAGTTTTTTTGTATTATCCTGTGATAAAATATCAAGTCTCTACTTGAATTAATTCAAAATGAATTCAAAAAAATTCAACTAATGTTGAATTAATACATCATGTGCTATTTAAAGCAAATTTTTCACCATTGTTAACAAAAGTGAGCTTTTTTTGTGTGTTTTACAGATGAAATTTCTCCAATCAGTAAGGAAACACTAACTACCAGAGAATTCATACCATTGAATTCTTTATTCCAATTTGGAGCAGTTTGTGCACTGCTTCCTACTACTACAAACAGAAGTAAACAGCAGAAAATGAAAAGTAGCGTGGCCCATATAAAAGTAAGTATTTTTAGGGTTCCTTTAGGCAAGTTAAAGAGATAAGCACCATTCCAAAATGAGGATAAAATAGGCTTTTGTCAGTATCATAGTTCATAAAGAAGTAGGAAAAGAGAACATTTTTGTTAAACAGTTTAACTTTAAAAAAAATCCTAACAATATTTGAATGCTTGGTTAAAAAAATGTACCTCTCTGTGATGAATTAATTCTCTTACATTTTTCCAGAGGTACATAGATGTGGTGCAGGGAACATCTGACTTTTTAGCAGTCCAGGTTTTTATTCCTTTGTTGCTGTTGGTATTATATAGAAATGTCATCTGGCCTCCCTAAGCTTTAGTTTCTTCATAGATAAAATGAGGAAGTTGGACTAGATGGACTCTCAGGTCTCCTGACTCAGAATCTATAATATATATAAGAGGTTCTTCCAATAAATGGTTTCACAAATTTTGGCTTGTGTACTACTTCAAGAATTATATATGCAAAGATGAATAAATACCCATTTGAAGCTTTCCTGTCTTATGAAATAAAAATTAATAATTCTTGAGAAAGAGATTTTGAGAAGGAAATTGAGCAGTTCTCTGAAGCAAATATGCATTTGTTCATTCACAGATATCTATAGAAACTTTGTATGAATTGTGTCACAGAGTTTGAGAGGTATAGTGAAAAATCATTTGTGTTCACTAATAATTTCTCCTTCCTTAAAACTCTCTAGAGCATTTTCTTTGGACCTTTTATCATGACATCTTCTTACCCATTTGTGGGCAAAATATTCCCCAATTAAATTGTAAGGTTCCTGATAGCAGAGATTGTATAAATTTTTTTTTCCTCTTTTTATCTCAAAGCCTTGTATAGGGCCTGCAATCAGTAGGTTCTTTAAAATGCTTATTGATTAATTGAGGCTATTTTATTTTTCTTTGTCCCTCGTATACCCTTTGGTTTTGTCTTTGTTTTCCTGTTATCTGTTACATATTAGATACTCAGTAAAGAAATACATGTTGAAATGAATTGAATTTGTACATAGGTATTAGTGAACCATACCTATTATCTTGGTCATTAGTGTGACTTGTGTTAGGTTGACTAAATGTGACCATTTAAAAATCTTTTTTAGATATTAACCTTGATTTTTAACCTATGCTTAACCTTAAACTTTGAAATGCAATGATAATCAAGATACATAATTATGCATTTTAAGTTGCAGATTTTGTCTGTATAGGTATATATTGTGATTAATCTACATGTATGTACCTGTATGTTAACTATGCTAAGATGGTTATTATATTCTTTAATTCGGTGTCTAAGACCAATAAATGTATGGATTTCTTCCTACTACACTCCAGAAAATGTAAAATTAGACAAGGAGACACCATGCATTTACCTCTAGTCAGTTTTTTTTTTTTCAATAACAGTTATACACCATAAAATTATGTAGATAAGTGCATAGTTGTGTAGTAAATTTTTTTTTCCCTCCAGGTACATTTTTGAGGAGTTTAGCTAAAAACTACATGGCACTTAAGTTAACACAGCATTTACATTTTTTCCTTTTAACCATTTTACAAAAAATAAATTTCCTATTTTTATCAGAACTTTAATCCTGATTTGAAAAGCTAAAATTTCTTTATTGAAGTTGTAGGTCTAAAAAGACCTAAAAGTTTAAAACAAAAGACAATTACGTATAGTTTAGTGTCTGCAAATGTTCTCAGAACTTGCTAAGACACTCGTGTGCCTCATTTTTTTTTTTTTTTGCTTTTTTCCAGAAAAATTGAAAAAGTGAATAAACTAGATTCAAAAGCTATGTATATGCTTGATATGTTATATAATTGTGAACCATTTTGTTTTATATATATATATATATATACATATATATATATATATTCTGTTTTCAGATTAAAAAGCTGTATTACATCTGTTCTGATCCATAATTTTCTAGCCTTTTAGTGCTTCTTACTTTGGGTTTTAATGAGCTGTGATTATTTTTCAATGAGAGACCACAAAGATATTATATTGAATGTATGGCAGACTTCAGCAGAAGTTGCTCTTGAGCCTGGCAGAATTCATTTTTCAATGTCTCATTTAGGTAAAACTTTGTGCATAGAAATCTCATGTTGTAAGTAACATGAGAAAATATTTGCATAAATTAAAAATGAAATATAAGTGACCAAAGTGTTTCTAAAGTATTCCTGTTTTATACAAACATATTTTTTATTGCCTAGGATTTATTTTAACAAACATACTCCTAAATATTTAAATAAAAATAATTTCTAGATGACATGTGTTCAGTATTATGGGTTACAAGTGTTTGTTGAAACAATTCTTACCTTTTTTTTTTCTTTTTTCTCCTCAAAGCATAATTCTGGTTATGAAAGAAGAGAGCTTTCTAAAAGGAGTTCTTCTCCAGAAGATAGGTATAAACTTTATGTTCCACGTGCATTTAAAATTCTTGATTTAGAAATGTTAGAAAAATAGATTATAATTTCATAATATATTATTTTCAAGTGCCATGGTCTCTGACCCATTGAGATGTGAGACTACCTTCCACAAAAGTCCTGAGTTGTTTCTATAATTAAATCTCTGTAAAGAGACTCCCAAGGTGAAGAATTGGCCATATGAACAGTTTTATCCTTCATGCCCTAGAATGTGCTCCTTCCTCACCTCCAACTACTTATCTTCCTGACTTCCTTTAAGTCCCTACTAAAATTTTGCCTTCTATATGAAGCCTCTCCAAATCCTTTAAATCTAGTGCCTTCCCTCTGTTAATTATTTTCTACTTATTCTATTTATTGTTTGCTTTGTATATAATAATTTGCATATTGTGTCCCCCATTAGAGTGGTAGCTCCTTGGACAAGGATGATTTTTTTTTGCCTCTTTTTCCCTTTCATTCATATTTAACATAGTGCCTGACATTTAATTTGTGCTTAATAAATGTTTATTGATTGATTTTATGTGGAATTATTGTTTTTAATTATTAGGTAAAAGGCAATATTTACATGAGTCGAACATTCTAGTATGAATTAACTAAACATTTGAAATTTTTCTCAGTGTAAAATGTTAGTGAAAAAAAAGCAGAAATTATAAAAGTTTCACTATTCTCTATTGAATAAACCTTCTCTTGTCATCATTATAAAATCAAAGCTGACTAGTACCTGAATACCTCTTTTCTGGAATTTATGACAGTTTCATTATATATATTCAAATTACTTAAACTAATTAAGTTAGATAATCACACAGAAATTAGATCATGATTTTGTTTATGATGGGTTGGGTAAGGACAAAGAGAATTAGGAAATACACTACTACAGTGGCTTGCTCCTTTTCTCCTTTTGATTTTTTTTTCTTTGAAAGTTGAAAAATTCACCAGGCATCTAACCTTTTGTACTGGCGACTAGATATAAAACAAATCAGTAATGGCTATTGGAACCTCTAGCATAGTCCCTCTCCAGACGGAAATTGAGCTGGCACATATGCAACTAAAGGCTGTACCAAATTCAACCAGGACCAAAAACTTAATCGTTATGATTTCTTAAGACTTTAGAAGACCTTGTATGATTTTGGACAAGTGATTTTGTCTTGCTGGGCCTCCATTGCTTCTTAGAGAAAATGAGAGGATAGAACAAAATGGATCTTGATTTTTGAGCCTCCCGTGTTAAATATAAGTCAAAAACTCTTTCAAAGCTTGATGAATTTGATTTTAATAGATTTAGCTGCCAACATTTTTAAATAACAGCCAGCCGATCAGTAAGCATTTATTAGACACCTACCGTACACCAGGCACATTGCTAAGTACTATGTAAACCAAATGAGGCTAAAGATAGTCCTTGAGATCATAAGCGAACAAATATGTGTGAATGAGCTAAATGCAGGAGAAATAAGAGATTAATTAAAAGAGGAAAGGCATTAGAATTAAGTAGGATTGGGAAAAGGTTTCTTGGAGAAGACAGGGTTTTAGTTGGAACAGCAAAGATAAGGAGGTTGAACCTTCCATGCATAAGGGACATCTAGGAAAGCTGCTCAGATCTGAGAGATGAAACAGCCAGGAGATCAGTGTCATTACTATCAAAGAAGGTGGGGCAAAGAGTAAGGTAGAAGAAGATTGAAGGAGGAGGAGGAGGGCTAGGTTGTAAAGAGTTCTGCATGTCCCAAAGCGGATTTTATACTTGATCCTGGAAGTGAAAGGGAGCCACTGGAATTTATTGAATAGGAAAGATGATGTGATCAGACCTATTCCACTCCTGGTGTTTCAGATATGGTCAAAACTGATTTGATCATGTGATACCAAGTAGTAGGATTCTTAGTAATGAGTATTCATCACCACATTATTTTCCATCTTGTCAATTTTGCTTTTTTATTGTATATCTTAGATATGAAGAACGGGAACGATCCCCCCAAGACAGAGACTACAGCAGATCAGATCAAGAATATTCAGGACGAGGACATTCTAATGATAGTACCGTGGAATTGCGGTGAGTGTTATAAAAAAATTTGGTATTAACATTTGAATTTTCTTATCAGAATTTAGAATTAACTTCTTTAAGGTTGGATACCATGATAGGAGTAGATTTAATGGATGCAGCAAAATTAATTTTTATTAAGCACCTTTCTTCTTTATGCTGGGAAAGTTAGAACAAAGGAGAGAGGTATCATGGATTTGATAAGGAACAAATTTGCTCCCACTTTTCAAAAAGACACTTTGAATCCTAGGTTATTAAACTCTTGAAGTCAGGTATATCCTGACTTCAAAGTCAACTTTCTTCACTGTTACACATTACCTTCAGAATCATAATTTGCTTTAAAATTTTGTCATATATATCACCATTTCAGTAAAGCTCTCCACTATTCTCCCAAGTTGTTTACACTTTCTAATTTTAAAATTGCTTTATATTTATTTATTTGCATGACATGTAAATTCCTTGACAGGAACTGTCTTGTTTTTGTCTTTTTATACCTCTGATAAATGTTCAATAAGTGTTTGTTGAATTTAACTTAAACTGCTTCCAAAAATATTTCACACGTGTTTTGTTTTGTTTTGTTTGTTCAGTACATACACATACCTTAAACTATATATTTGTTTTTTTCTTCCAAAATACCTGCTTCATCATATCATTGTCCTGCTAAAAATATTTGATTCCATATATATGTTATGCTGTAGCTTACTATATATAATTATTCATTAGTTTGCTATACAAGAATGAAAAAATTCTTAATTCAAGAAGCATGCATTATATCTAAGTTAAAAGAGGAAAAGAGTAGACTTTTGAGAACACTAGCATCAGGATAAGAGAAGAATTGGGATTGATGTTTTTTATAAAGTAGCAAATGAGTTGAGGAACTCAAGGAAATGCCTCAGAAAATTGGGGATTGTTAAAAATGGAAGAGTCCATCCTAGATGTGAAGGACTATTTGAACATAGGCAAGAGAAACAAGCATGTACAGAGAGCAGCAGGTAAGCTTGTCTGGCTGGAATTAGAATAAGTGAAGGAAAGTTGCATACTGAAAATAGCTTTCAAAGAGCTTTAAATATCGCAAAGATAAAACCTGTAAAGCAGGAGCATTACAGCTAAACCTTGGCTTTAGGAATCTGGATTTGGCAGTTATGAGCAAGATAGAGTAGAGTAAGGGAGGAGAGACTGAGGCAAGGAAATCAAGTAGGAAATTTTCTCAGCAGTCTAGGGCAAAGCTTCCTAAATTGTGGGTTACAACCCCATATGGGATCATATAACTGAATGTGGAGGCCGTGAAAAATTTGTCCACAGTAAAAATTAACAAATATTCCACCAAGATTTAATTCATGTAAAAATAAACAAGTACATCCATCTCATTGTTATACCATTTTGTTTTCATCTTTAGTAAGTAGTAAAATATTTACCAAAGAATTGTTTTAAAATAAATATCTTTATGATTTATTATCAATAAATGTTTGATTTGATTTGTATACCTATTTTATATACCTACATTCCCACGGTCATGTAAAAGTTTCTTGGGCAAAAAGGGTCATGAATGCAAAAAGTTAAGAAGTCCTGGTCTAGGTAAAAGATCCAGACTTTCTAAGCTTGTTTTGAAGAGCTTATAAGCTAGTTTCAACCTACATTTTCCAAGTTCTTTCCTATTAATGTTTTACACAAATCCTTTATTCCACACACACAAATCTTCTTGCTCTCTCACAAATGTACCGTGAATCATCCTTTTTGTTAATTCTCTTCTCTGACTTGTGCCCAAGAATGCCTACCCACTTGAGATTCTCATAACCCACCTCTGTTACTTGCTTGCTACCTAATATGTGCAGTAGCACATTGTGATATATCTTGTATTTTTCTGTAATGTTTTGGTTTTTATGTAGTTGTCTCCTCAATCAGTTTCTTAAAAATAGGAACTATATTGTTTCTAATGCCTTGCCCCTTCTAGTAATTTGAATAGTGTTTTGTGCATTTTAGTTACTGAATGAATTGAATTTAAGTTTTTTTTCTTTCCATTTGTTTTTTCATTCACAACAGAGGGAGGGATAGAGAAAAACGTAGGGAGAGAGAAAGAGAGAGAGATTCAGATCGGAGAAGGTACAGAAAATCTCCTTCACCAAGCAGAAAGAGTACAGAAAGAGCAACAACTCAGAGCTCATCTCAGGATGAGCCCCCAACAAAGAAGAAGAAAGATGATGTGGATCCACTCCTCACTCGCACAGGTGGTGCTTACATTCCTCCAGCAAAGCTCAGGATGATGCAAGAACAAATTACAGATAAAAACAGGTACTTCCACATTTTACTAGGTGTCCAGTTAGATGACGTTAGTAGAAATCACATAGGTGCAAAAGGATTTTTGGAAAGAAATGGTGATAATATTTAGATAATATCCTTTGCTTCATTAGAAAACTGACATTGATCCATCCTATCATTCCCCTTCTCTTGATGAGAAAGAAATAGACAATTCAAATCCTGATTATATGGTTTGTACTTTTTGTAATTTTATCATCTAGTTATTCTTTGATTTGTGTTTAGTTACTATATCTGTATCTTCTGTAAGTAGTCATGAACTTTTTTGGGGGGGAAATCGATGACTTTTGAAGGCAACCTGTGTAAGAATGAGCCTGTGCATTCTGCATTTTAATTAGAATTACAGATTTGTTTTTAGCGTTGAAAAAAAAAAATATTCCCATCCAATAGCGATTTGATTTTATAGTAAAGCATGTTATCATTATATCTTGCCCTAACTATCTCATCTCCCTACAAATAGAAGGGGAGAAAATGTACAAGTTTGGTCACTGGAATAGAATCATACACGTAGCTCTTAAACAGATTGAAATGGCTAAATGAACCAAAAGCAGAGCTGGAAGGCGGGGGACATAAGTCCATCCAAGCTTCTTCTTAGCTCAAGCTTCTTAGCTTGCAACAGACCTGATAGACTCTGCTAGAGTGATAGAGCATTAGAAAGTCCTTTTTTCCCCCCAAGTTGACTTAAGCAACAAAGGCAAGCAACCATATATACATACAAAAGAAAGGTCAAAGTCTTAATCCAAACTGCTCCTTTTAAGTGATAGAATTAAAAGAATTTACAAACAAAGCCAAGCAAATAAAATGCGTTTGTATATTTTCATCAACACCTGTCCAAAATTCTGCCATTCTAGGCTCAAGTTTTCCTTCAAATTTTTTTTTTCTTCCATGTAGTTTGTCATGTTTTTAATTCTGATTCTAGTCTGTATTACTTATACATGTTTTTTTGTATGTTTCACATTTGTAATTTTTATGGCAATATGATACTCCATCATATGAATATACCATAATTTGTTTAGTTATTTCCCAGTTGTTGGGAATATAGGGTAATTTCCAATTTTTGCTGTTAAAATAGAACAGCTATGAAGACACAGATTTTTGTTTTATTCCAGCTACCCCATGTATCTGCTCTTTTCCTTTACTATTACCAGACCTGTAAATTATTTATTTATTTGCTTATTTTTAGTTTGCTTACAGGAATCTTTTTTCTTTTTTGTCCCAATTAAATGACATTTTGTTCATTTGGATTTGGCATTCTAGGCTATGAACATCATTTAGAATCTTAATTATTTTATTTCTCATTAGCCATCTCTTAGATCCTATGCATTACCCATGTATTTTGTAAGCATTCAGTTCAACAAAATAATTATAATGTGCCTGTAAGCATGGATAAAGTTCTTGATAGAAATGTTGACTGAGAACAAGCTTTGGTTTTTCTTGCTCTCATAGCCACCAGGTTTTTATTGATTATTCAGCATTTATTTAGCATTTATTGAGAGCTTGTTGTATGAAAAACACAATGCTAATTCATCCTTGTCTATTTTTCTTGCCACCAATTTAGATTTTTATCACCTCAGGACTCGATTACTCTCTCCCAACTTCTAATCTCTATTTTACTCTCCTAGTCTGTCTACCCCATTATCAAAGTAATGTTCAATATACTGCTTTCATTAAATAATTTCCTTAAAACATGTCAAACCATTGTAAGATTCTTTAGACAAGCCTTTAGAGGAAAAAGAAATTAACTTCTCTTAACTCTATCACTGTTAGTTCATAGATTAATTCTAGGTGTCATTCATAATTGAAAAGGAGCACTTGACAAACTGAAATATTCCTTAAGAGAGTTGCCAGAATAATCAGAGTCTGGAAACTGTCGTTGTGAAAAATGGTTGAAGAAATTGGGACTGTTTAACCTGGCAAAGATAAGATTCGAGAAAGATAGGAAACTTTCCACATTTGAAGGGCTGCTCTATAGACTTAAAAAAGAGTAGGACATGCATCCTGTTAAAGTAATGAGCTAAGCAACCTTGGAAGTAATTAAAGCAATAATGGATCATCGGGGATTACAAAAGATCTTTAGGACCAGAGAGATCAAGTCCAGTGCCCATATTTTATAAAGGAGAAAATGGGCCCAGAGAAGTGAAATCAAACAGAGATTCTTTCTTGTATCATTATAACAATGCAGTATTCAAATGTAGGCCAATGTAGACCAATGTACTGCTTATATGTTTATTATCTCCCATTTTCTCTATCCTTGAAGAGAAGCATAAAATCAGAGCATTTTGAAATTAGAATATATTATTGAGGACAACCAGTTCAAATGGATCTTCTCATAAAATGTGATTAGTTTTTCCTTGCCTCATTTTTTCTTATTTCCAGGAGCTCTCAGTCTCCTTATAATTTTTATTAAGAATTTCACCTACCTTCACAATATTTTTCACTACCAAAAAAAACTCTTTTTAAACAGAATAGAAGCAGCAGAGTGACAAAATGGGTAGATCATGGACTCAGTCAGAAAGAACTGAGTTCAAATCCTGCTTCAGACACTTAATTAGCTGTGTGACCTTGATTGTAAGTTACTTGACTCAGCATCATTTTCCTCCTCTGTAAAATGGGATAAATAATAGTTTCAATATCACAGGACTGTTGTGAGGTTCAAGTGAGATAACATAGAAAGTGCTCTTAAAGCACTTTGTAAATAGTAGTTATTTATTACTATTGTTATTATTACATGTGTTTGTTATTTAGTAATCAAATAGGTGAAATTTAGGCTTCTTAATATACTTGATACTCCATTCTAGTAATTCAAGAGATTCAAGTAAGACTCAGAGAAATTTTTATTGACAGATTTGTTCAACCATAAAACACATTCTTCACATGGAAGAATATGAGATTAGTTTTTGAATATCATCATAGATTATTAGAACTCAGTCTTCTCATTTAGACATTAAGTGATTTGCCTAAGACAAAGTAGCAATTAATTTTTTTTTAATAGAGAAGCTATTCATCTTCCTGGACTAATTAGTATAAATCTCTCTTAAGGCAAAAAAAAAATTCAGCAACAACTATGCTTGTAGACATGAATTTCTGCAAATATCACAGACTGTCCATTTTATAAGACACGACAGAAGTCATCTGGCACAAGCCATAAATTTATACAATTGTCTTCAACATATCTCACAAGGAATCTTTTACCATTTGCTTAAAAGATCTCTAGGAAGAGAAAACTTAACTCTTATACCCTCTTATTAGCCTTCTTTTATTTTGGTTTGTTTACATGGTCTGCTTATTTCCTTCAATGTTTCTTCATTGTAAATAAGCTACACACTAATTAATGAGTTTTACTTTTAATTTTATCTTATAATTAGCAAAAATAGTTTTTTGCCTTTATTAGGGGATCTTTACAACAATGGTTTTTGACAAGAAATGAAATGCAAAAGAATATTTACACATTAAACTTTAAGAAATGAAATTTTTTTCCCTTATACTCCTTTCACAATATGATTTGAAGTATTTTACCTGATTGCTCATGTATAGTTTGTATCATTGCTTATTGAAGCAGGAAAGAGGATTGAATTTAAAACTCGAAACTTTAAAAAATGTTTAAAATTGTTTTTACATGTAATTGGGGGAAAATATTTTTTTTAATGAGATGAATTCTTTATGAAAACTTTAGTGATAACTAAGAAGAAATTATAATCTTTCACCATTATTTTACCTTACTCTGGAAAAAATTGCATCCTTTTTATATTATAGCAAGTATCAATTTTCCCATAGTATGGCAGGTTTGAGCATCAGTTTCGCATTTTAGAATATGAACAGGTTAATTGAAAATTAGGCATTTATTTCTATGGTTATGATATATTGAATAGTGTCCTTTGTGTGTTTATAGTAAAATTGAAAATTAAAAAACTATTGTTGAATTCTAAATTTCTCATTATTATTATGAGATCCTTTGATTTACCTATTTTAAAATTTCTTATAGCTTAGCGTACCAACGGATGAGCTGGGAAGCCTTAAAGAAGTCAATCAATGGTCTCATCAATAAAGTGAACATTTCTAACATTGGGATTATCATTCAAGAACTACTTAAAGAAAATATAGTTAGGGGACGGTAAGTATCAAATATTTCATTTCACAGTATTTTTTAAAAAAGTAACCTACCAACAATGGCAAAAACAAACACTACTCTTTTAAAATATGGATACTAATCTTTGTAATTTTTCCTGTTTTCTTTCAGTGATATATATCGATATTCATTTCATGTGAATTTATGATTAACTAGATTTTAATAAGTCACCATGAAGCTTGTGCACACATACACATGTAACTGTTTTCAGAAGAACTTGTTCAATTGTTATTGATCATAACTCCATGTCTTAAACTGCTCGAACTCTTAACAACTTTATTTCAAAAGCTTTAAAAAAAAATAAATAGGCTGAAAATTTGGAAAGTGGGAAATATGTTTTTAAAAGAGGGCTATGACATACCCTTTGTTATCTTTAGACTATGTTGTCACAAGGTAAGAAAATTACAGATTCTTAATAGTTTTAAAAAGTACTTCTATATACCCCATTCATTTATTCATTTACCAAACATTTATTAAAGTATCTAAATGTGATATGTACAAGTGGTTAAAAAAAAAAAAGACCAAAAAAATTTCTTAGAGTTTACTTGTGAGGAGGGAGAAATGGATATAACATTCCCTGCTGAAAGACTTAATTCTATTGGGCATTCGCATTGTAATATAACTTAAATCAGTTAGCTTTCTTAGTTTAGTTAGCCCAAGACTAATTTTGATTGAGGAGCAGCAGGGAGGTAAGGGTAGAAAGTAGATATAAATCAGGGGGTCAGGCAGAGCTCTTCATGGTCCTAAAATTGGAGGCTTTTACAACTCTACATAACCACTAAGGTATTGATTTGCAGGAGGGTTGGTGAATGAAAATAAGAAATGGCATAATGCAGGGGAGGTGTTTTTTTATCTCTAGGTCCTCTCTTATGATAAGAGTAGTCTATGTTTCATAAAAAAATCTTTTCTTAGTCTGCCTTTAGTATTTAGGAAAGATGTGTGTTAGTGCTGTAGCTAATGTCTCTTGTGAAGGGCAGCTAGTTGGCACAATGCATAGATTGGCACACCAGGAGTCAGAAAGACTCATCTTCCTGAGTTCAAATCTGATTTCCAACACTTATTAGCTATGTGACCCTGGGCAAATCATTTAAAGCTGTTTGTCTCAGTTTCCTCACCTATAAGATGAGCTGGAGAAAGAAACAGTAAACCACTCCAGTATCTTTGCCCACAAAAGTCCAAATGGGTGAAACAATGAACAGCAACAATTTTAATACTTTTTTTTTTTAAATCCAATTCATTTATCTTTGAGATTTTGTAATTTTTCCTTTGATGTTTTTTTCTTTCCAAACATTGATTTTTTTCAAAATACCAGAGGTTGTGATGTAGAAGAAATAGGAACTGAAAGAAAGAAACACTAATCTATGTTTATTAAAGTGCTGAAAAATTTGGTTTTCATTTGGTTCTCATGGCTATTTATAGGAGGAAATACATTAAAATTGTTGATAAATGTAGTTTTTCCTTTGTAAAGATTATAGTGGATTTTTATAAATTTTCTTATTTAAATTTTTTTTGATGTGTTTTTCTGTTTTTTAAAATCACAGGGGATTGCTGTCTCGATCTGTTTTGCAAGCACAAAGTGCATCTCCAATTTTTACTCATGTATATGCAGCCCTTGTGGCAATTATAAATTCAAAATTCCCCAACATTGGAGAACTTATCCTCAAGAGGTTAATTCTTAATTTTCGAAAAGGCTATAGAAGAAATGATAAGGTATGTAATATACTTGCATTCTAAATGCTGTAATGGTACAAACTATTAAATGGTACAGATCTGATATAAAACAATATAGAGGAAGATTAAAAATAATTATATTCTTATCATTCCTTAGCATTTTCCTATTGATAAATTAAAATGAATGATGAACACTCCTAAATACTTTCAACTTTCAATACTTTATGCATATACAAATGTTCATTTAATGATACTTTAAAAAAAATTTATGTACTTGTTTTCCTACTTGAAAAACTGAGTTTTTCATACTAATTACATTTTAGATAAAACTGTTAAAATGCTTTAGATTTTATAATTAAATGAAGATATTTAAGACTCAGGAAGTTGTTTATTATATAACTTTTTCTGTTGCTTCATTTTGCAGCAACTTTGTTTAACTGCTTCAAAATTTGTTGCCCACCTAATTAACCAGAATGTGGTAAGTACTAGTCTTCAAATTTTGACCTATTCCATAAAATAAGCAATCTAGCCCTATAGCATATCATTTGTTGTGGCTGTTTTCTTGTGAAGTACAGCACTTATAAAGAATAAGAAAATGTATAGTTGGAGGTTTTTTATATATTCATTTTATATTACTAGCAAACTACAGGTGTGGACACTCTTTACAAATTACTATATTTTCAAATAGTGTGACTTCATTTATTTTTAATCTTGAGACTAAAATTGGAAATTGTTTTTCTCTTTCACTTGTTTAGTAGATCCTAATTATGGGAGCATGGTAGCAAATATTATTTCCTCTATATCTATGCCTTCAGGTTATTCAGTTTAAACAAATAAATAATTGTCATAGATGTAATTGATAAATATATCTTCATTTTGATGTGATAATTTTTAATTCATTTGGCTTAGAGTCAAATGCATTTCCTTACTCAATAGTTTTTTCCTCCAAAATAATTAGAAGTTTATACTCTTGGGAAGTAGTAACAGTGATATTGATGTCAATTAAAAACTTGCTTTTCTTATTTGTTGTTGTTAGTAGATTGAGAAAAATAATAAACGAAAATTAACATTAGGATTAAATTAAAATGAACTTTTTTTTAGGGTTCCTAAGTGCAGGGTTTCAGTGTCACTTGTCATTTCTTTTAACTATAGGAATTCCTTAGTTACTAAAAAAAAAATTGAGCAGCACTTCCCTAGCCACCATGAGAGTACAAGAAAACTTATTCCTATTGATAATTAATTTTACCTATGCTGAGACATTGTAAGATTTGCAAATAGTATATAATGAATAGTATAAATCTAATTGAAAATATTTTCAGAGCTTTTTCCAAAAAGTTAAGTTGGCATATTTTCTATTTTCCTTTCTATGAAGTGGAAACATTATTTTTGTCAGATACAAGGTTATTTGATTATTTTTTCATTACATTTTTGATGTTATTCATTATGAAATTTAAACTTCTTTCCTTGTAATATGTGTGATTTTTAGAAAAGATTGCCTAAACTTTGACTTCATTATGAGAAATGATGTTTTTATGATGAATTTTCCTAATAAAATTATTCTAAATTTGTTCATAAATTCATGTTATTTCTTATCAAAATGAAATTTTAAACATGGCTCCTGATCTTTTTGCATTGATAATTTGGGTCATTTCATAGTTATATGTAGCATTGTATCCCTTTACCAAAAACTGGTTTTTGAAGCAATTCATATGAGAGATATTAAAAAGTTGCATTATTATATATACATATATATATAAAATCTTTTAATCAGAAAATTGTATAACATATTCCTAATACAGAATTATTAAAAGTACTTTCAACTTGAATATTGAATTATATATTATAGATTTAAAATGGTAAAATATAGCATTTATCTAAATATGAAGAGAATATTCCTTTATTGGTCAGCCATTCCAACTATTTATTGATCGCTTTATTGTATCAAGACAGCTAGGTAATTCAGTGGATAGACTTCTGGGCCTGAAGTTAGGAAGATGTGAATTCAAATCAGGCTTCAGACACTTACTAGCTTGTGACTGTGGCCATGCCTCTTACTCTCTATATTCCTTAATTCTCTGGAGAAAGGGTAAAATCATTCCCAGTATCTTTGCCAAGAAAATCTCTTGGGCAGTATTGGCCTGCTGTAGTCCACAGATCAAAAAGAATCTTAATAGTACGGAATAGCAGCCACTGTGTGTCAGGCCTTTGTTAAGTGCTGGGAATATAAATACTAGTGGAAAGAAAGTCCCTGCCTTCAAAGAATAAAGAAAAGTGAAAGGGGGAAGGAGGGAGATGGAGTTTGCCTCTCATTTTTTTCAGGAAGTTTGTAGTGCATACTAGATCAGAATTAATCTAGATTGACTTGGAGGAACTCTTTTTTTTTTTTTTTTTTTTGAATTCTATTTTTTTTTTTTTAACTTTTTATTGACAGAACGCATGCCAGGGTAATTTTTTACAGCATTATCCCTTGCACTCATTTCTGTTCCGATTTTTCCCCTCCCTCCCTCCACCCCCTTCCCCAGATAGCAAGTAGTCCTTTATATGTTAAATAGGTTACAGTATATCCTAGATACAATATATGTGTGCAGAATCGAACAGTTCTCATGTTGCACAGGGAGAATTGGATTCAGAAGGTATAAATAACCTGAGAAGAACAATAGAAATGCAAGCGGTTTATATTCATTTCCCAGTGTTCTTTCTTTGAGTGTAGCTTTTTCTGTCCATCCTTGATCAATTGAAACTGAATTAGTTCTCTTTATCGAAGAGATCCACTTCCATCAGAATACATCCTCAAACAGTATCATTGTTGAGGTATATAATGATCTCCTGGTTCTGCTCATTTCACTTAGCATCAGTTCATGTAAGTCTCGCCAGTCCTCTCTGTATTCATCCTGCTGGTCATTTCTTATAGAACAGTAACATTCCATAACATTCATATACCACAATTTACTCAACCATTATCCAATTGATGGGCATCCATTCATTTTCCAGCTTCTAGCCACTACAAACAGGGCTGCCACAAATATTTTGGCTCATACAGGTCCCTTTCCCTTCTTTAGTATCTCTTTGGGGTATAAGCCCAGTAGAAACACTGCTGGATCAAAGTTATGCACAGTTTGATAATTTTTTGAGCATCGTTCCAAGTTGCTCTCCAGAATGGCTGGATGTGTTCATAATTCCACCAACAATGTATCGGTGTCCCTGTTTTCCCACATCCCCTCCAACATTCCGCATTGTCTTTCCTTGTCATTCTAGCCAGTCTGACAGGTGTGTAGTGGTATCTCAGAGTTGTCTTAATTTGCATTTCTCTGATTAATAATGACTTGGAGCATATTTTCATATGGCTATAAATAGTTTTAATTTCTTCATCTGAGAATTGTCTGTTCATATCCTTTGACCATTTATCAATTGGAGAATGGCTTGATTTCTTATAAATTAGAGTCAGTTCTCTATATATTTTGGAAATGAGGCCTTTATCAGAACCTTTGACTGTAAAAATGTTTTCCCAGTTTATTGTTTCCCTTCTAATCTTGTCTGCATTTGTTTTGTTTGTATAAAAACTTTTCAATTTGATATAATCAAAATTTTCTATTTTGTGGTCAATAGTGATCTCTAGTTCTTCTTTGGTCATAAATTTGGAGGAACTCTTTTACTAAATGTTCTGGGAGAAGCTGTCCAGTTAGAGAGAGAATCCTCTGGAACTGAGTTTGTATCCATTGTGGAATTCCATTGTTAGAATAAGGTTGTAGGATGAAGGATTGGACCTGATAGAAAGAACTTCACGTGCAGCAAGTGTAGAGAGAAATCCACCAAACTCTTTAATTCAAACTGTGTTAACATTTTTAAACAATTTTAGATGTTTGTTAATAGATTTTAGATGTACAAAAGTGGAAAATGAAAGTAGAAGAAATAAATTTACTGTCCAGTTGAGAAACTAGTGTCTGTAATAAGTCATAGAATTTATTGGTTTACAGCCTAACATTAGCTTCACAAGACATTTTCATTGACATTATGTAACATGAAGTATTTTATAAATAATTATCCAAAATCATCTCATTCTTACAGGCACATGAAGTTTTATGTTTAGAGATGCTCACCTTACTTCTTGAAAGACCAACAGATGACAGCGTCGAAGTAGCTATTGGATTTCTTAAAGAGTGTGGCCTAAAATTAACAGAAGTATCACCTAGGGGAATTAACGGTGAGTATATCCTTTACTATAGAGTTGAAGTTTTGGTTGAATATTGTGGGAGTGTTTTATTCAAATAACTTTTTCTTTTCAATTACAGCTATATTTGAACGTCTTCGCAATATTCTCCATGAATCTGAAATTGACAAACGAGTTCAATATATGATTGAAGTGATGTTTGCAGTACGTAAGGATGGATTCAAGGATCACCCTGTTATTTTGGAAGGACTTGATCTTGTGGAGGAAGAAGACCAATTCACACATATGCTTCCATTGGAAGATGAGTACAATCCAGAGGATGTACTTAGTAAGTCAGATACAAAAAAAAAACAATGCTAAACAGTTTGAAGTTCAATATAAACATCATAAGGATTTTCATGATTTTAAAATGTACTGTTTTTGTTTCTTAAAAGATGTTTTCAAGCTGGATCCTAATTTTAAGGAAAATGAAGAGAAATACAAAACTATTAAAAAAGGTAAGTAGAATTTTATTTTAATTCTCAAATTTACCAAAAACAACTGAAACAAGTATAATTTCATATTTTTATGTAGGGTTTTTCTGATTATCTTAAAATATTTAATTTGTAAGAAGCTTACTTTGTTTAAAAGTTCAAGAACTTTAAAAAATAGAAAACTGTTTAGGAACTAAAATGTATTCATTCCTAATTGAATTGAGCATACATCCCTTGTATTCAATCAACCAGCATCAGTATGCATTTAATAAGCATTTGCCATATGTCAGGAATCACATTAGACACAGGGAATATGATAACAAATGAAATAACTCCTGTATAAATAAAAAGTCTTAAACTTTGTTGGGAGGGGGAGGGGACCATGATATCTATAAATAAGTATATGAAGAATATTTACTCTCCAAAATGCAGAATCATTTGGAGACAGTGGACATTAGCATTCTACATTGTTGTGACCTTAAGGGAAAAAAAAGCATTATATAGAAGGTGGTACTTGAGTTAAATTTTTGAAGGAAATACAGGATTCTTAAGAGGCAGAGATGAGGAAAAAGTATCTTCTAGTCAAGGAAATGCCAATGTAAAGATACATATTTGAAAGTTGAAAAGTCATGTGTTAAAAGCAAGAAAGCTAGTTTAGTAGGAAGCCTGGGAAAAGGAATAATGTAAAAAAGGATTGGGATCAGATTAGAAATGCCAAATAAAGAAGTTTATATGTCATAATAGGAAGCTGCCAGATTTTACTGAGTTGGAAAGTTACATAGTAAGACCTATGCATTGGGAAAGTTGCTTAGGCATCTCAGTGAATGATTGATAGAAGAAGGGGGTAGACTTGTTAACAGGTTAACACAGGTTAACAGGTTGTTAAAACAGGTTTTAGTGAGAAATGAAAAGAATCTAAATGGGATGGCCACAAATAGGCAGAATTGACCAGCTACAAGACTTGTGAAGAAGAAATGGCAACTGACTTCATTTTTAATTTGAGAAAGAATAAAGAAAGGATAACATTAAGGTTATAAATGTAGATGACTAGTAAGATGTTGGTGTCCTTGACAGAGGGGAAAAAGAGAGAATTCAGAAGGGTGGCTTTTGGGGAAAATAATAATCTCTATTTCAAACTTTGTAAGTTGGAGATGTTTATGGTATCTCAATTTGAAATGTCCAGTTAGCAGTTATCTTCCCCTGTCCCTTTAAAATTCTTTTTATAGAACTAAGAGTCTGTATTTCACAATTCAACCATTATGTTATCTTGAATTGTTCCTGATTGTCTTGTCTCTTAATATTGTCTCTATACTTAGAATGAAAACTACTTGAAATGTCTTTTTTGTTGTTAAATTTTTATAGCATCAAGTATAATGCATTATAAATGCATAATAAGTGTCCTGATTAATGGAAAAACCCAAAATATATATTTTTTTATCCAAATTGGATATTTTGCTTTGAGAATGTAGGACTGTTATCACTCAGGAGAACAACTGAATGGAGACATACAGATAATACTTAAATCCATAGTAGCTGCTGAGGTCACTGAGTGAGAAAATTTAGAAAGGGATGAGAAAAGGACACAAAATAATTTTATAATGTGCCCAATTAAGGGCATGATGGATGATGAACCAGCAAGGAAACTGAGAATTTAACTTGATTATCTTCTTTTGAGCCAGTCTCTGGCCTTACAGGAGGTAGTATGGTACAGAGTGCTGGATTTTGAGTCAGAGGACCGAAGTTCAAATTCCACTTCAGACATTACCAAACCACATGTCTTGTGGAACCTCAGACAAACTTTTCCTCTTTGTGCCTAGTTTCTTCATCTGTACATGAAGGAATGTGGACTTCTGAGATCTCTTCTAGTTCTGACTCCATGGTGCTGTCATCTCTACTTTTAAAAAAATAGTGGGTCTTACATCCTGTTTTTATCAGCCATTTACCCAAATGCAAATGCTGTTGAGACGTATATCTTCATCCCTAGCCACTATTATTATTTTTATATCATATTTGCATTTCTATCTCTCTACTGAACATTTCTTCTCAAATGTCCTATTAGTATATCTAATTTAACATATCTAAAATGGAACTCATTCACTTCTTACCTCAAATCCCTTCTCCAATTCCCCATTGTTATAATATAGAATTTAGAGTAATAAAATACCTTAGAAGTTGTCTAATTTATTTCTCCTCCACCCTCTTTATTTCTTTTGAAATCAAGAGAGATTAAGTGACATTTCCAAAGTGGTTAAAATATCATAAGCCAGAAAAGCTTACAATTGTCTTTGACTATTAAATCTCTTTAGTCCAGTGTGTTCTCCCAATCCTAACAACTTTTCCCTCAAAATATCGTTAGAAATCATTCTCATCATTTCATACCATGCTTACTCAACAGTTGCATGAGTGATTTCACTAATTTTAGGTATCCTGAATTAATTTGCCAAATTTTCCTAAAATAACACTGATATACTTCTTCCTCCTGTCTGTGATGACTCTTCTTATCTATCTGATTCTCTCTCTCTTCCTTGTCCCTTCTGCTCTAGCATGTCCTACTTTCTGATCATCTGTTTCATTTATTTGTCTCTAAACATTTGCTCATGCTCTCTTCCCCATTCCTTTAAAATTCTTTTTATAGCACCAAGAGTCTATATTTCACAATTCAACAATTATATATTATCTTGAATTGTTCCTAATTGTCTTGTCTCTTAGTATTATCTTTATACCTAGATTGAAAATTACTTGAAGTGTAAATTTTATAGCATCAAATATAATGCATTCTAGATGCTCTAATTTTTCTTTCCTATCCTCCAGGATATTATCAGTATGCTAATAACTGGAAATAAAATTTCTCACTTTTAAAAATTAAAGATTAAACATTTCTCCAAGTTAAGCAAAATTCATTTTAGATCAAGAGAAACTGATGGAGATACTTACTAGAGTTTCTTTGACTTTCATTCTTTCAAAAAGATTGGGGCACATTTTCAGGTAACATATAGGAAAAGAAATGGAGAGAGAAAAGTAATAACGGGCAATGTTAGTTACAGGACCGCCTAATGAGTTGTATTTACTTTGTGGCTGGCAGCATTTTAGAAACAAGGTATTTTCTCTACAGACTAATTTCTGATCTCATCACTCAATCAAAATTGCTTTCTGCAAAGTTATTAATCATCTTTTAATTGCCAAATCTAATGACCTTTGCTCAGTTCTTAGCCTTCTCGACGTCTCTGCAGTCTTTGACACTCTTTGATCACTTTCTTCTCATGGATACTTTGTTCTCTTTAAGTTTTCATGACACTGCTCTCTCCTGCTTTTCTTCTTTGACTCATCTCTGACTCCTTTACTAAATATCTGCATTCAGATCATTCCTGCTAACCATGAGTATTCTACAGGACTCCATCCTGAATCCTTTTCTTTCTTCCCCCTGTACTGTTTCATTGTTGATCTCATTACTTTGCAGGGATTCAATTATTATGTGGATGCTAATGATTCTCAAATTTATTTAATGAGCCCTAACCTCCCTTTTGACCTTTAAGTGTAGGTTCATCAATAGACTGTGTTTTGGTCCAAATTCCAGGTTTGATAAGTTCAGAGGCCCTCATATTTAGAAGGTTGCTATATAAGAGAAGCTAAAGTAAGCTTGGTTGCCAGATGATTTGAAGACATAGTAGCTCGTAAATCACATTGACTAGGATGCAGAAGAGTTTACCTATGTAAAATTAGTGATTTAAAGGATGAAAAACTCATTGATCTTATGGACAACATCATCAAACAAATGATGTTAGAAGCCCAAAGTACCTTAGGTTTTAAAAAAAGTTTTTTTACTGTAAGACTAATAGAACGAATAGTATTTTTTCAAAATAAAATTTCTGCAACTGTTTGTTTTATATCTGACTACTCGTTGTATGGATTAATTATTGGTTTTCATGTTCATCATTTTTAAAAATGCCCATGTATAGCATGAAATGGATAATAAAAGAATAATGAATTAGGGTTTTGGGGGGAAGAGGAAGGTGAGTTTGTTTTTTATCTTTTCTGTTTTATAAGATGCTTTTGAGAACCTAGCAATTCTCAGAAGCTTTAATTTATCTTCTTCTTTACCCTTCTACCTTTACCCTTCAACCCATAGTTGACAACTTTTCTTAAGATAAAATAAATGTCTTTGTTGCCTCTCAGAGTATGACAGTTTCCAGTCTAAAATTTTCCACATTGTTTTGAAACGTTAGCAGTTAATAATTCTCTTTATTCTTTGTCAAGTCTTTGTGTTTTAACTACCAAGAATTTTTGGAGGAATGATAATAGATATGTTTGTTTGTTTGTTTGTTTTCCTTAGGAAAGCACTTTGAGTTAGCTTATATATATTTAAAGGGTTGGTTGGTGATCTCCTTCTACCCTGAAATACAGAATGAACCAGTTTTCAAAATGTGATATAGGCAACATTTGATCTTTAATTTTTTGCTATGATTTTGTTATCTACTTTGTTTTTTCTAGAAATTCTTGATGAAGGTGACAGTGATTCAAATACAGATCAAGATGCTAGAAGTAGTGAAGAAGATGAGGAAGAAGAAGAAGAGGGGGATGAAGATGAAGAAGGTAAACATTTTTTCCAAATTATTTCAGTACTATTTAAAAAAAATATAATGATACTTATGTAATTAACTCTAACAATAAATCTGGTAATTTTTTTTTTAAAGGCAGATTGATATTTCTACTTTTACTTGCTATTTCATTTTAGAATTTTAAAACAAATATGAGTAAAGATTTCAGAAATAAGAGGGATTACACATATGGGTAATATTTGCATGCTAACATTAACATTTGTGCTTAAGATTTTATATTGTTCCTGTGGTGAGTCCTCAGAAGTTCACACATAAGTGATTGAATTCTTCTAAAGTATTTAGGTGCCATTTCCCACTTTTGAAATGTTATCTTATCAGACAGCAACATGGAAGAAGTCCTTTCTAAAAAGAAATAGTTTGTGTGTGAAACAGAATTTTCTTAATTTGGTTCAAAAATTTTTTGAAGCAATTTTGCCCACTAAAAAACAACTCACTATATATTTTTTTTCTTAAAAAAAAAAAAGTCACATTTAGATTGCTCTCAGGGGTTTATTTCTAAAAGATCTTGCAAATATAGTTGATTCCTCTCCTAGAACCTGCCACAGAACATGCTAGATTATTCCTTCATGGCTCAATAAAGTTATTGACTACAGATTCTAGAACTGAAACAAAGAAAATAGTTTTGAAAAATCTGATTTGATGTTTTTAAAGCATAATTTTAAAAGGCTTATTTGCATTTGTTTCATACTTTGTGTGATGTTTTCTGAATTTAGCTTTTTTTTTTTCCAGGACAAAAAGTGACTATCCATGACAAAACAGAAATCAATCTAGTGTCATTTCGTCGTACAATTTATCTTGCTATTCAGTCAAGGTAAGTTCATGTCTGTGTATATTGAAAGCACTTTTGTAACCTTGGTTTCTTTGGTAATCTTAGATGCTATTAAGTCATTTTATTCTCTTGCAGTCAAATATAATTTTGAACAAAATCTTGAGAACTGCTACTCATTTCACCTAGGCTCTTGTGATTTAGTGTAAATTTAATAGTGTATTTTTACATGATTGGATTCCAAGTTCTGGTTCTAAACAAAAGAATTGTTCTCAGGTAACTTTTTAACGCTGTGTGTTGTAGCACAGATGGAAGAGATCTGTCTACATGGAAAAATATAAATAATATTAGAAAAAAGTCTCCAGACAAATTTGAAAGACCCTCCAAAGTGAGGTTAAGTAAAGACAATAACTACATTTTGAAAACACAACACTTCCTTTTAAACTAAAAGTCATTGAGCTTAATTATAAAGAAAAATCCATGAAAATGTTAAATTATTAATACATCTGTTGTTTTAAATGGGAAGAAACCTATTGAGATGGTGAATGCAGTGTTTACATTTTATACTAGAGGCAGAATGTTTTCACAGATTTGTTTTGTTACTAGGTTTTATATATTTCCACTTAATATGATGTAATATCTATGATTCATAAGTAGGAGTCAACTTGTTTTCAGTGTGTCTGAAAATTTTCTTGGCTTTAAATTCATCTTAAAATGCAAGAATGTTAAAGAGCAGGATATTAGTTGGGAATTTTTTTGGTTTGTGCTTAGCCCTTTATTCATCTCTCTTCTAAGAGGGAAAAATACCTCTTAATAATAAAATAAAGTATTGAATACTTCTTCTTTTCAAACTGAATTATCATAGAAAATTAGACTTCTCTAATGAATAAATAACTCTTCAATATAATAGATTGATATTCCATTTTGGTCTTTTAATCCAAAACCAATTTCTAGTAACTTTTGTTAGTCCCTGTTACTATTATAAATGTTCTTTCCTTTTTTTTCCATTGAGAATGTCCACATTTTCTTAATAACCTGAATAATATAAATTATTACCTCTTAGTACTTCGAAAAGTACAAAATTCAGTTTATTTCTGCTACCCTTGCAAATTATAATTCCTCCCACACATAGTCTCCATAATTGCCATGCACACTTTCATTCCTCAAAAATTCATCACTTTATTGATCGACCATCTAATGATAAACCTTCTAAATTTTACCAAATTAGTCTTTGAATGAAAACTATCATTCATTGCTAGATCACTGCTTTCTTTTCCTTGGGTCGGATATTCCAGAGGTAGTAGTTTGATATTTTTTCTTGTAGAACTTCGTAGACATAGAATTCTAATATGTAGTGAAAATGAAAGATAATGAATAAACAGCATTATGGTGGAGCTAATATGGAATATAATAACTACAAATATAATTTCCCCTTTTCTATCTTCCTAATTTCAAGTCATTAGGTGGCAAAAACTTCTCCTGTGTGGGCACCATTTTGGAGATCTCTGCTCTAAATCACAATCTTTCAACCTATGCCAACTGACACCCAAGACACCCTGCTATTCTATACTTGTGCTATTCCCATCTTTTAATGATTATTCTTTTACTCTTTAGTTGCCTGACACTCTAATAAGATGGTTCAGGTCATTTGACAGGTGCTACCTCATCTAAATCACAAACCTTTTGTGTTTTCAGCTGTTAATCTTCTACTTGAATTCAGTTATAGAGGACCCATCATTGTTAGCAATAAGCCTTTTCCCATCTTCTCTGAAATC
Organism: Antechinus flavipes; assembly: GCF_016432865.1. NCBI lineage: Eukaryota > Metazoa > Chordata > Mammalia > Dasyuromorphia > Dasyuridae > Antechinus > Antechinus flavipes. Next base: position 409,926,698 of record NC_067400.1, read on the forward strand.
ATGATCCTTTGAATATCATTAATTTTTCTCCTCCTGTGTCTTTATTGCCAACTTCTCCAGTGCTTATAAGCAAGCCCAGGCTTCACATATCTATTTAAAAATAAGCACATTTTTAACTTTGACCTTCTTTATTTCCTCTATACCTTCCCCTCAATATTCTATCATCCTCCCCCCTAAATTTATCAACCTTTACTACTTGAATCCTAAAAAGAGTAGATCATACTCCATTTCCTCTGAATCTATTCTTTATTTAGCTTACTATCTTGTTTCCATCATGATAACTCCACTGAAATGTCTGACTGTTTGTTTTTTTTTTTTTGCTAAGTTGAATATCTTTGTTTTTCCCATACCGTTCCTTTACTTTCCTAAAACATATGATATGTCAGATTATCTATTCTCACTACTCAAAATGTCATCTTTTTTATTTCTGTTGAATATTTTTCTAAGAATCAACTTAAATCCTGTGTGGGATTACTTAAATTAAAATTAAAATCAAAGACTTTCAAGGTAAAAAGCAAAAAGGATTTATTACTACCTCATGAGAAAGGACATTTCTCAACCAATATTGGTATAGGAGTGCAAACCACAAGCTGCAAAATATAGGATTATATAGACTTTAATGTGGAAGGCCCTCCTCTTTCCTGGCCCTTCCTCCCATTCTGATTGTGGAAGTCTACCTAACAGAGAAAGAATATTAGCTGAAATCACATTCTTTATCCTATTAGGAACTTAGAGCTAATGAAAAGGTTGGAGTGGGTAGAATTGGAGAGAAATATATATTTATAATTGATATAATTAAACATCTGCAGCTTTTGACTATAGCATAACTTGTTATTGCAAAGTTTCAGATTATAATTAGGGTATAGATAGAGACTACATTTTTATAAGAAGCTTTCATTCAGTTTATTCCATTCAATCCCTCCTCTAGTTTATTAACCTTTGAACATCTCCCACACCCTTCTTGATACATTTCTTCAACTATCTCGTCCTCAGTCTCCAATCTCTTTGAGCCTGGCTTGCCAAAAAATTCAGTGTCTTAATTATTTTGATCACAGTCTGGAATTTAATGAGCCTTTCAGCATATAAATTGGGGTTCTATACCCCAACTCCCATCTGGAGGGACTATCCAACTGTCTGTGTCCCCAGTAATTGGAGTAGGTAACTCTTCAAAATAAAGATACCTATCACAAAAGTTAGCAACAATAGAAATGCTAAAAGAAACACTCAGACATAAGCATCTAGCAACAGATAGATGACTAGGCCAAATACTCACTTACCTATTTATTTAGATATAATGACCACATATTTTCATATTGAAAAGTGCAAAATCTTATATACTTGAATTGTACTCAGGGTTTCTACTGATCTCTTGCTCTGATTTAGAAAGTTTCTATAAGAAGAAAGAGTAGGGAAATAATTAAGTACATAAATGACAGGATAAAACATCCATAACTCAATTTGACTTTTGATAATTGTCACAGTTTTCAACCAAACATGCAGTAATTTACCTTATAGCCAGACTTAGGGATAATCAGGCGCATTCTTATTCAAAGGAGCACCATTGGGAAACTGAGTCAGATGGCTCCCACTTTAAGTGGAGGCCAAGGTTATCCTCTCAATTCTTGTCCAGGTACTAACTTTCACTTGTAACAAGTCAGGATCACATTTCTTTGAGTAGCTTATGACTTATTTTTTTTCAGATAGTGGGTTGCTGACTTGATGATTCATCAATCATGATTGAATTCAGAACCCCAAATAATATCAGCTACAATCCTAAGAGATTTAATCTCAAATAGCAAGTCTCATTAATCAAAGCTTAAGGTGAATTTAGCTCTCAAGGATCACATATCCTAAGTAAGTATTTGCTAATCTTATATTGATAACTGTAAGAGATTCATCCTAGGCAGTTCACAGCCTATCTTCATATCTATGTAAATGCAACATTACACAAGTCATTTTATTTTAAGATGCTCAGTAATCAGTCTATAGCAAAACATATTCAGGTATTAACCATATAAAAAGGGACAGAGACCACTGTTTTCAGAATCCCCCTAAACAATGGGAACAGCTTTAAGATGACTCATTACAACCACTTAAAACTCACTTACCTAAGAATAGTTAGGTAACATACCTAAGAGATTTTTACTTAACATATAAACAGACTTGTAGATTCTAAATAAACCTTTTTCTTTTTGGAATCTATAAAACTCAAACAAGTATTTTTCCCAGGGCTGACAAGATAATTTCAAGAAACAGAGCAAGCTTTCAAATTAAGTAGAATTAACAGGGATCCCAGAAAAGGGAGGGACTAAGCTTGATTTTCTTGTCTGTTCATCCAACTATCCTTAGGGTTTTTTGGTGGCATGTGCTAGTTTATAAATCTAGTTTATAATTTTTTTTGGAATGTAGAGACTCTTTTCTTTTATCTTTTTATTCCTAACTTCTAGTGTTGGTAATTTAATTGAACTTAGTTACTTCCTTAGGCAGTTAGAATTTGAAAGGCTTTGTTTAAAGTGATTGGGACAGATCTGTGATGTTGCTTTGGGGCATAACAATAAAGATAGTGTTTTTATTGTACAAAATTAAATGTTGCCTCTATGTGAAATTACATTTCTTAAAATGTAATAAGTTTTTTAAAGCAAGTTCCCTCATTGCCATAACCTAAATGTGTGCTTCATTTGCCCTTTAGGGACCATCATTTCTCTGTAAGGAAGTGAGTAGCCTGTGGGACATTTTAAACAGATCAAACCCAGTTTTTTTAGGTTACCTTTTGACAAACTCTCCAAAGTATTTGAGTTAATCTCTTTCCATTTCTTATCTTTAATATTGGCCTATTAAGACCCATCCCACCACTATCTTATTCTTCCAGTTTATGGGGGCTACTTGAATAATTTCAGCTCACCAAGTTTTTCCTCCCTGCAGGATTGATTTGTCCTTTTAAAACGGCTTAAGTTTTTTTTTTTTTTTTTATGCAATTCTGCTTAATTTTACCTTTATTCAAATCTTGAAGGATTTCATATGATTTCAGTCTTTCCTTACATTAATAGGTAGGACTGCTATTTCTCCTTTGATTTTCCTCTTTTTTTGAGTACATGTATGCAACCAAACCAGTTTTGACTGATGCTTGCTATAGCATATATATTCCTTTTTCTTTACTCATTCCTCCACCACTAAAAATTTATTCTCAGATTGAATGCATCTACTTCTTTCCAATACAGTGTCCAAGATATTAAGACTTAAACATAAAATGTGTTTTTATATGTAAATTTGCATTGTTAAAAATGGTTAACTTCATAATTTTGAACCAAAAGTAAAATTTTATTGGAGTTACTGAAAAATTAGAACTTATGCCTAACAACTAATCTATATAAGCTTTTAATTTTTTTTATTAAAAATACTTAATACAACAATGAGTATAACTTCAGAATGACCTCTTATATGGGAAAATGACTATACACCTTATAAATAAAATTATGAACAAGAAAAGCAAGCCTCTTATGCAGCTGGCTTTTTCAGTGATGTTTCACTTACTAGGCACGAAGGAAAATAATAAAATTTAACAAGGAAAACAGGATATTCATTACTTTCTCCATCAACTATTTGACTTGTTTTTTTCAGAATTTAGGTTTTATTCCTATTAACAAAAACTCAACTTTTAAGAAAATTAAAGGGAAAAATGTGCTTACATTGTTTCCATTTACTTTAATATTTTATTTCTATATTTTTGTGAAAGTGATCTCTTAAAAATTGACTTTCCCATTGCAAACTATATTTGTGTACATCATAGCTATAAAAGTTAATGGTTTATTTGTGCAGGTGGTTTTTCCTCATTATGCTTATTTTGATGTGTTGCTTTATAAAATTCATCCCTAGTGATAAGTTGTCTTGTGTTCATAAATAGTAATTGGTAATTGAGAGTAAGGGATGAAAACATAGGTGAATCTCACAGAATTTCTGTTGAATATTTTATATTCTGAGTTTTCCATTTAAGCAGAATGAGAATTACTATAGAAACATGCCTCTTGTAAAACCACATCAGTGTCAACATTATTCTTTAGTGAAGTTCAAATTTTCTAGTTTTAATTAAGTGTCAAGAAAGAGCGGTGAACCTAGAGCAACAAGACCTGGATTCAAATCCTGGCTCAGCGACATGATGCTTGAACAAATGATAAGACCTCTCTGAGCTTGTAAAATGAGAGGGTTGTGCCAGGGAACCTGTGAGCTTCTTGAGAACAAGGACTGTTTTTAGCCCTTTTTTGTTTTCCTAATGCTTAGCACAGTGCCTTGCACCTGTGCTTAATAATAATAAGTGCTTAATAAATCCTTGTTGACTTCACTTGAATGTTTCACTGAATTAAATATTTATATTATATTCCCATCTTGTTTTCTTTCTGTTTCTGCTTTGTGCTTCTCACTGTTTCTTTTTTATTATTATTTTTATGTAAGTGAATACTTTTAAACTCTCTTGTTATTTAGGTTCATTTAGATTTGGATATGGCTGACTATATGAAAAAAATGGCTTACTGGAGAAATCTGGGTCATAAGATATCATATTTTGAAGCTTAGGAGTCAGATACCCTAAAATCCAGACATTTAAACAAATATTTTGGACTGAATTGCAGGATTATTTAATTAGAAAATTTGAGAAATCCTTCAGAGCATATAACATGCACATACACTTATGTAATTATTCTTCTAGTGTTTATTTCATTATTATTTTGAATTTTCAAAATTATTTTTCCTCACTAGGGAAGATTACACTGTCATTTATTTTGCTGAATTTGTAACTTAAGACAATGAGTGGATTAAATAACTTTAAGAACCAAAACAAATTAAATGATTTTTCCTTTAAGTTACAGTTAAAATACAAAGATCTTGAATTGAAAAGTATGAGATAATATTACTGCCTTTGCTATGATAGTTATGCATCTGATATATCATTTATTTTCCTTCACATAATACAATCCACTGAAATTGCACCAAAAAAAATATCAAAATAGGATTAACAATGAAAGGAAACTCTGTGTCTTCAATTGTGCTGTTGTTTAAACGAATTCAACAAGTTGCAAATTTAAAATTTGACAATTTTTTGTCTGCAGTTTAGATTTTGAAGAATGCGCTCATAAGTTGCTGAAAATGGAGTTCCCTGACAGCCAAACAGTAAGAAAATTTATCATTTTCTACAAGGAAAAGTATAATGTGATGTTTAGCAAAGTTAGAGTTTGTGAACTGAAAATATTAGGTAGTAAGGGCTAAAGAGCTTGATCATAAACGTGTGCTTTAACAATTTAAATCACAGATCCTTCTTTTGATGTTTAACACTGTCCATCCTACAGATTAACCTATTCATGAATAAAGAGGGAAAGCATAAAATTTGGAATTTGCATATATAAATGCATTTGAAATTTAATTATTTTTAAAATATTTTGATGAACTTGATTTCTGTGCTGAATTTTTTATACAATGAAAAATTCTTTGGTAATGCAAATAGGAAAGATCACAGGGTCTTGCTGTTATATCACATTGTAACTGTAGAACAGAAAGTAAGTCCACACTGCTTTGATATTCCAAAAAAAATTCTAATTATCAAAATAACAAATAGTTGCTAGTCTTGCAGGGAAATTGAGTGGGAAATTGATTAGTATGCTTCTTGTTGTTTGATATTTATTTTTAGTCTTCTCAACTTGATTGTAATTTCTTAGAAGATTGAGAATACTTTTCTTTTTTTTGTTGTTATTTTATATGTTATTGATTGCAGTTAGCATGGTTCTTTGCATTACAGAATTAAATAAATGTTCATTTAATTATCCAAATCAGGAATTTAGGAACCTACTTCCTCTTTTGGACATAGCTCAATAAATTACCAAAGACCAATTGTCTTCTCCTCCCACCCCCCCTCCCCGTATTAAGATAGTTTTCCCAAGGTTCTCAAAGATAGCAGTCAAATTAGTCTTAAGTTTTTACTGAACATTTCATGATTTGGAGTTTGGATCAAATAATAGGGTTAAAGAAGTAGCAGTATGGCAGGATTGGGGGAGGGAGTATATAAAGGAAAGAGGAGACATGTCCTGGGCTTCTTCAGGTCCCATCTACAGAATCACCACCTATAAGAATGCCCTCCTTAACATCCCTGCTTTGCCTTTGAGATTACTGCCAATTTTTTGTATCTCTCTTCTTTGTATGTAGTGGTTTGCCTATTGTCTCTCCTATTAGACTGAGCTTTTTAACATCAAAGACTGTCATTTTCTAAAAGATACAAAAAACTAATGAAAAGAAGAATGCTTTAGAAAGCAGAACTGGCCAAGTGGGAAAAGAGATGTAAAAGTTCACTGAAGAAAAAAACACCTTAAAAAGAAGAATTGACCAAATGGAAGCTGAATTAATAAGAAAGCAAAAATAATAATAATAATAATAATAAAAGCAAAAGAAGAAGAAAATATGAAATTTCTTATTGGAAAAAAAAAAAACAGCAGACCTGGAAAATAAATTCAGGAGAGATAATTTTTTAAATTATTGGACTGTCTGGAAGCCATTATCGGAATAAGAGCTTCACCATCATCTTTCAAGAAATTAATCAGGAAAACTGCTTTGATATTCTAGAACCAAAGGGTACAATAGAAATGAAAAGAATCTACCAATCATCAAAATAAAGGAGAAGCCAAAATGAAAACTTCCAGGAATATTATGGCCAAATTCTACAGTTCCCAGGTCAAGCAGAAAATATCAAGAGCAGCCAGAGAGAAGCAATTTTAAGTATTCTAAAGCCAGAGATCCAATAACATAAAATTTAGCAGCTTTCTCCTTAAAGGATCAAAGAGCTTGGAATGCGAGATTCTAGAAGGTAAAGGAGCTAAGATTACAACCAAGAATCACTCACCCAGCAAAACTGAGTGTAATCCTTTGTGGGGTGGGGACAGAATAGATATTCAATGAAATAGAGGACTTTGATGAAAAAACTGGAGCTGAATAGAAAATTTGATTTTGAAATGCAGGACTCATAAGAAAAGATTAATCAAAAAGGGAAATCATAACTTTACATTATTACATGGGAAGATATTTGTAACTTGTAACATTTATTTTCTCATGATTAGGGCAGTTAGAAGGAGTATATATGGATAGGGCATAAGTATCAGTTGAATAAAAAGGTAAAATTAAGAGCTGAGAAAAATGAATGACTAGGAGAAAGGGAAAGGGGAGAGATATAATGAGATAAATGATTTCATATTAAAAAGGCAAGAAAAAGCTTTTATGATGGAAGAGAAGATGGTGAGAAAAAATTTAACTTCCTATAGAAGATGATTCCCTTTTAAAATAGCTTTTAATATTACAATTTTCCTTTAATGCAAACTTAAACTTCTTTCTTTACAACTTTCCCCCACCATCTTAAATTATGGAAAAATGTCAAATGTAATGAATTATTTTAGAAGAGAAATTCAATAGAAGTAGTCAGTATTTTTATCTAATCCCATTTTCATTTTGAAGCATTCAAAATGAGATGCAAATATATGCTACATGCTTTAGATTATTGCACTGAAATATGTCTTATAGAAAATACTCACTTTCCAACTCAGGCCAATAAAAAGCAGTAGTAATATTTATGATCTCAGTAGCTAGCAACAGATTTAATGTCTCCATAAACAGTGATTGTATACTTTCTTTCACAGATCATATTAAACAATCTTTTTTTTTTTCCCTAGGATTTTATGTTTTCCTAAGGAAAAAAAAAAGGGTAGAGGAAGATGGAGAAAAATACAGTTAAGAGTAACTGAAAAGAAGTCTATTTAGTAATGGAATGCTATTACCAAGGAAAATACAATTTTGGCTCCATAAAATGATTTTAAAAGGGAAACAACAAAATACCTTTCAGATGTGCTAAATTAAATTACATCAAGACTATGTTAAAAGAATACTTTGTAAGGCTCAACAGCTTAAAATTGTCTGTACTTTGCATATTTATTGTATCCTGTTTGAGTTCACTCAATTAGAACTTTTTAATCTGAGTTATCAAAAATGTCTTACTTGACAAATCTTGAAACAGATGTTAAACTTTTATTACCTACTAATGTGTCTAGCTAACACAGTGCTAAACACTGTTATATCATAACTAATCCAACTATTCAATGCATATTAAGTATTTGAATCTTCCATGTACATAATCCTGCATAACTGTTGTCCATGTACTCCTATAAATCCTCAACAAAGATTTTTTAAAATAAAAATTAAATATTTTATTTTTCCTGAATAACATGTAAAAACAATTTTTTTTTTAATATTTAAGTTCAAAATTCTCTCCATCTTTTCCCCCACCTTTTCATTGAGAAGGCAAGCAATTCTATATGTTATACATATATTCATGCAAAACATTTTGTAAACATATAACATTATAACATTTATGTTATAATAAACAATTATGTAAAAGAAAATATAGACACAAAACAAAAAACAACCCCCCCCAAAAAAGGCAAAACCCCCCCAAAAAATAATAAAACCAACCTCAAGAAAAATAAAGACTAATTTTAAAAGTATGCTTATCTGTATCCAGACACCACCATTTCTTTCTCTGGCTAAGAATAGCATTTTTCATTATAAGCTCTTCAGAGTTATCTTGGATCAATTCCAGGTTTTTCTGAGAGCATCCTGCTCATTACTTCCCATAGAACAATATTCCATCACAGCCACATATGATAATTTCTTCAGCCATTCCCCAATTGATAGTCATCCCCTCCATTTCCAATTCTTTGCCTACATAAAAGAACTGCAAAATTTATTGTGGCTTTCGGAGTTTCATGAATTATGTAGGATTCAAGCCCAACGCAATAGGCAAACAGGAGCTATTGTACAAGTTGCTTTTGACCAACTAGCTGGTGAAGGTCAGTATGCAGAGAGTTCAGAACAGATTTATTATCCCATAACAGTGTATGAGCAAATTTCTAAGGCTGCAATAAAAGCTTGGAATTCTCTCCCTGGACAGAAAGATGGAAATAATGTTTTCACAAAAATAGAGCAAGGTCCCAATGAACCTTTTGCAGATTTTGTGGGACGTTTACAAACAGCTGTAATAAGAACCATTGGAGACAATGCAGCAACAGAAATAATGACTAGACATTTGGCTAAGGAAAATGCCAATGAGGTTTGCAAGAGAATTATATGGGGGCTAGACAAAAATGCTTCTTTAAAGGAGATCATTAGATGCTGTGCCACAGTGGGCACAAATGCTTATTATGCCCAGACTATGATGAACATGGAAAGACAAGGTCCTTCTTGGCAGAGGAATTCTAGAGAAACTCGTCGATGTTTTCATTGTGGAAAAGTTGGACATTTGAGAGCCCAATGTAGATACAGAGATAAAATGAGAAGGCAGAGTGAGAGGAAACCCAAAACCCCATGTCCAAAATGTAACCGAGGCTTTCACTGGGCCTCTAAATGTATATTGACCCAGAGGAAGGAGAGGCAAGGCCCAGCTCTAAAGTATCAATCAAAGGACAGGTGGGGCATGATAGCAGCTGAGGTTACACCCAGAGAGACTTTAGAAATTCAGAACTCTGATGTCATCAACCAACAGAAAAGCAATCAGGATTACAGTTGGGAAGAATACAGGCCTTTTAAGACAACAAGACAATATCCAATGCAAACAGCTCCAATGTAATTACAGATGATGAGGAGAAATCCCAAAAGTGGTAAACAGAAGAGAATTAGATAGGTTAACTGCTTGGGGAAGAGGATCTGCTTATATTTCCACAGGTGGAAAAGGAATCAGATGGCTAACAATGAGACTGTCAAAAGAATTTTAAAATCTTCAGCTTTCAGTTCCTGAAAAACCAGCAAGAATCACTGGATTCCCTGAGATGAAAAATTGTTGATAAGACTTTTTGCAGTACTTCAGAGCTTACAGGAATTATTAGATTCCTGGCGCATGAACTAATGAACAATGGATTCCTTATGGACTATTTCTAGGATATTCCTTATGGAATATTCTAGGACTATTCTAAGGAAATGTCCTTATGGACATTTGTAAATTTTCAGGTCGATTTATGTTGTTACATTACTACTAGCCTGTGTTATATTACTATGTGCTTATGTATTTTAAGCAATTGCAAGAATCATTGGATTTCTTGAGATGAAAGATTGTTGATGAGACTTTTGCAGTAGTTAAATTTTCATGTTGATTCATGTTATTTGTTACATTACCACTAGCCTGTGTTATATTGCTATGTACTTATGTAAATTATGTATAATGCCTCCCATATTGATGGATTTATGTATACCATGTATATCTGTTACAAAGTTCTGGCCCATATTGATGGATTTATGTGTACCCCCTCAGAAACCCCCTATGTTTTAAAACAAAAGAAAGGGGGAGATGTTGGAATCCTTATTAACTGCTAACTAATTAGAGTTGATCTAATCTTACAAGAAGATGTTTTGGCCAGAACCTGAAACAAGGTACTAAGTAGAACTAATCAAGACAAGGCTTGTGTTCAAGCTCTTTGGGCCAGAGAGCACTATGGGAGAAAACCCATAATCCCTCTCTCTGGAAGGAGCATAAATAGGCCAATGGGCCAGTCGAAGAGGGGCTTGAGAGAGGAAGACGCTACAAGTCGAGATTTCACCGGAATGACATGAAGACTGGAGCTGGCTGGAGGCTGAAGAAAAGCAGAGGCAGAGGCTGAAGGACCAGACCTTTGGATTTAAAGACATTTGGAGAGAGCTCTTGGAACCAAGCAGAGAGATAGGCCTCTAAGCTAACCGGGCTATATTGGGATAATAAAAGATCTGAACTTTTATCACCTGGCTGCGTTTTTGAGAAGAAAAAGATCACCACATTTTGGCGCCCGAACAGGGACCGATTCAGATCCATCTGAACTAGATCACAACAAATTATTGGACTGTCTGGAAGCCATTATCGGAATAAGAGCTTCACCATCATCTTTCAAGAAATTAATCAGGAAAACTGCGTTGATATTCTAGAACCAAAGGGTACAATAGAAATGAAAAGAATCTACCAATCATCAAAATAAAGGAGAAGCCAAAATGAACTTACTGTTTTTTCATTAATTTGGAAATTCCCACCAATGATAGAGAGACCTCAGTGTTCACTTTCTAACTCAGGCCCATTCATACCTTTCTTCCAATGTGAATCAGTTCATATTCTCCCTGAGTTTGCCATAAGGACTTCACTAAGTAATCTGGAGGCTTTTATTTGATTTTTCTTGACATTGTAATGGTATATAAGTGGAACACTGACCCACTCCTTTGCAATGTGAGTATCTCTTACTATTATACAATTTCTTTTACTATTTAAATTCTCATTGCATATCTTAGAACCTGCTTTCACCCTCCATTTACCTCTCTTTTTTCCTCTCTGTGATACTCACTTTTAGTTCTTCCAAGACAGTTGTATTCTATCTCTCCCTGGTATATAGTAAACAGATTTTAAAAAAGGTTAGTAATAAAAAATAGGCTTTTTGATTTCTTGGAAAGTTTGGTATCTCTAAAGGAGCTTTATAGTTTCCTAAAAACAACCCAGCTTACACTCTATTCACCTCTGGCCCCTGCTCTATTTCTCTGTACTGTTTTTCCCATCCAGAGGTGTATTGGCCTCTAGCTATGGGCTTTCTTCTTTCCAGTGTAGATAGTATGAGTAATTATGTGGACCTTTTCTCGGTTCTACTTCCTTCTGAAGTTTAATGTTCCTTTATCTTACAAATGAGGAAAATGAGGCTTTTGGAGCTTAAGCATTTGACTCAATTTGTAAGTAAATAAGGCAGGATTGGATTCCTAGTTATCCTCCTCTGAAGTCTGTCCTCTTTACACCACATGGAAAAATCATAGGATTGTCTGTCTATACTGTAAGGAAGTAAGCTTATAGCTAGAGGGCAACACACCTCTGGATGGAACAAATGGTACAAACAGGGAGCTGGACCTTGAGCTGAATAAAGAGTAAGCGAGGTTGCTTTTAGGAAACTATAAAGCTCTTAATTTTTGAAAAATGAGTTTAATAATGTCATCAATTTATTAATACTTCTTGACAAAGAAGTGGAAAATGCAACAATACTAGATGGCATACAAGACAAAATTATTTCTTGGTAAATGAAAAGATTATTGAAAAGGAGGAGTGCATAGTTCAAGTAAACTCAATGTATAATCAAAAATAAGGATTGCCAAATTCCACATTCTGAATGGTATTCTGCCCTATTATACTGACATTTTTGCTATTTGAGGGAGAAGGAATATGACCAAAAGTGGAATGTCTCTCTTGCTTGTGTTTGGTCCTGACATTTTTGCCTGTTTTTCTTTGGTTAAAGGGGCTCTGTTCTTAAAGAGTTGGATAACTATAACTTTTCATTTCAGATTGAACATTCTTATATCTTTAGTTTGGTATTGTTTTAAATTCAGCTGTCATAGTAAACTGTCTTCATCACCCAAAAAAGTTGACATTTGAGGCATTTTCTAGATAATCTCAAACCTTATGTTTTTCTTTACCAGTGGATATATGTCTTCAAATTATTTTTGATTTTGTTTTGAATTGGATTTTGTGTTTTTAAAATAAGGAATATATTTATGAGAAGAAACTATTCATTTAATCAGTATTATCAAAGAATATATTCTATAAGTGGAATTTTTAGATTGCTTAAAAATATTTAAGTTTTAGTGATCCTTAATTGTTATGGGTCTACATACCCATGGTACTAAGTGGAATTGAGGAGACAATGGTTAAATCTAGTCTAGCATTGATTTAATCCTACAAATAATGGTTTCCTAGTGATATAATGATTGGTTTATACTCAGTGTGGAGCATATAAGCAGGGACTGAGAGCCACAGAGAAGAAGCTGGTAAAGGCAGAGAAGACAAAGGACTCGCTGCAGGAGCTCAAGCTCTGGGAACCAAGGAGAGAGATAGGCCTCTAAGAAAACTAGCCAAATCCCAAGTGAAGGAGACAAGACTTTGAAAGAGATAATAAAGGATTTGGACTTTAACACCTGGTTGTACTTGTGGTGATTACTGAACTGAAATGAAAGCTACTTCCAGAGACCCCAAGAAAACAGAAACAAGAGAACATTACACTTAATGGGGGGAAAAATTTTCAAATATCTAGGGTGCGGGGAGGATGTATGGGGAGATGTATCCCATACCAAAATGTATCTGCCCTTTTAAATGGAATTTAAACTTCACTTGTAAATTCAAGGTCATACAATGGCACTCTCAGGGCATTATAAGATTTGTAGGGCAATGAGCTCCATCTTGAATGCACCTAGAACATCTCCTTTTTTTTAATAGTTCTGTTGTTTACTTTCTAGATATCAGGGTGAAAGGCACCACTTTTTGTTAGCAAGGTACCTTTTAATAGTCTACCATCTTTTCATCCAAGTTGTTATCTGTCATTACCTAAGATAACAGATGATCCTACAATCCTGTACATTGGAATTGCATACAGAATGACAATTTTGCTTTTTCTTTGTTCTTGGATGGTTAAAATAATCAGTTAAGTGAAAAAATGCATTATATAATTCTGAGCAATGAATATTGCTTTTGAAATTTAAAGGATATTCAGATAAAAATAATTTTATTCTCCTGAAGCTAGTAGCTACATAATAGAATTTGAAAATCCATATTTGTCCCTTGGTTCCCTTCCCTCCTTCCCCCTGAGGCAATTGGGGTTAAGTGACTTGCCCAGGGTCAATACCTAGGAAGTATTAAGTTTCTGAGGCCAGATTTGAACTCAGGTTCTCCTAACTTCAGGATTGATGCTCTTTCTACTGTGCTACCTAGCTGCCCCTGTCCCTTGGTTTTTACTAAAGGTATTGTTGAAAACAAATATATTAGTGAATTAACCTTTAAAATTATAATTGAAGACAAAATTACTGAGGGAACTTGTCACATCACTTTAAAAATATAATTGAAGTATTATAAACTTTAATTTTAATCCATACAGATAGTTATTCTATAACAACACACCTCAATCTCTTGATAATATTTGCAAGACTTTTTTTTGAACAAATCTTTTTTCATGCATA